>NC_059425.1:190204589-190862089 GCF_021028975.2 Sphaerodactylus townsendi
AGAGCGTGCTTCCCTCTCGCCTGGCGGAACCGGAAAGCAAAACTGGAGCTATTTCCCCTAATACAAATGTAATATAAACTCTGTGTCATTACTAAACCATTAACACAACATTACAATGTACAAAACCAGCATCTGAGAACTAAAACTAAACCCTCCCGGGGAACCATGTGATAATGAACATCTATTGCATGCACAGCCACAGCACATTGTAACCCCACCCCCTTTCCTCTGGACACTTTCTCAAAAGGTTGTTGTGGGCTTTCTGGGCTGAGTGGCTGTGGTCTGGTAGATCTTGTTCCTAACGTTTTGCCTGCATCTGTGGCGGGCATCTTCAGAGGTGTATCACAGAGAGGAGTGTGTTACGCACTGTGTCCAGTGAGAAGGGAATGTTTAGTGGGAAACAGGCAATGTGTAACACACTTCTCTCCGTGATACACCTCTGAAGATGCCAGCCACAGATGCAGGCGAAACGTTAGGAACAAGATCTACCAGACCACGGTCACTCAGCCCAGAAAGTGCATAACAACCAGTTGAGTCCAGCCGTGAAAGCCTTCAACAGTACTTTCTCAAAACATCAAAAAGTTACCGTGTTGAATCAGGGCACAGATTTCCCGTGTGGTGGCAGTGGGGGTGCCCAGGCACATTTCCTGGTGACAACTAAGCATGTTTACAAAGCGGGCAGGACCAATGTCTGATGGGTAATCAGATATTTTATTAGCTGTACAGGTTTTTCATACTTTGCTTTGGCAGCAAAGGAACTTTAGCCATCCACAGCTATTTTGTAGAAGAGGTTTTGTGTCTGTGCCCATGGCGCTGCATCAGAATTCCACAGCTCAAAAATGCTGGAGACCCTTGAACTAAAAGCTGGCAGACTCGGGTTCAAAGGCACACGGTGCCACTTGGCCAGTTACACACTCTCAGCTTAAGCCTCCCTCGCAAGGCTGTTGTGGAGATAAAAAGGGGGAGAAGAGAAAGATGAGAGCCACGGTGGGTTCCCACTGGGGAGAAAGGTGGAGTAGAAATGAAGTAAAATAAATAACATAAAATACATGATGGTATTTACAAAAACAATTCTGTATAGCAGGGAAACTGTTTGGTGTTTCACAAATCAAATAACAGGGTCTGTGCTGTAATTGGCAGCCTGACATGCAGAGATTCAGCAGGGGAAGTTTCTCCTGGCATGGAGTGAAAGTTGAGCTTCTCACGGTAACAGGCCCAGGAATAGAATCAAGCCAACCTGTGGCAATTCCTTCTGCCCCCTTGCAGCCAAGAAGGCATCTGTTCTCTACACATTTCCAGAGGGGGCTGAGTCCTTCGTGGGCCAGCCTTTGAGGCCAGAACTTTCTGCTGATGGTGTCAGTTCGGCAGAAGCTGCTGGCAGAGATGGAGGCACCATTTGCAGATGAGCTGGCTGAGGCCAAGCGGCACAGCCGGCATGCTGCTGTTCTGGGAGGATAAGCAGCCCTGGCCTCTCCGCACGATGCTGGTCGGCCCTTCGCGGAAGGGCTGGTGTCAGGCTGCCCTCCAGTACTCTGCACCAGGTGAGGGTTCTTCAGAGCAAAGACATCCACTTTTTCCCTCTGTGAGCCAGCCAGCCAGAGCGGCAGGGAGGCCGGATGCCAGCTGGGACCTGGGGATGAACGCCTGCCCTCCCCAGGCTCCATCCTCAGATTGTCAGGAGTTTCCCAGCCTGCATCTGAAAGCCCTTCCCCACCACCTTGCTGGGGGACAGAGCAAACTTGGCAACCCTGAACAGCAGCAGCCACTCCCAGGAGATGTCCTGGCAACACTTCCTGCTTGAACATCCTTCCAAGGGCAAGACTGGGTGGACCTGGGAGGCTGGACCTTCTCTTGGCCATTTAATCAAGCAGGGGAGGCGGCTGATTGTGTTGTTCTTTTCAACCTGCCCTTCTTCCAAGGAGTGGGGTGTCACAGCTCTGCCCTTCATAGGGTTGCCAACTTTGGGTTGGGAAATTCCTGGAGATGCAGGGGTGAAGATTGAGAGGGTGGATTTGGGGGAGAGGGCCCCCCTCAGTGGGGTCTGGTGCCACAGAGGCCCTCCCCCCACCAAAGCTGCCTTCTCCTCCAGGAGAACTGATCTTGGTAGCCTGGAAATCAGTTGTACTTCTGAGAGATCCCAAGGCCTCTGGAGGTTTGCAATTGAGCCATCCCCATTTCATCCCTCACAACAGTCCTATGAAGTAGAGCAGACCTAGAGAGAGTGGCTGGCTCAAGTTCACCGAGTAAGCTTCAAGATGGAGTAGGAATCTGAACCACATCCTAGTCCTACACTCTAACCACTCAATGATGCTGACTCTTTTATCCCTTTCCCTCAACTGTTTTCTCCCCAGTGGCAAAGCCACCAGGGGACCGGGGGGGGGGGTGCGCCGTGCACCGGGCGCACGATTTTGGGTCATGTGGAGGTGCAAAATTCCCCCAGATACCCTCCCCCATCCCCCCGTGGCGCTCCCCCCTCGAGCCCACCACACTTACATTACAAACCGAGCAGGCTGGAGAACAGGTTTCAAAGGCCCTGGTGGGAACTATATTTCCCAGGGTCTCCTGGGAAATGTAGTTCCCACTAGGGCCTTTGAAGCCTGGAAGGGAACAGACCTGTTCTCTAGCCTGCTCGGTTTCTAAAGCAAGTGTGTGTGTGTGGGGGGGGGCACCATGGAGGGGGGGCGCTGTGCCGGGGGGGCGGGAGGGGAAAAAGCAGAGTGCGCACCAGGGGCACTCTGGTCCAGCTACGCCTGTTTCTCCTAGTCAAAATTAACTCCCTGCAGGAGAGGCAGAGCATAGTATTTAAAGGTTAAAGAAAATCCTTCCCATCACACATCTGTTATTTGGCACACCCTGCTAATGTCAATTTGATCACATTTTAAAATGCAATTCACAACATGCACAAGCCTACATCTCCCCGGGGGACCAAACGAAGATACACTGCCAATTCACACATTCTCTCTCTCTCTCTCTTTCTCTCTCTCTCTCTCTTTCTCTCTCTCTCTCTCTCTCTCACACACACACACGCACACGCACACGCACACGCACACGCACACAAGCAAAGTGATTTTATTGCAGAAGCACATTGTATGAAATGAGCCCCAACCAAGAGAGGCACAACAACTTCTGGATAAACTGGGTCTCTCCTTGGAAGCTGCAGAACCCCAGACAGACAGTGATTCAGAAGAAGATGACATGCAGGACCAGGCTGCGACTTCACAAGATACCAGACGTTCAAAGCGCCAAAGAAAGATAACATAAGCCAAGACTTCTTCAAAAATTCTTTTAAAATGGCTATTATATAACATTTCTCACTCTAAAGTACTAATAGAATCTAACTGAATAACAATCACTAACTAAAAATAACTCTTGTATGTAGTTTTTGGAAGATATTAAAACAGTAATCTGCTCTAACATTGTTTACTTTAACAATCTGGGAAAGGTTCCCAGACATTTGTTTTGAATAGTATTATCTAGCTTTAACACTGTTTCAGTAAACATCAAAATGGGCGGAATGCCCAGACAGAAAAACTCTCTTCTGAGGGAAAAATAGATTGTAAGATGCAATTTAGTTGATATGTATGTATTTAGAAGCATCTTTTATTGGAATGTTATAAGAATTTTAAACTGATTGATTGCCATTAACAGAGAGAATTGACTAAGAATATATGCTGGGAGGGAAGACCGAGAGGCCGAAAATCCAAGATGTGGGAGGGAGGAATCTCTCCTCAGAACATCTGGGAAGGGGAGAAGGGGGGAAAATGAGGGGAAAAAAGAATGAATATGAAACAGCAGCAGGCCCGAAAATAGTAGACAAAAAATTATTACTTATGGCAGGAGATTTAAAACTTGTATCTGTAAATATTAACGGATTAAATTCCAATTTCAAAAGATTTAAACTAGCCAAACTAGTTAAGAAAGAAAACTGGGATTTGGTTTGCATCCAAGAAACACATAAAAGAAAGAGAGATATTGCTCCTTTAATAAAGCTACCGGGCTGGAGAACCTTATGTGAATCAAGGGCAGAGGGAAGGAAGAATGGTGTTGCTATTTTAGTGAAAAAATAATATAAACATACAAGTGCAAAAAATATTGAAGGATCAAAATGGGAGATGGATTTTGTTACAAGGTTTCCTTAATGAGATACAAATAACACTAATGAACTTATATGCACCTAACAAAGCAAAAAGAGTTTCCTACAGAAACAATTTAACAGAGTACAAAGGGAATATAAAGGAGAAACATTAATAGTGGGAGACTGTAATATGGATTTGAGAACTTATAAGGGCTTTAAACAATGGAATATAACTAATATGTATGAGGAGACGGGAAATCACAACAACCAACTTTCTATTCTAACAGACATAAAATTTACATACATAGACTATATTCTGAAAAAGAATATGGAGTCTATACAATGTGTAGAGATTCAGACACAAAAAGAGTGGGTGTCAGACCATGCTCGTGGTAGCTACACTCAGACTGGCAAAAGAGGACAAACAGTATAGATGGAGATATGACAATATTATAATGAAGAATGAAAGAAATAAGAAGATTTTACAGGAAGGAATGAAAAATTATTTTTTAGAAAATAGAAACACCGTCTCTGACGGGATGTTGTGGGATGCCTCAAGGCAGTAATGAGGGTATTGTATAGAAAGACAAAAAAAGACAGAAAAAGGCATTAAATAAGGAAAGACATCAATTAGTGGAAAAAATCAAAGACTGCAGAGACAAACTACAGAACAAAAAATAATATAACTGACTATAATGAATTAAAACTACTAAATAAACAACTGGAGGAATTGGATCAATTAGAGTTATGGAAAAAAGACACATGGGTCAAAAATCAATTTCAAAGAACCAATATAAAGTCAATGAAACAACTAGCCAATTATTTAAAGAAAAAAGAAAGAAAAACAAAGAGTTAAATCAATAATAAGTGAAAACAAAGAAAGAATAACAGGAAACATAAGAATTAGACAAAGGTTTGCACAATTTTATCAAAAATTATTTAAAAGGATAGACACAGAAAGGATAGAGGAAATACATAAAAAAGATCTAACACAGGAGGAGAAACAAAGTATGGAGAAAGATATAACACAAGAAGAAATAGGCTTAGTAATAAAGAATTAAAGACCAACAAGTCTCCTGGTTTAGATGGATTTACAGCAGAGTATTACAAAGAAATGGCAGAAATATTAATACCTGAATTACAAAGGTTATATAATAAGATATTAAAGGGACAGAAAATACCAGAAACATGGAGAGAAACAGAAATAATCACTATATTAAAACCAGAGCCACATCCAGAACAGGTTGAATCATCCATACCTATAACTTTATTAAACCAGGATTACAAACTATTTACTAAAATATTGTCGAACAGAATAAAGGCAATATTACCAAAATAATTGGTCAAGATCAATACGGATTCGCGGAAGGATAGAGATATTAGCTATCCCATAAGAAATGTATTGAATGTGATGGAACATGGTAAGGATAAAAAATATGCCATGATAAAATTAGATGTCTATAAAGCATTTGACACAGTTAGCCACGCATATTTATTCCAAATAATGGAACAGACGGGATTTGGAAAGGGATTAATAATGATATTAAAAGAATTATATAAAACAATAAAGCAAAGATTATGATAAATAATGGATAGACAGCAGAAATTAAGATAGAACAAGGTGTGAAACAAGGATGTCCGCTTTCTCCATCACATTTGTATTAGCAATTGAATACCTAGCCGATAGAATTAGAAATAATGGTAGTATCAAAGGCTATAAAATCAATAAAGAAGAAATAAGATTAAACTTATTTGCAGATGATTTATTACTAATAACAACTAACCCTGTAGAAACTTTAAAAGAATTAAAAATAATATTAGAAGACTCTTCAGAAGCATTCTGGTTTGGTGGTTAATATGGAGAAATCTGAAATCCTGGGAATAAATGTAGAAAAGTAACTACTAGGAAACGAGATGGTGAAGAAGAAGATTAAATATTTAGGTATAACATTAACAAATAAGAAGGAAAAGATGTTTAAATATAATTACTAAGTAATATGGAAAAAATAATGAAGCAATTAAAGGAGTGGCAAGGGAAGAATCTATCTATTTCTAAGAGAATAGTAGCATTAAAAATGTGTATAATGCCAAAACTCTTCTATCTATTTCGGACTTTGCCGTTGGAGATTAAGAAAAAACAATTTGAAGAATGGGATAAGAAAATTAAACTATGGGCATTTAATCAAAAGAAACCAAGAGTGATGAATAAACTAGTCTATATGTCTAAAAAACTAATGGGCTGGGGGCTCCAAAAATTACAGGAATATTACAGAGGCATTTCAAATAAAAAGTTTGATGGGAATTCAAATAGATAAAAGAGACAGATGGATGAAGTTCGAAAATGAAATAAACTTGAACACGGGTAGCTTTGGAATATATTCAAGTTGTTCAAAAATAGAAAGACAAAAATTAAAAAGGCCCTAGAAAGGTGTTAATGGAAATCTGGGAGAAATGGAAGGGAAAAATGGATGCCAGGGCTACTGGGTGCACCACTCATGAGCATGGTTGGACAGGAAGGAGCACAAACAATAAGATCTCTACACAGACAAGGAATATACAAGGTAGCACAACTGTACAATGAAAGAGGAGAATTAATACCGCTTTCCAAATTTTATAGAGAAAGGAGGTAAAAAAGAAAATTGGTTACTATTAAGAGGAATCTGGGAAAGATAAAAGCATCCAGGAGGGAGGAAGAGTGTATAATGAAAAGTTGTATAAAAATATATATGAGGAAAAGAAAGGACAAATATTAGGAGTTATATACAAAAAACATGATAGAAGATCAAGAATTCATGATAAGAATCATAATGGAAAAATGCCAACAAGATGGAGGAAAGACATAGACCTTATTAAAAGGATTATAGATAATATGAATAAAATAAAAATAGATAAATATGCAGAACTAGAGAAGAAATTAATATTAAAATGGTATAGGAACCACCGAAACAGTTGGCATATACTTATGATAAGTGGGCTCCAGTCCAGGAAATGTTTGGCATTTCAGTGGAGAAAAAAAAAATGCAATATATACTCCATATGTGGCTAGAATGTATAGTGAAGTAAAAAATATGTGGGAAAATGTGATAAAAATACATAGAAAAATATATGTAAAAGGTAAAAATAAAGATAAATATAGATTGTACTATTTATAGGTATATAGTGGATTATACCATAATAGAACAAAAGAAAAAGAAAACTTTTCAAATTCACTTGATTAGAGCCGGTCCATGCAGTAATAAAGTATATATTGTTAGGGTGGAAAGGGACAAAAAAAAATCTGGACAATGCACAGAAATAGGTTGGAGATGGGTGTATGGGGAGCTTAAATACAATTAGAGGCCATTCTTTTCGGACACAATGTCAAGAAATCAAATATGGCCACAGAAGAAAAACAAAAAAGGATATGAAGGAGATTTGGATGGAATTCAAAGACTGGCTAAACGAAATTGGAATTACAGAAATAAAATGGACAAGAAGATTGAAAAGAATGGACCTGCTGCTGCGCATCTAAAGAAGAGAAGAAGAAGGAGGGAGGGGGGAGAAAGGGGGAAAAATGATATGGAGGATGTATATAAAGTATACAATATAAATCTGTAATAATTCCGAAATATCAATAAAAATATTTAAAAAAAAAAAAATGAAATGAGCCCCAATGCGAAAAAAAGCTTGAAAGTTTCTATATGAGCAACAGTGCTAATTTTTCTTCTTTTCCCCAGAGGCTTTAACCTTGGGGTGTGCAGACAGGCTAGTTCCATGCAAATAAAAGTGCCACAGGCTATACCTTTTCCAACATAAAGATGACAGGAGACTTAAGAAGAGTTGGATTTATATCCCCCTTTCTCTCCTATAAGGAGACTCAAAGGGGCTTACAAGCTCTTTCCCCTTCCCTACCACCCACAACAAACACCCTGTGAGGTAGGTGGGGCTGAGAGAGCTCCGAAGAACTGTGACTAGCCCAAGGCAGAGGCATAACTAGGCAAACTGGAGCCCTGGACAAAACCTGAGTTTGATCCCCCCCCCATAGGCGGCCACCTTCCCTCACCGTGATCAAACAATGATTTTTTCTACCAGGTCGTTTCAAAGTCACCATCACATTATAGAACATCCCCCAACTCACAAATCTGAACACAGCAGTGGGCCATGCCACACAGCAGAAATAATTTTTAAAAAAACTTTTTCAAAATGCTTTCAAAATGTTTTATTATTGCTATGAAAACATTTTATGGTGTTGTGTCCAGTCCCCCCAATTGGGGGAAACAGCATCACTTTCAATGTTATTTAAACTGGGGAGCCCAGATTCTCCCTTTAAGGTGGATTTAAAAGGAGAATCTGGGCTCCCTAGTTTAAACAAGTGATGCTGGAATCCACCCCCAAAGAGCATCACTTTCAATGGTGTTTAAACTAGGGAGCCCAGATTCTCCTTTTAAATCCACCCTAAAGGGAGAACCTGAGGTCCCCAGTTTAAACAACATTGAAAGTGATGCTATTTTGGGGTTGATTCTGTCAGACTCTCGAACGTGGAAATAACAGAGACTGCTAGAGAGCTTAGATCCAGGAACTATATACTTCAACCCCCCCATTTTGCCCCACACCAAATGTCCCTTACAGTTTCTACAACATTTGCACTACAGAGCTTCAAAGTATCTGGCAACCGTTCGCACCTTCTTGCAGATGAGCTGGCGCCAGGAGGTTGCCAGGAAGGGGAGAGGGAAACAGGAAAGCATTTACAGGAAAACATTTGCAATTCCCACACAGCAAGACATCTAGGCACTGACAGGCATGGTCCTGACAGATTCTCCCCCACCCTGAAACAGCATCCCTTTCAATGTTAAAACTGGGGACCTCAGATTCTCCCTTTAAATCCATGCTGAAGGGGGTGGATACTACTACTACAACAACAACAACAACAACAACAACAACAACAACAACAACAATAATAATAATAATAATAATAATAATAATAGATAATGATCCACTGGAATTTATGCAAGAATTACAACATAAGAACAACTAAGAACTGATGGGAACATTGTCCAGAGAAAGTAATGGAAAATGAGAAGGTCAAGATTCGAATCCAAACGGACAAAGTGTTGAAACACAATACACCAGACATCACCGTGATCGAGGACAAGAAAGTGACCATCATCGACATAGCAGTCCCCGGTGACAGCAGGGCCATTGAAAAAGAACACGAGAAGGTCACTAGATACCGCGATTTGAAAATCGAGCTTCAGCGTCTATGGCACAAACCAGCTGAGGTAGTCCCAGTGGTAATCGGCACACTGGGCGCCATCCCAAAAACACTTGGGCAGCACTTGAAACGTCTTCGAATTGACAAAATTAACATCTGTCAAATTCAGAAGGCAGCCCTGCTGGGATCCGCACGAATACTACGCTGATACATTACAGCTTCCTAGGCCTCTGGGTGAGGCTCGAATTGTAATGAAGGCCAACAACCAGCTAAAGATCTGGCAGCTGTGAAATCTACAACAACAACAATAAAAAACCATAAACAACAACAACAACAACCTTTATTAGGCATTGAGAGAATAAAAGAAAGAAAGAAAACAAGCATTGGCAGGACCCTTCGGTGGATTTAAAAGGAGAATCTGGGGAAATTTAGGGGGTGCCTGTTGTCAGGTGTGCAATTATTAAGATAGCAGCACCAAAATTTCAGAGTATCTTCGTGAGACCCTACTGATGATACCACCCAGGTTTGGTGAAGTTTGGTTCAGGGGGTCCAAAGTTATGAACCCTCAAATGTGTAGCTCCCATCTCCTATTAGCTCCCATTGGAAACAATGGGGGATGGGGGCACTCCCTTTGGGAGTCCATAAGTTTGGACTCCCTAAACCAAACCTCACCAAACCCGGGTCATATCATCAGGAGAGTCTCCCAAAATAGTCCTGAAATTTTGGTGCTGCTAGCCTAAAATCTGCACCCCCTGCAGGCCAAAAACAGAAAAAACACTGAAAATACAAAATCCCCCACAAACGAACCTGCAATTTTGTCGCCCACCACAAGGTGGCGCCCTGGGCAGCTTAGCCCAATGGGAAGAACGCCTCTGGCCCAAGGTCACCCAGCTGGCATGTGTTTGAGTGCTCAAGCTAATCTGGTTCACCAGATAAGCCTCCATAGCTCAAGTGGCAGAGTGGGGGATCAAACCTGGTTCTCCAGATTAGAGTGCACCTGTTCTTAACCACTACGTCACACTGGGTCTAAAAAAAAATGCTTTGATCTATACCCCACCTTTCTTTCCTGTAAGGTGACTCAAAGTGGTTTATAAACTCATTCCCTTCCTCTCCCCACAACAAATATCTTGTGAGGTTAGGTGGGGCTGAGAGAACTAGGACTGGCCCAAGGTCACCCAGTAGGAATGGGGAAACACACCCAGTTCACCAGATAAGCCCCCGCCACTCAGGTGGAGGAGTGGAAAATCAAACCCGGTTCTCCAGATTAGAATCTATGTGCTCTTAACCACTACACCACACCTGCTCTCAGCCTTTTTCTGATGATGTGTTATGGCAGACTCCTTTCTCTGAGAGAATGGGCCTCCACGCGCACCCTGGAGAGGCAGGATCCAGCCCGCCCAGCATCATCCTAGCCAGGAATGCCAGCCAATGCCAACTCCTGGACCATCTTTATGCTTTTAACAGGAAACACATTGCAGATAGCTGCTGTGGGTTTTCTGGGCTGGGTAGCTGTGGTCCGGCAGTGTTTGCTGCTAACCTTTCGCTGCATCTATGGCTGGCATTTTCAGAAGCGTGTCACTGTGCCATGGAAAGAAACACATCTCAGTATGGAATGCCTCTGAAGGTGGTGGTCGGGTGAAACATTACGAGCAAAACCCACCAAACTGCAACCACACAGCCAGGAAAAAACACATAACAGCCAGGTGATTTCGACAGTGGGAGCCTTTGACGATACATTGCAGATGCATCCTCAATGATGTGTGAAGTGCGGCAGGGGAGGGGGTGTATTTCTGTGTGAAGAGAGCAATGCAGGAGTTATGAAGGGAGGGAGATGCTACCAGAAAGAGGCGTGAACGGCAGGCGCATGCAAAGGTGATACTACAACAGGTACCCCCAGGGCTGCAGTCTGTGATGCTGTGCCTGAAGAAATGGGATTGAGGGTGGTGGGGGGGAGGAGGGTGCTCTCCTGGGAAGAAAAGCACTCTCTGTGTCCCCTCCTCTCTCTGTGTCCCCTCCTCTCCCTTGGCTGGGGCTTGCTTCTGCTACGGGGGATGCTATTCCAGCCCACTCCTGAGCAGGAAAAAGAGCACCGCAGTGCAGTCAGGACTTCAATGCGATCAGCCTATCACTCCCCCGGCAGCAGCCTGTGGCTCACCTTCTCCTCCACCTCTCTCACATCGGCACTCTCCAGCCGCAAGAGAGAGGAGCCGGTGGGAAAAAACCCCAGCAGAGAGAGGCGGGATGCCAGATGGGGGTTAAAGCGGTGAAAGAGCGGCTTCAACGCTCCTTGCCAACCTGAGCGCACATCCCTACAATGTGGTTATTTAGAAAATGTACCAAACTCACCACAGTGTGTCCTTAACCTCATCATAGATCTCTCTGCCATTAAACTCTCTCCCGCTTGTAGCTGGGAAATACGCTGAGCTGAAGGCTGCTGGTCCCCCATTCACACGGCATGAAGTGCACAGTTCAGCTCTGGGGGGCCCACAGGCACCGGCGACAGGTTCTCCTTGGTTCTCGAACACAAGGATTTGGAAGACGACTACAGTGTTTATAGCCAAGGGTTTTAGCCCCCCAGCCCACCTCTGTTTTACTAATTCAAAGCAGTCCAGATGAGGGGACCAGCCTGTTGGGGAACTCTTGTGCATAACCCGGATCAAGCCTGCGTACTCTGTCATGTGTGAATAGCAACTGACATACACCCATGCAGCTGCTGACCAGACCCGCTGCTATGACACGTTGCAGGACTCGACCAGGACGCACGGCGGGGCTCAGGCTGCCAGCAGTTCGGGATTTTTTACAAAAATTGTTCATGTACATATAAAAAATTAAATTAACAAGTGGCAAATAAAAGAACGTAAAACAGCAGGTCCCAAATCATGGACTAGATTCCACTCTAGTCCCTCCGTTCAGACACAGATGTATTTATTCAATACAATTTTATGCCATCTTCATACTCAGTCAGGGTCCTCAAAGTGACGCATATAAAACATTAGAACAATGGAAGGCATTAAAATGATAAAATAATTCAATAAAACACATAAAAAGAGCTCTAGAATCGGGGAGGAGATTGAGCCGGCGTCACTCCAAATCACAACAGTCAGTTTGCAACGTTACGTCTCCTCAAAAGTGGGGCTGTCCACTCCAGGCAGAAAACTCCTGAAAACCTGGGAGTAGAGTCTGGGGCTATAAATCCTTGTCTTTTTGGAGGGGATATTTTTATACACATCGCGCGCCCCCCTTGCAGGGGTACACATTTCCTTACTGTTCAAAGCCACGGCCACCCCTCCCCGAAAACCTGGCCTTCTGCTAGCACTGCAAAATTGGAGGAATGGTCAATTACTGGTATTGTGTGTAATCTGCCCCCTCCCCTCCCCTCCCCTCCCCGCCCCCCACCCCACCCCTACATTTGAATCTGAGACAATATCTCACCCTGCGCTTTCTTTCATGGCTCCTTGGTTGTTTTGTTCCTGCCTTCTGCCTCATGAACGTGGCAAGGGGTACTCTAATATACTAAAGCGAGTTCTGGCATAAAAACATTTTAAAATTCAAGGTGCCACCAGGTGCCACCTGTTTGCTTTTGAAACAGCAGATCAACATGCCCCCCCCCCTCTGGAATTAAAGCCAAACGACCCCACCCAGCTGCCTTGTGCTGAGCCAGGCCCTTCCTTGGTCAAGGTCAGCACCGTCTATTCTGATGGGCAGTGGCTCTCCGTGGTCTTGTGGTCCTTCATATCCCAAATCCTTTAAGTGGAAATGCCAGGGACTGAACTTGGGACCTTCTGCAGAACAACCAAAGACCAGACCACGGAGCCTGCCACTTACATTTTGTGGACAGCCCCAGGCGAGTGATTTTCCTCTCCTCTGTTTCAGACCTTGGGTGCGTGGCTGCATTTTATTTTAACTGTCAACTGAACTGGCCAGATGTTAGGTCTTGAATTTCGAAGCAATAAACAGACTCTATTGTTGATCAGCAGTGTTTATTGATCGGCATTGAAGCACCCAGTTTGACAAAGCCACTTCTGGCAAACCTGGCTTTTGCCTTTATTTCGATGTTTGTCCCGCTCCCATTTTCCCAAAAGATGTGAGAAAGAGTTAGTTTGGAGCTGAGGCACCCCAAGGTCGGCAAGAGATAATGAAAGAGAGCCACCTGGCATCCTGCCCCCATGAGATAACGGAAACAATCCCGGTTCTCATGACACCAAAGTGTCAGGGGAAAGCCTAGTTGTCTATATAGAGTGCATTTGCTGGCCTAATGGCCGTAATAAAACTGACTTGACTATCTAGAGTGCAAAGCCATAAAGGAAAGATCAAGGAAAGAATGCCCCAGAATAGCAGTGGTAACATACAGCAGACTGGTTACATATAGTAGCAATTACAAGGCAGCTATAGGTTCTCCTTGCTTTCTTGGAATACAGCCAAACTACAGATCCAAAGTCAAGCATTTCTCTACACTTTCATCCATCAAACAACGCCAAGCTTTTATGCTAGCACGTTTTAATAGTTTTCCATCAGCTGCCACCTCTGGAAGATATCTCCGTACACCCAAACAACAAAGATTATGCCGCTGTGGATGCAAATCTCCAGATACTATATCTCACATACTCTTGGAATGCAACCTACGCATGTCCTTGATTCCACCTTTACTAACAGCAAGAACCACCCAATCAAATTTCCAGATTACCCGCTTTTTTACTAAGTGATTGTAATTCACAAATTACCTTAGTGTCATACTACCAATTAAACTTTTAAACTCTGTATTTGGACCTTTAACCTTTTCTTCTATTGTTTTTCATATGCTTACACTCTTTTGTCATTTTTTAAAAATATGAACGAATGAATGAATGAATGAATGACATTGAGTTAGGAGTGCATCTCAATCCCCTAAATACAATCCCTCTGACACCAGAGAACAAAGTTTAGGTTATTCCTCTGAGGCACGCTCATTTTCCTCAGAAGGCCACACATAATTGTCACCTGGCAGCTTTTTGTAGTAAATCCATGCTACCTAACTGGTATTTGCTGCCACCCCAAATAGCTGGGCTTTTTTTCCTTGAAATTGCTTTCCTATACAGTATTTTCTCTACATGGGTGTATACAGGAAATGGGTATCCAAATGCAGCAGGGTCCAGGGGCTGGACAGTAACTGAGACGGGTTGTTGTGGGCTTTCCGGGTTGTGTGGCCGTGGTCTGATAGATCTGGACACAGTATGTAACAGACTTCTCTCTGTGACACACCTCTGAAGGTGCCAGCCACAGATGCAGTTGAGTCTGGCCGTGAAAGCCTTCAACAGTACATAGTAACTGAGGCATTTCCCCCCTCTCTGCACACAAGTGCCCTTTCCCTCCAAATATCACTGCTGGTCATCCAAAATTCTTCTGGTCATATCTACTGATTTGTAATAATGTAGTGGTATAAATAATTATTACTGATTTGTAATAATGTGGTGGTGTAAATATGTTTCCCCCACTTTTATAAACTGGAATATTCTTTTCTTCAGTATTGACAGAAGACTGTGATATGTGTAAACAAAAACTAAATCAGAAGACCTTTTTTTCTTTGCTATCAGAAACATAAAATTAAGGCACCAGAAGCTCGGGTTCTTTAAAAGAGGAACACAATAAAAAAGAAATATTTATTTATAAGAACAATAAAGGTTTTCCAAGGTAAAAATATAGCAGGAAAACTGAACCAATTAAGTGATGCAGCGAAGACAATTTAAGTTGCTGAGATGGGTAACAGCTGTGTTTGCTACAAATCTGAGTTCAGCTCTTCTCAGTGCATACAAATTCCGGGCTTCCTTTTGTGGATGCTTAAATATATAGACACATAAAACTGTTTCAGCCTTCAATATCCAGTTCGGCTTCTTTTCATTAAGGACTTTCAGTTAACTTTGATATAAGTTTGACTCGACAGTCTTTTCTCTCACACAACCACAGACACTCCTTTTCCCTTGGAGACTGATTTACAGAGAACGGTTTTTTCTCCTGACTCCTTTGCAGACTCTAAAATCCCTCTCCTTTTCTCCATAAAAAAATATCATCACTCTAATAAGCAACTGCGCTTATTCTCCTGGTGGGAGTATTTCCCCGAGAAAAACTCTAGTTATCAACCCCTGTGTCAGCTTAGTGTGAGTGGGTTGTTGTGCATTGTCTTGCTTGGACTAGGGACTCAGTACACTTGTTTGTGTTGTTTCAGCAGGGACTCAGTACAGATTTTCCTCTTCTGATCCTCCAGCCAATGGAGGGATTCAGCAGGTTCGCACCACTTCGGCAGAACCGGCTGTTAAAATGATGCTTGTAAACTATCAGTTGTTAAATTATTTGAATCCCACCACTGCAGGCTCCAGCCCCTCACTCAGAGTCTTCTGGTCACTCTACTCTGTCTCCAAAATGGAGCATTCTAGAACAAAGACGGTGCAGCATGTGGTGAATGAAATTACGATTTTGGAGTCTTCTTTTGATGAGACAGAGTATACCAGAAGACAGAGAGCTTCACAAACACATCTGTTCACATGTTCCGATTCCACTATCAGCAGAGTATAAAGCGGAGTCACTCTGGTAAGATGAGAAGTCTTTAGTCTTGCACTCACTGCAACCTTCTAGCACACTTAGAAAAGAATACTTTCCACTCAAGATGTTCTTTCCATAGGAAGGCTTTTACTTTAGCAGTTGCAAGGTTACACATGTCTATCTATACAAGACTATTATGCTATACTGAACTCTTCAGCAATAACAAAGTTCAACACACACAGATCTTAACTCAGGTCCTTTCTGCATGGGCCAAATACAGCATCCCAGGGATGGCAAAAACGCCGCCCCTGGGACAGTGTTCGCACAGGACGTGTTGCTGCTGCGCAGCAGCGCTGTCCTGGCTTTCCCCGGGCGACATGAAGCCGCCCCTGAAAACCTTGCGTTATTGATAAATAGTGTCTTCCCCACGGCGCGGCATGAACCGCACCGCCGGGAAGCTGCTGCTTTCCCTATCGGCTCTACTCACCTTCTTGTGCAGCGTCCCTCTGGGGGGCTGCAGAGACCCTCCAGAGGGACGCTGCACAAGAATGTGCGTGGAGGGGGACCACCGAGAGGCGGCTGCTGCAGGGGAAGTCAGGGCTGCGCACACGCTAGTGAGCCTCCACCAGCATACTTCATGCCGGTGGAGGTGCGTTTCCGCATGTGTGCGGAAAGGGCCTCAGACTCAACTCTATCTCAACTCAGCATATACAAATGCATACATCAGGGATACTTTTCCCCGTCCACGCAACAGCCTCTCACTGGTCTAGAATTACAGTTAAATTCACCAATCATGTTAAAGGTTAATCTTTGCTACTTTTGCCCCTAGACTGACTGTCCTTGAGTTGGGCAAACCTTCTGTTAACTTGAAATTACCTTTTATGTGAACTTTTCACTCTTTTTTATATATCGTGACACTCCTTCTCATATTCTAGTTAGCAGACTTATACATACAATTCACTCAGTTATTTTTACAATTCCCAATAATGGTAACATCCTTTCAAATTTCAATTCAGGTACATCTTTAGTAAACAGGTCAGGTTGATTAAATTCACTCTCAGCATAACTCAAAGTAATAATTTTGTTATGTATATTCTGGTATCTCACACCAATGTATTTTTTACATCTTTTACATTCTGGTATCTCACACCAATGTATTTGGTTCTGGTTTTCATGTTCTCTGTCTCTGCAAGACTGATACAAGTTTGTGAATCATCCTGAACAACTATAGGTTCAATACATTTCACATTCAAATTTTTTAACAGTTGTTTCACCCACTGTAACTCTGTACAAGTTTCACTTAAAGCGCTGTATTTCAGCTTCAGATGTAGACAATGCTACATTTGTCTTTTTTCTTGGCCTCCATACTATTAGTGTATTGGCATACTTCACAATATACCCTGTACAGGATTTTTCTATCTGCATCATCTGCAAATGAACTATCTGCTGTTGCTGTCAGCACATTTGTTTTGTCAGGTGCAATCACTAGACAATGTTGCTGTGTACCTTTGAAATATCTTAAAATTCTCTTAACACCTTGCTAGTCATGTTGTGTAGGCTTTGAAACTTTTCTGCTCAAATACATGATATCTGCTCTTGTCCAATTGGCTATATGTAATAAACTTCCAATTATTGAGCGATATAAGTCTGGCTTTTCAAACAATTTCTCATCAGAACTGTTGTCATTTTTGGCAAACTCTGTAGCCATAGGAGTTTTAGCAATTTTGGCATTCTCTAGACCAGTTCTGTGAATCAGTTCCTTTATTTTCTCTTTCTGGCTTAACAAAAGATTTTTCTCTGCTGTTCTGGATATCTCTATTCCTAGATATGTTTTAATGTAGTCCAAATCTTTCACCTGAAATGTTTTACTCAGTTTCTCCAAAACATCAGTGATTTGTTTATCTGTTAGAGCTGTTACACACATATCAACTACATAGATAATAACAATCATTTGCTCTTTTCCTGTTCCTTTTGTATACACAAAGGAATCTGCAATACTTCTTTTGAATCCTAATTTACACAAACCATCATGCAAACAATTATTCCAATTGCGAGATGCTGGTCTGGTCACATAAAGATTTTTTTCAGCTTATAAATCTTTCCTGTTTCTACTGCATAACCAGGTGCAGGCTGCATGTAGATATTCTCAGTTAAAGGAGCATGCAAATATGCACATTGAAAATCAAGATGTCGCATTTTCCACCTTTTTTGTACAGCTACTCCATGATGAGACTGTAGCAGCTATTTCTCACGTGAGTCTAGGGCCCTTTCCGCACTGCGGAAAGGGCACTTCCCCACCGGCAATAATTCTGCCGGTGGAGGGGTGGGAGCCATTCGCACGAGAGCATGCGAGTGGCCCCCAAAGAGGCTGGTGCAAGAGAGGCGGCTTCGCACGGAGCCACCTCTTCCCTGTCCCTCTCCCACTCACCTCGTCGCCTCCGTCGCCCTGCTGGCCTCCTAAGACCCATCCACGCTGCCCTCCGACCTCCAGGGGTCGGAGGACAGCGAGGGAGGGTCTTAGGAGGCCAGCAGAGCAACGGAGGTGACGAGGTGAGTGGGAGAGGGATGGGGAAAACAGCGCATTCCTGGCGGTGCCGTTCACACCGCGCCGCCGGGAATGCGCTGTTTACCAAAAACCTCCCTCCAGGAGGGAGGTTTTTGGAGGCGGCCTAATGCCGCCCTGGGGGAGGGGGAGGGGAGCCAGGTCGGCGCTGCTGCGTTTTTGCCGTCCCCAGGGCGCCGTTTATGGCCCGTGCAGAAAGGGCCTAGCAGATGGATCAAAAACTGAGGTTTCAGTGGAAGGGATAGCAAAAGTGCCTTGGCAAAAACTTAAATAATGTCCTGTTTGTTCCACAACTTGACTTTTGCCTACTGAGCATAGGATGTTTAACTCAAGAGGGATATAGAATTGAATGTAAAATTATACGGCTTATTCTCAAGTCAATAAGTTTCCCAGTTTTTTGTGGTAAAATTAGGTGCCTCGGCTTATATTCGGGTCGGCTTATACTCGAGTATATATGGTACATCACCTGCTCCCTGGTCCTGTTAAACTGGAGATACCAGGGATTGAACCTGGGACCTTCTGTGTGATGCTCTACCACCAGTGGGGATTTTAACTGGGTCTCCCATACCCTGCTTGGTTACTGTGAAGTTCAGGACCTCCAAGGTGGCATTCTCAGAAATGCTACCTGTTCCACGTGCAGGGCGATATAGGCAAGCAGAGATACAGGGTCTCAATGCATGGATGAGAAGGTGGTGTAAGGCAGAAGGTTTCAGATTTGTCAGGAACTGGGGAACCTTTTGGGACAAGGCAGGCCAAAGAGGAACCAGGCTGCTGGCGCTCAACATTAAAAAGGTGGCAGAACAGCTTTTAAACTGATCCCTGGGGGAAAGCCGACAGGAGCTGAGGTGACTTCAGTTTGGAATACAGTATCTATGGGAACGCAGACAGAGAGGGAGGTTTTTCTAAATCAACCACATACAAGCAAAGAGCATAGCAATGTGCATGTGATAAGAGATAATGTCTACAAAAGACTTGAAGGCAAAGCACATAAATCCCAGGCTAGGGACAGAGACAGGGTATATCGGCTTCTCTATGCTAATAGTAGAAGCCTTCGACCTAAAATAGGGGAGCTGGAGTACAGAGTTTAGAAGGAGGACATTGATATAGTGGGCTTTACAGAGACATGGTGGAATGAGGAGAACCAGTGGGATGCTGTTATCCCAAGTTACAGACTCTACAGGAAGTATAGGACAGGGTGCATTGGGGGTGGAGTTGCCCTTTACATAAAAGAGAGCATAGTATCACATAAAATAGACAATGCAAGGGGAGCTGATTCCCCTACAGAATCACTGTGGATAGCAATACCAGTTGTGAAGGATAGATAATATTAGGAATATATTATGGTCCCCCTGACCAAAGTGCACAAGAGGATTCTGAGATGGAAAAAGAAATTAGAGAGGCCAATAAAAGCAAAAACGTAGTGGTAATGGGTGATTTTAACTATCAGCTGGAACGTGTTCCGCAGGTTAGGAAAGGCTGTGCCCAGTCCAAAGGAAAGCCGCCATGGTTAACAAGGGAGGTTGAAGAAATTATCAGAAAAAATAAAATGTCTTTTAGAAAATGAAAGTCCAGTGTGACTGATGAAGAATATAAGAGTGAACACAAATGGTGGCAAAAGAGAAGCAAGTTAGCTGTAAAGGATGCAAAAAAAGGATTATGAGGAACGCATGGCTGCGAACATCAAGAACAGCAACAAACAGTTCTTCAAGTATATCAAAAGTAGGAAGCCAGCTAGGGAAGCGGTAGGCATGTCAGATGACGAAGGAACAAAAGGTGTGCTAAAAGATGACAGGGCGATTGCATAGAAGCTGAATGAATTCTTTGCATCTGTCGTCACCCAAGAGGAGGTGAAGAAAATTCCTGCACCTGAACCAAGCTTCTTAGGAGGCGAATCCGAGGAACTAGCGAAGATAGTGGTAGACAAGGAAGAAGTTCTGACAGCCATTAATAAACTAAATGCTACCAAATCCCCTGGCCCAGATTGCATTCATCCAAGAGTTCTTAAAGAGCTCAAGCATGAAATTGCTGATGTTCTCACTTTAATATGCAACTTATCCCTGAAATCGGGCTCCATCCCTGAAGACTGGAAGATGGCCAATGTCACACCAATCTTTAAGAAAGGGTCTAGGGGGGACCCAGGAAATTACAGGCCAGTCAGTTTGACATCTGTTCCTGGTAAATTAGTAGAATCTATCATTAAAGATAAAATTATTAAACATGTAGAAAAGCAAGACCTGCTGAGGAAGAGTCAGCATGGCTTTTGCAGAGGCAAGTCCTGTCTTACAAACTTACTAGAGTTCTTTGAGGGTGTAAACAGGCATGTGGATAAGGGGGAACCAGTGGACATTGTCTACTTGGATTTCCAAAAGGCTTTTGACAAAGTTCCTCACCAGAGACTATTGAGAAAACTCAGCAATGAAGGAATAAGAGGGGAAGTCCTCCTATGGATTAAAAACTGGTTGAGAAACAGGAAACAAAGGGTGAGTGTAAATGGGAAGTTCTCGCAATGGAGAGATATAAGGAGTGGTGTCCCCCAAGGATCCGTTTTGGGACCAGTGCTCTTTAACCTATTCATAAATGACCTGGAAGTAGGGGTGGGTAGCGTGGTGGCCAAGTTCGCAGAAGAAACCAAATTATGTAGGGTGGTGAGAACCACAAAGGATTGCGAAGAGCTCCAAGCGGACCTTGATAAATTAGATGAGTGGGCTCAGAAATGGCAAATGCAGTTCAATGTAACAAAATGTAAAGTGATGTACATAGGGGCAAAAAATCCAAACTTCGCATACACGCTACAGGGGTCAGTGCTATCAGTCACAGACCAGGAAAGGGATTTAGGCGTCTTAGTTGATAGTTCCATGGCAATGTCAACTCAATGCATGACAGCTGTGAATAAGGCAAACTCTATGCTGGGGATCATTAGGAAAGGAGTTGATAATAAAACTGCAAGGATTGTCATGCCCTTATATAAAACCGTGGTGTGACCGCACTTGGAGTACTGTGTTCAGTTCTGGTCGCCACATCTCAAAAAGGATATTGAAGAGATAGAAAAAGTGCAGAGAAGGGCAACGAGGATGATTGAGGGATTGGAGCACCTTCCTTATGAGGAGAGGCTGCAGCGTTTGGGACTCTTTAGTTTGGAGAGGAGACGTCTGAGGGGGGATATGATTGAAGTCTATAAAATTATGCATGGGGTAGAAAATGTTGACAGAGAGACATTTTTCTCTCTTTCTCACAATACTAGAACCAGGGGGCATTCATTGAAAATGCTGGGGGGAAGAATTAGGACTAATAAAAGGAAACACTTCTTTGCGCAACGTATGATTGGTGTTTGGAATATGCTGCCACAGGAGGTGGTGATGACCACTCACCTGGATAGCTTTAAAAGGGGCTTGGACAGATTTATGGAGGAGAAGTCGATCTATGGCTACCAATCTTGATC
Source organism: Sphaerodactylus townsendi (assembly GCF_021028975.2). NCBI lineage: Eukaryota > Metazoa > Chordata > Lepidosauria > Squamata > Sphaerodactylidae > Sphaerodactylus > Sphaerodactylus townsendi. Next base: position 190,226,371 of record NC_059425.1, read on the forward strand.
CTCCTTGATCTGAGACTGCAAATGCCTTAGCAGACCAGGTGCTCGGGAGCAACAGCCGCAGAAGGCCATTGCTCTCACATCCTGCATGTGAGCTCCCAAAGGCACCTGGTGGGCCACTGCGAGTAGCAGAGAGCTGGACTAGATGGACTCTGGTCTGATCCAGCTGGCTTGTTCTTATGTTCTTAAGAAGTATTTTTGTATGTATGTAAATACAAGAATTTTCGCTATAACAATTTACAATGCATTGCTGTGTTAGGGTGTAAAAGTGGATTGGCTGTATTTCCTCAGTGCACCCACCCCACATTTTTTGAATATGGTGGACCTACCTGGAGGTTGGCTAACAACTGCCTTTGCGAACAGGAAAGAAAGAGAAGAAATGTGAACCTGTCCTATAGCTCAACTTTCCAATTCTCTGCAGACACAAAAAGCTTGCTTTTTCTCTGGTGAGAACAGAAGAAACCACTACATTTTAAAAAAAATTAGGTCTCTGAGAACCATAAAATTTTACAGTTCCTTTGCTTATAAGCAAAGTAGGTCATGTGCAGTCAACTAAATGCAAAGCATTGCGAGGAAACCTCATTTAAGAATCTCAAGAAGCCTTGAGGGCTTCCCTTGTATCTGCGGTTTGAACAAACAGTTTTCTTCCGACATAGCTGCATGGACAGGAAACAGAACGAGAGACATGATTAGAGTATGCAGGGTCAGTTGGAGAGGGTCCTGCTTCCAAAGAGTTAGGCAAGCTATTCAACCTTGGTTTAAACTACTGTGAAGAGGAAAAGGCATTAGAAAAACATCAACAAATTGTGCACCCAGTGTGATAATGACCCTCCATAAAAGCCAGAAGGGTCAGCTTTAGATCCTGTGAGGTTTGTTCCATCATTCCATAGCCTCCCCTGTTGTACTAGCTGTTTCACAGTAACTTGGCTTTTAATTTCTCTTCCTCCTGAAGGTAATACCCACTTCCAATAAATATGTAAGTCAGATTTGATAGAGTGGTCCCAGGGTGGATGCTGAGCAAAACCATCAAGCCGCCTTTCATAAATTCGTGTTGAGAAACGTGGCTGCAGTGTCAAAAATAAGTCCAAGCCAGGAATGTGGGAAGCAAGAACATGAAGAAGGTCTTTGGAAAGACACTGAAGAACCAGAGCTCATGTAGCCAGATGAAGCAGGTGTCTCTCAAACCAGTCTTTGGGAAGAGTGGGACTGTCAATCGGTTTGGTGGTGCCATCAAGTTGCAGCCGACCTATGGCGTCCTCATAGGGTTTTCAGAGCAAAAGATAAACAAAAGAAGAAGAATTGGATTATATCCGCCCTTTCTCTCCTGTAGGAGAGTCAAAGGGGATTACAAACTCCTTTCCCTTCCCCCCTCACAACAAACATCCTGTGAGGTGGGTGGGGCTGAGAGAGCTCCAAAGAGCTGTAACTAGCCCAAGGTCACCCAACTGGTGTGTGTGGGAGTGCATAGGCTAATCTAAATTCCCCAGATAAGCCTCCACAGCTCAGACGGCAGAGCTGGGAATCAAACCCGGTTCCTCCAGATTAGAGTACACCTGCTCTTCACCACTACGTCACTGCTGCTCCCAGGAGTGGTCTGCCATTGCCTGCCTCTGCATAGCAACTCTGCAGTGTTCTACCACCAAAGCACTCATCAGGGCCAATCCAACTGGGTTTCCGAGATCTGACGAGATCAGGCTAGCCTGGGCCATCCAGGGCACCTGCCTGTTTAGCCCTTGCATAGCCTTGTCTTTTGCCTTCTCCATGATCATCGTAAGCAAACGTCTCCTGATGTTGTTTAAAGTCAGGCTGGAGAACAGACAGTGATGGAAAACCCCAGAAATGGAATTGGGGCAAGCAGGTTCGAGACATGGCCTTTCTTCCCCTTCTGAAACACCAGCCTCACCCAGAAGCAAGAGAACATCTGTAACGGACTTGCCCCACCTTGAAGGGTTGGTGTGAAACAGTCCTGCTTATAGAGGCCTGGGTGACACTTAAAGTAATGCAGCAGGCCCCAATTTACATAGAAGCAATGTGGTTGGTCATTGGGAGGCACAGTTGCCTATGGCCAATGTTAGGGGGAGATATAATGCTGGCAAGATAGACAGAGCAGCAGGGCCTGTCAGGAGAGGAGGAGGCAGCAGAGCAGCCTTGTGCGTGCTGCAGTGAACCGCTTGGAGTTCTGCTCAGTACAGAGCAGATCAGAACAGATCAGTTTGAGAGCAGAGCCTGCAGAGTGGAGTCTCTCAGTTCTGACTCTTGTGAAGAGGGGTTCTGATCCAGCTCAGAGAGCTGACAGAATTCTGGTAACTCTCTTCAAGCGGAGGAAGCTTGTGCGAGGCCAACGAAGGCCCTGGCTTTTGGTGCAGAGCGAAGCGCCGGCCAGAGGCTTGTCAGTGGACACTGACCGGACCTAGGAGTCTGTCCAGCCCCTGTACCATACCAGTCTGGAGAGGGCCCCAAACCTCTAGGCAGAGAGGGTTTGGTGTGTGTGAGGGAGGGAGGCAGGCTGTGTAAGGCCTGAAACTCACAGGGCCAGGACAGTGGGTGTGTGAAACAGTGGGTAGTGGAAGAATAAGGTCAAGGGTGTGTCTGTGAGGAAAAGTAATATTAAAGCCAATTCGTTTATTGAAAGACACCTGCATGTGTCTGTGTGTGTGTTGAGTCTGAAGAACCACCAAATATCAAAAGCTTATTTGAAGGTTATTTCTGAGCCAGTTAAAGGAGATTATTTTATTTCAAAAATAAACTTTTACTTATTTTATTCAAATTCCCTCATGCCAGTACGTGTCTGTGAGTGCGTGATTGATAATGCAGGTGACTGACTAGAAACCCCAGCCATCGTGAGTTCCCTCCAAAATTCTTAATTAAGGGACCCTGTAGGACAGTGGTGGCGAACCTTTTCAAGACCGCGTGCCCAAACTGCCACCTAAAACCCACTTATTTATTGCAAAGTGCTAACCCAGCTATTTAACCTGAATACTGAGATTTTAGTTTTTTTTAAACGTTGGATCAGAGGCATGCGTTACTCAGGAGCAAGCTTGGTGGTTGTTGGTGGCTTTGCTTTGAAGAAATTGTGCAACTCTCCCAATGGGTGAATCACGACCCTAGGAGGGTTTACTCAGAAGCAAGCCCCATTGCCAGCAACTGAGCTTACTCCCAGGTAAAGGATCAAACTTTAGTTCTTCATATGAAAATCTGTGGGGTTTAACAGCACTTAACAGGGTTACCTACACTGCTTCCCCAACATTAGGTCTTAGGTTTAATGCTAATAATCGAGCCCAGTGGCCCAGGCCAGCCTAGATGTGTGTGGGGGGAGGGGGGTGACTCTGTTTGTGTGTGCCCACAGAGAAGGCTCTGAGTGCCACCTCTGGCACCCGTGCCATAGGTTCGCCACCACTGCTGTAGGAACTTCCCCTCAAGCAAGAGTGACTGAGAGGTGGGAATCCTTGAAAATACTGGTGGCTAGAAGCAGTGTCGGGTTTTCTAGATCTCCTTAAGTAAATGGTAGCAGCGAAAGTAAAAGAAAGGAGGGTTCCTGAAAACAACAACCAGGAATCCCTTTTCTCTGGCCAATCCGCTATACTAGGTGGCCAGTGGCGTGTTGTACTCGCTATACCATCCGCAAGAATATCCCATCGAAGGCCCCTTCTGCACATGCAGAATAATGCACTTTCAATGCACTTTGCAGGTGAATTTTACTGTGCAAAATCCACTTGCAAACAATTGTGAAAGTTGATTGAAAGTACATTATTATGTGTGTGCGAAAGGGGCCAAAGTTAGCCTTCCTTCAGTCAAACAATCTGGTAGCCCAACTCAGCTGTGCTCTTTAGTGTGTGGTTAAAAATGCTGTGCTCCTCACAGATTTATTTCATGTGCACAGCCTGTACCGCAAACAGGAACCACAGCGTCCACTGGCACCTTTCATGTTGCCCACCAAGTGTTTTTAGAAAACGTGGGGGCTTAGGTGGGCCACTGGCCAAGCAGGGTTTTTGACTGCCCTCTGGACACCTGAGTGACTGTGCAGATTTTCTAAGAGTTTCTTCATCAGCAGCTTCCACTAAAACAAAAGGATCTTCACTGCATGATTGACGGTAAGCTGTGTGATGCAAGAAAATATTTTTAAATGATTAGTGTGCATTTCAAAAGGTGTTTTGTTAAACACGGCTTCTGCTCGAGATGTTGCCATTGGGATTCACTCCCTGACATGTTGGCCTTGGCTCTGCCTATTATGGCAGCCATTTGGTGGATGAGCCCACCACCATTCCCAAGGCAGGGCAGGATCACAAAGGATCCCGCTTGCATGAGGGAAATCAGAGATCTATTGGGGAGTTTCCCCACATTGAAGAGACAAACCTAATAAACCGGTGTACTCAAATTTGCGTGTTTTTGGCCGTGCAGTCACTCTCCCCACTGCAGCTAGTCCCTTGGGAAAACGTTGCTTTGGTCCGTGGCTTCAGAAACGCAGCACTTCACCACCGCCGCGTGGTTGATGGAGATCAGCAGGACGGGTCTGTGTTCCAATTGGCTGGAGTGCCGATTTGGGGGCCAAACCTTTTTTTTAAAAAAAAAAACACTGAAGATTGACATCAGTGTATCAATTGCAAAGTGGATGGGTGGATGATCTGGTCCTGGGAATCCTGGCGGCGAGGGGGTGGGATCGAGGCACCCTAACTGTAAGGTTGCTTCGGTTTCTTGACCAGCCAGAAGTTAACCTTGAGTCCACATTCCTTCTTCCGGGCGTTGTGCCCAGGTCAGTCTTTATCTCTGTCTCAACATAGCTGCGTGCTTGCCATCTTTGGCTTCTGTTCTGTGTGAATCTCTATCTTGGTGGGAACGGTGGGATGGGAAAGCTGGGTTGTTTGGGATTTGGATTTTCGCGGGAAAGGTTTCGCCCGTAAAAGCGGCGGCTGGGGGGGAGTCTGGTCAGATTTCGCATTGTCTGTAGAAGATCATGATTGCCTACCAATAAATGAACTGTTGCAGTTACTATTGGTCTGGACTGTACTGATTTCTTACACTAACCCTAACCTGCAAGGACCTGGATCCCACCTTTTCCCCTTTCTCCTCTTTCAGGAGTAAATATTCCCCCCCCCCCACACACACACCCAATTGTGCTTCTTCTACCTCCAATTGCATTTTTTGAAAAAAAATTGCCATAATATTTAAAGGACTTTTCAGCCCTGGGGAGGCGCATCGCCCCTCCCCCCCCCCGCTGTGACCTGATTGGACAGAGGGATCTACATCACCATCAGCGGTGGGAAATTGAACCCTGGGGTAAACCCCCAGAATTCCCCACTGCCCCACTCTGTGTGGGGTTTTTCAAAAAGTGCACTTCCCTCCAGGAGCACGGAGGGAGCAGGAGAGCGGCAGGGTCGGGGGGGGGGGGGGCTGCATTGCTGCCACGGGCATGGTGGGGAGTGTTGCACCACCCCAGATTATTTGGAACGAGTACCCCGCAACAAAGGGTGAGTGGGGAAACGGCCTTGGTTTATCTTTTGTGCACAGAACCCACCACTGCGAGGGTGGGAAATAAATTGTATGTGAATTAGCACAGCAGATACGCACAGCCATCCCCACACATGAAAGGCAGCGGTTCCAAAGAGTGATATTGTGCAGACAGCCACAACCCTTCTGGATCAGCTTCACGGTCATGATTCTGTAGGGAATGAGCAACTGCCCTGGCATTTGAGAAGCAGAGGTATTTGGTGCTCCTTCAAAATAACGGACTTAGACTAACCCTTCCACACATGGATTAAGGACGGTAAAAAACCCGTGGGGGTGGGGGGCGGGGAAACTTTACATGGATTTTGCCCATAAAGCAAGTCTGCCCCAAGTTATTTTCCCCAAACCAGGTTTTTTGAGAATTGCACTAACCACAAGTCTATTGCAAAATCCCAGGTTGCTTGTGAGCAAACAGCTGCGCAGGAGGCACTTTATTCGGCTGTGCTTCCCTTTAAAAAAATTTCCTGGCTTATACCTGCATAGCCACACAGGTGGGAATGGCCGTATCGTGGTATTGTGAGACGTCAGCATGGCTGTGGGAGTTCATTGGTGCATGCCTGCACCGCCGCGCATCGGTGGGAGGTAATTTTTAAAAAACAGACAAGCCTCCGTGCGAAGGCACGACAGCAACTCACATTGTTTTTGTGGGCTCCAATCGCTGCCTGCGCGGATGCATGCAAACGTGAAAACAGGAGAGCGGGCTCCTTTATCCCGGCTGCAACCCGCTCTGCCTGTGCTGTGCGCAAAGGGCCTCAGAGAGCTTTCACACGTGCCAAATAATGTGCTTTCAATTCCATTTAATGCACTTTGCGGCAGGATTTTACTGTGTGAAGCTGCAAAATCCACTTGCAAATAACTGTTGAAATGGATTGAAGATGAATTACTTGGCATGTGCAAAAGCACCCTGACGCTCAGCACTGTTGAATGTGGATTTCTAGCAGGTTGGAATTGATAAGCATTATTCAAACTGTACACTTGAAGGGTCTTTCAGGGTCTTTTAGAAAGCTGAATTAAAGGACAGAAGTGTGATCCTAACCCCGTTTCAATGCAAATAATTAATCCAGGCGATCGATATGCTGGGAAAGGAAAGCAGCTGTGAGATCTCAGAAGCGAAGTCTCAGCGTGTGCTTAATGTCTGGGGCCTCTTTGGGTTTCGGAGTCTTCCTTCCTTCCTTCCTTCCTTCCTTCCTTCCTTCCTTCCTTCCTTCCTTCCTTCCTTCCTTCCTTCCTTCCTTCCTTCCTTCCTTCCTTCCTTCCTTCCTTCCTTCCTTCCTTCCTTCCTTCCTTCCTTCTTCCTTCCTTCCTTCCTTCCTTCCTTCCTTCTTACTCCCTCTGCTGCAACAGTAGATAACAGAGGCATCTCTGGCCTTCCCCGCAAAGGGAGGGGTAGCCAGATGGCTCCCTATCTTTCCCTAGCTTTCTCCTCACTTTCCTGCTTTTACTTGACATAGTTGGGAGCAGGGGAGGGAGTGGACAGCAGAGGTAATAAAGCTTTGAGCACTGGGGGGGGGGGGTGCTTTAGAACTGACTTTGCAAAAGCCAGGGGTTCAGTGTTCGTTTCAATAAAGGCTACTGCGTGACAGATCCCAGAGTCCGTGATTGAATGAATCTTAGACCTGACACTAAGCAGGAAGGAAGACTGCAGAGGCAAACCACCACTATTTAATCACTTGCCAAGGAAAAATCCCCTTAAGTCAGCTGGCCCTTGATGGTACTTTACACACACGTGAATATGGTGGGGGAAAGCACCACCAAGTTACAGCCGATATATGGCAATGCTCAAAGCAAGAGACGTTCAGAGTTCGTTTGTCATGGCCTGCCTCTGTGTAGCTACCCTAGATTTCCTTGGAGGTCTCCCATTCAAGAACTAACCAAGGACACCTTGCTTAACTTCTGAGGTCTGATGAGATCGTGCTCACCTGGGCCCTCCAAGCCAGGACCACTATATGATACCCAGAGGCATATCTAGGCAAACTGGAGCCCGGGGACAAAACCTGAGTTTGGCGCCCTCTCCCTGCCCACATGGGTGGACACCCTCCCCTACCGCAACCAAACAATGATGTTTTCACCAGCTCAAAAAACACCTCCCACCCCCAGCAAAACATACATGGCTCTCTCCCCACCAACTCTCTTTCCTAATTTTGTCCTCACACCAACCCCATGAGGTATGTTATTAGCCTGACAAACAGTTCCAAGCCAGTACAAGTGGGTATTAAGCATGTCAATCTCTCACAAATCACCCCCAGCAAAACATTTACCAAACAAATGTCAGCATCATCTCTCACAAAACATCTCCAGTGGAATCCACCCCCAAACAGCATCACTTTCAATGTTTAAACTGGGGACCTCACATTCTCCCTTTAAGTCCATGCCAAGGGAAGTAGATTTAAAAGGAGAATCTGGGGAAATTTGGAGGGTGCCTGCAGTCAGGGGTGCAATTGTTAAGCTAACAGCACCAAAATTTCAGGATATCTCCTGATGATACCACCCAGGTTTGGTGAAGTTTGGTTCACGGGGTCCAAAGTTATGCACCCTCAAAGGTGTAGCCCCCATTTCCTATTAGTTCCCATTGGAAACAATGGGGGATGAGGCACCCCTTTTGGGAGTCCATAACTTTGGACCCCCTGAACCAAACCTCACCTAACTTGGGTGGTATCATCAGGAGGGTCTCCTGAAAAATCCCTGAAATTGTGGTGCTACTAGCCTACAAACTGTGCTCCCTGCAGGCCGAAAACTGAAAAAACACTAAAAAACACACAAATGAACCTGAAATTTTGCAAACGCCATGTCCCCTAGGTGAATATGCCACTAATTATACCATTTATACCAGTTAACCATGTCTTTAAACACCCTGCCTGGGTGAACAAAATCCAGATTGCTGGGATCCTTAGAAAGGAGCAGAAAGGAGATGACCACCCAGATGGGGAAGCTGCCAGAGACGAGGGCTTCTGGCAGGGCCTACTGCTGCCGACTCCTCAACACGCCATTTCCCTGACTCCTCACGTGTGAGTGCTGTGCCACTCCTGTGTCCAGAGGCACATATTGCCCAGTGAGGAAAATGATGCAGGCAGTACAGATGTCCGTGAGCCTAGGCAGCAGGAGAGGTTGCAACTAGGATGGACATACTTGCACAGGTGAGTAGGATGGAAGGGACCTCCTAGGAAATATCTGCAAAGCCCCCCCCCAAAAAAATATTTGGAACAGGCCCAGTGAGCACCCCTTCATCAAGCCCTGTCCTCCCACCTGCTGCTAAGCTATCGGAAAGCTATTGGAAGGAAGATGGGAAGGCTCCAGGCCGATCCCCGCATGCCTCATGGGGTACAGCCCCCATCAAGGACTGCCCTCCTTCCATGGGCCAACTGCCCACCATGGACCATCCAAGAAGCAGCTGGGGAGAATCCTTTCCCTGCGTGGCATTTTTTAAAAAATTGGATTTTTATTGTCATTTGTGACTTGGGCTGAAAAGTGGGCCATAATTAATAAAAAAATATTGTATCAATGGAAGTGTGCATTAAAACCTAGAACAGCTCTTGTGTTCTGTTTCATCTATGAAATATAAACCCAAAGGACTACAGCTCAGTGGTAGGAAGATGGTACATCTGATTACAAAGGAATTCTCAGGTTCACATTTGCTGGCAGCTCCATTAAAGGAAACCCAGGTCAATTCTGCATGGAGCGCTTTCCACGATACTCTTCGCTCCACAGCGGGGTCGCGGTGGGGTGTCCTCACATTTCCTTGTTGACATGCGAGGAAGTGCCCCACTCCTCGCCTCCTACACGGCACTTCCAGGTCACTCCCTGTCAATCCCAAGATTTTAAAAAGCCCTTTACACTTTATATCAATATTCTTCCATGGTGCAGCCTCGCTCCCTCCCTCCCTCTGCTGCAGTTCTACAGAGCCCTGGCTGGGCAACCCCCTGTGCCTCCCCCCCCCCCACAAGACAGCAACGGGAGTCTGGAAGGGGGGAGAAGGGGGAGGGAAGAAGAGGTTGGAGCCTGCAAATGGGGCTATAGCAATATTCTTCATAAGATGGCCAGTTTTTCTGATTTTGAGCTCTTTAAATTTTATCTCAATATTCCTGATATTACTATTGCACAGGCTTGTTACCATTTATTGTTTTTGGGGTGGGAGGGGGAGCTGGCTGTCAATCCCTGCAAATACCTGAGGTGAGGGGAGAGACCAGAAGGAGTGGAAACACTGAAGAAAGAGGAAACATTGGGGTTTGCCTGCTCTCAGGAACCGTGCGGCTTCCAAGATCTGTGAACATGTCTGCAATGAAAATTCTGTCACGAAGGAAACAGACGCTCGCTGCAACACACAGCACCAGTGCATAATTGGTCTCAGTCAGAAAACCTGGCGGAGTTTTTCTCTGCCCAAGACCTTGGAGAAGGGCAAAGGAGGGGCTGTGGCTCAGTGGCATCTTCAGTTAAAAGACTCCAGCAGGAGGTGACGGGAAAGAGACCTGTCTGAAATCCTGGAGAATCGCTGGCATTCTGAATCCCCTATATTGACTTTGATGGGCTCAGGGGCTGGTTCAGTTTAAGGCAGATTCCAGTGAAAGCCACAGTCAAGAACAGCCCGACCTCTGCTACTAGAGAGAACCTCCGTACACTCCAGCCTCATATGTTCATGATGCTCATTTGCAGAGCCGTATCTGGGGAAAATGGAGCCCGGGGCAAAATCTGAGTCCCACCTCCTGGGCTCCATTTTCCCTAAATACGGGGGGGGGGTGAGTGAGTGAGTGAGTGAGAGAGAGAGAGGGAGAGGGGGAGAGAGAGAGAGAGAGAGAGAAAGAGAAAGAGATTGAGCTGTCTGCCGATCTCACGCCATGTTGGCGACGGTGCCCAGGTCTACTGCCTGGAGCAGGTGAGCGCAGCCCAGGCCCAGCGCCCTCCCCACGTGATTATATGGCAGTGCGCCGGGGGACATATGACCCCCATGTCCCTGTGGATGGTATGCCCCTGCCCATTTGTTAGCTTTTATCAATTCCCACAAATGGTCTCTAAGGCCTATTATGCATGAACCCTTACCCCAGGACTCTTCACTGTGCAGTGGGGTTGTATGGGGTCTCCTTTTGTTTCTGTGTTTACGCATGAGGAGGCACTCAACTGCCTGCTGTGGGTCTGCTTTTCCTGGTTCTCTTAAATCCACCCATCAACTCACTCTTAAAAGCACACAGTCACAAGATTTCTGTCTTTGTTAAAACTCTTTACATTACTGGTATATCAATATGGCTGATATTATAGCCCCTTTCCAAAAATAATGTGTCCCCCCCCCCAATGAAAGAGGCAAAGCAATTCCCTGGACCACACTTTGCTGAAGGGGACCATGTCCTAGAACCTACATGTTCCCGCCCTCCCACACGCATGCTTGTTATTTCAACATTCCTGTATTAGATTTATCATTATCTTGATGGATCTAATGTGGTACAAATGCCTGGAGTTGAAGTAAAAGCCTTCCTGATCATCAGGGAGGGCGGAAATAGAGCGGGGGAGGCAGGGTGGAACAAAAGAGCCCGCAATAAAAAAAACACGCAGGGCCATTTATTTCATCTTTCCCGTGAAGCAGGTGAAAAGGTCCGCTCTCACAGGCAGCGTAGATTATGGGATCTGCTGTGCAGTGAGGGGGGGGGGGGCATCCGTAACAGAAGCTCTGCCCCAAAGAGAATCTCCCTCCAGCGTGGGGCACAGCACCAGGGAATAATCCAAGTGAGAGGAAATTACTCTCCTCTTTACATGTCAGAACATTCAAGCCAGCCATAGACACCGAAGGCCTGAGCATATTAAATGGTATTCCTATATTCAGTTAAATGATCTAGTCTTTCAGCAAACTTGGCTATTTCATTGACCATTATTAATTCTCACGACAGTGTTTTCTACTCTCCTCAGGAAGATTCTCTGTTAATGAAGCGTGGGATTTGTTTGGTGCAAAAGCAAATTGGACTACCCTGATTTTTCAACAGCTCTGTTGGCCTGAGATGTCCCTCTGCCCCACCTGCCCACTCCTCCCAGTTCCCCAGACCTGTGCAGCTCATCAGCATGCCACCTGTCACAACCTTCCTGAAAAAGAATGAAGATGTTAAGAATGGCCAGGTAAAAGAAGCCGTCCTACAGGAATGCCGCAGAGACACCTCGCTCGGACAATTCACCTGTCTGCCTGTGCTGGGGTGTCTGCTTCAGCATATACCACTTTTCCTTTCTGAATAAGTATTACTTCTTTAAAAAAAATCCAAAAACTCCTTCTAAAATGCTGGTGGGTACAGAACAAGGCAGAAAGCCTAATTTTATTTCTTTTTTTATAGCTCGCACATATTACTTTATTTACTAGAGAGTTCATTGAGTTGGGCCATCAAGTCCAACACCCTGCAGTGCAGGAGCACACAATCCAAAGTCGACTTGAACCCTGCACTGTGGTCTGGATTTAATCTCCTTTTCTCTCTATGAACACCGTCCTCTCTTCCACCATCTTATCCTCACAGCACCTCAGGATTCCCAGTCTCCAGATGGGCCCTTGAGACCCCCAGCATTACAACTCTGGACTACAGAGATCAGTTCCTTCGAGAATGTGGCTGCTTTAGAAGGTGGCCTCAAAATGGCATCACATTCTTGCCGAGTTTCCTCCTCTCCACAAACCATTCCCTTCCCAGGCACCACCCCCAATTCTCCAGAAACTTCCCAAGCTAGCTCAGGCAAACCTATACCTCAGAAAGCATGACTGACCTAAATTACCAAGTGAGGGTCATGCGTGAGTGGAGACTCAACATGCGTGCCAACCTGAGTTTCTTGGAGGATGGAAATGTGGCTCGTGCGTAGTGGAGATCTCTGCTAGTGCTGTTCTAGAAATGTTTGTGAAAAGGCATGACCAAACATTTGTGCAGTGTGCTAAGTATTTCCAGAGTATTTTTTCATGTTTCCATTTGTGCAAGAAATAGTTACCACACAGCATACATTCTTGGTCGTGTTCTTCATCTTTGAATTTAGAAGAAGGAGAAGAGTTTGGATTTATATCCCCCCTTTATCTCCTGTAGGAGACTCAAAGGGGCTTACAATCTCCTTGCCCTTCCCCCCTCTCAACAAACACCCTGTGAGGTGGGTGGGGCTGAGAGAGCTCAGGAGAACTGTGACTAGCTCAAGATCACCCAGCTGGCATGTGTTGGTGTGTACAGGCTAATCTGAACCCTCCACAGCTCAAGTGGCAGAGCGGGGAATCAAACCCAGTTCCTCCAGATTAGAATGCACCTGCTCTTAACCACTACACAACAGCTGAATTTAGATTCATGCATGGCAAAAACTGCTTCCATGTGCAGGAGGCATGCCTTGAGACCCAATTTACTATCTCTAAGAGTGACCACTACCACATGCACTCTGGCTACAGACCAGGCCCAGAAGGGAACGAGGGCACCTGGAGGCAAACCATCTGAAACCAGCTCTGTGTCCATCCACTGGTGACATCGTTTCTGCTTACTTTAATTTGAAACTGCCTTTCTTCACTGGGTTTCAAAAACAGTATTAGTAATAAGAACAAAATAAAGAATAAAAATAACTTAAAACTTGTTAACCTTCTCAGTGACAGTGGAGCTAAAAAACCAGGATGACAACACCATTATGTGTTGGTGAACAACACCATTATGTTGTTCACCGCCCGGAGCCCTTTGGGGATCGGGCGGTATAGAAATTGAATAAATAATAATAATAATAATAATGAGAAAAACCTTAACAAGTTACCAAAGCAGATTGAAGAATATTTCACACGTGAATCACAGAGTTGGAAGAGACCCCAAGGGTCATCCAGTCCAACCCCCTGCCATCCAGCTACACAATCAAGGCACTCCTAAGAGAGTGAAACAGTCCAGTTCGCAGCAATGGTGCTCCAAAGAGAAATAAAAAAACAGAGGCTGGCTGAACCTGGTACTTTTTGATCCTACTCTGTGCTGCTGTCCTTTCATTAACGGAGGAGGCGGCAGGCCCTGCACGTGCCCTCCCAGAATTGCAATTGACCTCGCAACAAGAGAGACCAGTTCCCTTGGAGAAAACAGCTGCTTTGAAAGGTGCACTCTATGGAATCATACCCAACTGAGGTCCGACCTTCTCTGGTCAACTCTCCCAAATCTCCAGGAATTCCCCGGCCTAGTTGCTTTACAAAAAAAATCTCAGATACAGCAAAAAGTCATTAAAACTCACACATTACCAAGCTGCTTCCCACGACATTTTAACACCCTCGGTCTAGCGTTTGTTTCCATTGGTTTTCTTCTCAGCCAACAAAACATTCCAGACAGATGGGGGGTGGAAGGGAATGCTTTCAGGTAAACCCTGCCCATAATCCAACCCACTATGATGCTGTGCATCTTGTGATAAGCATAGGCTGCAGTTTGAAAGATGCTCTCCTGGAAGTAAGTCTCACTGAACAAAATGGGACTTACCTCTGAGAAGACCCGTTTAGCACTGATTCCCTAGTAGCTTATTGCAATGTTGTTGTTGTTGTTAGGTCCAGCCACAGGTCAGCCATTTGCCTTTCTTATCTCAGGAGCAGCCACACGATGGTGACCCCCCCCCCCAGATCACGCACTACGCTGTTATCAACATTTAAACAAAGCTTAGCTAAGTTAGAATTTTAAATATTAATAATTTGTTGGCATTTCAATCAGCTCTACGTTTTAACTATTTTCTCATTTTTTTCAAGACAAACATTGGCTTTGCTGATTTGTGCAGTCCCTGAATTCTGATCTTTTAGATTCTTCCGTTCCATACTGTCTTGGGTTTATATTTACCAAGAGGATTTGACCTTGCCAGCAGCACTTCATTTGCTTTTCCTCTCTAATCACAATACCGATTATAAATGTAAAAAGTTAATAATTAACATTTGCGGTTGGCATAACCGGGGGAGATTCTCCGCTCAGGAGTGAGACCTGGTCTGAAACCCACAGGAGAGAAGCGGGTTTTGGGGTGCCCCCCCCTTTTCACAACAGGCTCTCTGACTGGAAGAAAGAGACGTTTCATTCTTGCCAAGCTTCGGTCGCTCGGTGTCACAGAATAAAACCTGCCCCATTCCTGGAGCAGCTGCCATGCCTCGGTACCCCATGTCCCCAAGCGCTGCCAAATGGGGGGGGGGGCGCAAAAATTTCAGGTTCATTTGTGTGTTTTTGTATTTTTAGTGTTTTTTTCAGTTTTTTGGTGTCTAAAGTTATGGACTCCCGAAAGGGGTGCCCCCATACCCCATTGTTTCCAATGGGAGCTAATAGGAGATGGGGGCTACACCTTTGAGGGTCCATAACTTTGGATCCCGTGAACCAAACTTCACCAAACCTGGGTGCTATCATTAGGAGAGACTCCTAAAGATACCCTGAATTTGGTGCTGCTAGCTTAACAATTACACCCCTGATAGCAGGCACACTCCAATTTTTCCCAGATTCTCCTTTTAAATCCGCTCCCTTTGGCATGGACTTAAAGGGAGAATCTGAGGTCCCCAGTTTAAACATTGAAAGTGATGCTGTTTCAGGGTGGGGGATTATCCACCCCAAAACAGCATCACTTTCAATGTTGTTTTAACTGGGGACCCCAGATTCTCCCTTTAAGGTGGATTTAAATGAAGAACCTTGGCTCCCCAGTTTAAACACCATTGAAAGTGATGCTGTTTGGAGGTGGATTCCACTGGAGGTGTTGTGTGAGAGATGATGCTGACAATTGTTTGGTAAATGTTTTGCTGGGAGTGATTCGTGAGAGATTTACATGCTTAATATCCACTTGCACTGTTTTGGAGCTGTTTCTCAGGCCAACAACCTCCCTTGTGTGAGGTTGTTGTGAGGACAAAATTAGGAAAGCGAGTTGTTTTGCTAAGGGTGGGAGGTGTTTTGTGAGCTGGTGCAAAAAATAATTGTTTGGTGATGGTGGGGGAGGGTGGCCACCCATAGGGAGGGGGCCCCAAACTCAGGTTTTGTCCCCGGGCTCCAGCTGCCACGGTTAAGATATGCCTCTGCTAAGCACGGCCGGGCTGGTAAGATGGGTTAAGCGTAGACTCTGGGTGGATTGGACTAAGCAGAGATCATGAAGATGAGCCAAGAGCAGCTTTATGAGGACGACTGTCTTCAGAAACTCTTTCCAAACCCGCAGTTCTGCAAGGAGCCTTTATGAAAAGCAGACAAAAAGAAATCCGCATTGCCACTCCTTGAAACATCAGCATCTTCTTTTTGAGGGATCCTAAAATTGCTAAAACCACACACAAAAACAAACTTAGGCCAGAGGTTTTGATCCCTTTCATAGAATCACAGAATCATAGAGTTGGAAGAGACCAACAGGGCCATCCAGTCCAGCCCCCTGCAACGCAAGAACACACAATCAAAGCACTCCTGACATATGTTCCAGCCTCTGTTCAAAAACCTCCCAAGAAGGAGACTCCACCACTCTCCGAGGCAGGGAATTCCACTGCCGATCAGCACTGACAGCCTGAAAGTTCTTCCTCATGTTTAGGTGGAATCTCTCTTCCTGTACCTTGAATCCATTACTCTGTGTCCTAGTCTCTGAGGCAGCAGAAAACAAGCTTGCTCCCTCTTCGACATGGCATCCCTTCAAACATTTAAACACGGCTATCATGCCCCCCCCCCCACTTTAACCTTCACTTCTCCAGACTAAACCTCCCGGTTCCCTAATCCTCTCTTCATAGGGCATGGACTCTAGACCTTTCAAACTGATAATGCAAACTTTACTCAGTAATCAGCAACCAGTGGGGCTGTCAGGACCATTTAGGGTTGCCAGACGAGACCCATCGCTGATCAGCTGGATGGTGGGAGGAGTTACTAGCAGCAGAGGGAGGCCTAGACTGCTGTTGCTGGCAACACGATGATATCACTTCCTGTGGACTGGCTGTGAAATGATGCTCTAGTACAGGGGTGTCCAACTGGCGCTTCAGATGTCCATGGACTACAATTCCCATCAGCCCCTGCTGGCATGGCCAATTGGTCATGCCAGCAGGGGCTTATGGGAATTGTACTCCATGAACATCTGAAGCGCCAGAGTTGGACATCCCTGTGCTAGTATTTGGGCAAGGGCTTTACCACAGGGTTTTTGCCAAACACCAGAGCATCCCATGTCACCAGCAACATGGTGATGTCATTCCTGGCGTGATGTTGCTGCTTCACTAGCGACAGAAGCCCAGGAGTTCCCCTGCGGCCAGTAAGGGGTGATCTGGCAATTATGAGGGCCAGCCTTTGGATGGGGCCTGGAGATTTCCTGAAATTACAATTGGTCTCCAGAGGACAGAGGTCAATCCTTCTGGGGGGAAAATGACTGCTTAGAAGAAGAAGAAGAAGAAGAAGAAGAAGAAGAAGAAGAAGAAGAAGAAGAAGAAGAAGAAGAAGAAGAAGAAGAAGAAGAAGAAGAAGAAGAAGAAGAAGAAGAAGAAGAAGAAGAAGAAGAAGAAGAAGAAGAAGAAGAAGAAGAGTTTGGATTTATATCCCCCCTTTCTCTCCTGCAGGAGAGACTCAAAGGGGCTTACAATCTCCTTGCCCTTCCCCCCTCACAGCAAACACCTCCTGTGAGGTGGGTGGGGCTGAGAGAGCTCAGAAGAGCTGTGACTAGCCCAAGGTCACCCAGCTGGCGTGTGTGGGAGTGCACAGGCTAATCTGAATTCCCCAGATAAGCCTCCACAGCTCAGGCGGCAGAGCTGGGAATCAAACCCGGTTCCTCCAGATTAGATACACGAGCTCTTAACCTCCTACGCCACTGCTGCTCCACTGCTGCTTTGGAGGGTGGATTTGATGGCATTGTGCCCTGTGTGGCCTTTTCTCTCTGCAAACTCACTGCACCCACATGGGCTCAACCCGCAAGGGAGTTGGCAACCTTAAGAGACAAGCCATAAGCCCCGGCTCAGCAGGAGGAATCCAGGTGCGGGGTTCGGCAAAGCATGGACAAGTTACCGCCATCTTGTTTCCCTTGTCCTTCTCTGCTTTCGCCCCCTGCAGTGCGTTCTGGGAATTAGTTTCCAGAACACCCAATATGATGAGACAGGTGTTTTGAAACTACAATTCCCTTAAAGAATCTGTAGGGGAAAGGAAGACCAGGTGGCCGGTACATTCTATGTACACTGTGCCCAGGAGATCTGATAATGTCCATCATTCTATGAACTACAATTCCCCAAATATACAGGACGGGGAGATGAAGGGCAAAAGAAAGATGAAGGGCAAAAGAGGCCCAGCCCTCCTCTTGACTGCCTCCTGAGACCAACATCCCTCTCCACCATCAGGACAGGTGAACTGGGGTTGACTGGAAGAGGGGAAGGAATTCTTCTCTGGCTCGGATCTACCATTCAGATCAGGGAGAAATTTGGAAGCTGGGAATCTTTGTCTCGCACTCTAAGCCAAGGAAACACAAACTCTGTCAGCAACTCTTGAATTAGTCAGATGCAAGAGGGTCCATTAAGTCCAGAAGCTAAAATTACTGAGCTATCAGCACTCGTCACTGAAATCTATCTGGCTCTGCAGAAGAATCTTTCTCTCCTTGGAACGGCCAGCCTCCAGGGAGGCAACCAGACTGTGAGGCTGAGGTGGGTGCCCACAAGTCAGTCAAATACATAAATATGCACCTTTCTATACACACAGACACTAGAATTTTATTTAAGAACTTTTATAACTAAAAATTAATTGCACACTAGTCATTAATAATTTAGACTGCATTCTTAAAAGCTTTTAAGTAGAGTTTATTTAAAGATAACAGGCACCAAGGAAAAATTGTTGGTTTCCAGGAGCCATGAAAGTGCACGTGTATGTGAGCTTGCTTCCTCCCAGCACAGCTTGACGTTGCTCCCTGTGACATCAACTGCTGGACTACTTGGTGTCAGCTTCCCTGGGGAAGATGGGCTCTATGGAATCCCAGCACACTAAGTCCTCCCCTTTTGGCTTCTCACCTAGTCTGCATGGGGCTGCTGAGCCTCCAGTGGTGTACCGACCATGGGGACGGGGGGTCAAATTACTCTAGGCGCAATGGTAGGGGGCGCAAAATTGCGCCTACCATACTCCTTCCCCACGCTGACCTGGCTTGGAAGACAGAGCCAGTCTGCAACCGTGGTGCCCTTCCGAGCCACCTCCTTCCCTCTCCAGGCCCTCAGGGGCAGGATCGGGGGCAGATTCGAAAGGCACCACAGTGAAAGGCGGCTCCTGCAGGGAGGTGGGTGGTGGCTTGGACAGGTGCCGCTGCAGTAGGCCGGCCCAGGAGCCAGCCTGCCACTGCAATGCCTGTCTGAGCCACCCCAAGTAATTCCTCTGAAAGGAGGCTGCAGTGGGGTTTGTGTGTGTGGTCCCCAGACACCATTTCTCCCTGATACGCCTCTGAGAGGGGGTGAGGGATTCCTGCCCCCAGGTCCCATTGAAGGAATTTTAAAGAAATGTATGCCACCAGAAGTTCTTACTGGAAATTACCAGGGTAGCTCTAGGAATCACTGGATAGTCTGTGGTTTTTACCTTTTGTCATTTCTGCAGTGGCCTTTGGAATTACCAGAAACTGTTACACTTTCTCCAGAGAGTTTCTGGTGATTTCTAGAGCTACCATTTGCCCTTCCAGGGAGACCTTCCAGTAAGTACACGAGATTCCTTTTTCAAATCAACAAAATTCTCCTGCGACTCTGAGCCCCACTGTCTTCTGTGGCTGGAGCTCCTGCAACTTGGAGACGAACTCTTCCCTACGTACTGTCTGCTGCATTATGAATCCTTTCCAAGAAACATACATTAATGAAATACACAGTGTTTGGTATGGTGAGAATTCTGGGGGAACACTGTGAAATCAGGAAGATTGGGACCCCCCCCCCCCCAAGCCCTCTTAATTGAGAGACAATGTCCTAGACCAGGGGTCTCCAACTCTGGCGCCCCAGATGTTCATGGACTATGATTCCCATCAGCCCCTGCCAGTATGGCCAATTTGGCAGTGCTGGCAGAGGCTGATGGGAATCATAGTCCATTAATATCTGGGATGCCAGAGTTGGACACCCCTGTCCTAGACCAAAACTATTCTTCAATCAACCTTTATCCAGCTGAATGAACATGAATGAACACTGCCTTCCAGGACCAGACTAAGATCCATCAAAGTCTGTACTCTGTTTCGGAGGAGAAGATCATGAACAAGCAGGGCGGGACCCTGACTGATAGCCCCCCTCTATTTTGTTCCCCACACAAGCACTTCATAATCACCAAACCTGACAGTTTCACTCTTAATTCTCATGTGTAACAGTCATTGATAAATTAATGAATTTATCTAACCCTCTCAGAGTCATTTCCTGAGAGAAGGCACTCACAACATCTAGAGGAACCCCCCCCCCCCCGGGGGAGACTTCACACAAATTTACAATGGAACCCATTACACAACGCACTGAAGTCCACTTTCCGAAAGGTTCCCTACAGTGGTATGGTATGGTATATTTAATTTATATGACGCCCTCCTCTGAAAGGCTCAGGGCGGTGCACAACAACATAATAACAACATCAATAAACATAACATCACAGAACAACCATCAATAAATGCATCAATAACATAGGGTCAATAAACATAACATCGAACAACCGGTGATGTTGGTTGAGGCAACACAGGAGAGTATCTCCTACTTAGGCAAATGGTAAGATAGGTTTGTCCCTTTTCATGCACGGACACTAGCATATAGGATACGCAACTATCAAAAACTTTCAACTGCAGGTACTTTGCATAGGTGTATGTAAACTGAGCCCCACCTGGACAGCCCAGGTTAGCCCAACCTTGTCAGATCTGAGAAACTAAACAGGGCCAGCCTTGGTTATCACATGGATGGGAGACCACCCAGGAAGTCCAGGGTCACTACGTGGAGGCGGTGGCAGCATCTCGGCGTAGGGAGACGGGGCTGCTATATTCATCGGGTTGCACGATGGCACTGTGCACATAAATATAGGGAGGGACCAGATTACTGACTTGGATGACGCTAAGCAGGATCAGTCCTGGTTAGTACTTGGAGTAGGAGACGACCAAGGATAGTGAGGGTTGCTACACAGAGGAAGGCAGCAGCAACCACCTCTGCTACCAGGGCACTTTCAACCCAGTTTCAATGTACTTTAACAATCGTTTGCAAGTGGATTTTGTGGTTACACAATAAAATAGAGCTGCCAAGTGCCTTGAAGATGAATTGAAAGTGCATTATTCAGCACATGTAAAAATACCCTCGTCTCTTGCCTCGGAAACCCCTTGAGGAGTTGCGGTAACTGTGACTTGATGGCAAAAAAGTAAAAGGAATGGGAACTGCCAGCAAGATGCGGAGGGAGGGACTGCGCAATCCCCAAAATACACAAGTAAACACTTGAAAAAGCAACAGAGGCTCAAGTGTGTTTCTCCCACGAAAGAACAGACGGAAAACAGACATCTACTGAAAGTGCTGGACTCATTCTGCCCTTGCATGGCTTGTAAATAAATGAGGTTTATGTATCAGCTTCTGTATCCAGCCACATCTTTTAGCTTCAGAGACAGAGAAAGAAAGCATCAGCAACCAATTAGACTGAAGGTTCCATTCATTTCAGAGAGGCGCAGAGCATCCTTGGATTGCCAGACTGGGACCAGTGCCTATGGAAGGGCAATCTGGGCACAGAGTACAAGTCCAGAACGTCCGGCTCCCTCTAACCTCTCAGCTTCCACTGATGCGAGCATCATGACAGCAAAGAAACCAGAGCTCCACTGTTCAGGCGGCTGCAAAGACTGGGGGGGAAACCCTGTGCTAAGTGATGACACGTCTTTTTCGTGGACTTGCCAGTTGGTGGCTTGTTAAGGCAAACACACCAAGCCTGACAATCACATCAGCGGCTACCAAAAAAGAGGAGCCTCCGTAAACCTCAGCAGGTTGCAACTGTGTGCAGGGAGGGTGGCAGTCGCGGTGTGAGAGTGGGGTCGCCAACGTCTAGGTGGGGCCCGGAGATCACTTGGAACAGCAACTGTTCTCCATTCTTCAGTTCCTCTGGAGGAAATGGCAGGATGGACTCTGGCATCACATCCTCACAGAACCCCCTCCCCTTCCTTACCCAGGCTCCAACCCCAGATCTCTAGGAATTTCCCAAGCCAGGAGCTGGCAACCCAGTTGGAGAGACAGAGACAGAGAGGAGAGTGCGAGGTAGAGGGATCCTAACTGCACCTCGCTGGTCTGGCTCTTCACTCTGCAGTCCCCCACATTCTGATGCAGCAAGAAAGCCATTCTAGGCAGCTACCGGAGCCTCAACTCGGCCCATAAAAAAGTGCCGCTTGGAATTACATTGTTTACTTCAGGGAGAAAAATGGCAATGAACTAATTTTTATTTATTTACTAGCGGGCCCAGCCACGCGTTGCTGTGGCTCAGTCTGGTGAAGTGGAAAAGAAAGAAAAGGGGAAGCGAACAGTTCGAACATGTGTCATTGCACAATGCTTGCAAGGGAAAGGAGGGAGAAGGGGCCCGTCGCTCCCCTCCCTCTCTCCCATCATTCCCTTGCATGGCACCCCGTCCCGTCCCTCCCTAACGTTCCCTTCCTCTGCTAGGGTGGGTGGGCCATGTGCAGATGGTGGGCCCCATCCCTTTCACTCCAGATGGCAGTGGTTTTCAAGGAAGGCATGGTTGTTTCCCTTGTATCAGAGGGTGTTGCTCTGACGGCCAGCAGATGGTGCTGTTGCGGAATAGAACTGTGGTTCCAACTGTCACAGGTGTGGCATGTACACAATAACTGGCACAGTTGTAACATGTACACAACAGGAGGTGTGGAAACAGTATGGAAACCTGGCCGCACGTGAATGCGACGTCCAGTAGTTTGGGAGATTACCTGCCAGCAGAAAAACGCACTGATAGATTTTTATATATATAGATTATTTTTTATGTGGCTTGATATACCCCTCCCCCCAAAGGGCTCTGGGAGGTAACCAAAATAAATCACCACAGAACACTATAAAACCCCAATAAATACCAATATAGAAGTTAAAATATAACAATCAGCATAACCAATTAAACAGTAAAAAAGACAACAGATGCCGGCCCATGACTCTTTCTGGGGAGGGGGTTGGGCCATGATGGCCACAGTCAGATGGTAAACATGCAGCGTGCCTGTAGAATGTACAGGTGCAGAGGACGGCACCTCAACAGCCAGCCTCCCCAAAAGCCCGGCGGAACAACTCTTTTGCAGGCCCTGCAGAACTTATTGAAACTGGCACCAAAGCAATAGATTTTAGTTCTAGGGCAGGGGTAGGGAACCTGCGGCTCTCCAGATGTTCAGGAACTACAATTCCCATCAGCCTCCGTCAGCATGGCCAATTGGCCATGCTGGTAGGGGCTGATGGGAATTGTAGTTCCTGAACATCTGGAGAGCCGCAGGTTCCCTACCCCTGTTCTAGGGGGTCTGTAAATATTAATGCACAGCAGGCTCTAAAGCAGCTGAAGGATTTCAACCTTCATCACTTGCCCACAGAAAGCCAAACCTGTGGCCACAGGAGCCCCAAGATAAGAGAAGACAGAGAGAACGGAGTCCTGGAGTGACCCCAAGCTCTGAGCTCTCTTCTCTTCCTTTTTCCTCCTAAAGGCCTCTATTACCCTAGCTGAGCACATTAAAGTCCCCTAAAATGAGAACATCTATTCATAAGAACATAAGAACATAAGAAGGAGCCAGCTGGATCAGACCAAAGTCCATCTAGTCCAGCTCTCTGCTACTCGCAGTGGCCCACCAGGTGCCTTTGGGAGCTCACATGCAGGATGTGAATGCAATGGCCTTCTGCGGCTGTTGCTCCCGATCACCTGGTCTGTTAAGGCATTTGCAGTCTCAGATCAAGGAGGATCAAGATTGGTATTCAGACTGGCACTGTGTTGCCAAGGGCCCGTTCTGCACAGCAAATAAAAAGCGAGGTGCAAATGATATAAACGAATGTGCAGCTGCCTCGGGGCGTGCCATATGGCCAGGCGTCCGCGTGGACAAGCATCGCAGAATCAGCTTGGCCACGGGCCTTCGCAGACAGATGCGAAAGGTATTTTTTTTTTGTTGGTCGCCTCATTTGGGCGAGCTGGCTAATAATATGAATGCACACATGAATCCCTGCAGCCACGCTGACATCCCGTGATACCCCGATACAACCCTGTGCACCTGTGTGGCTACACAGAAGTGAGCCGGGAATTTTAAAAAAACATTCGCTCGGCAGCAGCTGTTTTTGAAAAGAATTTTTGGAAAGAATCGCTTAGTTTAGTGCTGTCAGTAGTCAAATTGGTAACAACTGCCTGCCTGTGTTTCTTTTGTGTTCCTGCTGAGTCAGCTAGTATACCTCATTTGCTTGTTAAGTGTCACATGGTATGTAACTGCTGTAAGCATTGGTTCTTGAACTATATATATATATGGTAAGGTTCAGTGTACTTGCTGGGGGCAGGTCTCAAGCCGGAGGCTCTGTCAGTTGACTAAACGATACTCTGTATATATGCAACTACTTTAATACAATTCCTTGGTTGAACTACTTGTTTCCAGTCCTTTATCCTGCACTCTATACATGCTCAGAGGTAACTCTGCTAACATGCTAACTCTGTCAAGCAATTCTCAAATACACTTGTTTGGGGAAAATAGGACGTTGCAGCTTTGCTTCAGCAACGGTGGCTGTGCAAAGTTCTCCCCCAAAAGGGTGTTTTTACTATCCTTACTCTGCTGTTTTTGGCCCGTGCGGAACGGGACTACCTGGTCCTTTCATAGGAAGATATTGGGGATTGATTCTGGAATCTTCGGCACGCCAAGCAAGTGCTCTGCCACTGAGCCATATTCCCCTCTCTGATGGAGATACTAAGAAAACTGCAAATTATTTTGAAAAGACCCGGAAGATAGCCCAAAAGATATTGTAGGCACGCCGACTGTGTAAGGAAACACAGAAATTATGCACATGATTCATTTAAAGCAAAAACCTCTACGTGGCTGTTCCACGTTCTGGAGCAGCAGAATGGAAGAGGCATCCTAGAAACCAGAGGGAAATGCGCAATAAATTTTGCTAGTTTTTCAGCTGCCCCCAGGGTCCTGTTTCACTTGAATTGGTGGGATATCTCATTTGTCCTTTTTAAAAATTTGATTATATGTATTTCATTTTAAATGATAAGTTGAATAATTTATCTCTTCCCCCCACTCCCTGCCCCCTGTTCTGTGTGCTTTATGTGCATGCACATCAAATGCCTGGAGCGGCTATTTTAAAGGGTGAGGTGATTCTCCAGCTAGAATCCTAAAACTGCAGAGGCACAACAAATGGACACTTCCGATCTTGAAAACAGTGAAAACACTTCTGCAACCCCTGTCAGGAAGAATGAGGACGTAGGAGAGGAAAGAGCAACCTGTGGGAATTATTATTGTTGTTGTTGTTGGTGTTGCTGATGCTATTGTAGATTTCACAGCTGCCAGATCTTTAGCTGGTTGTTGGCCTTCATTACAATTCGAGCCTCACCCAGAGGCCTAGGAAGTTGTAATGTATCGGCGTAGTATTCGTGCGGATCCCAGCAGGGCTGCCTTCTGCATTTGACAGATGTTAATTTTGTCAATTCGAAGATGTTTCAAGTGCTGCCCTAGTGTTTTTGGGATGGCGCCCAGAGTGTATGATGATGATGATGATGATGATGATGATGATGAAGAAGAAGAAGAAGAAGAAGAAGAAGAAGAAGAAGAAGAAGAAGAAGAAGAAGAAGAAGAAGAAGAAGAAGAAGAAGAAGAAGAAGAAGAAGAAGAAGAAGAAGAAGAAGAAGTTGTTTTATATACCGCCCTCTCCCCAAAGGGCTCGGGGTGGTGTACAACAATTTAAATAACAGATAGAGCACAATTTAGGACATAAACGAAATAGAAATATAAATAAGGTACATATAGGCTCTATTAAAGTTAATTAGCTAAAACCTGTTCTATGTTCTAATTGTTCTATGCCTTCCTGGCCGTCAAGTCACCACTGACTTATTGCAGCCTCTCAAGAGGTCTTCATGGCCGAAGATGTTCAGAGGCGGTTTGCCACTGCCTGTCTCTGCGTAGCAACCCTGGAATGTCCTTGGTGGTCTCCCAGTCAGGACCAACTCAGCTCAGCTTCTGAGATGTGATGAACTCAGGCTAGCTGGGGCTGGCCAGATGAGGACTCGCGAGAGAGAGACAAGGATCCTTCCTGAAAGGCCTGCAATCAGAAACAGGCGTGCACACCTAGCATATATCAAGAAGGAACTGGAAGACCATCACAAGGGCCATGAGGAAGAGTTAATATGACCAGCCCATTTGTTTTTGTTCCCAATTAAAGTTGCATCAGAGCTTCTGTCCCTTCTAGCCTGGAAAAACACGCATATATGTACACACACTGTCACCTCCCCACGACGAAAAGACGTCAGGCGATTGTGACCATCTGTCACACAGTGGATTGTACAGGGGCAGCCTGGGCTCAACTACCCGTCCGGATAACAGGGAAGTATAATGGTTCAACTGCACCATCCCCTGCAGACTGGCATCTGGCATCTTTCCAAGGGAGTGCACAATATCCCCTACAGATTGGGATCCAGTGGCGTACCTAGGCAAACTGGAGCCGTGGACAAAACCTGGGCAAACCCCCCATGGGCGGCCACCCTCCCCCACCACGACCAAACAATTATCCCACTAGGTCATTTCAATTATCCACCAGGTCATTTCAAAGTCACCATCACATTCTAGAACATGCCGCAACTCACAAATCTGAACACAGGGAACACACAGTGGAAATAATTTTTTTGACATTTTCAAAATGCTTTCAAAATGTTTTATTACTGCTGAGAAAAAATATTACAATAAAATAAAAGGACCCCCAAAGGAACTTCCGAATGGCTTTCATTTGTTTTCCCGTATGACACTAACCCTAACCCTGTGATCCATAGGCGGGGAGGTGTGCTGGGGATGGAGGGAGGGAGGCTGGCAGAGCTTGCTCTGCCGTTGGATCCTGCGATTCACGGGAAGGCATCCTGGGGACGAGGGGAAGCTGGCAGAGGGACGCTCCAAGGAGGAGGCTGGAGCGCCCCCCTCTCTCTCTCTCAGAACTAACCACAAGGCAGCAGCACCAAGAGGGTCAGGGTGGGTTGGACTGAAAACAAGGAGACTGTTGGACCTACAGGTTCAAGGGACAAGGGTCATTGTTCTGCATGCAATTTGTGGGATGTGTTTGTATTACAAGCTGTTCTGGAGGACTCAGGGCGGTACAATATTTTAACAGTACAAATCAGTGTGTAAAAATTAAATGTACTTAATCAGAAGCAGATAAACACACTCCAATACTATCACTCAGAATCAGACAAAATTTTGATTTCAATACTAATGTTTTAACACAGTCCACTCTTTTCTTGATGACATTTCTGAACGCTGGTTAACCTTAAAGGCCAAAATATGCAGTATAAATACTTCCACGAAAAACAACCCCAGGCAAATACACCACCTTCACCACAAGGTAAGGGGTGCTGTCTTTCCAAGTGTGTCCATCACCCCTCATATCCCTCTTAAGATCAGCATATGTTAGAGTTAACTGTAGACTTTCCTTCTTTTTATCACTTTCCTAGAGCAGCAGGTCCACAATGATGCTTACTGAACTGATGCAAGTGTTTTGGAAAGTGTTTTGGAAATGAGGCCAAGGGCACTTTCTCACATGCAGAATAATGCATTTTCAAGGCACTTTCAATGCCCTTTGCAGCTGGATTTTAGGTCCCCAGTTTTAACATTGAAAGTGATGCTATTTTGGGGTGGATCCTTCCCCCACCCTAAAACAGCATCACATTCAATGTTTAAACTGGGGACCGCAGATTCTCCCTTTAAATTCATGCCGAAGGGGGTGAATTTAATAATAATAATAATAATAATAATAATAATAATAATAATAATAATAATAATAATAATAATAACAACAACAACAACAACAACAACAACAATAACAATAACAATAACAACAACAACAACAACAACAACAACCTTTATTAGATATAGAGAGAATAAAAGAGAGAAAGAAAATAAGCATTGGCAGGAAGGGTGTGGATTTAAAAGGAGAATCTGGGGAAATTTGGGGGGTGCCTGCTGTCAGGGGTGCAATTATTAAGATAGCAGCACCAAAATTTTAAAGTATCTTCATGAGACCCTAATGATAATACCACCCAGGTTTGGTGACGTTTGGTTCAGGGGGTCCAAAGTTATGGACCCTCAAAGGTGTAGCCCCCATCTCCTATTAGCTCCCATTGGAAACAATGGGGG
Organism: Sphaerodactylus townsendi; assembly: GCF_021028975.2. Taxonomy (NCBI): domain Eukaryota; kingdom Metazoa; phylum Chordata; class Lepidosauria; order Squamata; family Sphaerodactylidae; genus Sphaerodactylus; species Sphaerodactylus townsendi. The sequence continues at coordinate 190,254,061 of NC_059425.1, forward strand.
ATGAGGCACTCCCTTTGGGAGGCCATAACTTTGGACTCCCTAAACCAAACCTCACCAAACCTGGGTGATGTCATCAGGAGAGTCTCCAGAAAAATCCTTCAAAGTTTGGTGCTGCTAGCCTAAAATCTGTGCCCCCTGCAGGCCAAAAACAGGAAAAATCACTGAAAATACAAAAAAACACACAAACGAACCTGCATTTTTGGCACCCGCCTTGCCCCTAGGCAGAAATGCCACTGTTGGGAGCCACCTTGGTGTAGTGGTTAAGAGCAAGTGCACTCTAATCTGGAGAACGGGGTTTGAGTCTCCATTCTGCCACTTGAGCTGTGGAGGCTTATCTGGGGAACCACATTAACTTGCGCCCTCCAACACATGCCAGCAGGGTGACCTTGGGCTAGTCACAGTTCTCTCAGGACTCTCTCAGCCCCACCTACCTCACAGGGTGTTTGTTGTGGGGGGGCAAGGGAAAGGAGTTTGCAAACCCCTTTGAGTCTCCTTACAGGAGAGAAAGGGGGGTTATAAATCCAAACTCTTCTTCTTGTACAGATGCACTGACTGATTTTGGCCACGGGAAAGATGAGTACCTGAGAAGGGGTGATGTGTACCTCCAAACACTCGAGAGCAGGCCCTCGGGGCACCAGTGAATTCGGCTCCGCAGCGTCCACTCCTCTTTACAGTGGTCACTCATCACGGCCAATGCAAGTGCATACAAAAGTGGCCCTTAGGAAATGCAAGCCCGTCACAAAGCGGGTCTAGGAAGGGAGTGTAGATTTGTTCTGAAGTCCCTCCATTAATGATATTTACACAACTGACTTTTTCACTTAAACTGACAACGACTCGCCCAACAGCTCCACGCACGGGGCAGAGGGGGAAGTCCAAGGTGTGCTCACAATCTGAGTTCAGCCCGGAGGACATCAGTCCCAGGCTCAAGGTTGGCTCAGCTTCCAGCTTGCTGCAGATAAAGTGCAGACAACTGGGGAAGGCAGTGCCAAACCACCCCATAAAACACACAATGCCCTGGTAAATGTGGTGATGTCACCCCAGCGCTTGCAAAGTTGTCGTGTCCTCTAGATCTCTCAATAAAGCAGACTCGAGTGTGAACGAAGTCTTTTTTTACTGACAGAAAATCTTGAGATCTCTACACTGGAAAAGGATCATTGACCGATCTGAAACACGGCAAGACGGTCCCAGCAAAAGTGACAGCAGCCTCTTCCCCCAGGTCCAGTTAACCAGCAACAATTTCTCGCAAGCAAGCACAAGTGTGCACCTCCATCCTGCCCCCTCCCCCTCGACCAGATCACCGCACTCTTAGAAGATCCCACTGGAAGGTTGTTTTGAAGCAAGCACGCCAGCCCAAGCAGCAGAGATAGAAAAGCAAAAAGTGCACACGCTGAGGAGAGTCAGAGTGGCCCCAGGCGCTCCCGCCTGCAAACTTGTGTCAGGACTGAACAATCAGGTTTTGACAATGGGGAACTACCTTGACCTTTATAACCGACACCCACTGATTAACCTACCACCAAGAGCGTAACGCCCAGGGAGACATGTGGGGCCAAATGTCCCTGGGCTGTAGCCAACTTTAGTCATCAGCAACCTCTTCCCCTGGCTCCATAGCACTGACCCCCCAAGCTTGCAAAAAGCCGTCATAGTGATCATGGTGGGTAGAAAATCCTCCTTCCCCCTGGGTCTATACACTGACTTCAAGCTTGGTGGAAAAAAAAAAAGAAGTTGTCTGTGATCATGGTGGGGGTGGACGCCCATCTTGTAGTGCAGCCACATCTTGGGGAAAACTCCGTGACTTTTGCTCCTGGCTACATTTCCCCTAGATATGCCCCTGCCTGTCACACCTCCTTCTACTTCTGATGTTTAAAAACAACGGGACAGAAGGGGACAAGCCACAGCACACTCTCCTCAGATTTCTGAAGCATGGCACTGCTAGAATGGGAGCCCACCAAGGAAGTCTCTGCAGAGGCATGCAGGGCCAAGACTCACTTGCCTTGAAAGCCCCTTCCTGGGGTTCACTGCAAGTCAGTTGTCACTCAAGGGTGCTCACACACATACCAAATAACACCAGTTACTTTATTCCAGCGCATCCATTCAATTTTCAAGGCTCCAGCAGACCTGAAAACACTTCACAGGCACAGTGCTGAGGAACCAGAGGCAGCGGCCAAAGGAACAACACCATCACTCAGATAAAACCAGTCAGCTCCCTGCTAAAGCTGCCAGATCAAAGCTTCAAGGGTTGTCAGCGTCATAGAACTACCAAGGTGGAGAATTCTGTCCATCACAAAATCAAGACAGTCAGTCTTCTCAGCGCACAACTTGGCCTGGGAAATCCTCTAGGAAAAGGAGGACAATCTGACCGGATTTTGGAACGATCGAGTCAAAAACGCTGCTCTTTTGGCTGGGAGAAGCTCGCAGCCCTCTGATTCTCCTCTTACTTAGCAAGTGCGCCAGGCGCTGCACGTCCCTTGGAGCAGGTGGTTCTCTGATCTGAATGGGTTGGAGTTTAGCTCTTCTGCTGCCACAAGGGGGGTGGGTGATCCTGCCAGATTTCCTTGGGGGGAGGGGCCCTGGCTGAGTGACAGAGCGTCTGCTCGACATGCGGAAGCTCCCAGGTTCCATCCCCGGCCTCTCCAATTAGCAGGATCTGGGAATGGAAGATGCGACAGACCCTTCCCTGAGATGTTTGGGAGCAGCTGCTCACCTGAGTAGGAAACACTGACTTTGATGCACCGAGTATGAGACAGGTTCACGTACGTGTGACTTCTTCATGCCGCAGGCCCATGTGCGTGGCCGGGCATCCCATAGTTCCAAGCACAGCTTTCATGGGGGTGTGGTTCCAAAGCACACATCCCTACATGTCTGGACAACTCCGCGTTGTCAGTGCAATTTGAAATTCTGTGAAAACAAGAGCTGCCCCCAAACTGCTCAGGTTCCAAAGGTTTTCAACTTGTTTTGTACACACTCTTTCAGTTTATGCGCTCCCACCTCGACACAGGGCTGAATTGTATGGGAAGTGCCCTTCTTGAGTCATGAAGTAAACTCTCTACATGTGCTAACCCAGAGATGGCGTTTCAATGCTGAAAGAGAGTGATTCATCCAGGGTCACGCAAGGAACATCTCAGCAGGCTGGGATTTGCACCTGTGTCTCCCTGATCATAGTTGGACACCCTGCGCAAAACACTGCCCTGCCGGAAGGGAAAGAGGGGTGGGACGCATCCACTTGAACCGCCCATACTGTTTGGTGCGCGATTGTTTTTCTAAGCACCTAACTTTCCTTTTACACCAGGGATTCTAGATGTTCAGTCATTTACACTATGACTTGGATGACCCAGGCGAGCTCGACCTCCTCCGATCTGAGAGGCGAAGCATGAAAGACCACCAAGGAGGCTGTGGGCAGGGGGCAGAGGCAGGCCACGGCAAACCACCTCCGAGCGTCTGCCTTGGAAATCCTATGGGGTCGCCATAAGTCAGCTGCGACTCAATGGCATTTCCCACCACCTGGATACAATAATGTACAGTTTGCTAATAATGTGTGGTTTTCCATGCGGACCCCAGAGAACAGGCAGGGGCCAAACAAGCCCTGCTGTGAGATGCTGACTGGACAAAACGAGGAGGCACTCACGTCCTAACCTGTAGAGCTCCCTGGCCAAACCTACCACCTTGACCACAATCCCCTGCACAGCCGCGGTCGCCTGGGACTCCCCTGGCGCATGCTGCAGCTGAGGCAGCACATTCTCTGCCATCAAGAAACCTCACAAATGCAGACCCTTTGGGGTGCTGCTAACACTACAGAATACCTAAAATCGGGGCGGGGAACTTTCAAAAGGGGAAAGTTCTGCTTAAAGGCAGGGAAGGAAATCTAGACTAAGTTGCACAAAGCCCCAGTGTCAAGTGTTTTGAACCCCCCAGTTCTGCACTCTGGAGAAAGGGCTCCTTTGTGTGCTGCGGGCTTTTTTGGCCACTGGGTGGGAGAGAGGGAAGGAAGGAAGGAAATACATCCCCCGAGGGGGCAGCTCCCCTCCACTGAAACCAACAGCAAGACCCACGTGGGTCGCCCAGGCCTGGGAACCCACCTGCTCTGCCAAATGACCATTCAGAAAGAAGCCACCCAGGAAGTCCCCAGAATGGGCAAGCCTTGGGGGACCCTCAAATATGGGGGTCCCAGAACCCAACGCACCGCGAGCCCCCTGTTGGAAGCGGCCAGCCCGGGAGACACTTTTCTCCAGCCTCTTCTTTCCTTGTTGCTTTTCCCCAAGCTGCCCCAGAAGGCGGGGGGGGGGAGGGGAGGAGGGGATCAAACCGGCAGCGGCCCCACAGAACCCCGGCCTGGCCAGCCCCTTCGCAGGGGATGCGAAAGAGGCCAATTCCTCGAATCCCTGCGCCGCCTTCGCCCGCCTGCAGCGCCTCCGGGGGAAGCCCTGCCGCCAGGCGCATCTCTCAGAGCCGAGGCGAGGAGTTGAAGGGACAAAACGGAACAAAACTTACTATTAAAAATGCCCACCCCCGCAAATCCTCCAGGGAGCGCCGGCCACCCTCCCTCCCTCCCTCCCTCCCTGGCAAACCCCTTCCTCTTTTGCAGAATGGGGGGGGGCTCCATTGCAAACCGCGACCCCCTCCCGAGGCAGGAGGAGGCTTTTGTCCCCCAATGCATGCACGTGCGGGTCGGTCTGCCTGGGGGGCGGGGGGGGGGCGAGGCGCCTACCTTGAGCTTGGCGTTGGGGTAGCTGAGCGGCGGGCGGGGGGCGGTGTGGTTGGGGGCGCCGGGGGCGGCGGCGGCGGCGGGCGGGCCCAGCTCCTCGAGCACGGCCAGGATGTCGTCGAGGGCGCAGCGCTTGTCGGCGCCGGCGGCGCGCAGCACGCAGAGGTGGGCGAAGGTGTAGTTGTAGCCGCGGTGGCGCACCTGCAGGCGCAGGACGGCGCGGTGGATCTGCAGGAGCGCGCCGGCCCGCCGCAGGATGTCTGCGCCGGGCTCGGCCAGCAGCAGGAGGCGGCCGAAGCGGCCGGGCGGGTGCAGGGCCGAGTAGAGGCGGCCCTTGGAGCGCTCGAGCGGGAAGAGGCTGCCGGCCAGGCGCCGCTCCACCTTGGCCAGGCTGTGGCTGGGCGCCAGCAGCCGCTCCAGGTCGCGCTCGGGCTGGAAGCGGCTCAGCGCGCTGCAGCCGAACACCAGCGTCAGCACGGCCGGCACCGTCAGGAAGAAGACCGGGTGCCGACTCACGAACAAGCCCAGCCGCCGGCACCACCAGCGCAGCCCCCCGTGCACCGCCTGCCGCAGCATCCTCCTCCGCCGACCACGACGACGACGGCGACGACGCCCCGGACGGCCCGCCCGCAGCTGCGACCGCCCCGCTCGCCGCCGACGGCGCATGTGACGGCCCCCGCCCACCTGCTCGCCTCCCCCCGCCGCCCGCCCGGCAGGCAGCACCGGCGGCAGCCAGCCCCCCCCCCCGCTCGCCCCGCCAGCCAGCACCGCCCCCCCCCCGAGCCCGGGCGTGCGCCCTGCAGCCCGCGGCCCCCCCCCCCCGCGCCGGCTCCGCCCGCCCGCCCACCTGTGGCACCCACAGGCTCCTCCCTCAAAGCCCCTCCCTCCGCCTGCCCAGCCCGGCGTGGGGCGGGGGGCGTTCAGAGTCAGGAAGACCCGGCCTCTGACCCGCTGGCTCCCCAGATTTGGACCACCCCGGAACATCAGCGCACCCGCAGTAAAAAGGAGGACAAACTATCTGACCGACAGCTGCACAACTGGCACAAAAAAGGAAGGGAAAATGTATATCAGCCTGTATTCAGTGATATAGCAATTATTGCAACAATTCCCAGCCACGCAAAATAGAGCAGTGTGAGCCAATACACCAGTTCATAATATCAACAACTTTTTCCTTGTTTTTATTTGTTTGTTATATTGGATGTTTTTATTCACTGTCGTTAAGTTGTATCGGGTCGGTAGTTCTTTTTATCGGGAGCATCAGTGCACCTCCCCCCCGCCCGGGTTTCCTCAAAGTCCACCTGCAGCTGAGCCCCTTCTGCCTTTGCGCTGCTGGCTGCACATTGTGCCCCTCCCCCCCCCCAGGGTGCTTTCCTGTACGCAGGATTGTGGGTCCTTGTGGCACCAGGTGCGTTTTTGGGTCCTAGAACAAAGGCATGGGCGAGTGCATCATTTAGATCAGGGCAACAGAAGGGGGGGGGGGGACTATGTCTCCCCATAATTCTCCTGGTGGAATTCCACTCCAGGTTTGAGGCCCTGTTCAGCAAGGACAGACGTGCATCCCAATATGGGAGCTACCGTAAGTGGGATTAGCCCTGATTAGTACTTGGATGGGAGATCACCAGAGAAGCCCACCATTGCTAAATTAAGGCAGGCAATGGCAACTACCTCGGCATGCCTCTTGCCTTGAAAGCCCTACAGGGTCACCATAAACTGACTGTGATTTGATGGTACTTTACACACACATCCAGGCTGGGACCATCTCTTTCCAGTTAAAGCAGCGATGGGGCAGGGGGCATTCTCAATCAGGAAACTGTCATGTGTGGGAAGATAATTCCTATGTTGCAGGCAAACATGTAGAGCTGAGTGGGTGATACAAACCAGACACGTATCCAGATATCAGTTCCCTGTTTCATTTGTGAAGTAAACGAACGGTAAGTTTTAGTGACATAAACCTACAGATGTATGTACAGTCCCTGTAACACGTGGAAGTGAAAGAATGTTAGAATTTTAGGTGTAGGTTATGATTTCCACCAAGTGTCTCTAAACTAAAGCAATAGACACGTTCATGTGCGCCATCCCAGATCTTCACATCTGCTTTTTCAGGACTACAAGTATGCACATGTATGCCCATTCTATATAAACTGTACAGATCAGCCACATGGGTGCTGGATTTGATGCACACTGGCTGTGTCCAGCTGTTCCAATCCCACCTGGGCACCTGGTACCACTGGAGACAGGGCAGCAAAAGCACACTCAGCTTGTCTCACCCGCTTCGCCCACACTTCCCACATGGGGCACACAGTCAAGGACTGTATTATCTGAGCAGGTCCACCATGCAGTCCCTCTTTCTACCTGAGGGTGGCGACATTCATCACACCCACATATACTTGAATTGGTAAAACTGGATCGGCATGGAAAACACATGGCATTCCTGTATGTTTCCCTGATGAAATTTGCATTGTACTGTATTGTACATTTAATTTATATGCCGCCCTCTCCCAAAGGGCTCAGGGCAGTGCACAACAGTATAACAACAACATAAATAATTATAACATTGTAACGAACCAGTAAAGTCCAGTCCAAAGCAACTGTGTTCTTTATTCTTTATTGAGCTGGCATTCTTAGGCAATGCAAGAACTGAAACCCAGGGCAACAGACAGGCTCCCGCCAAAAGAGTATAAACAAGGCAGGATTTCACACAGAGTTTCACACCAGGCAAGCAAGCAAGTGAAAGATAACCAAAACATTGAAATTCCCCTTCCTGGCCGTTAAGCCAAAAGCCTCCAGCGAGAACCTTTCCAAGGTCAGACTACACACACACACCACAACCTTACATTCCACCTCTCCTAAGAAACAACCCCCCACCCCCCACCCCGGTTTGAAAGGAAAAGCCTTATGAAATGCAGTTACTAAGATAGGTGCATGAACATCCAAAGCATTGACTGATTGATTATGGCCCGAAGGAAACCCCACCCACGACACAAATACTGCAAGCGTTGTCGATGCATACGAGAGTCCAGGATAGCATCAATTTCATAATGTTTGTGTCCATCAATCATAACTGGTGGAGGGCGTTCCGGAGGGCCGTGCCAAGCATCGAAATCTGGAGCCCACTTGAGTAAACTGGAATGGAAAACAGGATGAATATTGCTAAGTGATTTAGGCAGTTCAAGTCTAGCAGTTACATTATTGATACAATAATTGGTACAATACGAAAGGGCCCAATAAATTTTTTCCCAAACTTGGAATATTTATCCACATCACAAAGATTCTTGGTGGATAAATACACCCAATCATCAACATGTAAAGAAAAGTCACTGCGGTGTTTGTCTGCCTGAGTCTTTTGGGACTCCTGCGCTTGGCGGAGGGCTATACCGATGGAATCCCAACCCTCCACTAAGGTTTGGATCCAGTCATTGAATTCCGGGGGTTGAAGCAGATCAGGACCCAGCAGGGGAAACGGTGGGGCGGAGCATCCCGAAACCACTTCAAAAGGGGTTTTCTTGGTACTGCTATGTACCGCATTATTGTAAGCATATTCCGCAAAAGGCAACAAATCAGTCCAATTGTTCTGATGGCAGTTAGTATAACAACACAGGTACTGCTCCAAGGTTCGGTTAGTACGTTCCAATTGGCCGTCAGTCTGCATGTGAAACGGGGCGGCTACCGCCGGTTCAACCCCCAACAGGTCCAAAAACACTTTCCAAAACTTGGAGATGAACTGGGGGCCATGGTCCAAAATTATCTTGGTGGGGGCGGAATGCAAACAGTAGATATGCTGGATGAACAGCTTTGCCAATTTGGGAGCCAAAGGGATGGTGGAACAGGGTATAAAATGGGCTTGCTTGGAAAACAGATCCTCCACCACCCACAGGACCATATTGCCATGACTTCCGGGTAAGTCCGTGATAGAGTCCATGGAGATAACTTGCCATGGGTAGGAAGCAGGAGGGATGGGTTGCAATAACCCATGGGGCTTGCCAGAGTTGGATTTGGCTTCTGCACACGTAGGACACCCTTTGACATATGCCTCAATGTCTTTGCGCATGGAACGCCACCAGAATTGGCGGCGTAATAAATGCAGGGTTTTCTAAAAGCCAAAGTGCCCCGCTTGCTTGGCATCATGGCCCGCAGGCAACACTTTCTTGCGCAAGGAGGGCGGAACGTACCAACACTCCCCTCTCTGCCACATCCTCTCCTTCACAACCAGCAAAGGATCAGTGTCGTCCTCTGGAACAGGATTGCGCCCCGCCTCCTGGAGCTCTTGCAAAAACGGTGTAACCATGTCAAGGTGGGTGGAGGGTGTAGCGGGTAGCTGGATCGAAGACAGAGTTGAATCAGCTTTCGTTTGAAACCTGGTAACCGCCAATCCTAACTGGGTTGGTGATAAAATAGTGCGTGGAATGGCACATAAAGAAGTTTCTGCCCCTTTAGGTAGGTGGGAAAGGGCATCCGCTAACCGGTTGGTTTTCCCAGGGAAAAAGTGTACAGTAAAATGGAAGCAAGAGAAAAAGTCTGCCCAACAAAGTTGTTTGGCCGACATTTTTGTGGGGGTAGTCAGAGCCGATAAGTTCTTATGATTGGACCAAACCTGAAAAGGGTGTGCCGCTCCCACCAACCAATGCCGCCAAGTGCTAAGGGTCTCCTTAATGGCAGCAGTTTCTTTATCTCCCACTGTCCAGTTTAATTCAGGACCGGATAATTTCTTAGATAAGTAAGCACACGGAACAAGTTTTCCATCTTTATTTTTCTGCAGCAGGGCAGCACCTAGAGATTTATCGGAGGCATTCACATGAACAACGAAAGGTAGTGAAGGGTTGGGGCGTGCCAACACTGGTTCTGTGGTGAAAGGGGTTTTGAGCCGTTGAAAAGCCTGCTGACACTCGTCAGACCAACGAAGGGGGTCCACAAAAAGTTTCTCAGTCCACAAAAGATTAGTTAGGGGTAGAGCAATTTGAGCGAACTTCGGGATAGTCACAATAAAAGTTGGCAAACCCCAAAAACGACTATAATTCCTGCCGAGATGAAGGGACGGGCCAATTAACTACTGCCTCTACCTTGGCAGGATCCATTTTAAGCCCTCCGCTGAGATCCAATAGCCCAGAAAATCCAACTTCTTCTGGTGAAAAGCACACTTGGGCAGTTTGACAAACAAAGAGTTATCAAGGAGGCACTGTAAGACTGTTCGGACTAGCTTGATATGTTCCTCCTCTGTTTTAGAATAAATAAGCACATCATCCAAATACACCACCACACCTTTCAACAATAGATCCTGCAGCACCTCATTGATCAAAGTCATAAAAGCCCCCGGAGCTCCGTTTAATCCAAAAGGCATGACAAGGTATTCATATTGACCAAACTTAGTGTTGAACGCTGTGAGATGTTCAAAGCCTTCGGCAATCCACACTCCATAATAAGCTTCTCGCAGGTCCAATTTAGTGAAGATCCGCCCTGAGCCCAGGGCATCAAGTAAATCCTTAATTAACGGCAGGGGGTATTTATTGGAGATAGAAACAGCATTCAATCCTCTGTAATCAGTACATAATCTCAAGGAGCCATCTTTCTTTTTTACAAATAGCACTGGTGCTGCATAAGTACTTTTGGTCGCCCTCCGGATGAAACCTCTGGCTAAATTTTTATCCAGAAAAGCCCGCAACTCAGTTTCCTCGGTTGGGCTCATCCTGTAGATTCTTCCCTTAGGGAGTTTGGCACCCGGAATAGTTCAATTTTACAGTCCATATCCCGATGGGGTGGCAATTGATTACACTCCCCCTCCTCGAACACTCTTGAAAGATCCCAATAGTGTTTAGGCATTCCGGGCAGTTTCGGTGGTGGAGTGACCTCTGACTCTGAAGCAGCGACGGCCATATCGGGTGGGTCCCCTTCCGGCATGTGATCTCCACAGGGAGGGTTGGTAAAACGGACTATGTGGGGTGCCCATCGTATGGTGGGATTGTGGCCCTCTAACCAAGACATACCCAAAATGATGGGATGTCTCACCACCGGAGCCAAAATGAAACTGCGACGCTCCCAGTGTTCGGGACAACATAACAGTGCAGGATCGGTCTTTAAATGAGCCGGTCCTTCCCCCACAGTGGGCTACCATCCATTTGGGTGAATGGGATGGGTTTGACCAAGGGGATGCGCTCCAAACCAAATTCCTCAGCTATTTGTGGGCGCATAAGGCAATGGGAACAACCGGAGTCTACAAGGGCTCGAGCAAGAATTCGAGTATTTTGGGCTGGATTGGTTAAAGTAGTCATTAAAGTAATAGGGGCACCACCCTCGCTCACCGCATCCTTTGGGAGCTTGGAGCTTTCAGGGATTGCCGTAGAAAGACCGACTTCAACCACCTCCTTGTCTTCCTCGTCTGGGGCATCCAGCTCCTCCACAGTTAAAGCCTTGGAGACCCCTTGGGATGACTTTGAGGTAACTGAATGGCGGGATGGTTTGGCAACCACCTTTTTCAATGGAGGTCCAGTGCTGGCTTTAATCTTCTTAGGGCAGTTGGCAGCCATGTGTCCCTGGTCGCCGCAGGAGAGACACAGTCCCAACCGACGGCGTCTATCAGAGGCGGTTTCTGATGCAGTAATGTTTCCAGTGGGTTTTTTTCACTGCCGTCCCAGCTTGTTTGGTTGGTTGGGTCTTGGTAGTTGTTCCCTTGGAACGATTAAGCCGAACAGCTATGATGCTTCCAACCTCGATGCATTCTGCTACGGTCCGAGGTTCATTGTGCATGACAGCCCATCAACTAATTTCGGGATCGACAGCTTCATAAAAATACTCATATTTCATACGGTCAGGCTAGTCAGGGATTTTTTTTGACGTGTTAAATCAGCGAATGGGCAGCCTCCCTGCTTGATAGTTTTCAAAGTTTTCCTTGCCCTGTCCACTACATCTGTATCCTCAAACCGAAGGCAAAGCCCTTGGAATAATTCAGCAACTGAATTTAACTTATCAGCATCTAATTCAAACAGTTCCATGAACCATTCAGCTGCCTCCCCATCAAGAACCGAGCCAATATCCCTCACCTTTTCCCTTTCTGAACTATACATATCATCATATTCTTGCATGTGGGCATCAAGTTGCAAAATGAAGTAGGGTAGTTTGGACGCTGTCCCATTGAAACGAGCCGGGATGCGGGGTCGTGGGAATCCATGTCCTGCAGGAACCGGAGGCGCTACTACAGCTGGAGGAATCAGTGGAGGATGGGGTGGGCGTCCAGGCTGAACTTTGGGATGCAGATGTGTTGTTTGCGGTGCTGATTGGTGGTTTGTGCTGATGGCAACATAAATAATCAGCATAGATAGACAATAATAAACATGGATGGCAACTTTCCCTCTGTGCTTTTGGCGCCTGTTATATCGTTGAAGCTTGGGAGAGGGAAAAGGATGTGGGAGAGTCCAAAAAGTACCATTCTATGTGGGAAATCCTTGGAGCCTGCTGTCAGAGCTATTCAACTGCCCGTTTCTAGGACTTCTTGAGTACAGGAATGGATCCAGGCCTCTGGAACAGTCCACCAACCAAATGAGGAGGGTCCTGTTCAGCGAGCAGAATAAAGAGAGCTTCTATTTATGCATTTGGAACATTTCCATCTGCCTCTCCTGGAAACCCGACGGAGGTGTCTTCTTATATCATAAAAGTTATTAGAGGCCAGCATCAACGGCACAGCTGGAGCACCAAACCACCCAAAAAAACAGTGGCTTAAAATCGATCTGAAACAGTTTTCAAGTTGAAAACAGACTATGAAATAATGTGGTTTTTTAAAATATGGTTTAAATAAAAGCCAGGGTAAGCAGAAGCATTTTTGCCTGGCAGCTGAAGGATGGCAGCATAAGCACCAATCAAGTCTCAAGGGGAAAGTGTGGGGCTACCGCTGAAAAAGCCCTGCCTCTGGTTGTGGACACAGTGTAAGGTTGCCTGTCAGTAGACATTAACTAGACTATGATATTGCTAATGGTAGTCATTATTGAAAGTCTATGCAAGGCAACCCACCATACTTTTCCATAGCCAAATTTGAGGAATGTGAGAAAGCCAAAGGGAGATTTACCTTGAACCAGTCCCCCACCCCTGTAGCTGGTGGGAAAAAGCAAGGATGGTTAGAAGGTCTATGTCTAGCTAGGTTATTTACGCAGCATCTTCATTATCTGGTTGCCCAGCACTATGAGGTTGTGGAATGCAGGGGCCAAGCAAACATGGAGCCTGGGAATGCAAAGCTACGCACAGCTAGAGCCAAATATCTGCAGACTGAATGATGTAGTTCTGACGTGATCAGGTGTTCGGGTCCCAAGCTCCCACCAGGAGGCAACAATCAACTGTCAACGGGGTTAGGCATTTAGTAGCAAAAGCTGTAAAAGGGATTAAGTGATTAGTAGTAGAAGCTGTAAAAGCACCTGGGTGAGAAGTAATTGACCGGGACTCTGACCCACAGACAGGAGGTCTCGTGTGACAGATTTTAACTGGAGAGCTGGACAATGTGAAGAAGACACACCCTGAACCTGCATAAAGCTGCCTTGGCCCACTGACGTCACGATTGCCTATTCAGACTGGGGGCATTAACTGGTTCTTTAAACTGCAGATGACAAGGATTGAACCTGGGACTTTCCGCATGCAAAGCAGAGACTCTTCCACTGAGCCACAGCCCTTCAACTGCCCTGGTACGAAGCCAGTTAGGGTCTGAACTGCACATAGAAACAAATGGGTAACCGTTGCAGATCTTTCCATGTCAGCGTGACATGATTCCTACATCCTGCCCCCAACAATCTGGCTGTTGCATTTGAGCAAAATGGCGCTCGCAGCAGCGTTGCACACGGGGTCTTCAGTGTCTGCACTGAGAGCCAGCATAGTGTAGTGGTTTAGAGCAGGTGCACTCTAATCGGGAGAACGGGGTTTGATTCCCCGTTCTGCCACTTGTGCTGTGGAGGCTTATCTGGGGAACCAGATTAGCTTGTGCACTCCATCACATGCCAGCTAGTCTCCAGAGGTTTCTCAGCCCCATCTACCTATGTCACAGGGTGTTTGTTGTGAGGGGGGAAGGGAAATGAGTTTGTAAGCCCCTTTGAGTCTCCTTACAGGAGAGAAAGGGGGGGGGGGTATAAATCCAGCTCTTCTTCTTCTGTGCTATGGTGGTTTACTTGTAATGCTCATGCCAAGGAACCCCATCCCAGTATAGATTTTTCATGGGAGTCTAGCTTGGACAGTACATCTACAAAGGAAAGGGGAAGGGCGGAATATAAATTAAATAAACTTGACGTTGGGAGGAAAAGCCAGACAAGAAAACTTCTACAGTCTCCTCCCAAGTTCTCCGCTGCCCTTCATGAGCTTTCACAATCCCCACCCCCACCCTATAACTATATTTTTAGCTTACAAGACAGGGAGCTGGAAAGGACAGTTGATTTTTCTTTGGTTGTTCCCCTTTACAGTACAAAAGGACATTTATCTGAGAGCAAGCCCCATTGAGTCCAATTGTGAGCAGACCTGCTTTGCAGGCCAATCCAGAGCCCCTGGTGCCAAGAACAGCACTGCCATGATGCCACCCTGCCAAGGACGTAGGTAAGGGCGGATTTACAGGCTCTATCCCCCCATTACATGTCTGAAGCTCCACACACCCCCTCCCCCCACCGGCTGGACTCCCAGCCAGCAATCCCTTCTGCCCTCCCCTCCGGGAAGAAGAGACTGCAGTCCCCGGCCTTGGAGAGTTGCTTTTATAAGCACTGAGGCTGGGGGGGAGGGGGCAGAGCTTGGGGAGGCGTGGCCACGCCCCCGAACCCATCCCATTAGAAATCTATAGCTACATCACTGTACCCTGCCACCTCCAGAGGGCTTTCTGGTGGCACAGGGAGAGAGAAAAAGGCACAAATAATCCCTTCCCCCACCAACTGCTGGAAAAGCCTCCATAGGGCTTGATGGGCTTAAGCCAGTGGTGGGATTCAGCCGGTTCGCACCACTTCAGCAGAACCGGTTGTTAAAATGGTGCTTGTAAACAACCAGTTGTTAAATTATTTGAATCCCACCACTGGCTTAAGCCACACAAAAGGGTGGCGTAAGTCCAGGACCTGGGTCACAGTGCAACTCGCTGCAAACCCTGGTGGGAGGTCGACTGACATTGACTCCACCCATGGAAACACCTATGCTCGTCCCTCCCCCCCCCCCCAGTTGGCATCTGATCGGATGGTTCATTTTATTGCATGTGATGGACATATCGAAATTTTGAAAAAATTTGCAAAGAAATTCATGCAGAATTTGAAAAAAAAATCAAATGTGCAGTGAATGCCAGGATTATGTTACCAGACTAATTGCCAAACCCTCCCCACACCCCAAATCTTAGGAGTCCTGTTTTGATCATTGATAATGGCAGCCAGTGTAATATTGCCATGATGATCATTGGTTTTTTGGATTTTATATAATATTATATAATTTTGTTTCCTCTATTAGTCTTTAGAACTAATTGTAACTGATTTGTTTCCATTTTTTCTTTTGCTGTTTTGTTCATTCTTACCTATAAAGAATAAAATACAGTACAGAAGTACAAACCAGATAACTATAGCAAATGGAATTTGGTTTTGGGAAATTTAGCGCTAAAGTTTTGGCATATAGCATTACAACAATATTTACGGCCAAACCAGGAAATGAATCTGCAATTTAGAATAGCTTGCCGAAGACTGGATTTCACTCTTTACTTTGAGGCGAAACGTTGAATGGTGGCACTCACTTTGGAAAGCCAATCAACTCTGTAATGGCATTAGCGTCGATAAAACCGCAAGATAATACAGCTGTTGATTCATAACAATCGATATATACATGAATTGCTCATCACTTATTTTCATCCTTCTAGAAAAGTCAATGACAGTGAAGGTGTTGTGCCAAACAACACGAAAGGATGAGATTTGCATGTTAACTACAGCTTAGAATATAGTGCGGCTGATTTCCATGCTACAATGAAAGGATTCACAGACACTCAAGGTACCCCTGAGGATTGGAGCCTAAATAGAAATATGTTTGCATAGATGCATCCCAGCCCACATCTTTAGCGTGGCAGTGGGTCGAATGCAGAATGGTGCAAGCTGCTTTCAATCTAAGCTACTGACTATCCTGTTGGTTTCAAGGAGATATTTCAGTCAGTGCCGCTTCAGCTGAAATTAGCCACACGGGCCTGGCTTGTTCCAAATATTGGCCATGAATTCACTATGGCCCCAAGTCTGTTGTGTGTGCTGCAGTCTGAAATTGCCTTGAGGCACTGTAGAATCAAAGAATCACACGAGCTGGAAGAGACCCCAAGGGCCATCCAGTCCAACCTGCAGTCATGCAAGAAGGCACAATCAAAGAAGAAGAAGAGTTTGGATTTATATCCCCCCTTTCTCTCCTATAAGGAGACTCAAAGGGGCTGACAATCTCCTTGCCCTTCCCCCCTCACAACAAACACCCTGTGAGGTGGGTGGGGCTGAGAGAGCTCTGAGAAGCTGTGACTAGCCCAAGGTCACCCAGCTGGCATGTGTGGGAGTGCACAGGCTAATCTGAATTCCCCAGATAAGCCTCCACAGCTCAGGCGGCAGAGCGGAGAATCAAACCCGGTTCCTCCAGATTAGATACACGAGCTCTTAACCTCCTACGCCACTGCTGCTCCTGACAGGTGGCCACCCAGCCTCTGTTTAAAAACCTCCAGAGGAGAAGACTCCATCACACTCCAAGGTAGCGAATTCCACAGTTGAACAGCACTGACTATCAGGAAGTTCTTCCAAATGCTAAGGTGGAATCTGTATTCATGTACTGTGAGCCCATTACTCCTGGTCCCAGTCTCCAGAGCAGCAGAAAACAAGCTTGCTTGTAGACAAAGCTATGTCACTGTGCCACACAGAGAAATACATCTTACCATGACATGCCACTGAAGGAGCCAGCCACAGATGGGGAGCTAAAGCCACCCGGCTGCGGCCACACAGCCCAGAAAACCCACAATAGCTTCAGCTCTTTCAGACTCGGTCGTCAGATAGGCAAATCCACCTGAGATAAGATTATCCCACCTTGTCTCCTGCTGCTCCGAGGATCACTGTGCCGGAGACTGACAGAAGCACAATGTGAATGACAAGCAGTGAATGGATTACTCCGCTGCTGCCAGTCATCTTCTCCTCTGGCACCTGGTTCGAATCATGCTGCTGTGCTGAGCTAGATGGGACTGCTCTGGCTCGACTTACGTGTCCCAAGGTGCTTTTATCACACACACAGTAGAAATGGGTTTGATGTGCACCTATCACTTGACAGCCCATCCCTGGACAGGGAAGACAATCATATTACAAGAGCTAATGAATTTCCCCTGCAGGGACCCCAGCCTAGAGAGTCAATAATTCTTACTTGTCAGTCTCTCTGTTTTAATCCAGGGATAGCCCTGATCCAAACCATTTTTAGCACTGCTGCGGCTCAGCCTTTTGGAGGAACTAATGACACCCCCTGTTCTGTCCCCAAGCAAACTAAAATCAGGTGGTTGTGGTAGTTTTTCTAGGCTGTGTAGCCGTGGTCTGGTGGATCTTGTTCCTGCCTGCATCTGTGGCCAGCATCTTCAGAGGTGTATCACAGAGAGAAGTCTGGGGTGCTGTGTGGTTTCCGGGCTGTATGGCCATGTTCTAGCAGCATTCTCTCCTGATGTTTTGCCTGCATCTGTGGCTGACATCTTCAGAGGATCTGATAGTTGGAAAGGAAAGCAAGTGGAGTATATATACCTGTGAGTAAAGGTCAATAGGTGAGGGCATCTGAATAGGAGTGGCCTGGCAAGTGAGTAACAATGAAGTGTGGCATGTGAGTAACAAAAGAGATAGCAAGGTCAATAGGTGAGGCATCTGGATAGAAGTAGTTTGGCCTTTGTTCCCTTTGATTATCTGTAGTCATCCTGTGCCCGTGTGGAGCTGATTAGTCACTGTCTTGACTCTAGTGTTTTTCAAAACTGGCAGCCAAATTCTGTTCATTTTCATGGTTTCTTCCTTTCAGTTGAAATTGTCCATGTGCTTGTGGATTTCAATGGCTTCTCTGTGTAGTCTGACGTAGTGGTTGTCAGAGTGGTCCAGAATTTCTGTGTTTTCACAGAAGTCTGTTTCACACTGTGTCTAGTGAGAAGGGAGTGTTTTAGTGGGGTATAAATTGTCATGTCCCTGGGTGGGGAACCAATCAGTAAGTGTTTGGGTGGAACTTGCTAGGCAAAGGTGTGGTTGATAGTAGTAGTATTGCAGGTGGGGTTTTTCAGTCCAGAAGAAGAAGAAGAGGAGGAGGAGGAGGAGGAGGAATTTGGATGTATACCCCACCTTTTCCCTCCCCCCCACAACAAATACTCTGTGAGGTGGGTGAGGCTGAGGCAGCTCTAAAGAACTGTGACTGACCCAAGGTGACATGTGTTGGAGTTAATCTGGTTAATCTGGTTCACCAGATAAGACTCCACAGCTCAACTGTGGAGCCCTTCGGGGGAGGGCGGTTTATAAATATAATACATAATAATAATAATAACTGTGGAGTCAACTCCACAGCTCAACAGACCCAATTGTGACTGACCCAAGAACTGTGACTGACCCAGCTGACATGTGTTGGAGTGCACAAGCTAATCTGGTTTACCAGATAAGACTCCACAGCTCAAGCAGCAGAGCGGGAAATCAAACCTGGTTCTCCAGATTAGAGTGCACCTGCTCTTAACCAGCATGCCACTGCTGCTCTCAGAGTAAGAATAGATGTTCACCTCTGCATTTTCCCCCCTAGGAACCAGTAAAATTGCAGCCAGACAGCCCACCCTGCTTGTAGTCATTCACATGAGAAAAACAATAGAAGAAAAACTGGGAAGGCTCTGGATGCATGATACGCTTTGATGTTCCCAAGGAAGGAGCCACAAGTTAAACAAATATAGGTTGTCTCTCAAGAGGGTGAAAAAAACCCCCTTCCATTTATGTATTCATCTGGAGAGTTTGTTCCCTGCTTTTTTCTTTTGTAAATGATAAGGCAGTTTGTATCTCTAGAAAATAAGCCACAAGCAAATATCTGAATGACATGGATAACGTGTGGAAAAAGAAATCAGAACAGGTTCATCCATTGCCAACAAATATAATCTGCACTTGAAAATTTGCTGGGGGGTTAAGCAGCTGAGTTGTGTGGATCTGCATATCTTTAATTTTGCTGCACAATAAAAATTGCTGCTTCAGCTAATATTTTCCTTCTGACATATCCAATGAATGTAATTAATGGGCTTGTCTTCGAGGTTTCCATTATCAGTACACTCATGAATATGATCCCTCGGCAAAACACACTGCGGCACAAGCCACGTCTTTTTTATCAATGGCTTTTACTAAAATAGCAATTAAAAGCAAATTCAAATATGCTGGGACCCACAGTTTGTCACCGAGTGTCTCTGTTGAGGCCCGTGGCCCATCTTGGCAGACCTTATGCTGCTTTGCAGTCTTCATTTCCTTTCTTTGGTTGGCAAAACCAGCAGGGAGCATGACTCACTGATTCCCAAAAGTTAGAATTCACACTTGACCACGACCAAACATGTAAGCATGACTTTTGCACATCAGAAAGCGGGCTCTGTTCGGGTGGCAGAAAAGGCCATCAAATCATAGCTGACTTATGGCTACCGCATAGGAGTTTCGAAGCAAGAAATGCTCAGCGGTGGTTTGCTGTTAAGTAGCAACTCTGGACTTCCTTGGTGGATTCCCATCCAAGCACTAACCAGCTGGGTCCTTTCTGCACATGCAGAATAAAGCACTTTCAATCCACTTTCAATGTACTTTAAAGCTGGATTTTACTGTGCAGAATAGCAAAATCCACTTGCAAGCAACTGAAAGTGGATTGAATGTGTGTTATTCTGCCTGTGTGGAAGGGGCTGTTAGCCCTCTGACCAATTCTATGGATCTGTTAGCCCTCTGATCAATCCTATAGACATATATATAAATAAATGGCAATATATTTTCCTTTAAAATCATATTATCAGAAGCTAAGTTTTCACAGCATCTCTCAGTGTAGGTAGCGGCATGTCCAAAGGTCACAAATCTGCTTTAACATGATCTAATTAAGAGAATGAGTTCTTCCTGAATAACCTGGAGGTCTCATCCTGTGTAAGGGCATGCTTGATTACCACACCTTGCAAAGATACTGTTAAAGACAAAGAATATGGAAAGCCACCTCAGCACCAGATATTGCTTTTCCCTATCTCCTCTGGGAACCAAGTCAGCAACAATCGTTGCTCCTCTGCATCTCCTCTACCTTTGTTATTACTTTCCTAACCCACTCACCTTACCCCAGTCCAAAGGTCTCAGCCAAAATCTGAATATCTTGGGCAGTAACCCTAAAAGGTTAATCTGCATGGAAGCCTTACAGCAGCTTCTCGTTTAGCTTAACAATGTAATTTGGCCCCTTTTGTCCCGGGCTTAGTCATAGTTGAGCTGATTAACTAGCTCTGCACCCCAAACCCAGCACAGCTGTGGAACCTAGTGCAATTAGCTCCTTTTCCTGCCAAGGGAACGATCTACCTTATAAAAGTTCAGTCCACCTAGAGCACGTTGCTCATTACTAGCCTGTACCTCCCTTGGTCTGGTCAGTTTGAGACACGATATCATCTTCTACCGGGTTTCCGTGCTGGCATGGACTCCCTGCCTTCTACTGCTTCTACTTCGAGAACATTAGGTAACGTATCACCCTGCAAATTCCCAATTCCCTCTCTATCGTCCCATCTACTTTTCAACCCTTTTTATATACTAGGAACTTGAATGTATGCGCTCTTACATCTTACTGTGTGTATGTATTTTGAACTAAATTTATATAAACGTTTAAAAACTCATTGGA
The DNA here is from genome assembly GCF_021028975.2 of Sphaerodactylus townsendi. Classification (NCBI taxonomy): domain Eukaryota; kingdom Metazoa; phylum Chordata; class Lepidosauria; order Squamata; family Sphaerodactylidae; genus Sphaerodactylus; species Sphaerodactylus townsendi. Next base: position 190,274,567 of record NC_059425.1, read on the forward strand.
CTCTTGCATTTACTCTGCGGATCACTCCTTGCCAAATTCCTTCCCCGTAGATGTAGTCGATACCACTTTCTCTGGAGCGGAGTGCAGGCGGTATATGTGCTGCACGAAGAGGTGGCCTAAGCGATTGGCTGTGGGCAGGGAGGAGCACGGGACAAAATGGGCCTGCATGGAGAACAGATCTACCACTACCCAGATCACCTTCTTTCCCTGACTCGTGGGCAAATCTGTGATAAAATCCATGGAAATCACCCACCAGGGCTCTTCGGGGGTGGGAAGCGGCTGAAGGAGACCCCGTGCTGAGTCCGCTTGGCCCCCTTTCACATAGGCTTCCACATCGCTCCGCAGCAAACACCACCAGAATTGTCTGCGTGCTAGGTGCAGGGACTTTACAAACCCAAAGTGCCCAGCCGATTTGGCATCATGGACACAACTGCAGGGCTGCCTTCCTGGCCTGGGGAGGTACATACAACTTGTTCCCCTTCCACCAGATCCCCTCCCACAATTCCAGCCCCTCGCTATCACAGCATTCCTCCAGAGTTACCGGCTGCTTCCCCCCTCCTTCAGCACCTCCTCCAGGCCCGCTGGAACAGGAGGCGGAGTCGCCTCGGCGTGGGTCTGGCTCCTGGTTGATACCACCAAACTCAGCTGGGCAGGGGAGAACATGGAACCACGGGAGGGCAGCGCCTCAGCCCCCGGGTTGGGGAGGCGCGACAAGGCATCCGCCAAAACATTTGTTTTACCTGGGAAGAAATGCAATTGAAATGGGAGAAAAAGTTGGCCCAGCGGAGCTGCTTGGCAGACAACTTCCCCGGCACTTTTAAGGCCGCTAAGTTCTTATGGTCCATCCATTCTTTAAACGGAAATTGAGCCCCCTCCAGCCAGTGGCGCCAAGCGCTCAGACAGCTTAATCGCCCCATCTCCTTGTACCCTACTGTCCAGTTTAACTCCGCGCCAGAAAACTTGTGAGACAAATAGGCACAGAGGTGCAACTGTCCGTCCTCTCCTTGTTGTAGTAGAGCTGCCCCCAAAGCCTTGTCTGAAGCATCTCCATGTACTATGAAGGGTCGCGAGGGGTTGCCGTGCCGGAGCACAGGCTCTGATGTAAAGGTGCGTTTCAGTTCCACAAACACCGCCTCGCAGTCCGGAGATTAGTCCAAAGGCGCCCCCAGTTTTATGGCCCCTGCCCCTTTGTCCTTAGTCCTGAGCAAGTTGATGAGGGGAAGGGGGAGTTGGGCAAAGTCTGCAATAAAGTCCCGGTAAAAATATGCGAATCCCGAAAAGGATTGCAGCTGTCTATGAGTCCGGGGGGCCTTCCATTGCAGGACGTCTTGCACTTTGGCTGGATCCATCTCCAGTCCATCCCGGGAGATCCGGAACCCCAGAAAGTCCAACTTTGTCTTGTGGAACTCACATTTGGACAGTTTCACAAATAGCTCATTGTCCAGCAGCCGTTTTAGAACGGCTCTTACCAGTGTCATGTGTTCTTCTAGTGAGTCCGAATAAATCAACACATCGTCCAGGTACAATACCACCCCCTTAAAAAGGAACTCCTGCAATACCTCATTTATCAGGGACATAAAAACCCCGGGGCCCCCGGACAACCCGAATGGCATCCCACAATATTCGAACTGACCTAGCCTCGTGTTGAAAGTCGTGCGGTGCTCCATCCCCTTGGCGATCTGCACCCGATAGTAGGTCTAGTTTGGTGAAAATCCGTCCCCCTCAAACAAGCCAGCAAATCCTTGATTGGGGCGATGCCCCTGCCACGTGGGCTCCACACGGGGGATCACGGAACATTATGGCCTCCACCCCCCAGTCAATTTGCAGCTCGTGATCCCATAACCACGGGACGCCCAGTACAACTGCCATGGGCATGATCATGAAGGAGTGTCTCTCCCAGTGCTCCCCGCATTGTAGCAACACTGGCTCTGTCTTGTGTGTTGCGGGGGGGGGGGCCCTAACACCCTCCCATCCATCTGTTCAAACTCGATAGGGCTTCAAACCTAACTGGGCTACCAGGGAGGGATGCATCAGGCAACGGGTACACCCTGAATGTACTAGCATTTGCGTCTTAACCGTAACTCTACTCCTGCGATTGCTTAGGGTAAGGAGCGCTAGGATGGGGTAGCAGGAGCCGCTGGCTGGCTGTGTGATGCCCTGGGTAGGGACCTGTCCTTGGGCATTCTTTAGTCTAGGTCATTGTTGTTTCCCGCCGACCCTGTGCCCTCCCTTCGTACAGCCCCACGTACCAGGCCGCCGCATCTCCTTCCAAGCAGGCTCTGACCTCGTAGATCTGTTCAGTGTCATCCTTGTAGGACTCGCCGTAGCGCTGCATGTGTGCCTCCACCTGCACCTGGAAGTAGGGGAGGGATTTGACTTTGCCGTTGAACCGGGCCTTCAGGTCCCTGCGTTGCGGTGGCCGGTCCATTGGCCATGCGGCCTGCTGTGGGGTTCCCAAGAGCAGTGGTGGCTGTGTAGGAATGGAGTTTGATACCTGCCTAGGGTTCCCCAAGTCCGTCACTGTCCGTTGTTGTGCCCGCAGGCGCTCTAGCTCCCAGCAGAGGGTTAGCTCCTCCTCCGCCCAGGCCGCGTCCCTGGCCCACAGCATTTCCATGTCCTGAGAGAGCCTCTCAATCTGCCAGCACAGCTCCTCTCGGTCCTCATGCCAGGCCTCCGCCACACACCGAGGTGCTCGCCTGCAGTAATCTCGGGGCATCTCGTCTTCTTCCTCCGATTCTCATAGAAAACACTCCGACTTCCTCCTCCCCGGCCGCCGGTGCCACACTCAGCCACGTTCGTGAGTGGGTTCGCCCAGCTGGTAGGGTAAGTCGCGGGCGCCTCTGACTCCATGCCCTGTATCGAGTGGTAGGTGAGGAATCACCCCGCCGTCGGCTCCAGGAGTCAGCATTTCTCCCATCGTTGCGTCCACCATGGCCTCTTTGGGGCCGTTGATGATGTTCTTTGCAGCAACCATCCCTTGGCCGTTGGTAGACGTCTCCTGTGAAGCCCCATCCATGGTGGGTATGGGACTCCAATCGAGTTTAGGGAGAAATCGACTACGTGTGAGACCGCAGTCCCAACATAAAGCGAGCTGTAGTTTTCTTTAAAAAACATAAGACTTTATTGAGAACTGAAGCATGCGAGAGATAGACGATCTCTGAGGAATATAGAAAGAGCCAAACCTTAAATCCCTGCTGCCCTTGGCCCACCCCTTGCCGGGCCCAAGAGCTGCAGTTACAGGAAGATAACAGAGGGAAGAATACCAACATTCAAACACAGAGTTCACATTACAAAAGACAGGGGCCTGGCCACACCTTGGAGAGCTGTGGCTGCATTTTAGCTTTCGTTTCCTGGAAGGCTGGAAGGGGGAGGGGGGATGAGCCAGGGGGCCCATCCTGACACTGTGACTCCCAATGGGGGAGAAAAACAGGGTAAAAATAAATAAATACATAAGTAGAATGCAGCTTGGGGAGATTTTTTTTTAATCAACTCTTGTTATTTAACTGATCTTACTAATGTGCCTTTAAGGAATGCATTTAGAAGAGTATGTTTTCCGACCAAGCCTTCTGCCTATCTCTTTTTTGGCAGATTGAATAAAATTCCTGTGGCAACCACGTCTTTATTATTATTATTATTATTTTATTAGATTTTTAGACCATCCACCGGAGGGGTCTGGAAGTGATTATTGCAACTTATGTAGAGCAATACAGTTGAATAACAATTAAAATAACATATAAAAACAGCAATAAAATCTCCTAGTATATTTATCAGAAATACAGCATTCCTAAGTCAAAATTAAATTTAAAATTCCAAGATATAAATTCAGTTAGTTGGCGTCCCTAAGCGTCTCGATCAAATAAAGATCCCTCCCTCCCTACGATAAAGGGGAGGCATGTGGTGAGTCACAGTGATGGATTTGCGGCCCGGATGTTCCAGGGAGACCCCGATGCTCCCGGGGGAGGGCACTATTGGCGGCTGGATCCTCCGAAGGCCAGCCAAGGAACAGCTCCGTCTTGCAGGCCCCGCTGAACTCCGGGTAAGGTCCCGCTTGGGGTCTCAGGACAGCGCTGGAGGAAGAAGCTGTTCCCACCTGGGCGGGGCCAGGGCTGTGAAGGACCCACTGGCTCACGTGTGGAGGGCTCCAGCCGCATTGTCGGAGGGGCCAGGGGACCACCAGTAGAGTGGCCTCCGCCCGATTGCGGAGAGGCATACTAGGGACATATGGGGTGACGCGGTCTCGAAGATATCACGATGGCCCCAGGTCGCTGAATGGCCTTAAAGGTCAACACCAACACGCTTGAAAATGATCCGGAACTCTACTGGAAGCCAATGCAGCTGCAGCAGCTGGGCTGGATATGTTCCCGAAAACGCTGCCACTGCCTGTAAGCAGGCGTGCTGCTGCATGGTGGACCAGTTTTAAACGCCCGAGGATCAGACGCAAGGGAAGGCCCAGCGTGAAGCGAAGTTACAATAGTCAAGTCTGGAGATGAGCCGTTGCATGGATCACCAGAGGCTAGGTCCGCTCTGGAGAGGAAGGGAGCCAGGCGCCCCGAGGGCCACTGACGGAAGGAATGGAAAAAAGCAGCCCGGGTTGTATGTGGGCCACCTGGGTCTCCATTGAGAGAGACAAAATCCAGGTGGACCCCCCAGGCTGCTTGAAGCGGAGGGGTCGGTGCCACATGTGGCCCCCTCTCCACACCGGCGGCTGGAGAAAATCCCCTCCCCCCGCTCACGGCCAAGCCAAAGAGGATCTCCGGTCTTCGAAGGATTCAGTTTTAACCTTGCTCTGCTCGCCCAACCAACCAGCAACCGCCTTCCCAAACAGTGCTGTAGAGGCTGCAGGGGCGGCGGCTGCTCCCCCTCCATCAACAGAATGAGCTGTGTGTCATCCAGGCGTACTGATGGCAAATCAGCCCAAAACTCCATTACCAGCTGGAGCAAGGGGTCGCATGTAGATGTTAAAATAACAAGCCCGGGGACAATAGCATATGCCCCTGGGGCACACCGCATTGAAGCGGGTTACTTCCGGGAAGGCTTGGTCCCCGCACCTCTACCTCTGCTGATTCCGGCCCGGAGAAACTTGAGGTTATCCACTTTGAAGGACCAGTGCCCGCACTCCGGAGGCTGACCAGGCTGATGGGCCAAAAGATGCGTGAGTCGAACCGACCGTCAAAAGCGCTGCCGGTGAGATCTAACAGCACCAGCAGCGCCGATCCGCCTTATGAGTCGAAGCTGAATCACGGAGAGTATCTGTGGACGGGCGACGAGAACAGTCTCCGTCCCATGCCCAACACGGAAGCCCGGACTGGAAGGGGGTCGGAAAGCCGATGTGTCATCCAGAAAACCTTGGAAAGCTGCTCCAACACCACTCTCTCAATTTACCTTCCCAGGAGACGAAAGATTCAAAAGCAGGCGTGGTAATTGGCCAGGATCTCCTGGATCTAACGATGGTCTTTTTTAAGAGTGGGTGGACCACTGCCTCCTTCAACCCATCCGGGAAGGTTCTCGCTTGCTCAAAGAGCAACCATTGATGATACTCAACAGATGGGGTGCAGTAGCTCCGCCCGGCGAGAAGTTTACAAGCCAGGGCAGACAACGGATCCAGAGAGGACAGGTAGTAGGTCTAACAGCAGCTAAGGCTCTGTCAACAGCGACTTCAGAGAGCAGGGAAAACTGGGTCAAACAAGGACCCGAAGACGGCAAGGGAGTCTCCAGTTCACTAATTGTAGCTAACGTGGATGGAAGGTCATGGCGGAGCGACGTGATCTTATCCGCGAAAACCTGTTGGGCCTTGAACAAGTCAAATATATTAAGCATTATGCTTTATACTGCCTTCTTTATGAAAATACAAGAAATAAATGGCTGCATCAGTTCATTACTTATTTTTTGGGTTCTGATTAGGAGCGCATTAAATTTTTACTGGCAGATACATTCCCCTATGCTCCTTTCCACGTGGCTATTATGTTTTTGCCTGTTAAACTTAGGAGGAAGTTTATATCCTCTGCTTAATAAGGATTTTATCTGAACTGTAGCCTTAAGTTTTAGCTCCATTGAACATGGGCATGTTTTAAATTGTGATTGAGTCCCAATTGGGGAGAAAAGTTGGATGGGTTTATAGTTTATACTTAGACTAGCGGTACCCAGCCACGTGTTGCTGTGGCAAATTTCCTCCTCATCACAGTCCGCAGCCCACACAGATGTCCATGCAGGTCCAATGATCCCCAGCATAGCCTTTTGGGCTGGTCACATAGAACCCCTCTTTCCCTTTTCAACAGCGGATTGGATTCACAATGTTGTATTATGGTTTATAGTTTGTTTAGTAGAATTCAGGGATGGGCCAACAGAGGCTGGCACTGACAGTTCAGACCTAATTTACCTTGGAGTACGCAGGGGCAGAGCCTGGTGACAGCAGACGTTATCGAACCACTCCTCAAAGGTCAGGGCAAACCCAACGTTACTTCAGAGATCTCAGATTAGATCTACCTGCCCAGCTCCCTTCTCCCCGCATGAGTTGGGTTGTCCACCAACGGGGCTTCTTGTGAAGGGAGCCTTGCAGATCTGGCTGGCCAAATTTCCGAAGGGAGTAGGAGTCCCTGTAGACAGGTATTCTGTTGTGAGTTTATCATCTGTCCAAGTGCTTGGTGGACTGAGGGTGAGAGGGCAGTTGTGAGAGTGTTCACTGTGTTGGACTGTATGGGGTGATGATGTGCAAACAGTGTAGGAGAATCGCTTTGCCTAATATTACCTAAAACCTAATGTGCACGTGTGTGTTGTGAAATTGTCACGCACATCCAGCCATGTGATCGTGTGAAGAAGTGGTGGGTGACTGTGGCTGCACTGAGATGTGCGGCTGGAGAAGGGAAACAGAATCTGCCTTCCTGACCTCTGTGTCTCCGTCCCCAAGGCCCGCAGTTCCCAGTAATGTGTGAGGTAAATGGCACGGAGAGCAGGCCTCTTTGGCCTCCTGTGGCCTAACTCGCAGGGCCTCCTTCCAATTCGAAACTGGGAACATTTCCCTACCGGAAAAGTTAAGCGCAAATACAGTAGAATACAGTGTGTGTGGACTGCTGTGGCTCGGCTTTTACTAAATACCATGCTGCAGAAAAACCAATGTACTCTCTGCTTACTTGCCATACAGGGGGAAAACCTGCCATACAGGGGATGGGAGTTGAATGGGTGCTGCAGTGGCAGGCCGGCTCTTGGGCCAGCCTGCCACCAAGCCCTGCCCCCGTCTCACTGCAGGCTGGTTCTTGCTCTCAGGAGCCAGCCTGCAGGGAGGCTGGGGGGCGGGGCTTGGTAGTGAGTGGCTCGGGTGGGTGCCGTGATGGGAGGCCGGCGTGTGGCCGTGGCAAACAGCCAGTGAGTGGTGCCCTGGCATGGGGAAGCCACCAAGCACCAGACGGAGAGGCTGGATGCAGGGACCTTGCTGGCACCCGGCACCCCCCCCCCACGTGATGTAACAGCATGTACTTGGGGACATGGGATACCCTATGTCTGCATTAGCAGTACGCCACTGATGATGGAGCATTTCAGACTGAAACTGGAAGGATGGGCATTGTTACAACTAATGTAAGTTCCATCGAACTCCAGCTGCGCTTAATTTAATTTCTGTGTGGCTGGATTATACTTCCTGTGTATAAAGTATGCACATGTCAGCTGCTGCTTACTAGCACTTTATGTCCCCACAGTGGCCCTTGGTGCTGCAGAAGGTCTCATTGTTTTACTGTTAGATTGCTCAGACTTTTGCAGTCATTCTTTGCATGGATGCTTATGGAGAGAGAGGTCCATGAGGATGTCTCGCAAGCAGGAGAGGAGCATCACAGCACAAAGAATACTGCTTATTCTCTGCTCTCCACCCCCTGCATGTTTCTGCATCGTTGGTTGTCTCATATTTGGACTACAAAAGTCTCTCTTCTCCAGGCTGCACTGCAGTGCAAATGGTTTTCTTTCCCCTTGCCCTATGCATACAGGTCCCATAATTTGTCTATTCAACTCTGGATTCAATTTTTATGAAGCAGCAACAAAACCCCGCTGCACATAAAGTGTCATTCACTCTAAAATATTAAGAGCTTCTTTGCAAGCTGCAAGCCTTCTTTCTTTGTTGCTCATTATTCTGTCCAATGCTGTTATTCTGGGCAACTAATATACAGGGCTCAGATGGGGGGTCAATTTTGTGAGGCAGTTTGTAGATCTAATTGCTCTCATCTGCAATGGCTGGGCTCTTTTTGTGAAAGCAAGATCCGTCTCAGAATGTCACCAGAGAACCGTCTCATCACATCTGACAGCACAGCCTGCCCCTTCCACACTCAACATGACCCGTCCTGGCTTATCTAGTTCAAGGGGATTGCTTGGCTAGTGGATCACCCTGAGTGACACACACTTCACTGAGAAAAGGCAGTGGCTCCAGCCACTGTGTGACAGGTTGTTGCAAAAGCCCTCCTGAAGAAGTCCTCATTAGACTTCAGGACCAAGAGAGTGGTGGAGTCTCCTCCTTTGGAGGTTTTTAAACAGAGGCTGGATGAACATATGTCAGGAGTGCTTTGATTATGTGGGGGTGGACTTGATGGCCCCTGGGGTCTCTTCCAACTCTATGATCAGAAAGATGTAAACATCTGCTTTCTGAACAGAGTGCTCTAGTGACTGGGCACTGTTCCCTGGCAAGCTGTTTTACACTGTTGAAAGAGATTATCTGGATCCATTCAGGTTGCCTTTAAGCCAATGGTGGGATTCAAATAATTTAACAACTGGTTGTTTACAAGCACCATTTTAACAACCGGTTCTGCCAAAGTGGTGCGAACCTGCTGAATCCCACCACTGCTTAAAGCCCTGTTTCAGGACTCGGTCACCATGTTTGACGTACTTGGTTGAGAGAGGAACATTTTTTAAAAATCATACATGTTTTAATGTTTGTCATCTTGAAGACCCTGAGCCAAGTTGAAAGGTGGCATAGAAATACTTCAAATAAAGAAACAAACACATTTGAGTGTTGCATATAATGGTTGGGGTACCTCTTTCCTTGTCTTTCTTTTGTTAAAAAAAATCTATCTCCAGCCCTCAACTTTTTGGGATTGAGACAGAGTTCCTGTAGAGAATGTGGATCAAAAGCCCCAAATTGGCTGTCTACCTCAGGCACTAATTTTAGCCAACTGTCAACCATGTCCAGTGGAAGTGGGCGGAGGATGGTAATTTTTGTTTTTGTCTTGCTGGTGAATAGAAGTTAATTAGGCAACACAAAAAGTATCGGAGTCACCAGGAGGGAATAGGCTACTTTGGCCACAGTCAAAACAATGGATGAGTGAAAACCATTTATCAAGAGGAAGGTTAAGGAGTCCAATTTGGGGAAAAAAAATAAGGAACAGACATTCTGGCCAGGGTTGACTCGAGTGTCTCTGAATAGCTTCCTGAGCAGGCATGAGGGACTTATCTCTTTACAGTCTTATGTGAGAGAGAGAGTCTTCATACAATGGCACCTCAAGTTCTTTCAAGAGCTCAGTCCACTGATGCCCACAAAGGAGACAATTCTAACTTATTTGCTGTCTCAGCCCGATTAAAAAAGAGCCAACCCACCCCCCTCCAGTTCAAACGACATATTCTGTCCAGTCATGTGATATATTAGTTTCTACTAGGATCTGAGTGTAGGGTTGCCAGCTCCTGGTTGGGATATAGAAGAAGGCCACCCCTCCCACCTTTCCCGCTAAAAACCAAATCCAAAACAACCCAGCTTTCCCATCCCACCGTTCCCACCAAGATAGAGATTCACACAGAACAGAAGCCAAAGATGGCAAGCATGCAGCTATGTTGAGACAGAGATAAAGACTGGCCTGGGCACAACGCCCGGAAGAAGGAATGTGGACTCAAGGTTAACTTCGGGCTGGTCAAGAAACCGAAGCAACCTTACACTCCCCTTCCCTTGCATGCCACCCCTCCCTCTGCTCAGGTGGGTGGGCCAGGTTCAGATGCCAGGCCCCCTCCCGCCCCTCCCTTGCAGGCCACCCCTCCCCTCCCTTCCCCCCGTCCACTATGGTGGATGGGCCATGTCCAGATGCCGGGCCCCTCTCCCCTTCCCTCCCCTACCTTGCATTCCACCAAGGATGGATTTATATCCCACCTTTCTCTCCTGTAAGGAGACTCAATGTGGCTTACAAGCTCCTTTCCCTTCCTCTCCCCACAACAGACACCTTAAAGTGAGGCAGGTGGGACTGAAAGAGTTCTGAGAGAATTGTGACTAGCCGAAGGTCATTCAGCAGGAATGTGTTGGAGTGCACAAGCTAATCTGGTTCACCAAATAAGCCTCTGCCACTCAGGTGGAGGAGTGGGGAATCAAATGGGACTCTCCAGATTAGAATCCACCTGCTCTTAGCCACTATACCATGCTGACTCTAGAGATTTGAGGGGTGGAGGATGAAGAGGGGAGGGCTGGGGGAGGTAAGGTCTCCAATGGGGTGTAATGCCATAGACTACACCTTTTCTTCAGGTGAACTGATCACCTGGAGTGCCACAGGTTTGGTTCTGGGCCCAATACTTTTTGATATTTTATAAATGATCTAAGTAAGGGTGTGGAGAGAATTCTGATTCCATTTGCAAATGATGCCAAATTGGGAGGAGCAACGAACACTCCATAGAGAGATGGAATTCAACAAGATCTGAACACACTAGAAAAATGGGCAGATGTGAACAGGAAGAATTCAGAAAGGATAAGTACTGTGTTCTACATCTAGGTAACAAAAATGAAAAGCATGCATCCCAGTTGGGGGATGCACTACCAAGTAGCAGTGTGCATGAACAAGATCTTTGGGTACAAATGGACAGTAAGTTTAAATATGAGCAGCCAGTATGATGCAGTGACAAAAAAGGCTAATGAGACCTTGGGGTGTATCAACAGAGGCATAACATCCAAATGGCAAGATGTCATAGTCCCACCAGGCACACTGCCTTAGGCCCCTTCCGCACGTGCAGAATAATGCCCTTTCAATCCACTTTCACAATTGTCTGCAAGTGGATTTTGCTATTCCGCACAGTAAAATCCAGCTGCCAAGTGCATTGAAAGTGGATTGAGTGCATTATTCTGCATGTGCGGAAGGGGTCAGGCCTCACCTGGAGTGATGAGGATGATTGGGGGCTGGAGACCAAGCCCAAGGGGGAAAGGCTGAGGGACTTGGGAATGTTCAGTCTGGAGAAGAGGAGATTGACGGGGACATGCAATGGATGAGTGAAAACCATTTATCAAGAGGAAGGTTAAGGAGTCCAATTTGGGAATAAAAAGGAACAGACATTCTGGCCAGGGTTGACTCTTGTTCTCTTGGAGTATCTGAAGGGCTGTCACTTAATGGAGGGCAGGGAGCTGTTCCTGTGGGCAGCAGAGGAGAGGACTCACAATAATGGGTATGAATTTCGGGCACAAAGATTCCAACTAGATATTAGGGGGAAAATATTATTATTGTAGATTTCACAGCTGCCAGATCTTTAGCTGGTTGGTGGCCTTCATTACAATTCGAGCCTCACCCAGAGGCCTAGGAAGTTGTAATGTATCGGCGTAGTATTCGTGCGGATCCCAGCAGGGCTGCCCTCTGAATTTGACCAATGTTAATTTTGTCAATTCGAAGATGTTTCAAGTGCTGCCCTAGTGTTTTTGGGATGGCACCAAGCGTGCCAATTACCACTGGTACGACCTCAGTTGGTTTGTGCCATAGATGCTGAAGCTCGATTTTCAAATTGCGGTATCTAGTGACATTCTCGCGTTCTTTTTCAATGACCCTGCTGTCACCGGGGACTGCTATGTCGATGATGGTCACTTTCTTGTCCTCGATCATGGTGATGTCTGGTGTATTGTGTTTCAACACTTTGTCCGTTGGGATCCGAAAGTCCCACAGGATCTTGACCTTCTCATTTTCCATTACTTTCTCTGGAAAATGTTCCCACCAGTTCTTAGCTGTTCTTATGTTGTAATTCTTGCATAAATTCCAGTGGATCATCTTGGCCACTGAGTTGTGTCTCTGTTTGTACTCAGTCTGGGCAATCTTTTTGCAGCAGCTGAGGACATGATCTATAGTTTCATCAGCTTCTTTGCACTATCTGCATTTTGCATCATCTGAGGATTTTTCGATTTGGTTTTTCATCGAATTTGCTCTAATGGCTATAATAATAATAATAATAATAATAATAATAATAATAATAATAATAATAATAATAATAATAATAATAATAATAATAATAATAATAGCAGCCAGGTATCACTGTCGGTATTGGTCTACATCACCATCGAGCCCAAGTGTAAGGTTGCTATTCAACCTTGAATGGTTCTCTTCTGAGGAGGTTGGCGGGAAGCCCAGACTGGGGGATGTTACTGTTATCAGTTGCTTGTTTCTCTTGCCAATCTGTGTGAAACTGTTTCTAAGAGGCTTTGGGTGAGAACCCAAAGTTGTTTACCCAGCTTTGGCGGGAACTGGTTGGGAGCCCGTAAAAGAGGCTGTTCGAACGTTGGGGGGCCAGTTCCCACATTGCCTGTGATCAACTAAGCATGCCAGCTCAATAAAGAACTTAAGTACTTACTTTTTGCCTGGACTTTACTGGTTCGTTACATTATGCGGGAACTCTCCTTTAATCAGCGTAACTTTTGACATTTACGAAATGTTACCTGATGTCTCGCCGTGGTCTATTGTCTGCGAACATGGAGAGGTTGGAGTTCAAGGGTCCGTTCAACTCGGAATATGAGGTTAGGACGGAGGCCCCCAAAGAGGGCCCCATCGCTTCCTCCCCTGGCTCCATCACCCCAAAGGATTCCGTGGTGGGAATGGAATCTCTGTCCCTGGTAGCTCTTTCTCGGCCTCGCCTTAGTTGGAGCGTGGCTTCCCTTGAACTGCAAGAACAGTTCGACCAAGCTACCTTAACGGCAACTCGCCGCACAGTTTCGACGGGGTGTCTCACCTTACATTGAGATCCCATTGATACTGGTGGCGGTGCGGCCATGGATTGTGCCCCAATAGAGACACACATAACAACACACCACCGTATGGATTATAAACAGGTCATGAAGGTGGTGACCGAAGAAATTGGATTATCTACCATCCATGGTACTACTCGTGAGGCAATGGAGAGGTTTTTGGATCGTTATTTTGAGGATCCAGCTCCCATTGAACATTGGCAAAGTACGGGAGCTTGGCCAAAGACTACACAACGAGAGGTCCCCCGCAGAGGCTCCTCGGAGTCAGAGTCATCGGCCAGAGGAGCCCGAGCCTGTCTGCCAGCAACCAAGGAAGACGTGGACCTGGTAAACCTGGACGCTTCACACCCCAGGCTCCCCTCTATTGACACTGGGGAGGATGAGGAACTGGATGAACCCAATCCTCCCAGGGCTAGCTCATCTAGACAGGGTGATGTGGAGGCACCAGACGGGGATTTGGACGCTTTCACTCTTCATGCCCAACATGAGAATGGCAACAGGCCCATGAAGCCTTGATTGATGACCATGTACATCAGCGGCTCCAACTACGCCAGGAATTTGAGCGTGAAAGGGAAGCTCTCTATCTCCAACTTCAAAAAGACCGTGAACAACAGGAACACGATCTACTGTAGGTGGCGGAGCAATCTGAGCAAGAACTCCTCCGGGAGGTGCAACACCTACGTTCCCTTCAATTAAGAAACACTGACGGCTCAGTGGTGCAGCAGGCTAAACGTATACAACTTCAATGCGAACGTGAGGCTCTGGATAGACAACGAGCGGTCCTTCTCTGTAAAGAACAAGAGATTATCGACCTGGAAGCCCAAGAATGGATGGCCGCGGTGGATCTGCAACATGGACTTACAGTACAAGCTGCTATGCAATCGGGCCACTGAGCATGTCCCCAACCGCTGGCCTCCACAAAGTGGAGGAAGGGGACAGGAGGTAGGAGGCATCCAGGAGCGGCACAGGAAATATGCCAGCTTCCACCCAGTGCTGTTCGCTTGGCACCAGATGGAAGTCAGCGTTTTCCAAAAACCTCGCTCAGAAGTTAGATTCAAAAACACCATTTTGGTGTGGGGAGAGTTCAGCTGCATCGATTTGGCAGTGGTGCCTGTGCAAAGTCTTTCCCCACAAACAGTGTTTTACTGGGCCAAAATCCATTATTTCGACCTGCGCAGAAACAGCCTATGATCAGAGGTGGGATCCAGCAGGTTCTCACAGGTTCCCGAGAGTAGGTTACTAATTATTTGTGTGTGCTGAGAGGGGGTTACTAATTGATGATTTTGTCACGTAATTTTTGCCTTAGTTACGCCCCTCCTCTCAGCAGTAGTGCGCAGAACTTGAAGCAGTCTAGCAAGAGGTGCACCGGCGTGCGTGGCAGCCTGCGCCTGTGTGCATTTGTTTCCTGCCCAAGGACCAGCGCAGCGGCTGCGTCCTTGCCACAGCCCCACCCAGGAATGCCCTGCCCCCAGAGTGCCCAATTACTCTGTCGTGCCCCGCCCAGCCCCATTGGCGCTACGCCACAGTTTGAATCCCACCACCATGGGAACCTGTTACTAAAATTTTTGGATCCCACCACTGCCTATGATTCTAAGATTCTAGATCAGTTGAAATAGCGGGAGCTCTTAGCGTACCACCTGCAGGTTGTCAGGACCATGCCTGTCAGTGCCCGGATGTCTTACTGTGTAAGAATTGCAAATGTTTTCCTGTAAATGCTTTCCTGTTTCCCTCTTCCCTTCCTGGCAACCTCCTGGGGCCAGCTCATCTGCAAGAAAGTGCGAACGGTTCCCAGATTCTTTGAAGCTCTGTAGTGCAAATGTTGTAGAAACTGTAAGGGACATTTGGTGTGAGGCGAAATGGGGGGGGCGGGTTTGAAGGATGTAGTCTCTGGATCTAAGCTCTCTAGCTTAGATCCAGCTTTCGATTGATACTCTACACTTTGTTAGAAATAAAATGCTTTAAGATTTTCCTACGGTCTCTGTTATTTCCACGTTCGAGGGTCTGACACAGGTGGGCAAACCTAATGCCCTCTTCTCTATCTGTGGGGGAAGGCACAAGATCTGCAGTAGAAAGCTGAGACCTGGCTTAGCTGGATCAGAGCCGTGGTGCAAGAGGAGGCCGTGGAGAGCAGAAGCCAGGCAGAGCGAGAACGGGTGGTTGTGATGCCACACAGAGTGCAGCTGAAGAAGAAGCCGAAGAGTTTGGATTTTCTCTCCTGTAAGGAGAATCGAAGGAGCTCCCAATCTCCTTTCCCTCCCCCCCCCGACACGACAAGCATCCTGTGGGGTGGGTGGGGCTGAGAGAGCTCCGAGAAGCTGTGACTAGCCCAAGGTCACCCAGCTGGCATGTGTGGGAGTGCACAAGCTAATCTAGTTCACCAGATAAGCCTCCACAGCTCAAGTGGCAGAGTGGGGAATCAAATCCAGTTCTCCAGATTAGAGTGCACCTGATCTTAACCACTACACCATGCTGGTTCTCACAACGAAAGCAGATAGCCCCCCCTTCCGGAAGCCAGTCTGCTTCCAAGCAGAAACACAGCAAGACAGTTCCTTTGAGAGTGGGCACCCTTTATACCCTAAGGGTGAAAAGTCTACTTTATCAAATACCGGTACATTTTTGCAAGGCTTTACTGACCTTACTGAGGGAGACATGTGAGTTGGAGGGCAGGCAACAATCCCACCATCTCTTGTTTTATCGCTGAAGCCCTGGACATTGAGGGCTATCACAGCCAATGTGCTAAAGATGCTCAGTCAAAATCAATGGCAAAGTGGCCAATTGGGCTGTTCTTGTTGGTGGAAATCCCTTGGAGAAGACTAACGTGAGACGATCGCCACAGACTCCTTTGCCCATTCTTTAGTGATAACATCTAAATGCTTGACCGTGCCAAAAATCCTCAGCTTCTCAAGCAGAACGGTTCAGGAGGGCATTGTGATAAAGGCAATGAGGCTACAGCATAACACAATCCTTGCATAACAAGGTTTTATAAAAAGAGAGGGATTGTGGACTGTCCCGCTGTGTGTCGTGTACTGGCACATTTTCTGTTTGCTGAGTATCTGGTTCTGCTCGCAGTGTTTTGTTTTTATGGTTATGCAAGACCATTTTCTGTGTTTATTTCTACCATGTTTAATATTTTATGGCTTGTTCTGGACGGTTGTAATGCTGTGTTGATTGCATTGACCTACACAGGCGACTCTGCCGGGAGTCACAGGGAGAAAGGGGGACTATAAAGTAAGTAATTAAGTACGTACGTACGTGCGTGCGTGCGTGCATACATGCATACATACATCAAATATGCTTGCCAGCCAGAAATTGTGGCCAAACTCATAAGAGAAGAAGAACGGCACTGGGTAGAATCTGGCGTATTTCCCACTCTGCTCCCGAACGCCTCCTGCCTCCTGCCGCCTGCAGTCACTTTGTGGAGGCCAGGGGACACACCTCCTGGCCTCCGACCCCAGAGGCACTGCTCTGGCCACAGGGGGGTGTCCCCTAGCCTCCACAAAGCGATGGAAGGCGGCAGGAGGCAGGAGGCGTTCGGGAGCGGTGCAGCCCGTGCAAAGCCCACTTATGCGCAGCTAGCAGGGCCACTTATGCGAACGGCCCCCGCTCAGGTGGACATGCAGAGTTGGAAGGGGCCATAGAGGCCATCTAGTCTAATAATGTAGGATCATAGAATAATAGAGTTGGAAGAGACCCCAAGGGCCATCAAGTCCAACCCCTCTCCCCATGGAAACGGCACCAGGTTGGAGGCGCAGCTTTTCAGCACCTCCATTCCCCCCACACTTACCTTCTCTCCCTGCAGGGCTCCGCAGGGATGGAGAGGCATGCCCATGCTGGCCTTCAACACCCGGGGGTCAAAGGGCAGCATGGGCGTGCCTCCCTGTCCTCACAGAGCTCTGCAGGGAGAGAAGGTAAGTGTGGAAAGAAAACAGAGGCGCCTCCGTGGGCCACGACCGCTCTGGGGCCTCTCGGACCTCAGCGTGCAAACGGCGCCAGGGCTCCACCAGCATGATATATATGCCGGTGGGAAGCCGCTGTAGTGCCCCATGCTGAATCTGCCAGAGAGAAACACATCTTAGGTGACACGCCTCTGAAGAAGCCACGAGGAGCTAAAACGTTCGGAGCCAGGAGGACCACAGCCATACAGCCTGGAAAACCCACAAAAGCCAGTTAATACAATCCGTCGATGCCGCATAGAGTCCAGGAGAAGCCCCCCTTTCCCCATTTGTCATCTCCGATCCCCTTAATGGCCAAGCCAAGTCCTTTGGGTCATCAACAGTAAGCCTCTGATACCACGCAGGGACCAGAAGCAGCCCTCCCCTTTCCCATCTTCCACCCCCTCATGACCCATCCAGGCCCTGGGGGGCATTGGCAGCCTGGGATAAGCCCCCCTTCCCCTGCCCGCTGTCTCTTAGCCCCCCTCCCGAAGACCAAGCCAGGCCCTGTGGGGCACCCCTGGTGAGCTGCCAATCCCCCACTGGGCCTGGCAGAAGCCCACCATTCCCCCTGCCCCCACCCACCTCAAACAACCAAGCCACACCCAGTAGGTCAGGCAGCACTCTCCCCATTCTCCCATCACCCTCCCCCTCCCCAAAGACCAAGGCAAGACTTACCTGGTGGCAGAAGCAGCAGGTAAATTGGTGGGGTGGGAGAAGGTGGGTGGGCAGGAAAAGTGCTGGGCCTCCCACTCTCCCCACCCCTTGTCTATAGCCCATTTTATTGTAATATAAAATGGGCTTTACTGCTAGTATGGAATAACAGTTGTGGAGAAAATCCCAAGGACAACATTTTAGTGATCACTGTCCATTTCCATGTGGATTAAAAGTAATCATTCATAATCAGTGCGGCTAGGCTAATTGGGAGAAAAAAATAATTGGAGCCAATAATTAAGTATGGCCACCCGTCCTCTACCCTCTACTCTCATGAGATCTGTCTGTAGTTCTGGAGTAGCATATTAACCAGTACACCACGCTGGCTCTCAAAATAATTAATACATAATTTAAAATATTGAATTAAGATTAAAAATAGCCACAGAATCGCTGCGTATTTAACTAAGCACTGAATGAATGGCGGCAGTTTGAATTTTTAGGGCAGGAGAGATCGAGTTGATTGTTCATCATCAGTTGAAGTAGTTCTTTGATTCTTTATAATTCTTTGGATCACCCTCTGTTCATTTTTATCCACTCTGGGGTGCACTAAAGGTGTTGGGATTAAAGAAAAGAATAATTCTTGGCTAGGTGGTTGTGGGTTTTCCGGGCTGTGTGGCCATGGTCTGGTAGATTTTGTTCCTAACGTTTCGCCTGCATCTGTGGCTGGCATCTTCAGAGGTGTATCACACTGTGTCCAGCGTGTCCAGTGAGAAGGTGGGGAACCAATCAATAAGTGTTTGGGTGGAACTTGCTATGCAAAGGTGTGGTTGACTGCATTGGCCTTTGATTCTGGTGTTTTTAATTACTGGTAGCCAAGTTCTGTTAATTCTCAGAGACTCTTCTCAGAGCATGTGCGACTGAGTCACTCAGAGAGCTCCCATAGCAGAGTGCAGAGTCCAATGCTCCTATCATGGCGGCTCTTGTGTATTTTCAGCACTGTATTTTGGAAGGAAAGAGGAGGAAGAGTAGTAGTAGTAGTAGTAGTAGTAGTAGCAGCAGCAGCAGCAGCAGCAGCAGCAGCAGCAGCAGAAGCAGTAGTAGTAGTAGTAGTAGTAGTAGTAGTAGTAGTAGTAGTAGTTTGGGATGATACCCACCTTTCCTGTAAGGAGACTCAAGGTTGCTTACAAGCTCCTTTCCCTTCCACCACCCTGTGAGATGGTTGGGGCTGAGAGAGCTCCAAAGAACTGTGACTTGCCCAAGGTCACCCAGCTGGTGAGTGTTGGAGTGCACAGGCTAATCTGGTTCCTCAGAGAAGCCTTCACTGCTCAAGCAGCAGAGCGGGGAATCAAACCTGGTTCTCCAGATTCTCCTGCTCTTAACCACTACACCACATTGATAAAGGCTGAATCCCCACTACCGTCTTAGCCAGGTTTTAGAACACAAACTAACCAGGTTTGAGGGACGACCTCCCCGGTCGAATCCCCACTACCGTCTTAGCCAGGTTTCAGAACACAAACGACCTCAAACCTGGTTAGTTTGTGTTCTGAAACCTGGCTAAGACGGTAGTGGGGATTCAACCAAATATTACTGTATCAGGAGGCAGATGATTCCAAGGTGAATCCTTCTGATGTTGTTCAAGTGAAGAGGTCTTCCTTTGAAAGACCCTGCTTTTTTAAAGTACCCACCAAAGACCTAAAAAGAACCAGTCCAGGAGAGCCGTCATCTTTCTGGATCATTCAGAAGAGGGAGAAAAAAGTCAGGTTACTCACTTGCCTGAATGAAAAAACGGGAACACCTTGGAATACCTGCAATGGGTTTCAGCTTCAGCAGGGCAGGGCTTTTTTGGATTGATTTTAAAAGCGGCTTTACTTAAGCAACTAATTATTTGCAAGTGTACAAATGTTTTGCAGAGACCGTTGGCACAATTTAACTGAGATCTTCGTTTCTGCAATACAAACTGGCTATTCGCATCCTCTCTCTTCCTGGTGCTTATTTGCTCAGAAATGAATCCCACCGGCAATGAAGCAATTACACCCCAGATGGAAGAGCTCCTGCAAATGAGATTCTGCTGTCTTTTCGCAAATAGCTTCAGTGCAGAGATTTGATGAGCGTG
This sequence comes from Sphaerodactylus townsendi, assembly GCF_021028975.2. NCBI lineage: Eukaryota > Metazoa > Chordata > Lepidosauria > Squamata > Sphaerodactylidae > Sphaerodactylus > Sphaerodactylus townsendi. The sequence continues at coordinate 190,294,206 of NC_059425.1, forward strand.
CAGCCTACCCACCCACCCACCCCCCGCATGTTCAGTTTCTCTCCAGTGGAAATGTCTACCCCAAGGGTCCGTTAAGCATCCCAGAAATCTGCTTATATCCTTTCCTACTCTCTCACATACTGAGAGAGAGAAAGAGAGAAAAACTGGTTTGTATGATTTATACAGAGGATTAGCCTGCTCTCCCATCTAAGGGGTTCAGGACAGTGTACAGGAAGATTTTATTACCTACTTAGGTCTTGATCCTTGAATCAATAAACGAACTTTGGATTGATCATCAGTAGTGTTTATTGGAAGGCACCCAGTTTGCTAGAAGCCAGATCTGACTAACCTGGCTTTTGCTCCCTTCTTTACTTAGAAACAATCCCCCTCCCGTTTCCCCAAAGAATGTGAGAAAGAGTTATTTTGGCGCCGCAGCACCCCAAGGTCAGTGACAGAGAGAGATGCAGCCCCCTGGACTTCCACCCCCACGAGTCAATGGAATCATCCCATGGGAGAGGAAGGTGTCAGGGATAAGCCTCGTTATCTACAAGGTGTGTGAAAGGGAGAGGAAAGATCAAGGAAAGAAGATGGTAACATATAGCAGGCTGAATACATATATGCTGTAGAAGTTATACTGACAGGGGTCACCCACTGAGCACAGAAGAGATTCGATCCAGAAAGTGACCATTAGAATGTCTGCTCCCCTTTCCTGTTTCACACACACACAAAACCCCTTTAAAACTACATGAGCACTTGGGTAACTTGAAGACACGACACCAAACGATCCATCAGTGACTGTATAAGTATACAAACATCTCTTAAGGGCCTTTTCCTCACAAATAATTTTGAATGTCTCCAGAATATTTTCGATCTCTCCTTTACCACAACCTTTGTCTGCACTCACCTTCCCTGCACCTTCCTTTCTTTTTTGCTGATCCATTGATTCGATATTTTGTCAATCTGTTGAATTATTGATTTATGTAATTGTGGGTTTACCTGTGAGTAAACTTTCCCACACACAAGAGAAAGGACACAAAACAAATGGCAGGCCGGGCTCCAAGGTGGAAGTTGAGCGAGGGCACAGGGGCTGGAGAAACGGGCTGGCTTTTCGGGGGGTCATTTAAAAGGTTTCAAGAATACCACACAGCAAGGGAAGCCAGCTTGGAAACGTTTCAGCCCAAAGAATCATCATAAAAGGGTTTACAGCTCACCTCCAGGCGGCAGGCAACAATTCCCCTGGAGAAAATGGACACTTTGGAAAGTGGGCTGCCGTCTGCACTGGAAAACACACAGTTTAAGGCCTGGGATTGATTAGTGGATCGAAGATATGTTGCTAGACCTTAGGCCAGGGTAGGCTAGCAGAGAGCTGATGGGCACATGGGCAAATGTTCATTGGCATATCTGGCAAAGGCTCATGGGGGATGCTTCTGAAATGGTCACCCTCACATGAAAAGGTGGTATAAAGCATGATTGAGCTAGCCAAAAGAAAAAGAGGAGGATTGAAAAGTGCTGAAACTAGTCTGCTCTCAAGAACAAAGCTTGTTTCCCAAGTGTTATTGTGTGTAACAGTGTGAAACAGACTTCCCTCTGTGATATAACCACAGATGCCGGTGAAACGAAAATTATAGAAATGGTAAATAGTGGAGAAAATTTTACTAACTGGATTGAAGCAATCTATGAACAACAAAAAGCAAAACTAAAAATTAATAATGAGCTAACAGAGTGGATACAGATTAGTAAGGGTACTAGACAGGGTGCCCCCTCTCACCTCTTTTATTAATTTTGTCTTTAGAAGTATTGGCCAAAAGTCTGAATAATGATAAACAACTAAAAGGGATTAAAGTGAATAATTATGAATATAAATTCAGATCATTTGCCGATGATATAGTGGTAATGTTAGAAGAACCAAAAAATTCAGTAAAAGCCCTAAAAATCTTTTTAGATGAATTTAGTAAATGGTCGAAGTTGAAGGTTAATAAGATCAAGACAAAAGTTATGATGTTTAACATGACCGATGATCAGCAAAGAGAGTTATTGGAATTAATTAAATATAGAAAGGAAAAGATCATAAAATATCTAGGAATTAATCTGACAAAGCATAATTCCTTACTCTTCCAAAATAATTATGAAAAATGTTGGGATAAAGGCAGGAAAGACTTAGAGAAATGGAAGAAATTAGAGTTAACAATGCTAGGTAGGATAGCCACAATAAAAATGAATATTCTCCCAAGAATGATCTTTCTGTTCCAAATGATACTGATTGTCATCACAAATAAGTGGTTTGAAATATGGAAAAAAGATATGTAAAATTCATATGGGCAGGAAAGAAGTCGCACAAAAGCTATGTAAATATGTGTGATAAGAGTGAGAGAGGGGGGCTAGGACTGCCCGATTACAAATATATTTTGAAGCAGTCAGTCTGACGTGGTTTAAGGATTGGATGGTATTAAAAGATAGAGAATTGTTAAACTTGGAAGGCCATGATTTTATCTTTGGCTGGCATGCATATATTTGATATAATAAGTGTGTGTAGCTAACAAACAATTTGATAACCATTTTGTAAGAAAAGCTGTTCGAAAATCATGGGAAAAGTATAAATTATCAACTCTGATAAAGACACTAGGCTGGATATCACCACATGAAGCAAGTATTTTGAGACCTAATGTAGGTAATATGAATTATAAACGATATTCAGAGATATTAAAGAAAGATCAAAATGGTATAAAACTGAAGGAAAGATTTGAAATAGTGGTAAATGGAGAGCAATGCCATTGGTATCTTTATCTTCAATTTAAAGAAAAATATAAACAGGACAACAAGATTGACTTTAATTTAGAATAAGGAGAATTATGGGATAATTTATGCAAAAATGAAAAAGGGATGATTAGGAAAGTATATAATTTATTGCTGTCTCAAAAAACTGAAGGGGAAAGGGTTAAGAAAAATATGATCGTCTGGGCTGAAGCAATTGGGATAAATATATATTTGGAAGAATGGGATCAAATTTGGAAGAAAAATATAAAATTTACAAGAAATATAAATTTGAGAGAGAATGTAATTAAAATGTTCTATAGGTGGCATTTATGCCCAACAAAGTTAGCAAAAATGTATTCAAATGTTTCTGATATGTGCTGGCGTTGTTACAAAGAAAAAGGAAATTATGACCACATTTGGTGGGGATGTGGTAAAATAACAGAATTTTGGGAAAATTTACACAAAATAATTCAAGAAATTCTAGGATATATCTTTAAAAAGAAAAAAGAACTGTATTTATTGAATATGGTAGATGTGGAGATTAAAGTAGAACATAGAAAAATTGTTTTATATGATTTCTGCAGCTAGAATATTGGTTGCGAAAAATTGGAAAAGCGAAGAACTCCAGGAATATTGGAATGGATTAACAAGATGATTGAATACATGGGATACGATAAACTGTCGACTATAGTGAAACATGAGATGATAGATAAATTTGTTAAAGATTGGAAACCGCTATTGGAATAGATGGATAAGTTGGAAAGAAAATCAGAAATTCTAAGTTTATGTAAATGTTAAAGGAAAATTAGAAGATAGATGATATACCTCCAGTATATGTTATACGATATCAGTATATTTATAAGAATTAGAAGTTTAATACTGTAACGTGAACAGAACGATTAGGATAATATGGGAAGTGATTATCAAATTTTTTTGGTATGTATAGTTGAAAGAGAGATAATTTAGAGTATGATACGAAGACAGGAATTAATTCTTCGTAGGAAGTACTTTTTTAATGACTGGAGCTTGTGTTTTTGTGTATTTGTGTGATTTGTGATTGATGTTTGTGATGTTTGTTTTGTTAAGTGTGGTGTAAATTTAATAAATTTAATAAAGATTATTATATAAAAAAGAGGAGGGATCTGTCAACCCTCCAGCCAGGGATGTACAGCATCTGCTAGCTCTTCTCCCTGCCAGTTTTATTTCAAAATGCAAAAACAGGAGGATTAATTAGGCTTCATGAACCCAGCATTCACGACTTAGATGGAAAGAACATCTGGCTCTTAGGACAATGGAGATCTTATAAATGAAGCAAAATTAGCCAATGCTTATTAAGGCTAAGAACACGTCTTTGTAAAAGGAAGCATGCACCAATGTACAAAGCAAGGAGTGTACTTGTATCTGTCAGACTGATGACATGAGCAAAGGATGAAGAGCTGACAGATGGGAGCTGAATACAGCAGCACCCCACCCCCCGCATAAATGCATCTTTCATTTTGTCACGCGTAGATTGCTGCATAACCGTATTGTGCAATTTCACGTGCAGTTTCTTTTAAGTAAACATCATCTCCTGCATATTGTCAAAGGCTTTCAAAACTTAACGAAACTTGGCTACCAGTACTGAAAAACACCAGAACCAAAGGCCAAGGGCATGCTAGGTTCATGGACAATGAACTCCATCCAGACACAGGATTTGCATTCACTAATACTGTTACTACTTCAGGGAATGCAAATGAGAATATGAATGTAAATGGACTGATAACCCCACCTGCAACACGATGCACTCAACCACACCTTTGCCTAGCAAGTTCCACCCAAAACGCTTACTGATTAGTTCCCCACCCTGGAACATGGACAATATATTACTCCTGGTCCTGGTCTCTTATGTCACTTCCAGTTTTTTTCTGGAAGCAGGATCACCAGCCCAGTGTTGGGAAATACCTGGAGGCGGGGCCTGGGGAGGGTGGGCTGTGGAGAGGGGAGGGGCCGCAGAAGGGTCCATCCTCCAAAGCAGCCATTTTCTCCAGGGGAACTGGTCTCTGTAGTCTGGAGATCAATTGTAATAGGAGGAGATTTGCAGGTGCTACCTGGGGATTGGCAACCTATCTGGAAGTGATGTCACACTGTCAATTTGAGCCAATGTTTTTCTCCTGCCAGCTGCAGCAGCAGGAAATGGGAACTGGCGGAGGGAGGCCCCCACCCCTGGTGCTTAGCAGTCCTTGGTGAGGGTAGGGAATCCTTCCTCTGGGTCCAAATAAGTGAAAGGACACCTGTTGATTTGAAGCAGAGGAGGAGAGGGGTCCAGGGACAGGATCGGGGGCTGGTTGTGTTTATGTTAGTTGTGAATCGGTTGGCATAAAATGGAGCTTGGCACAGGAGGAAGAAGAGACTCGGGTGGTTCCTTTAGGATGGATTGCCGACTGGACATTTAATTCAAAGTGCTCTACCAGTAAAAATGCATTAGCCAGGCGCCCGAGAAAGTTACTCAAAAATGCTAATTTATACCAATTCAAGGAGCAGAAAGGGTCATGTTACGAGAAGGAGGCTGAGGATGGGAAGGAGCAGAAATGGGAACATGACTAATGCATCCATCCATACAGAGGCTTTTCCTGCCCTTTCACCTGCAACATTAATGCCCTCACTGATTGCGGTTTCTTTTGAAGCTCACCTTTTCTAAATGCAAAGGAAGCACTTTTATCCTAAACGCTCCACTGCAGCAAAATTCTGTTTCATGTTTTTTCTCTCATATCAAATATTGTAATAATTGTAATGTTTATCTTCTTTTTAATTATGTTAAGATGAAATTTGCCACAATGAGGACCCAGGAGGACTCTATGTTCTCCATAGAGTGTAACTGTGACTGATTACTAGAGAGGAGGGGGTTAGGGAAATGTAGATCAAAACCTATTCAGCATACTGGCAGAGTGATTAACTCCAAGCAGAAGTACCAGGGGTAGTATAATCTCTAACAGAGTTGGTAACTCCGGCTGCAGAAATTACTTGAGATTTGGGGGTGGAGCCTCGGGAGGGCGGAGTTTGGGAGGGGAGGGACCTTAGCAGGGTATGATGGCACAGAGTCTACTTTTGGAAGCTGCCATTTTCTCCGGTGCAACTGATCTCTCCAGTCTGGAGACCAGTGATCCTTCCAGGCAGTCTCCGGGCCCCTTATGGAGGATAAGAAGCCAGGTGGCTAATGGGTGATGAATGTGGAATTGGAACTGGAAGCTTTCATGGTGTGGTGAAGTGATTAAGAGCAGGTGGATTCTAATCTGAAGAACTGGGTTTGATTCCCCGCTTCAATAACAAAGTAGCTGAGGCTTATAAGGTGAACCAGATGTATTTCCGCACCCCTACATTCCTGTTGGGTGACCTTGGGCCAGTCACAGTTCTCTCAGGACTCTCTCAGCCCCACCTGCCTCACAAGGTGTTTGTTGTGGGGAGAGGAAGGGAAAGGAGTTTGTAAGCCATCTTGAGTCTCCTTACAGGAGAGAAAGGAGGGGTATAAATCCAAACTCTTCTTCATAGCCCAAACTCCACCCATTGGAAAAATCTTAACCCAACTCCAGGGGCAGAGCAAGGGGGAACTGCGCCTGGGGCACATGCACACCCTGCGCCCCTGCCACAGCATTGCCAGTTCCTGCCCCGCCTCGGAACACCCCCGCCATGCCCCCACCACAGCCCCACCACGCCCCCATCGTAGTGTGCCTGGGGCGTTGCGGCCCCCCACCATTGGCATTGTGCCACTGCCCAACTCTGATCCCTCCAAATCAAGAATGTGGCTTTCTCCCAGACCAGAGGTTGTCAAAACTCCCACGATTTCAAGAGATCTCCCAGCAACAAAAATCAGTCCACCTCAATAAAATGTCTTCTTTGGATATTAGTCTCTATGTTGTTAGACCACATTGAAGTCCTTCCCGTCTGTAAACCCCACTCCTTCAGGCTTCACTTTGAACTCACCAGGTATTCCTCAGCCTGGAGCTGGCAACTCTACACAGCCCCCAGCAGCCCTATATCTTGGCCCTCATAGCTGGCCCCCCTCCCCCACTTGTAGGATTGTTGAGTCAGGGTTGAGAGATTCCTGGAGATCTGTGGGGGGAATCCTGAGGAGGGTGGAGTTTGGGAAGAGGAGGGGGTTTGATAGGGGGGGGTGTCACACAACCCACCCTCCAACGCAGCCATTTTCTCCAAGGGAGCTGACCTCTGTCGCCTGTAGGCTCCACCCGGAGGTTGGCAGCCCTATTTGGGAGTGTCATTAAGAATGGGGCTTCAGCCTAGCAGGACCTCTGTGCCAGAGGCCACCCTCTGCCCTTTCTCAAGATGAAGGTGTTTGTCTTTGGCAGATTTTCCATGATGAAAGGTACATAACATTGTTGCTGAACATTCAGTGCTGTTCTTTCTATTCCCTCCATTTCCCTCCAATATCTCTTAAGTTCAATGTATTGTTGAAGGCTTTCCTGGTCAGAATCACTGGGATGTTGTGGATTTTCCAGGTTGTATGGCCGTGTTCCAGTAGCATTTTCTCCTGATGTTTCACCTGCATCATGGTCATACAACTCAGCGAAGAACCATCCTGATGGATGAGAAGCATGCCTTCTCGCCTGGGCCTGAAAGGCAACCAGACTGCCAAGGAGTCATGGGGACATATGACATCGCCTAGCAAGGCTGGCATAGTCACCCATGTGCCCCACCCTGTCTGATCCGTCTTGGAATGGGAGAGCCGGACATGCACGGCATCCTCTGCCACCACTAAGTGGCAGAACTGGAGCACCCTAGCCGGCTTCACAGCTCAGGAAGGGGCAACTAACTTGCTGGGTCTAAATGCCCCATGATGGGCCAAGTGAAAGGCAGCCGTGAACAACAGAATTTCGCAGTCCACTGAACAGACCTTGTGCAGCATCCCAGTGATGGTGCGCAACACCCCTTTGGTGATGGGGCATCGAAGATCCTTTTAACCGGGCACCGAGCAGTGCCAGCCTGCCAGCAGCTTGCGCACTAAAAAGGACGATGTGACGTCCAGGAGGCCAGACAACCGGCAAAAGAAGGCGATCCCAGCCAACTGCACCCATATGGTGTGGGCGTGCAACCCTGAATCATGCAGGTGTACCATATATTCCAGGAGCAAGACGGGGCGGCCGGCGTTAGCTGCAAATGATTGGAAAGCCCTCATGGCCCCTTCATATGTCCGGCGAGTCGCCGGAGCTAAGGAACGTAAGACGCCTTCAATTACTCTTCGCTGCCAAGGTCCCAAAGGCCGACTGGCACGATCTCCGGGTGTCGCTCTGCCTCCGGGGCCAAACGCCTGAAGCGATCCACCTGCTGGCGAGAAAGAGGGTCGGCAATTTCATTAGTCAGGCCTGGGACAAATGCTGCTCTAAAGGAAATGTTGTGCAACAAGCAGGTGAGCACAAAGTTTCGCACTAGACGCATGACGCGTTTGGATCTGCTGGACTGGCGATTGACCACTCTAACCACGGCCTGGTTGTCACACCAGAACAGCACCTTCTTGTTCTGAAATTGCCTGTGCCATAGGTGGGTCGCTACTAGGATGGGAAAAAGCTCCAAAAATGTTAAATCCCTGGTGATGCCAGTCCTGTGCCAGGCCGGAGGCCAAGAGCCCCAGGCCCACCTCCCCTGACAGTAAACTCCGAAGCCGACCCCGCCTGCAGCATCCGAGTGCACTTGAAACTCAGAACCCGGTTCCATGGGTGCCTGCCAGAGCGAAGTGCCGTTAAAGGCAATCAAAAATTGCTGCCACACCTTCAGGTCGGCTTTCATGCCCCTGGTGACTCTGATCCAGTGATGTGGGGCAGTAACGCCAGAGAGAGACCTGGCCAGGTGGGCACAAAATTCCCGGCCCGGAGAAACCACCCGGCAGAAGTTTAAATGGCCCAGCAGTGACTGGAGAAAGCGGAGCCTTGCTTATAATGCCTTCCAAGGTTGCTAATTTTTCTTGAGGGAGTGATGATGTACCTTGGATGGTGTCCAACTGTATACCCAAATAGCTAAGGCAGGCAGCCGGTTCCTCCATTTTCTTGGGGGCTAATGGAACTCCCAGCTCCTCCATCAATGCCTGGAAGGTGTACAATGGCCTTTGGCATTCCCCTGTTCCCCGCCCACCAACGAACAAGAAATCATCCAGGTAGTGAGTCACTAAGCCTGTAAAGGCCCATTCCAGGAAGGTGTTGAATGTTTCAAAGGCTGAACATGCAATGGAGCAGCCCATGGGCATCGCCTTGTCAACATACCAGTGATTCTGGAAATAAATCCCCAGCAGGTCAAAGTCCCCGGGAAAGATGGGCAGGAGTTTACTCAGAAGCAAGTCCCATTGCCAGCAACTGAGCTTACTCCCAGGTAAAGGATTGTGCCCAGGCCAGCCTAGATGTGTGTGTGGGTGATTTTCCGCCCTGCCCACATGATGAACTCTGGGCATGTGTGCCCACAGAAAGGGCTCTGAGCACCACCTCAGGCACCCGTGCCATAAGTTCGCCACCACTGCCCTAAAGAATATTGCTCCTGAACATAAACCTTAAGTTCCTTTACAGTAATTCCCCCTTTTCTCCTAGTGTCTCTATAGACAGACATGCAAACGATTCAGAAATGCTGATGGAGGTTCATTAATGTGCTGATATGTCTCAGGAAATGTAACTTTCAATTAAAAAACTGAAGCAATGTCGCCAAATGCAGTTTCTCAAGCAGCAAAGCTGTCCTTTGCAGAAGCCTTTCTTCCTGCTCCCAAAGCAGTGAGCAATGCAGGGGGCAGCAAGCCCTCTGCAATTCTCCTTCTTTTAATATTTTCAGGAATACTGGTGTCTTCTCTTAATTCTCTTGCTTGCAGTCTCCGAACAGGATATTCTATTTCCCCTGTGTAACCAACTAGTAAAGTCCAGGCAAAAGTAACCGTTTTCAGTTCTTTATTGTACTGGCAGTCATAGTCAAATACAGGCAATGCGAGTTCTGACAGCCTCAAAACTTTGATAATAGTTTTAACACAATAGAAAACCCACAGTCAAGCCAAGATAACGTGAAAGCAAAATATCCCCAGTCCAGGCAGAGAGCCAGGGCTGACAGGCGGGAAAAATTCAAGGACAGACACACACCCTGTAGCACGAGAAAATGTCTTTATTTGCACCTTTAGATCCACTGCTGGAATCTCAGTTGTGCAAGTAGTTTGCAAAACACCTGCCAACAACTGCTGCAATTCAGAAGAAGATTCTGCAGCAGGAGTAGAGGTTGCAACTGGAATTCTTTCATCTATGTAACTGCCACATCTATGCAGCAATCTTGGTATTCCTTGATGGTCTCCCTTCCAAATACTAGCCAGGATTGATTCTGCTTAGCTTCTGAGATCTGTTGAGATCAGGTTAACCTGAGCCATTCAGGTCAGGGCATACCCATTATTAGAGAGAGATTAGAACACTACAAACTGCAGCACCCAATGCTACTGCCATTATAATCAGTCAAAGCCTCTTTTGATGTATGTAACCAGCCTACTATATGTTTCCACTGCCATCTATGCATTCTTTCCTTGACCTGTGCTTTATGACTTCGTATGCTTCGTAGTAAATTAGGCCTCCCCTCTCCTGTCCCATGAGAAAAGTGTTACAACAGTTATCTTGTGGGCAGGAGACCAGGTGGCTCCTTTGCTATCTACTGCTGACCTTGGGGCAGTCCTGGTTCCAGAGGCTGCCTCTGGGAAGTTGGGAGGGGGATTCTTGAGGAGGATATTTGGGACTGTAGATGCCAGCTTCATTAGAACTGGCTTTGCCAAGTGAAGTGCTTAAATATCTCATCAATAAATGCTGCTGATTACTACTCCAGAATCAGTTTATTGGCTTAAGGTTCTGAGACCTAACAGCCTTAGCACATTTATCTTAGTTTTTGCCATCTAACAGGTAGGAAAAAAGATGGAAATAGAAAGCACAAATTTAACGGTCAGCATGGAATAGTGGTTAGAGTCAGAGTTGGATCTGGGAGACCCAAGTTCGAATGCCCACTTGGCATTCCAGGCCAAAGTAACCGTTCTCAGTTCTTTATTGTGCTGGCAATCATAGTCGGATACAGGCAATGCGAGGTCTGAGAGCCTCAGACCTCTAATAGAAGATTTTACACAGTAGCATATAACATTCCCGCCAATACAGAATAAACAAAGCCAATACTCAAAGCAATACAGAATAAACAAAGCATAATTTCCCACAGGCAAGTGGAGATAACCTACAAGCGAAAATCCCCATCCCAGGCAGAAAGCCAGAAGAAGCCGGCAGCCACCTCCCAAGGACAGACCACACACTCACCACATCCTGACATTCCGCCCCTCTTAAGATCCCCATGGCTTGTGAGGGAAAGCTTTATGAAATACAGAAACTAAGGTAGGGGCATGAACATCTGAAGCATTAACCCACTGATTATGACCAGTGGGAAACCCCTCCCATGAAACAGGATATTGTAAGTGCTGGCGGCGCATGCGGGAATTCAGGATAGCATCGATCTCGTAATGCTTGTGGCCATCAATCAAAACTAGCGGAAGACATTCCAGAGGGCCGTGCCAGGCATCGAAATCTGGAGCCTGTTTGAGCAAACTGGAATGGAAGACAGGGTGAATATTGCTAGGAGACTTAAGCAACTCAAGTTTAGCAGTTACATTATTAATAACTTGTACAATTCTATTAATAACTTGTACAATAACTTGTACATTAATAACTTGTACAAATAAAAGGACCAATAAAATTTTCCCCCCACTTTGGAATATTTATGTACATCACGGAGATTTTTTGTAGACAAGTACACTCAATCATCAACATGCAAGGGGAAATCACTCCGGTGTTTGCCTGAGTCTTTTGGGCTTCCTGAGCCTGGCGGAGAGCTATACCAATTGAGTCCCACCCCTTGTCTATGGTTTGGATCCAGTTATTTAGTTCAGGGGGCTGCAAGGGATCAGAGCCCAACAGAGGAAATGGTGGGGCAGAGCGTCCAGAAACAACTTCAAAGGGAGTTTTCTCAGTTCTACTGTGCACTGCATTATTGTACGCATATTCCACAAAAGGCAGTAAGTCAGCCCAATTATCCTGATGGTAATTGGTGTAGCAACACAGGTATTGTTCCAATGTCTGATTGGTCCGTTACGACTGGCCATCAGATTGCACGTGATACGGAGAAGACAATGTGGGTTCAACCCCCAAAAGCATTAAGAAAGCCTTCCAAAACTTGGAGATAAACTGAGGACCTCTGTCCGAAATTATCTTAGCGGGGGCAGAGTGCAAACGGTAGATATGTTGAATGAACATTTTCACCAACTTGGGGGTTGAAGGGATGGTGGAGCAAGGTATAAAATGAGCTTGTTTGGAAAACAAACCCACCACAACCCATAATACAGTATTGCCATGGCTCTTGGGTAGATCCATTATAAAATCCATGGAAATGACTTGCCACGGGTAGGAGGCAGGAGGAATGGGTTGTAATAAACCGTGGGATTTGCCAGGAACGGACTTGGCCTCTGCACATGTAGGACAGCCTTTAACGTACGTTTCATTATCCTTGCGCATAGAACGCCACCAAAATTGCTGGCGCAGTAAATGAAGCATTTTCAAAAATCCAAATTGCCCCGCCTGTTTAGCATCATGCCCGGCAAGGAGTACCTGCTTATGTAGAGAAGGCGGAACGTACCAACAGCCCCCCCTTCGCCACACCCCATCCTTTAAAACCAGTGCAGGATCGTTTTCATTTTCTGGGACGGGTGTTTTTGGGTCAGATTTTCTCTCAGCTTAATGTCCCTAAGGAGATAAAATGGAGGGCAGGTAAGTGTTGCACCAAATATTCTGCTCTGAACTCTTTGGAAGAAAAAACAGGATAAAAAGATGATGGATATCTATAATGCAGGGAAAGGATCTGTTGAATTGAGTCAGACAATTTATGTTTATCTCTGATTCTGGTCCCTCACCCTCAACCAGAACGTCCATAAATCACTGTTGCTGCATTGCCGTATGCTAGGTCAGTCCAAGGGGAAGCATCTCACACCTCTGGGCTGTCTGAGTCTGTCATGCTGGTATCCCAAGGAGTAGGGCTGATTCTTTCCATAGAGGAACCAACACTCAGGGATGAAGGTTCAGCTAAACATCACATGTGGCCCAAGTTGGGCCAGCGGTTCCCTGACTCACAAACATGTAATATTGTATTAATAACTATTGTTATTAGTTATTGTAATAACTCACATACATGTAATATTGGGGAACTCCTGTTCCCCGGTGCTGTGTGGGGCCAATTTCTATTCACGAGTCTGGCAAGGGAAAAGGAACAATAATTCTCAGCTGGATCTTATTGTGTTGACAAAACTATCCTCCGTAAAAGGAGCCAAGTCCCAACCAGCTTTGCCTGACCCTGATAAGAGTTAGAGGATCTCCCACTTTGGGCCTCCTCACCCACCCTGCTGGCTGGTGAGGGTCTTGCCAGGTTTAAAATAAGGCCTAGATCTTGATGTCACCAGCATGATAGCATTGTTTTCTGAAGTGATGTCATCACACAGGCAATAGCGGGAGATATTCTGGTATTTAGGCAAAACTCTATGGTAAAAACAGCTTCGACCATAGAGAGGATGTTACACTCAATCAGTCCAGCTTGTTCTGGAGCAAGATTTCCAGCAACTGTTACTGCTTCTTGGAAGAAAGAAAGAAATCAGTTGCCACTGCAGAGGAGGAATGGACATACCATATGGCATAGGGGTTGGGGTTGTGATCGTCTTTACTGGACTCTCCTGGTCAAAAACTAGCTCCTTTACATTTGCTAACTTCCTCTAGGATCACCGACACTTCAGCTCAGAATACTTTTAACTGGTCGTTCCATATAGGCAAATTTGCAGGAGACAAATTATTTTTAAAGCAAACACTGCTGGTGGCAACATCAGCAATTCTGCTTGCAGTTCAGGTCTTGTAACAATAAAATATCTGTGACTGCACACAGAAGGATCCTGAGACTGTCCCTCAATCAACAGTGATCTGCCAGCAGCAGGTGATGATGGTGACAGGTCTTTCCCATGTTGTCTTCTCCCCAATAATCAAATCTGACCCCAGGAAATTTGATTTCCAAGACTGGGACCTCACAGGGACAGATTGTGAAGGCCTCACTAAATTATTATAGTCAACTAATCTGCCAAATCCAAAAACATCTGTGTTATATTTCCTAATTCCTACTCTGGTAGGCGGATTTTAGTGCCAGGTTGCATCCTCCTGCTAGGAGAACATCGATTTCACATTTGAGTTCTTCAGGAACCCTCAGCATATATGGCCATCTGGAGTTGGTGACTAGTTAGTTATTAATTTGTCAGTTTTCCGGATGAAGTGGTGACAGTTCCAGAGGGATCGAGCGACAAGAGCAGGAAGATCGCAATTGAGGACAAGATTTGGAAGGGAGGTGTGGGATAAGAAAAGGCCACAAAACCTGAAACAAGATGACTGTAAGAATGTGCAAGAGTATCAGTTGGAAGCTCCAGAAAAATAAGAATGGCAGATCACACATGACAGAAGGGGGATCCCATGCGGTGTGTCTCAATGGGTATAGCAGAAAGGCCCCAAAGGGTCCCAGGCAGTGGTGGGATTCAAATAATTTAACAACTGATTGTTTACAAGCACCATTTTAACAATTGGTTCTGCCGAAGTGGTGCGAACCGGCTGAATCCCACCACTAGTTGCAGGCAAGTGATGTCCTTCCAGCCCTGGGGAGAAAAGGGTTAAAGCCGAGCCAAAGTGGAGCAACCTTCCTTCCTTCCTTCCTTCAGCACAATCAAGTGTGATGCAGGGAGATGCAGGAAGGGACTGCAGTGGGGAGCGGAAGCTGCCCACGTGGAACGTCCGGTTTCTTTGTTTAAATAAGTTATGCAACTTTAAAGGACGGAGGGATTTCTCTGGAGTAGGGTTCCCAACATGGTGCCCTCCAAGGATTCCTCGTGCCCGCCAAGCATGTTTAGAAAGCAGGAGGTGCCAGGCTGCAGATTTTCCCAGTTCTGGCCAGATTACTCAACCATTTGAGACAGAAACCGCCAGACGAGGGTTTTTAACTTACTCAGCATGTATAAGAAAATATTTCAAAATGATACGTTCATTCCAAAAGGCATCCTGTTCAGTCGAGCTTCTGCCTGGAACGGTGAAGGCTTTACTAGCTGAGTTACATACAACTTCACCCCCAACATCTTGTGCCTGGATGGCTCCACCACTGGCAGCAGCTGTTTTGTGGCTGCATCCGCTGCTGCAAACCCATTCTCACCTTGTGGATGTGCATGCATACAAGCATGTTCTTCTTCAGCATCATCACCCCAAACCGCCCATGCTGACCACAGGTGTGAGGTATATTCTTATAGCCCATGTCTGAGCATGGACAAAGGGCAGAGTCTCCAAACTACTTCGGTCCTTCCCCATGTGTTCGGGAGTGCATGCCAAGAGCCAGGTGTATTTGAAATACAGTCTGCTCTCTTAAACAGGAAAGACTTTATTAACACAGTTTAACAAATATAAGGAATATTTTATTATCCTTTATCTTTAATGAGTTATAATCTTCAATTGCTAATTTATTCTGGTTTTACTGTGCCATTAAAAAAGAAGAAGAAGAAGAAGAAGAAGAAGAAGAAGAAGAAGAAGAAGAAGAAGAAGAAGAAGAAGAAGAAGAAGAAGAAGATCTCCTGTAGGAGACTCAAAGGGGCTGACAACCTCCTTTCCCTTCTCCCCTCACAACAAACACCCTGTGAGGTAGATGGGGCTGAGAGAGCTTTTCTTGAAGCAATTAAATTGTTTTTTTCTTTTGACATGGAGCACTCAAGAAAATATCTTCGTAAATTGTAGTCAGAAATCCAACAGGTAAATATATTCTGGTAAAAGTTACCAACTCCTGTAACCAGGGCCAGAGTGAGGGGGAACTGAACCTGGGGCACAGATGCATCCTGCGCCCCTGCCACGCCCCCACACCCCGGAACTACCCCAGAAAACCCTGGAATGCCCCTCCATACCCCAGCCACACCCCTGTGCAGGCATGTGCTCACTGCGTCATGCCCCCCCCAGCCCCTTGGCGCTATGCCTGTAACGTGATATATTTCTTCATAAACATTTGTCATAGAAGGGGGCTATCAAAAAACAGACTGTCACAAGCAATTATAATAAGAACACTTACTCGAAATTCAGCAGGAAAATCAAGCAAAACATTTCTTTTATCAGCAACTGAGTTCATATTTCAACAAGCAGCATTTTCTTCTCCTGTGATACTTTTTATTAGCTATTTATTTTCCTACTGCAGACAGCCTGTTTAGTATCGATAAATATAGATATTCTGATTCTGAAATCCTTTCATTTGCCATCAAAAACTGTCACAGAGCGATTTATTTCCTGAAATGAACTCTCCAAGTTTGGTTTTATGGCTGAGGCAGATTTAAAGGAACTGTTTTCTTCTCTTCCAGTTCCTCAAAGACTAATATTTTCTCTCTGCTTCATCTTGTATTTCAGTGTGATGAACAACAAAAGCTGTTACAAAACAAAAATGTGAAGTCAATCTGCAAGAATTTATGAGACCAACATGTGAAGGAAAGGGAGAATAAACTCACTCATACGGCAACTCCAATAATAACCCCATCCTGTGTGACCTTCTTTAAGTTAAAATTAAGTAGCTTTCTTTAGTTGCCACAATAAGAACTCTCATTGAGCACATGGAAAACATCCTCTCCGAGGAATCAGTGGTGTCTGAAAGGACAGAGGGATCCATCAAGAGAATCCGGTGGATCCAGGGGTGTAGCTAGGGTAAATGGAGCCCGGGGCAAAATCTGAGTTTTGCGCCCCCCCCATTTGGGCAGCCTCCCTCCCCCACCACGACCAAACAACATTTTTTGCACCAGGTCATCTCAAAGTCACCATTGCATTATAGAACATGGCCCAACACACAAATCTGAACACACCCAGGGCTCCCTAGTTTAAACAACATTGAAAGTGATGCTATTTTAAGGAGAATCCAACCTGAAACAGCATCACTTTTAATGTTGTTTAAACTACAGAGCCCAGATTCTCCTTTAAATCCACCTTAAGGGGATACTCTGGGCTCCCTAGTTTAAACAACATTGAAAGTGATGCTGTTTCAGGGTAGATTCCCCACCCCAAACAGCATCATTTTCAATGTTGGTTATTGTGGGTTTTCTGGGCTGTGTGGCCGTGGTCTGGTGTATCTTGTTCCTAATGTTTCACCTGCATCTGTGGCTGGTATTTTCAGAGGTGTATCACAGAGAGAAGTCTATTATACACTGTGTCCAGCCTTCTCTTATAACAGACTTCTCTCTGTGATACTCTTGAAGATGCCAGCCACAGATGCAGGCTAAAATGTTAGGAACAAGATCTATCAGACCACAGCTACACAGCCTAAAAACTCACAACTACCAGTTGAATCTACCAAGTCTTCAACAATACTTTTAATGTTTCTTTTTTAATCTAGGGGAGCCCAGATTCTCCCTTTAAATCCACTCCAAAGGAGGTGGATTTAAAGAGAGAACCTGGGGAAAATGTGAGGGTGCCTGTCAGGGGAGCAATGTTTAAGCTAACAGTACCAAACTTTTAGGCTATCTTCAGAAGACTCTCCTGATTAAACCACCCAGGTTTAGTGAAGTTTGGTTCAGGAAGCCCAAAGTTATGGACCCTCAAAAGGGTAGCCCCATCTACCATTAGCTCCCATGGAAACAATGGAGGATGGAGCACCTTTGGGGTCCATATCTTTGGAGCCCCCCTGAATTAAACTGCACCAAACCTGGGTGCTATCAGCAGGAGACTATCCTTATGATACCACCTAGGTTTAGTGAAGTTTGATTCAGGGGATCCAAAGTTATGGACCCTCAAAATGGTAGCGCCGTTTACTATTAGCTCCCATTGGAAATAATGGAGTATGGGGTCACCCATTTTGTGGGTCCATAGCGTTGGACCCCCTGAACCAAACTGCACCAAACTTGGCTGGTATCATCAGGAGAGCCACCTGGCAATAGTCTGAAAGTTTGGTGCTGCTAGCCTAAAAACAGCGCCCCCTGCAGGCCAGAAATGGGAAAAACCCTGAAAAATAGAAAAAGCCACTAACGAACCTGCAATTTTTGCGCCCATCACAAGGTGGCGCCCGGGGCACTTGTCCCCGGATGTCCCCATGGTAGCTACGCCTCTGGGTGGATCCTTCTGCTTTGTACCTACCAACCTTGGTAGAGAGGTTGAAAATGAAGCCAGAGAGCTGGAAGGGGCATTTCCCAGGTATGCAGAGGCGGATCTGCAGAAAATGGTGCCTGGGGCAAGCAGTGAAATTGTGCCCCCCAACAGAGGTGTATCTAGGCTAACTGGAGCCCGGGGACAAAACCTGAGTTTGGTGCCCCCCCCCCCCCGATTTGGGCAGCCACCCTCCCCCAACATGACCAAACAATGCACCAGCTTACAAAACACCTCCCATCTCCAGCAAAACACCTCCCATCCCCACCAACTCTTTCCTAATTTTGTCCTCACACCAACCCTATGAAGAAGGTTGTTAGCCTAAGAAACAGCCTCCAAGCCAGTGCAAGTGTGTATTGAGCATGTAAATCTCTCACAAATCACCCCCAGAAAAACATTTACCAAACAAATGTCAGCATCATCTCTCACAAAACACCTCCAGTGGAATCCACCCCAAACAGCATCACTTTCAATGGTGTTTAAACTAAGGGAGCCCAGATTCTTTTTTAAAATCCACCTTAAAGGGAGAATCTGGGGTCTCCAGTTAAAACAACATTGAAAGTGATGCTGTTTTGGGGTAGATTCTCCCCCACCCTAAAACAACATCACTTTCAATGTTTAAACTGGGGACCTCAGATTCTCCCTTTAAACTCATGCCGAAGGGGGTGGATTTAAAAAGAGAATCTGGAGACATTTTTAGGGGGGGGGGGTGCCTGCTGTCAGAGGTGCAATTGTTAAGATAGCACCACCAAAATTTCAGGGTATTTTTAGGAGACTCTCCTGATGATACCACCCAGGTTTGTTGAAGTTTGGTTCAGGGGATCCAAAGTTATGGACCCTCAAAGGTGTAGCCCCCATCTCCTATTAGCTCCCACTGGAAACAATGGGGTATTGGGCACCCCCTTTGGGAGCTCATAACTTTGGATCCCCTAAACCAAACCTCACCAAATTTGGGAGGTATAATCAGGACAGTCTGCCGAAAAATCCCTGAAAGTTTGGTGCTGCTAGCCTAAAAACAGCACCCCCTGCAGAAAAACACTGGAAAAACACTAAAAAATTCAAAACACACACAAACGAACCACAACTTTTGCACCCCCCACAAAAGGGGTACCCGGGGAAAATTGACCCCCTTGTTCAGAGGCAGATACACCACTGCCCCCCCAACAAGTGACACCCATCTTTTAGACTGTTGATTGGACTGACTCACTATGTATGGCCCACCTTGAGTCCTTGTGAGGAAGGTGGACTATAAATAACATACACAAACAAACAAATGAAATCCTCCAACAGCATCACTAGGAATCTCTCCACTTTTATCCAAAAGACCTTCATGGAGATGTTCCACAGCAGTAATCCCAGAGCTGATCTTTTTTTTTAATTTTTAAATTTTATTAAAGTTAAAATAAATACATATTGTATAAACATATTACAGTAAATAACAATAAAAAGCAAGAAAAGAGAAAAACATAAGAGTCTTATTGTCTAACATCCTTCCTGCCGTCCAATTGATTCCTAATTAAATTTATACAAAATGATTCTTATCTCGTTAAACTAAAGTGACTTCACAAGTGAACTCTGTTGACTTTATCTTCATCCAATACGTTGTTGTTGTTATCTGTCGTTCTAAATTTTGAAAGGAAAACAATCATATTCTTATGGCTTCTATCTCTAAAACGGAAAAATAACCTCCTCAGTATCCCTTATATGTCTTCCTATCTTAACTTACCATAATTTTCACCTATATATCTCTTAATATAATACAATATTCATATATATATATTTACATCTCTATTTAATCTTCCCATCCAAATACAAAAGATATGGTTGCCAGATTTCGTTATATTTTTCCGGGTTGTCTCTCAAAATCCATGTTAATTTATCGCAATTCATTATTTCGTAGATTCTTTTTCCCCATTTCACATATTTTAAAGACATTACATTTTTCCAGTTTCAGGATTTATTTCCTAGTCTCTGTCAGCTGTTATTGAAATATAAAAAAGAGATGCGACATATTTTTTAAAAATTATTTTGTCATTCGTAATTCCCAGGATAAATATCTCCGGTTTTCTTTTTAGCTTGGTTTTGAAGATTTTATTTATTGTATTAATCACTTTACTCCAAAATTTAACCACTTTTTTACACTTCCACCACATGTGGAGTAATGTTCCTTTCTGTTTTTTGCAATTCCAACATCTAAAGTTAGAATTTTTATTTATCTTTGCTAATCTAATGGGAGTGTAGTGCCATCTATAAAAAGTTTTATAGAAGTTTTCTTTTAAATTTTGACAACAGGTAAATTTGCTATAATTTTTCCACAGTAACTCCCACTCATCCATGTTTATCTCTTTTTTTATATCTTTAGCCCATGAAATCATATTTGTTTTAACAGTTTCCCTTTCGGTCTTAAACTTTAATAGTAGGTTATACATTTTTAAAACTATATTACATTCATTTTTAGAAGTAGGTTTATATCTAATTCTTCGTCTTCCTTTGCAAAATTCCAATTTGTCTTATCCTTTTCAAAAATCTCCTTCAATTGCCAGTATGTGAACCAACCACATTTTATTCCCTCTTGAATGAGTTCCTCTCTTTCTTTTAATACCTCCTTTGAATTTACTCTTCTAAGTGTATTTTTTTATATGTGGGCCATTTTTTTAGATCTGCATGTTCCTTATTTTGTATAGTTTCAGATCTTGAAATCCAGGTGGATGTTTTTTGGTAAAAAGTATTTTTATATTTATTCCACACCCTTCCTAACGCTTTCCTTATTTTATGCCAAGCGGCATTAATTTTGATAGTTTTTTTACTGTTCTACCGGCCATAGAAAGTCATGCCATCCTCTCATTAAATTGAATCCTTCTATCGTCAACAAGTGGTCATTATCTAATAAGATCCAATCTTTGATCCACAAAATGGCATTTGCTTCGAAGTATGTGTATAAATCCGGCACTGACAATCCTCCCCTTGACTTTGAATCAATCATACAAGTATAATTAATCCAAGGTTTTCCTTTTCCCCAAATAAATTTCATAATTTCTTTTTGCCAGTTTTGTACCGGGTTTTTTGAAAGGATTATTGGTAGATTTCTAAATAAAAACATTCTATTCTATTCTATTCTATTCTATTCTATTCTATTCTATTCTATTCTATTCTATTCTATTCATTTTAGGGATTATGTACGTTTTGACTATATTTATCCTACCCAAAAAGGACACTGTTATATTTTTCCATTGATTTAACATATTTTTAATTTCTTTCCAAATTCTAACATAATTGTCCTCAAATAAATAGTTATTTTTCCCTCTGAGCCAGATTCC
The DNA here is from genome assembly GCF_021028975.2 of Sphaerodactylus townsendi. Taxonomy (NCBI): domain Eukaryota; kingdom Metazoa; phylum Chordata; class Lepidosauria; order Squamata; family Sphaerodactylidae; genus Sphaerodactylus; species Sphaerodactylus townsendi. The sequence goes on from NC_059425.1 coordinate 190,315,450, forward strand.
TACAATTCATAACCAGTAGATTGGAAAATATCTTCTCTTTCCTTTTGTGGTATGTTTAACGTAAGAACCTTTGTCTTATCTTTATTAATTTTTAATCCTGCTATTTTTCCATATTCTTCAATTACATTAATAATTTTCCTTACTTTCTCTTTTGTAGGATTTTCTACAATCATTGTGACATTGTCCGCATACGCTTTGTATTTCTAACTCTGTCCTTTTAAGTTTATCCCTTTCCATTGTTCTACCAAATTCATCTTTTTAAACAAAATTTCTATGTAAATTATAAAAAGTAGGGGAGACAGGGGACACCCCTGTCTAGTTCCTTTAGTAATTGGGAAGGGTTTTGATGAACTTTTATTTATTATTAATTGTGCTTCTTGATCTAAATATAATTTATCAATTGCCGTAAAGAATCTCCCTTTTATTCCCATTTTTAAAATTATGTCTTTCAAAAATATCCAATTTACATTGTCGAATGCTTTAGCTGCATCGAGAAATATTAAAGCCGTTTTTTTATCTATATTTTTTCCATATATTCTATCAGGTTTACCAAAATCCTAATATTGTCCTTTGTTTCTCTATTTGGTAAAAAACCTGATTGGTGAATATTTATGTAATTTCTCAGACACCCCTTAAGTCTTTTAGCCAAAATTGAGGTAAAGATTTTATAGTCCTGATTCAACAATGAAATGGGTCTAAATTGTTTTTTAGTTATTTCTTCATCTTTTCCTTTAGGCAGATACACCACTGCCCCCCCCCCCAACAAGTGACACCCATCTTTTAGACTGTTGATTGGACTGACTCACTATGTATGGCCCACCTTGAGTCCTTGTGAGGAAGGTGGACTATAAATAACATACACAAACAAACAAATGAAATCCTCCAACAGCATCACTAGGAATCTCACTCTCCACTTTTATCCAAAAAACCTTCATGGAGATGTTCCATAGCAGTAATCCCAGAGCTGATCTTGACTGGACTGTTGCCCCTTTTAGAAATGCTGGTTTGTTTGAGCTTCAAGATATTCAGCCAGGGTAGGAGTCTTTTGGTTAGCCTCTTTCATATAAAATCATCTGCCTTCAAGGGTAGGTGCAGATGGCATCCCTGAATGAGTCTGTAGGCTGAATGTATGAATTGTATTTCCTGGACAGCAGAGACAGAGAAAAATTTGCGTTGCTGCGCTGGATCCTAGACAAAGGTTCCCCTCAGAGGTCACAATGGGTCACAGCAGGGGCATAAGTGCCCAAAATAGTGCCCCTCCCCCCAACTGTGCCCTGGCCCCAAACTCCATGTAGTGCATGTGTTTGAACCAACAAACAGTTTTCTGGGATTGCCCCGCCCTGAACATATGGAGTTCAGGAGTGGGCGGAGTCTATTCGATGCTGGGCTCAGCTTGGGTGGGTCCAGCTTCAAATTGCAGGCTTTGAGCCATAACTTTATACTGTTGGCTCCCTCCCCCTAGCTTCACCTCTGCTTGGGGGGCAGAGCCAACAGGGTAAAGCTGGAGCCAGTCAGCCCAACTGCTCAGTTCAATACTGGGCTTAGTGTGGCTCAGCTGAGTTTTAAACATTAGGCTTGAAGTCTGTAGTTTAAAACTGGTCCCAGTCAAGCCAAGCCCAGTATCATGTAAAGTACTGTTGATCTCCACGCGGATGTCACCCCGCTCTTGAGCTCTATGTGGACTATGGGGTGGGCGAGCCCAGATAAACTCTGGCTGGTTCAGTGATCAACTGTGTGTCTGTCCCTGAACTCCATGTAGAGGGGGCGGCCTACTATACTCCCCACCTGACCTGCCCAAGTGGAGACCAGGGCTCCAACCCCCTCACATCCCTCCCTAGTTCCGCCACTGCTTAGTCTATTAATTTCATTGGGCTTAAATGGATATAACTCTGCTGAGGACTGTAACGTAAATAATAGAAGTTTGGTCAGAATTAAAAATGTCTTTTCTCTGTGTCCAAAACAGAGCAGTTGGCTTGCCATCTGTAACCTGATCATAACATTAAAAAGTAACTAATTAATAGTCAGGAAAGACATTTATGTTTAACATCTTGCCTGAAATCGAAAACATTAGAATCAAGATATGGAACTCTGTGGATCAGAACTTTAGCCTGTGCCAAAGCCAGAGGACGCTTTCAATTAATACCCCATAAAAAGGTTTCCCTTTGGGTGATTTTTGGAGGGATTCTATGACTTGGGGTGACTGCAGGAAAGGAGGAAAGCCCCACCTTGCCGAAGGGAACTGCATCAATCATATCATTCTCCTAGTCTTCTTTGTGTGGTGGGGATTTCACGAATTGTGCTCACAGCCCAGCAAGGGAAGAACATGTTTACACCTTGCTGAAGCCTCCAGGCCCCTCCATTTTTGAAAGGAATTTTTTTCCTGTCACATTAATGATGTAACACTAGAGCACAAACATAAGCCAGGTCTATTGTATCAGCTTGGCCAAGTTCGTCCCAAATTAGCTTTGTCACTTCAAGGTGAAGGTACACTGAAAGGGTAATTAGGAGTGAGTGAAATTGACCAGGGAAGTTGCCTTTGCAGGAGAAAATTGACAAAGGACTGCCCCATATTGGGTCTCAAGCAATATCTCTGCCACAGACAGCCTGCTCTTTTTCTGGTTATCCATTCCACATTTTAAAATGAGAGTGTTACAAATTGTGAAATTTGTTAGGCAAGCAGCGAATAGGTTTATGAAGAAAACGGATGAAAGCACATTCCCAAGAGGCGCTGAAGGTAGTTTAAAAATATGAAAGACTTCCTTTTGCATTGTAGTTTTCTTATGATGATTTCTCCGAAAAAGTGGAACAAAATATATACTTAGTGTTAAGCTAACAAACCAAGGAACAGAAGCGTACTAGGGGTAAATGGTGCCCAGAGACAAATTGTCTCCAGTACGCCCCCAGGCTCTGCCCCCCACCACCCTAGCTCTGCCCCCTGATGCCCCAGGCTCCACCCCCACTGCCCTTGACATCGCCCATGTCACCATGGACATGGGCAAGGTCTAGGGTGCCCACCTCCCCCCCCACAGACTCCCCCTGCCGGTTGGGCTCCCAGCCGGCAGCTGGCAGTCTCGGCCTTAGAGACCTTCTTTTATAAGCACTGAGGCCAGGGGGTGGGGATTGGGGAGCAGGAAGTCCCACCCCCGGCCTCAGTGCTTATAAAAGAAAGTCTCCGAGGCTGGGACTGCAGTCTCTTCTGGCCTGCCCAGAGGGGAGGTCAGAAGAGACTGGAGGCTGCCGGCTGGGAGCCCAACCGGCAGGGGGGGAAGGAAGGGAGGGGGAGTCCAGGGTGGGGTTGAGGGCACTTGGAGGCAACAGGAAGTCCTGCTGCCTCCTCGTTTTTTGTGTGCCTCGGACGGGGTTGAGGCATGCAAAAACGATGAGACAGCAGGACTTCCTGGTCATGTGGGGGGCCGATTTTGCGCCCCCCACGTGACTAGAAGAGTGGTGCCCGATATGCCACTGCCGAGGAAGCTTCTGCTCTTGGGCACAGGAGAGAGATACCTTGAGCTTCAAGTCAGGATTGTCCTTTTGGTTTGTATTAACTGACTTAGTTCCTGGGCCTTTAGTAGCAGCCAGAAATAATGTTTTTACATCATACAATCTCAGTACGAGGACTCCCCCAGCTGCTTCCAGAAGCTTCGATATGGAGATAGTCAGGTTGCATCACTTGCTTCCTGACTGACAGATCTCCATCTACCTCTAGGGTTGCCAACTTCCAGTTGGGGCCTGGAGATCTCCAGGAGTTACAACGGAACTACACTTGTAAATTCCCATGGAGAAAATGGCTTTTGGGGAGGGTAGATTCTCAACCCCACTGTGAGCCCTACAGTTGGCAACCTCATCTCCAAACCACATTTGCTGGTTGTATGGGGGGAGGGGGGCTGAGTGATGTCTTGAGGGGGTTATTGGGTGGGAACGGTGAGCCTTGGCTCTGGGGGACTCCAGGAGTCAGATTACCTCTCCAGGTGAAGGTAGCTCCTCCCATAGTGCTGAGGGGCATGATGTGTCATCACCAGCGTCATCACTATGTCACTTCTGGATACAGCTTGGCAATGATAATGTCATTTCATTTCATTATTTGATGAAAAGCAGAACTAACTCAAGAGAGACGAAGTCTGACATAAGCCTTGGTAACAGTACATTTGACCCGGATTCTATATATGCCAACGTGTAGTTCTCTGCTTAAACAATTAACTATCAGCCTATGTATACTTTCTTGACTTCCCCACATTTCTGTTTCTTAAAAAAGTAAATACTAAAATACAACACAGAGACCAGCAGCTGGAAAAGGATAGTCAGAAACATTTCAGTTGGCTCTTCTGCTTACTAATATCCCACAAAAAGTCTAGTCTCAAATAGTTCCTCATATTCACCTTATTATCTCTCCTTTCTTGACATTTAACACAATGGGTTTATTAACATTGGGATAGATCCAACCATCCTCTATGTAGCCTATGTAGCCTTCTTCCATCTTAAGACCTATTTAAGAGGAAGGAATGTCTCTTAGAGAACAACCCCTAAGTGGCAGGGTGTGTCAATTAGGGAAAGCCAACTGCCCAACAAGCTGGAAAGTTGTCGAAGGCTTTCATGGCCAGAATCACTAATGCATTGTGGGTTTTCCGGGTTGTACTGAGATCTAATATTCAGAATTGTAATCTGATGTTCTGTTGGTTGAAAAAGAACGTGTGGGTGGATTTGTGGAATTCCTCATCTTGCACCCAGCAGGAGAAACCCTTTTTATAATCAGTTTAATGTTGAGGACTACAGGTTGAAACTGGACTGAAGTAGTCAAGGGAATTAGAGACAAAAGAGCTTTTACTAAAAGACTGTATCAAACTGAAAGCTAACAGACATTCTGTGTTAGTGTAGCATGGTTAGGATTCCCACTTGCCCAGTAATGGCAGACAATCGCCTGCCGATTGCTTCTGCTCCCTGCCAACACACAGCTTGTTGGCAGGTAGAAGCCGGCTGGGGGAATGGAGGGGAGGTTTAGAATGGGTCCAGTGCTACGTATTTCCTGCTGAACTGTGGTATTTGTTCACACAACCACCTAGATTAATTGTAACAGATTATGTTTAGGGTTTTCAGGTCCATCTTATGTGATGACGTCACTTCCAGTTTACGTGGAAGTGTTGGCATCACACCAGTGGGACGTTCTAGTGAAAAATTCTGTGGTTTCCATAAAGTTTTTGGGGAGATTGGGGGAGTCCTCCCCAGTGCAATAGTGACACTTCCACATAAACTGGAAGTGTTGTCATTGCATAGGATGGCAACCCAGGCCACACCTGAAGTACCAATCACAGTCTGTTACGGTCCTGATCACCCCAACATATTATTTCAAAATGTTTTCCTTGGTAAACTCATATTGGCAGAAGCCAATTGTCACATCTCTCTCTGTGTAGGTAGCAGAGTGTCCACTTGGCAGCAAGCCAAAGGAAAACAGCTTGCTTTACAAGAATCTAATCAAGGGGATGAGTTACTCCAGTATAATTTGGAGGTCTCATTTGGTTTGTGGGCATGAGCTTGATTACCACAGCTTGCTAAAATACTGTAAGACAAAAGAATATGGAAAGACACCTTAGTATCAGTTGTTGCATTTCATTGTCTCTTTTAGAAAACATGACTTTCCTAAACCACTCACCCTGCCCTAATCCAATGTCTCAGCCAAATTTGAATAACCTGGGCAGTGTCTCTACAGAGTTAATCTGCTTGAAGCCTTACAGAGCTTCCCAATTTAGCGTAACAAGCAATTGGCCCTATTGTTCTGGGACTTAGTAATAGATGAGCTCAGCCCCCCAAACCCAGCACAGATGTGGGAAAACAAAACTTAGTGCAAATGGTCCCTTTTCCCGCCAAAGTAACGATCTACCTTATAAAAACCTGGTTCACCTGCAACACTTTGCTCATTGCTAACCTGACCCTTCCTTGGTCCTGTTGGTGTGAGACATGATATATCATCTTCTACTGGGTTTCTGTGCTGGCGTGGAAACCCTGCCTTCTACTACTTCATCTGCTCCTTAAGATCATTAGGTAATGTATCACCCTGCTGCTTCCCAACTCCCTCTCTATCCTCCCAACTACTTTCCCAACCTTTCTATATATTAGGAACTTGTATATATGTGCTCTTATGCCTTGCTGTATGTATGCTTTTGAAACCAAATTTATATAAATATTTCAAAACTCAATTTGGACTCTGTGTTACTCTGTGGAACGCTCCTTGCCTCCATTCCTTGTATACATAGTCTAAAAGATCCCCTCCTAGCAACCTCTCGCATAGCCAAGCTGAGTAATTTCCCCAGTGCTATTCTAAAAATATCCGTACCCCTGTTAAGCTAGGTAACAGTCTGGTGACCATTTCAAATAGGATGTGGACAGAATGAAATGGGTGCAGAGGTGAGTGAGGAAGATGATTGTGGCTTGGGGACAAAGCGCAACTTCTTAAAAAACATATTGTGTAGTTTGGCCCTTTGATAGTCCTTGATAAAGGCAACTGTGTATCAGTAGCCAGTAATCAGGGATCAATAATCCCTGAGCCAACAGCTCCTCGGCTGTATGATCTAAAAAGGTTCTCTTTCTCCTTCTTCCAGATCCCCTCCCCCCCCCCCCCCCGGGCCTCCTTGGTGTATTTACAGTTTTTTAAAATGCAGATAATTATGATTAATAGAGTGGAATTACATTTGACCAAACAGTAACTATCCATTTCAGTACACTGCAAAAACGGTGCAGGTTTAAACCAAATTAATTTTGCTGCCAGTGCCTTTGTTTATTGCAGCTGTAATGAAATTGCGTGTAGTAGAAACATCACTGTCCTGAAAGGGCCAGCAGGCAAATCTGGTTAAAGAACTATTGTGGGTCCTTGCAGTCCATCAGTCTGATTAACTGGTCAATAATTTCGATAAAGTCTGTCAAAGTTCAGGCAGGAAAGTGCCAGGCTAACTATTCTGGGGACTGGCACAACGCCAGACGAAGCATGCCAAAGGCTTTCAACATTTAAAAAAACAAATCACAGCAGGAGTGCCCAGCTGGCACCTCAGGGCAGAGTTCAAACCCGTGGTTTTGATGCAGAGCCTTGTATTTCCCTCAGATGACCTTGGGGGCCCTCATTAGACCAGAGCCTGTCTCTCTGCCTGAAGAAGATGGGCACTTGCCCCTTCTCAATATTTCTCTCCTGTGTTTCCTTAACCTTTGGTTGTACCGTTCAAACATTTAGCTTTTCCAAGAAGAGGGAAGATTTCAACATTTAAAAAAACAAATCACAGCAGGAGTGCCCAGCTGGCACCTCAGGGCAGAGTTCAAACCCGTGGTTTTGATGCAGAGCCTTGTATTTGTATGCAGAGCCTTGTATTTCCCTCAGATGACCTTGGGGGCCCTTCCACTTGGGGAAGATTTCCTTGGGGGAAGACTTAACAGTCCTCCCACTTCCCAAACAAACTCATGTCTGTCTCAGTTCCTAAAACCTTTAGTTACTACTGAAGAGTATGATGTAAGTTTCTAGACTTCAGTATTCGAAGCTGCCTTCAGCTCCACAGGAAGAAAGGCAACTAAATATTTTAAATAAATACACTTCAGATCCCCCCCCCCCCACTCCTTTGGCATTAGGTACATCCAGATAAGGAGCTCAAAGGTAGGAAATATGGAAGACCACAAACGGCTTGGGGTCCAAAAGGGTCAGCATGTCAAGACCTGATTGTTCAGTCTTGGTGTGAATTTCCAGGGGGAGCAGGAGATGTCGCACCTGGGGCAGCCAAATAGCTGCAACAGGATGGGGGGGCTGCCCCTGCCGTGTGCCATTGGGATCATGTGAGTGGCAGAAAATCGCCCCCAGACCCCGCCCCCTTGCCCCTTTGCCCCCTTGCCCTGCCAGCCCAGATCAACCTGCTGGTGTGGCAGCAGCGGAAAACAAAAATCCCCCTTTCCCACCCCACCAGGGAGACCTCTGCAGGAGTTGGGGCTTGCAAGGTCTCCTGGGAAGTGTAGTTCCCACCCCCCAGGCCCCCCCCTTACCTTAGTTTAGCCGGCTGCAAAAGCAGCCTGGAGGGAACTACACCTCTCAGGAGACCTTGGCACCATTTTGCCTCAGGCACCATCCCCCCCACACCACTGACCTGGGGAAGTGTCTGCCTGTATTCAAGTATGCTTACTTTCATTCTCTTATCTGTGTTGCTTTGGCTATGTGTGCATGTTAAGGAGTGGCCATCACGTGAGAACTCCAGAGCAATTGTCTGAGACTTGTGGGTGGGCACACCACTGCACCAAACTTGAGGAGGACCATTTCTGCCTACTTGGGGCTGGGCGGAGGAGGGGCTGAGGGAGTCACTGCTGGGGGTTTCCGCCTATTTTCAGATTGGACAATGATCCTGTCCTGAATGCAGCCCTTCTGATTTCCTGTCCACAAACTGGATTTCGTTTACAAATGAGTCTGCTTTATTGAGAAACCGAGAGGACGCGACCCAGCATCTCTTTCTGAATGGTCAGAAACACCATTTTTTCCAACATGGGGATTAGTATTGCCAACTCTGTGCTGGAAACAATCTAGATTTCGGGACACAGGTTGTCAGCCTTTCAGTGACATCACGGATTTTTGCCCCAGGGAGACGGCATGCCTCTTGCGACACCTTGTCAGGCCTGCAAATCTCTGCTTCAGTTCCCCTCAGCAGGGAGTCCCCAACCACCACTACATGCCTCCTCTGAGGTTTTGCAGGGGCCACTCTGTGGGCTGAACCTTCCATCGCTTGCACGTTCTCTGAGGTCTGACTCTGCTGCTCCTGTGCCTGTTCCTGATCCTCACTGAGAAGGGAGAGAACTTCAAGTCAATGTTGCAGCTTTAAGGTCACAGAATGCTCCCTAGTCCCTCTACTTCTCTGTGTCACTACGAGCTGTTGGAAGCGGTGGCTAAATTTTTAAATGGTGTTATTTTAACTCGTCAGAAGTTGTAAAGGCTGTTATTATCTTGCAGTGTTAATGTTAAACTATTTATATGCCATTAAAGGTATTCGAAATCGAAATTGAAGTCACTTCTCTGTGTCACATTCCTCTAGTGTTTGAGAGCTGCTACCTTTCTTGGAGAAATCCCCAGTGTGTTCCTCACCCAGTATCGTCTGCTCCACTCTGTCGAGGAAATCTTCCTTTTTCCTAACGTCATGAAGGGTAGATACTTGTGCCTCAAGCCGCTGGACCTTCTCTTCTAAGAGAGCAACCAACTTAACACTTGCTGCAGGTGTAGCTACACACATCCTCTGGCAAGAAAAAATCCCACAGCTGTTGCAGGCAACTGCAGCAGCTCCCCCACCTGCCATATTTAGCAGTTAAGAGTGGAGAAACAGACAAGCCCCTGTTTACTGCGCTCCAAGGACAAGACCTAATGACTGAAGTCCTGGGAACCTTGTCAAGACTCCAATGTACCTTCTACTCTCCCTCAAAAGATTTGTCCTTACTGAGTAAAAGAACTGCCACTGCTTTTAGAGAGTGAGCAATAGAGCTAATTGGCACTTAAGTAGCAAGCCCCACCTCTCAAAAACCTGAGGCAAGCACACGGCCAGAACAAAAGGAAAAAAAGAAAAAAACCCACACAAACAAAAGCCTTCCCAAGCCCTCAAAGAACAAGCACAGAAGCCCTCAGAAGTACACACTGTTAAATATTTGACTTTGAGAAAACCAGAGCTCACCTACTGCTTTCTGTTCCACTCCTCCTCTACACTGAAGGGTTGAGTTGGGGAAGAGGAGGGATTTCAGTGTGGATGTGATGCTATAGAACTTATCCTCCCAACTGCCATTTTCTCCAAGGGAAATGATCTCTGGATGGAGATCAGTTGTAACTCTAGAAAGACACTAGGTTGTAATTCTAGAAAGCCCACTGTCAGAATGATGTTGGTGTTTGCTCTGTCCTTGAATCTTTCTCGCCTGTCAGCCCTGGATCTCTGCCTAGGCTGGGGATTTTTGATTTCACGTTATCTCGGCTTGACTGTGTGAAACTATTTGCTGTTGAATTTCTTGTGGCTGGAAAGAGGCTTGCTACTGTGTTAAAACTATTAAAGTTCTGAGGCTCTCAGAACTCGCATCGCCTGTGTTTGATTATGACTGCCAGTACAATAAAGAACTGAGAACGGTTACTTTTGCCTGGACTTTACTAGTTAGTTACAGCCCCCTGGGAGATCTCACCATGTGGCTCAAGTGGGGATCAGCACACACAGTACAACACGGCTCACAGCAATTGCTGTCTACTTTCAGATAAAGTCTTTGTCACAAGTATAATACGTGTCCAAAGCCATAAACAATACAACAGTAGCACAAGGTATCTGAAATACAGGCCCTAATAACACTGATACAAATCTTGTGTAATACAGAGCAAAAATCCTGTGTGATACGAAGACAGTCCACTAAGCTAACTGGAACCTAGATGTGTACTGGTCTCATACAAGCATCAAGGTTCAGCTAACCAGTAAATATAATGAATCAGCGAATCATACAGTAAGACATAATATGTCCAGTCATATAGTCAAATAGATAAACACACAGTCTCAAGGCACTTATATAAATTCCATGTCTGTGCTTCCAAAATATACAATAGTTTGTTGAAGGCTTTCATGGCCGGATTCAACTGGTTGTGGTGGGTTTTCCGGCCTGTGTGGCCATGGTCTGGTGGATCTTGTTCCTAATGTTTCGCCTGCATCTGTGGCTGGCATTTTCAGAGGTGTATCACAGAGGGAAGTCTGTTACGCACTGTTACACACAGCCCGGAAAACCCACCAGAATCAATACAATAGTTTGTTTGAATGATTTGAAATGTACAATAAACATGTTTAATGAATCAACTGTTACCCAAATAAAACCAAGTAAAACTTGTTCAAAAACCCTGCTGAAAAAGAGCCATCACCACCAGGGACTGCAGTCTGCTCTGAACACTCATGTCCTTGATGGGGAGTGTGAATTTCAGGAATATGTACATGGGAGGCAGAGAACAGTGAAGTCATTAGCCAGGTGCAGATAATTAGTAGTTACAGATAACAAGAAAAGTCCACATTGCGTTGCCTGTCTGCTTGCTGTTAAATCAAAGGAAGTTTGCTTTCCTGATAAGGGTTTTTCTAAGGTCGATTTCCCACTGGAAAAATGAAAGTGGGTACAAACTGGTTTGGTTTGATTCGGGAGCTTATCTATCAGGAGTTGATCTTTTGTCCCCCTGCTCCTTATTTTGTTTCCTTTTTGCTCCATTGGCAGGATGCTATTTGCTTCCAAGTAGTCCATGATGTTATCTGCTATTATACCAGTGAGCAGTTTGAGCATCATGGGTAAACATGTTATTGGCCTGTAGTTTCCAGGTGTTGCTCCTTTGGCTGGATCTTTCTGAATCAAGTATGTCTTCCCAGTTGTTAGCCATTGATCGATTTCACCATTTTGCATGGCTTCATTGAACTGCTTGGCCATTGCCGGGTGCAAACTGGTTAGGTATTTGAGCCAGAAGCCATGCAATTGATCATGTCCTGGTGCCGTCCAGTTTTTCACTTTCTTGCTTCGATTTGTTATCATATCAGTTGTTATTTCCAGCTCTTGCATTTGTTTTTGGCCAACATCTTTCTCAACGTCTTTTATCCACTGTGCCTTACTGTTGTAATCTTTCTCATTTTCCCACAGATCTTTCTGAAACTGAAGTGTTGCATTTTTCTCTGGTTTTTTTGCTTTCAACATTGATCTTTGTGCTGAGGCTTTGGTAGAAATGCCTTTGGTCTGAATGAAATTTCTGATTTTGTGTGTTTCTTGCTTCATATCTTTCTTGCTTCATATCTTTCAATTTTTCTCACTGTGGCTGTTATTTGTTGTTTGGTGATCTCCAGTGCTTCTTCAATTGTTCTAGTGTCTAGCCAGTGTCAGGCTCTCGAACGTGGAAATAACAGAGGCCGTAGGAGGGTCCTAAAGCAGTTTATTTCTACAATGCGTAGAGTAACAGAGAAAGCTGAATCTAAGCTCTCCCGCTTAGATCCAGCAATTATATCCGTCAATTCCTCCCCCCATTCGAATCCCACCAAATGTGTTTCACAGAGAGTATAACATTTGCACTACAGAGCTTCAAGAAACCTGGGAACGTTCGCACCTTCCCGCAGGAGGGCTGGCGCCAGGGAATTGCCAGGGAGGGGAGAGGGGAACCGGAAAGCATTTACAGGAAACATTTGCAATCCCCACACAGCAAGACATCTAAGCACTGACAGGCATGGATCTGACAGCCAGTACTTTCTAATTAATTCTTTCATGATCTTGCCATTCTTTAACCTTTGTTCTTTCATATTTTTCAGGTTACTGGCATTTGATCTTAGTTTTTTTATCTTCTGTTCCAGTCTAATTTTCCACTTTGGTTTTGATGATTGATTTATCTTGGGTTTAGGTATTTCAATGCCTATTTCTCTTGTGACCACTACTGCCATATTGTACATGAGCTGATTAGGTGGTGGTGGTGGTGGTGGTGGTGGTGGTTGCTGCTGCTGCTGCTGCTGCTGCTGCTGTTGTTGTTGTTGTTGTTGTTGTTGTTCTTCTTCTTCTTCTTCTTCTTCTTCTTCTTCTTCTTCTTCTTCTTCTTCTTCTTCTTCTTCTTCTTGTTATTATTAGTATTAGTATTAGTATTAGTATTAGTATTAGATTTTATATACCGCCCTCCTCCGGGTGGTGCACAACATAATAAATATACACAATAGAGCACAATTTGGACAACATTAGAAATATAAATATACATAAATATAGGCCCTGTTAACTTTAAAATAACTAAAACCATTAAAATACAGCGTTCCAATATACACTATATAGCGTCTGATAGCCAAAACCCTCCCAAGAGGGGAACGGCAGGTCCCGTAGATGTTATAGGACCATATAATTTAAGAGAAGAATCCCTTCACAATTTTTAATTTTTTCCTTTAACATATAGAGATTGTCTGAAGTCCTTTAGCATAATGTTTTATAACTGTTGCTGCAGGAGTGGAAAACATAACGAACTATTGTAAACCTGAAGCGTAAGTCTGTCCTTTCAGAAATCCAACATTGCTCTTTCATCTCACACAATTTGACTTCCTGTGATCACATGTCCCGCCAGGTTTAAAAAAAGGCCTGATTGGTACAGTCCTTGGTCACTGCATTTTGAAGTCCCTGCCTTTCAGTGTCATCAAAGGTTTGTCTGTCTGCTTCCCCCACCTCTTTCAAGTGCCAAAATAGATATGATGCCAAGAGATTAGTGAATGGATCCCTCTCCTTTTAAAAAAACAACAACAACATTGCAGCTGTTCTGGACCGCAGTTTGGAAATTATTACCCCAGAACCATATTTGTCACTGAATCCCATTCCCACAGGCTGATGTTTGCCCAGTAAGAGAAATAATAGAGGCAAGTGCCATCATGTTGCAACCGTTCCCCTCCTCCTCACCCATGACCCATGGGGAAGCCATGGCCTGATGACAGGGCACCTCCCCTCCCTCTCCTGCCCCTTCCCCACAGGTTGGGTGGCCCACAACCAGATGATGGGCCCCCTTCACCCTCCCTCCCCATCCTCTCAAGGGTGGGTGGTCCTCAACCAGATGGCAGACCTCCCCGTCCCCCAGGGTGGGTGGGCACTGACCAGATGACAGGCCCCTTCCCCCATTCCTACCCTTCCCCCCAGGGTGGGTGGGCCTCAACCAGAAAACCCTTAGGGTTTTCAAGACAAGAGACAATGGGAGGTAGCCTGGCATTCCCTGTCTCCATGTGGGCTGGGAGACTTCTGAGAGAACTGTGAATGGCTCTACGTCACCCAGTAGGCTTCATGTGGAGCAGTGGGGAATTGAACCCGGTTCTCCAGATTAGAGTCTGCTGTTCATGTGGAGGAGTAGGGAATCAAACCTGACTCTTCAGATGATGGTCCGCTGCTCATAACTGCTACACCATGTTGGCTTTCTGTAGGAGACATATACAGGATTTTTGTATTCAGTTTGGGGCTTTTTAATTGTAACTTGTATTCAGGTCCAAGTAAAACCCCCAAAGAGCTGAATAGGTTTTTTCTTTTAGGTTTTTTGCTGATTTGGCTTTACCAAATCAACAAGCTTAACATTTACCTAAGGGATGGTCCTCCTCTGTTCATGTCTTGTCTTGAAAATCCTGCAGGGTTGCCAGAGGTTGATCGCAACTTGGCCGACTTTCCATCACCACAAATCCAGAGCGTCTTATTCCAAGGCACCTTTCGACTTGGAAAATTTAAAACGCAGTTGCTATTGGGTACATTTTTCATGTTGTCCTTGTATCTCATGAAAGCTAAAAGCAAAACTCCCCACGTCAGTGGAGTGCTGCTGTGGCCTGTCACTCCCGCCAAAAGAACTAACGATGACGTGTGTGTTTCCATTCTCCCAAGTTCACTTGAAATTTATCCAGATATTTATGGGAAAAGTTTATCTGCATCTATCTAACTTTTCCGATCATGGGGGAGCACATCTATCTGGTGAAACTTTGAATCCAACCTTTCCTATTTCAAATTACTCCTGTCATATCTGTCAGAATTAGGTTTGTCAAATCTTTCTAGGCCCTGCTTCGAGTAGTCAACAGCCAATTCATCAAACCTTAGCAATCTGTCTCTGGCTATTATGAGTCTGACAGACCTGGCGTCTCTCATATACCATTGTGTTTTCCCTTTGTTGAGCACTCCTGCCTCAACAGTTGATTTGTGTGTCAGCTTCTAGCTAATACCCGAAACCAGCTCTGATTCTTTCACACTGGAAGAAGTTCTGTTGGGTAATGAAGAACACTGTCTTTGGAGTAACGTAAACCTACACAAGTGAGTGCAGAAAATATTGTTTCCCATTCTCACTTTCTCTTCTCATAAATTTTGCACTTGTTCCGATTCTACAATAAATACTTCTCCAGTTCATGTTATGAGCAGACCTGTAGAACTGCAATGAATACCTTCAGATAAACATCAGTCATATGAATTCTTCAAACAACAATGCACACGCAATTGCATAATTTGTCCTTGCAGCTACCTCCCCATGTCTGCTGCATTGTTCTAAGAAAACATGTACCATTTTGAGTTCAGGCTTACTGCTTTGTTTCTGAAGCTGATTATACACTGGTGCTCTGCCCTGTGGCAAGGGTATGTTTCCTTTGGGGCAAAGTTTTGATTGCCACACACACACATACAGGGAGGCAGCCAAAGAAAACTCCACCTCTTCCTCCCATCCCTTGGGAGGGCAGTATGGAATAATATTCTGCAGCTGTTGCCACTAATGGCAGATGCGTTCACACTTATGGTGCCACAGATCTTAGAAACCCCATGGCTCCTCACAGCAGGCAAACATCAATGCTTTCCCTGGCTTCAGGGTTTCTTCTCTTTCTCGTCTCCCCTTTTCTAAACCAAAGAAAGGGGGTGCTAAAATGGCTATGGAAGCTGACCCATCCTTCGTGGATTCGGAAGATGAGGGAACGGGTGTGGTGATGGTAACTACGCCATGTCCAGCCACCAACACTCCAATGGATGGAAACCGGGTGAGTACTGGGGGAAAACCCATAGTGCTCTCAGTGACTGTCACTAACCCCCCCCGCCCCCCAGGAATACCCGAATGCTTGTTCAAGCTCTAGTGGACTCTGGCTGTTCTCGCTGCCTGATGCATCCCAGTGTGCTTGAAGGATTAGATCTGGAACTAATTCCTTTACGTCATCCCATCCACTTTATGCAAATGGATGGGAGCCCCTTAATGGGATCACCTGCTGGCTTTAAAATGGAAAAGGTACTTCTACAAGTTGCCCAGCATTGGGAGTGCCGCAGTTTCATTGTCGCCTACACTTCAAAATTTCCAGTGGTGTTAGGAATGTCGTGGTTGGTGGATCATGCCCCCACTGTACAGTGGGCTGACTGAATTGTCTGATTTACTGACCCCCCGTGTGGTGGTCCCATGCAGAATCTTCCGGTAGCTGACCAATTGCTTTCCAATGCTCCAGAGCCTGATGAGTTACTGGCAGACCCTCCAGAGATTGGTCCAATGCCTAGTGTCCATGGAGCAGAGGGTTCAGGTGTTCCTGCATCTTATCAGGACCTACAAAAGGTCTTTGAAGAAATGGAATGTGACTTTTTACCCCACCCCCCATCACAGCACGGATTGCAAAATTGAACTCATCCCGGGAGCTAAACTGCCTAAGGAGAAGCTTTATCCCATGAGCCAGACAGAGGATGCTGCGCTTCGGGACTTCCTGGATAAAAATCTAGCACGGAAGTTTATTCGTAAAGCCACCAGTAAAATACAAAGCACCAGTACTTTTCGTGGCTCTCTTCGTTTATGCACAGACTACTGGGGGCTTAATGCCATCTCTAATTCAAATAAATACCCCCTGCCATTAGTCAAAGACTTACTTGCTAGCTTGGGCAAGGGGCGTATTTTTATCAAACTTGACCTACAGGAGGCTTACTATAGAGTTCGTATAGCTGAAGGCTTTGAACATTTGACTGCTTTTAACACACGTTATGGACGATATGAGTACCAAGTGATGCCCTTCGGTTTATCTGGAGCTCCCGCGTTTTTATGAGCCTAATTAATGAAGTCCTGCATGATTTACCGGTTAAAGGTGTGGTTGTATATTTGGATGATGTTCTGATCTATTCTGACAATGAACGAGACCACATCCAACTGGTCAGAAAAGTTTTACAAAGATTATTGGCCAATTCCTTGTATGTCAAACTATCAAAATGTGCTTTCCACCAAAGTAAACTAGACTTTTTGGAATATCAGGTGTCGGCAGCAGGATTAGAAATGGATCCAGCAAAGGTCTCTGATGTCTGGCAATGGCCACCCCCAACCACTAGAAAGCAACTACAATCCTTTTTAGGCTCTGCAAATTTTTATTGAGACTTTATTCCTGACTTTGTAGAGTTGGCTATCCCTTTGACTGATTTATTGAAAACTAAGGGCAGAGGATCTACAGCAACTCAGCTGGGAGCTCCCTAAGACTGGACAGCTCTTTACCAACAGGCTTTTGATTCCCTGAAAACTGCTTTCACTACTGAGCCAGTACTTCGATATCCTAATTTTCCCTTTGTAGAACATGTTGACGCCTCTGACAAAGCTCTAGGGGCTGCATTGTTGCCATGGAATTCAGAAGGACAGTTACCCCCTGTGCTTACTTGTCCAAGACATTTGCTGGCTTTGAGTTGCACTGGACAGTGGGTGATAAAGAAACGGGAGCCATAAACACCCTTAACTACCTGGTGGCATTGGTTGGAGGGGGCAACCCATCCATTTGAGATTTGGACTGATCATAAAAACCTTGCGGCTCTAAGCACCCCTGGTCGGCTTTCCTCCAAGCAATTATGGTGGGGGACTTCTTTTCCCGCTTTAACTTTAGAGTGCATTTTCCCCCTGGCAAATCCAACCATTTGAAAGATGCGTTCTCCCGTCTCCTGGAGGCAGTGGGGGAGGAGGTGGAGTTACGAGCTCCCCAGACTGTTTTCATGCCTACTCAATTGGGATGGTGATCACATGCACTCAAGCATGCCATCCAGGAGGTGTCGTTGCCACAGCTCCACCCCCACCTCACTGAAACCTCCTCCCGCCTCTCTAGTTATGGAGTTCTTGCAGGCTGGGAAGCACCCAATTGCAGATGTGGAGGATGGTCCCTCTTTACTTCTCAGGGACGGCCTTTGGAGGTGGGGTGATGGTTTATTTGTTTATATACAGATCATCCAGCAGGGACACGATTCTAAATTGGCTGGCCACTTCAGTTTCCTGAACATGCTTCACCTCCTGAGGAGGCAGTTTTGGTAGTGCTCCATGAGAAAAGATATTGAAGCTTACGTAAAGACTTGCCCTGTTTGTGCCATGACTAAAAATGTTCCAGGAAAAACTCTGGGGCTGTTACAGCCCATACCTGCCCCTGATGGACCATGGAAATTAATTTAAATGGATTTTATTATTGATCTCCCTGAAAGTCAAGGTGGCATTCTCCGAATGCAAAGGTGGCATTCTCCGAAATGCTACCTGTTCCACGTGCAGGGCGAGCTAGGCAAGCGGAGATACAGGGTCTCAATGCGTGGATGAGAAGGTGGTGTAAGGCAGAGGGTTTCAGATTTGTCAGGAACTAGGAAACCTTTTTGGGATAAGGCAGGCCTGTACAAAAGGGATGGGCTTCATCTTAACCAAAGAGGAACCAGGCTGCTGGCGCTCAACATTTAAAAGGTGGCAAAACAGCTTTTAAACTGATCCTTAAGGGAAACCTGCCAGGAGCTGAGGTGACTTCGGTTCGGAATACAGAGTTCATGGGGATGCAGACAGAGGGAGGTTTTTCTAAATCAACCACATACAAGCGAGGAGCATAGCAATGTGATAAGTGATAGTGTCTACAAAAGGCTAGAGGGCAAAACACATAAATCCTAGGTTAGGGACAGAGACAGAATATACAAGTGTCTCTATGCTAATAGTAGAAGCATTTGACCTAAAATGGGGGAGCTGGAGTACAGAGTTTTGAAGGAGGACATTGATATAGTGGGCATCACAGAGACATGGTGGAATGAGGAGAACCAGTGGGATGGCGTTATCCCAGGTTACAGGCTCTACAGGAAGGATAGGACAGGGCGTATTGGGGGTGGGGTGACCCTCTACATCAAAGAGAGCATAGTGTCACATAAAATAGACTATGCAAGGGGAGCTGATTCCTCTACAGAAGCACTGTGGATATCAATACCAGGGGTGAAGCATAGTTTAACATTAGGAATATATTATCATCCGCCTGACCAACGCGCACAAGAGGATTCTGAGATGGAAAAAGAAATTAGAGAGGCCAACAAAAACAAAAATGTAGTGGTAATGGGTGATTTTAACTATCCCCATATAAACTGGAAAAATGCATGTTTGGGTAGATGTTGCATATAGCTTTCTCTCATCCAACTGAATCAAGGGTTTCCCCTTATCTGGATACGCTGGTTTAAACAGGGGAGCTATTGATGTGTTGTTGAACACCCTTGTGACAAATATTTCATAGATTTTCAGATCTTTCTTCTTTTTTAATAATTGCAATGGAATTTTATGCGTTTTAAATGTGAGTAGTATTTTCCTGTCGTAGGAAGCAACTCATAAGTGGCTGTCTACCCAATTTAATTTCAAATTCAGAATAGAAGCCAGGTGTTTAATAATCTCTCTTCTATTTGACCATGAAGGCAATATACCTCTATATGGGTAGGCTATTAAACAGATTTTATTCTTTTGTAGGACAAGATTCTGTGCAGATAAGCAGTTTGCATGGTTAGCTTGCTTGCTCTGTCCTTGTCCTTCAGTGGTTGAGAGTAAATGATTGCTAAATTGCGGGCAATAGTTCTTAAACACTTCCAATTGCTTCAGCCCCTTGTAGACTAACTCTATTTTTGATGTAAGTAAGGTTAGTGCTGACTGCATATTTCTTACAGACTCAAATATTAGAGATATCGTTTTAGCTGTTAGTTCCACATAGTTGTTTAAGAGCGGCTCGCCTGAATCCTTTGTTAGCTCAGACGCAGGTGCAGATGTCGGTGCAGGTTGCCTGTTTGTTAATTGCCACTTGTCCGTTGTTTTCTCTTGAGGAGTAAAAATTTCGGGGCTATCTTCTAGTACTGCAAAACGATTTGAGGTTGGCACCTCATACAGTATCCTGCTTGTAGATGTGTCCCCTGCTATAAAATAGTCCGATATTTTCGTCTGTTTATTAGCTGGTGAGCGATCAGCTTCATTTTTCCCTTTACTGTTATCATCATTATCATCCGGTCTCCTTCTTTTAAAGCCTCCCATTATGGTGTTTTCCAAGCTAAGAATGTTTAATATAATTCTCTTTTCAGTCAGTTAGGGTGTATTTACATCCTTTATCTTTGTCCTTGAGTTACCGGCTAAGCTGATATTTTTTATATCCTCAGCAGCAGTGGCAGTATCAGCCCAGCACAATAACAGATAATACCACTAAGTTAGCCAGAGCAAAGAGAGAAACTCCTTCTCATAGTTTGGATTCCACTAATTAGCTGTATTTCTTAGCATATGTCTCAGACTGTAATATCCCAGCTCTTGAGACACATAAGTAGATAAAGTGGGCAAAAACACAGAGGAGTAAGGAAAACACGCTGGCTTACGCTCATCGCCGGAACTGGAACCTCGAAACTCTTTTGGCTGGCCAAAAGGCCGTAATAATAAATATCTATCTATCTATGCATGTTCGGGTCATAGTAAGGAGAGAACATTCCTGGATATGCTAAATGACTGTGGCTTAGAGCAGATGGTTGTAGAACCAACCAGGGGAGAGGTGATCCTGGATCTAATTCTATGTGGGACCCAGGACCTGGTGGGGGAAGTCAGTGTTTTTGAGCCAATAGGGAACATCGACCACAATGCTGTCAGATTCAGTATCTCAGCATGCGAACAAGTGACAACTACTAATGTAGTTACATTTGCCTTCAGAAAGGGAAATTTCTCAAAGATGAGGGGGATAGTGCGCAGGAAACTGAAAGGGAAAATCAAGAGAGTCAAAACTGTCCAAGATGCTTGGAGGTTATTTAAAAACACAGTCTTAAAAGCTCAGCAGGTTAGGAAAGGCAGCGCCCAGTCCAAAAGAAAGCCACGATGGTTAACAAGGGAGGTTGAGGAAATTATCAGAAAAAATAAAATGTCTTTTAGAAAATGGAAGTCCGGTGTGACTGATGAAGAATATAAGAGTGAACACAAATGGTGGCAAAAGAGAAGCAAGTTAGCTGTAAGGGAGGCGAAAAAGGATTATGAGGAATGCATGGCTGCGAACATCAAGACTAGCAACAAACAGTTCTTCAAGTACATCAACAGCAGGAAGCCAGCTAGGGAAGCGGTAGGCCCGTTAGATGACAATGGAACAAAAGGTGTGCTAAAAGATGACAGGGATCCCCCCCCGAGGATGATTGAAGGATTGGAGCACCTTCCTTATGAGGAGAGGCTGCAGTGTTTGGGACTCTTTAGTTTGGAGAGGAGACGTCTGAGGGAGAATATGATTGAAGTCTATATAATTATGCATGGGGTAGAAAATGTTGACAGAGAGAAATTTTTCTCTCTTTCTCACAATACTAGAACCAGGGGGCATTCATTGAAAATGCTGGGGGGAAGAATTAGGACTAATAAAAGGAAACACTTCTTCGCACAATGTGTGATTGGTGTTTGGAATCTGCTGCCACAGGAGGTGGTGATGGCCACTAACCTGGATAGCTTTAAAAGGGGATTGGACAGATTTATAGAGGAGAAGTCAATCTATGGCTACCAATCTTGATCCTCCTTGATCTGAGACTGCAAATGCCTTAGCAGACCAGGTGCTCAGGAGCAGCAGCAGCAGAATGCCACTGCTTTCACATCCTGCATGTGAGCTCCCAAAGGCACCTGGTGGGCCACTGAGAGTAGCAGAATGCTGGACTAGATGGACTCTGGTCTGATCCAGCAGGCTCTTTCTTATGTTCTTATGTTCTAATGCTGTTTCAATTATCAGCAGCAATGCAGATAATTGTTGTAAATTGTATTGACGTTGCACTAATGTACACATTGTAACTATACTAGCTAAGTGTAAGGAACTTCAGAAGGACTTGAAACAAAGCAACTTAATCAGTTCATTTATTCCATAAACTTCAACGGTCTCAATACACGCAATGCGAGAACTGACCCCCCTCGGCTAGAGCTGTTGTTTTTACAGACGAAGTCACTGCCCCTCCCCCTTGCACAGACCCAAGCAAAGTTTCACACAGGAAAGCAAAAGTAAGCTTCAAACATATATGATAAGCATAGCAAGGTCAGTACTCCGGGCAGTAAGCCCAGTACGAGGAATCTGCCAAGGTCGAGACGGCTGGGTGAGCGCACTAGCCCCCACCCTTACATTCCGCCTCCCCTAAGAAACCCCCCTCCCCCCCAGGCTTGCGAGGGAAGGCTTTATGAAAAGCAGAAATCAAAGGAGGGGCATCAATATTCTCCACATAAATCCATTGATTATGACCAGAGGGGTATCCCACCCAGGAGACCAGATATTGCAGCCGATTGCGAACATAACGAGAGTCCAGAATAGCGTCGATTTCGTAATGCTTGTGGCCATCAACGATCACCGGCGGGGGAACCTCCGTTGGGTCGTGCCAGGCATCTGAAGCGGGAGCCTGCTTGAGTAGACTAGAGTGAAAGACAGGGTGAATGTTACTTAATGAGTTAGGCAGTTCCAAACGCGCGGTCACCCCGTTAATTACTTGGGAGATTCTGAATGGCCCTATGAATTTCTTGCCTAGCTTGGAATATTTGTGCACATCTCTCAAGTTTCTGGTAGACAGATAAACCCAGGCACCCACTCGCAAGGGGAAATCAACCCTATGTTTGTCTGCTTGGATTTTTTGAGCCTCTTGCGCTTGAGAAAGGGAAGTGGAAACAGATTTCCAACCCTCCGCTAGGGACTTAATCCAGTCTCCAAATTCCGGGGGCTGCAACGCAGAGTCGGGGAGGTCAGGTAAAGGGGGAAACGAGCGACCAGACACTATTTCAAAAGGCGTTTTATTGGTGCTACTGTGCACCGCATTGTTGTAAGCATATTCAGCGAAGGGAAGCAACTCGACCCAGTTGTTTTGATGGTAATTGGTGTAGCAACGTAGATATTGTTCCAATGTTCTGTTGGTCCGTTCGGTCTGGCCGTCACTTTGAACGTGGTAGGGGGCGGCGACAGCCGCGGTGGTTCCCAGAATGTCCAAAAACGCCTTCCAAAATTTAGAGATGAATTGGGGACCCCTATCAGAAATTACTCTCTCCGGAGCTGAGTGCAAACGATACACATGTTGTATAAACAACTTGGCTAGCTTAGGCGCCGACGGGATGGTGGGGCAGGGAACGAAGTGAGCCTGCTTGGAAAAGAGGTCCACCACTACCCAGAGAGCCGTGTTCCCATGACTCTCAGGTAGATCTGTTATAAAGTCCATGGATATGATCTGCCAAGGTCTGGCAGCTGGAGGGATGGGATGCAACAGTCCATGGGGCTTCCCGGCGATTCCCTTGGCTTCCGCAAATGTGGGACACCCCTTAATGTAAGACTCAATATCCTTGCGCATGGAGCGCCACCAAAATTGCCGCCTAAGTAAGTGTAGGGTTTTCAAAAATCCAAAATGCCCCGCTTGGCAAGCATCATGCCCTGCCAGCAGAACCTGCTTGCATAGGGAAGGCGGCACGTACCAACAGTTACCCTGCCTCCAAACTCCGCCTTGCAACTGTAAGAGAGGGTCCGACTCCCTTTTCGGGATGTCCTGTTGTCCCGCCTCCTCTAGCTGACGGAGAAACGGCGACACCACGTCTGGAATGCCCACTGGGGGGGAAGGCGGGGAGGCAGCCGTTTGAGATCGAGTGACCGCCAGCCCCAACTGGGAGGGTGAAAGGATAGTTCGAGGGGTGTCACGCAAGGAGGTGTCCACCCCCTTCGGCTGGCGGGACAAAGCATCGGCCAACTTGTTGCTGTTGCCTGGGAAAAAATGGACTGTAAACGCAAACCTAGAGAAGAAATCGGCCCACCGCAGCTGCTTAGCTGACATTTTGAGTGGGGTAGACAAGGCAACTAGGTTCTTATGGTCGGACCATACCTGAAACGGGGTGGCAGCCCCCTCCAGCCAGTGCCGCCAAGTAGAAAGAGCTTCTTTTATGGCGGCCGTCTCTTTGACCCCTACCGTCCAGTTCAGTTCAGGTCCAGAAAGTTTCTTTGACAAGTAAGCACACGGGACAAGTTTATTATCTTTATTTCTCTGCAAGAGGGCAGCCCCCAAAGCTTTATCTGAAGCATCGACATGTACTATGAAGGGCAAGTCGGGATCCGGGTGTTTTAAGATGGGCTCAGTAGTGAAAGCAACCTTAAGGGCCTGAAAAGAAGCTTGACAATCCTCAGTCCAGGGAAGGGGAGCCCCGGGTTTGGATGCCTGAGGACCTTTTCCTTTGGTGCGTAGCAGATCTGTTAATGGCAGGGCCAGCTGGGCAAACTGGGGAATAAAGTCTCGATAGAAATTGGCAAACCCCAGGAAAGATTGGAGTTCCTTACGAGTGGTAGGTACGGGCCAGTCAACGACCGCTGCTACCTTGGCAGGATCCATCTCTAGCCCTTCGGGCGATATCCGATAACCCAAATAGTCCAGGGATGTCTGGTGGAACGCACATTTTGACAACTTGACAAACAGAGAGTTGTCCAGTAGACGTTGCAACACAGCCCTGACCAATCTTTCATGCTCTTCCACTGTTTGCGAGTATATCAGAACATCATCCAAATATACCACTACTCCCTTGAATAAAAAGTCTTGCAAGACATCATTGATCAAAGACATGAAAGCCCCTGGGGCTCCGGCTAACCCGAATGGCATTACACAATATTCATATTGTCCAAATTTAGTATTAAATGCTGTTAAATGTTCGTAACCTTCAGCAATCCTTACTCGGTAGTAAGCCTCACGTAAGTCCAATTTGGTGAAAATGCGTCCTGTACCCAGAGCGTCAAGCAAATCCTTAATTAAAGGCAAGGGGTACTTGTTGGAAAGTGAGACGGCATTTAAACCCCGATAGTCGGTGCAAAGGCGCAGGGAACCATCTTTCTTTTTTACAAACAAGACAGGGGCAGCGTGGGTGCTTTTGGTTGCCCGCCGAATGAAACCCCTAGCAAGATTTTTATCAAGGAAAGCACGGAGCTCCTTTTGTTCAGCGGGGCTCATCCGGTATATTCTCCCTTTCGGCAGTTGTGCCCCCGGGACCAAGGGGATCTTGCAATCCGTGTCTCTATGGGGGGGAAGCTGATCGCATTCCTGTTCTTCAAAAACCCTAGCCAGATCCCAGTATTGCTTCGGGATCCCAGCCAGTTCAGGGCTCGGAGCAAGTTCAAGGGCAAGCGTATTTTGTGAAGTTGGAGTTTCTAGGGTTTCGTCAGGTGGTTCCCCCTCATGCATATGACCCCCACAAGGCGGATCCGTGAATCGAACAATGCGTTGCCCCCAGAAAATGGTGGGTTCATGGGACAAGAGCCAAGGCATACCCAAAACAATGGGGTGTTTGGCGACTGGAGCCAATATGAAGCTGCGCCTCTCCCAGTGTTCGGCACAACGTAAAAGCACTGGTTGGGTCTTGAACCGAGCCGGACCCTCAGTCCCCAAGGGGCTGCCATCCATCTGAGTAAAGGGAATGGGCTTGGCTAGCGCTATCGGTTCGAGACCTAGCTGTTCTGCTACCTGAGGTCTCATTAGACAGTGGGAGCAGCCTGAGTCCACTAAAGCCCGGGCCAAAATATGGGTGTGCTTCGCAGAATTGGTTAAAGTGGTCATAATGGTTATGGGGGCCCCCCCTTCACTCACCGCGTCAGGCGCCGTCTTCTCGTCAGCTGGGCCTGATGAAAGGCTTACTCCTCCAAAATCGGTCTCTTCGCTGTCATCTTGGTCGTCATCAGCTAGGCTGCGGGCAGCTCCTTGAGGCTCCTTCGGACCCGGTTTACGGGGGGTCCTGGCTGAGGATCTCCGTGGCACAGGGACGGGAGCCTTGGGTTTTTTCGGACAGTTGGCTGCCAGGTGGCCTGGGCCCCCACAATACAAGCATAAACTAAGACGACGGCGACGATCAGATGTGGACTCTGTAGAGGGGGGTCCCGTTGTGGTCTTTTTAGGCGGAGCGGCGGCGGCGGCGGCGGGTCTTCCCGTTGGCTTGGTTGGTGGGGCTTTTCCCGTCTTGGATCGATTAAGACGGGATGCAATGAAGTTACCTGTTGTAATCCATTCAGCAATGGTTTGGGGCTGGCGCACCATGTCTGCCCAGGTGCAGATCTCAGGATCAATTGCATCGTGAAAGTATTCGCATTTCATACGCTCAGGCCAGTCAGGAAGCTTATTTGCCACTAATCGGAACTCACGGGCGAATTCGGCAAAGGGTCTATTCCCTTGTTTGATGGTTTTAATAGTCTTACTGGGCTTGTTTACTTCCTCAGGGTCCTGAAAACGTAGTCTAAGTCCTTGGAGTAAGGCGGCTACAGTTTGAAGTTCAGGGGCTCCCTCAATCTCATGGAGTTCCACGAACCATTCAGCAGCATCTCCATCCAATACCAAACCGATGTCCCGCACTTTTTCCGCCTCGGAACGGTAAAGGTCATCAAACTCAAGCATGTGCGCATCCAATTGCAGTATAAAATAGGGCAATCGGGAAGCAGTGCCATCAAAACGTGCCGGAATGTGGGGTCGAGGATGGCCTCTACCAGCGATTGGGGCTGCTTGGGGAGCAGGAACCGGGGCTGGTCCGGGAGGCGGTTGGGCTGCGAACGCGGGCGGCGGAGCCTGCGGCGGGGGAAGGATTCTTTGCTGTGGCACGGGGGCTCCCCGTTGTGGCCCAACTGGAGGGCGAGGAAGGGGTGAGCGCGGGCGAGCAGCCCCGTCGGTCCTGGTGACGGTTGCCGGCGGTGCTCTGGCATCACGTCGAGTAGCGTCTTCCCTGTCCACCAAATCTCTCTCTCGGCGCGCAAGAGTTTCCCGTTCTTGCCGAAGTCTCTTGCGTTCCTGTCATTGCAAGGCCGCTTCGACTTCCCCCTGGGTCTTAAGTGCCTTTACGCATTCTCGCTGTCGGTCAAGGTCTTGTTTGGTGTGGTCCAAAACTATGCGGGAGCATTCAAGGTCCTTCAGGAATTGTTCTCGGAGCATCTCTTTCTCCTGGGCAATTTCAGCATCGCGTTCGTGGCGAAACTGTCCCCATTCCAATTCCAGAGCCTCACGCTCCCTTTCGAGAGTCTCACCTTCCATTTTTGGTGTAAAAGACCGTTTATTCAGACATCCTAGAAAGCTCACGTACACGACGTGGCAGGAATAAAGTCTCCCGCCAGAAGCACAGGTTATAACTCTGTCCATCCCATTCCCCCCCCGGTTTCTCATGGGAACGGAGTTCTCATCTCTCTCGAAGAGATAAGGCCTCCACCAGAGTCTCCGCCGCAGATGCTGGCCCATCGCCCGGGTTATGGAATTCAGTGAAGGCCAGGCGGCTGTTCTGAACATCAACTTTGCCAGTGGTGCGTAGGTGGGGGGTCCTCGAAGTATTGGTCCATATATTTCTCCAACGATTCTTGGGTATCTCCGTGGATGGCTGATACTCCGATCTCCTCCCTAACGGTGCGCATTACTGGTTTGTAATCCACATGGGTGGTGATGTGCCTCTCTATGGGGGCACGATCCATCGACACTCCTCCACCAGGATCGAAGAATTCCTGACGCACCTTGAGACGTTCGGCCGAAACCGTGTGTCGAGCCATCAGTGGGGCTTCCTCCATCTGCTCTTGTAGTTGGAGAAAGGCTATGCTCCGTCTGAGCCGAGGCCTGGAGAGGGTCACCAGGGAAACTGGTTCCGTTGGCTCCTCCACGGGGACCGTCGAGTGGATGGCAGAGAGGGAGCCCTCTATGGGGGCTACCGCAATCTCTTCGTACTCATCGTTCAACGGACCCTTGAATGGCAATCTCTGCATGTTGAAGGACACCAGAGATTCACAGAGTGGTTGAGTATGGAGACTCAAACTCATACCAAACTTAGGTGGTGATTAGTGAGTTCTCGCATAATGTAAGGAACTTCAGAAGGACTTGAAACAAAGCAACTTAAATCAGTTCATTTATTCCATAAACTTCAACGGTCTCAATACACGCAATGCGAGAACTGACCCCCCTCGGCTAGAGCTGTTGTTTTTACAGACGAAGTCACTGCCCCTCCCCCTTGCACAGACCCAAGCAAAGTTTCACACAGGAAAGCAAAAGTAAGCTTCAAACATATATGATAAGCATAGCAAGGTCAGTACTCCGGGCAGTAAGCCCAGTACGAGGAATCTGCCAAGGTCGAGATGGCTGGGTGAGCGCACTAGCCCCCACCCTTACACTAACGAGAACTGCCAACCCCAAATGGAAGCCAGAACATCTGAAGAAGGCAACATTACTTGAAGGAACATAAACAAGTAGCCCCCACCACCACCACACAAAGAACCACATTTGTGAGACAAATTTAATCTGCAGTAATTACGTCTAGTACATTTTTCCACTGCCCAACATCTCAGCATTCTATTTATGATATAATCTCTCCCAGCTTCAAGATCTGTCCTAATGTTACATAACTAGTTCCACATGAAATTGACAAAGCTGATCCAATCACACCTTTCAGGGAAAGGTCTCCAGTCCCCCAAGTGCATGGTGTACATCTAGTCTTGTCCCGATCCTTCACAAAATAAGGAGTGGATTCTTGGAAACTCACCGCCATGTGATATAGTGTGGGTTTAATGGGTTTAAAATAGAGATGGGGAACCTTTTTTCTGCCAAGGTCCATTTGGATATTTGTAACATTATTCATGGCCTATACAAAATCATCAACTTCAAAATTTGCCTGCTATATTTGGTCAAACATTTAATTAACTCAGTCTTCATGTGATGACTGGAACTGCTTCTCTTTGGTGGTGTGTGATGTTAGCTGTATTAATGACGTTGCTACTCGCAACTGCTTTTCCAGGTTTGAACTCCAGGTAAGTCCCGCCTGAAGTTGTCCTGGCAGGGTCAGACCAAATGATTTTGCAAACCTTACATTGCCTTTGGGCCGGACATCCCCCACCCCTGGTTTAAAAGGAAGTTGGATGAATGTATGGAGGATAGGTCTTTCTCTGTCTGGATTTGGGTGGGCCAGGCTAACCTGATCTCATCAGACTGTGGGAACTAAGCATGGTCAGCCCTGATTAATACTGTTTGGTCCAAATAATCTACCAAAGGCTTCCAATGGTCCCCAGAAGTTTGTAAAAACTGGATGCTGAAAGGGAAAGGAAAATTGCTCCAGCTT
The DNA here is from genome assembly GCF_021028975.2 of Sphaerodactylus townsendi. NCBI lineage: Eukaryota > Metazoa > Chordata > Lepidosauria > Squamata > Sphaerodactylidae > Sphaerodactylus > Sphaerodactylus townsendi. The sequence goes on from NC_059425.1 coordinate 190,344,230, forward strand.
TCTTCAACAAAACCAGGATTGTGTTTCACCTGGAAGACACAATGTTCTGGCCTGGGACTGGTGCTATCTAGAGTAGAGCTTGTCAACACTTGCATCGAGCTCTATCTGACTATGGTGGCAATTCTGATGCAACAGCTTCTGCAGCACCTTCCACTAAAACATTGCCTGGAACCTGGATTTTTTTATTTTATTAACTTTCTTCTTGTATCTAATAACAGTCTGTCATGTTCTGGGAGGGAAGAACAAGGCTTGCCTGATAAGATGTCTCTTGGGCAGGTGAGCAGTTCAGAGGAATAAAAGCATGTCTACAACCAGCCTGCTTCAGCACAAACACAAAATTGCTCTTCTGTATCTGCCTTAGTTAAAACAGGGGCTACCTTCCTGTGGGCTCTCTGTTCTGTAGATGTCGTTCTTTGTTTTGTTGAAAGATCTTCCCTGATGCTGAGAAGTTCCCCTCGGAACTCCCCAGTATCTCAGCTTGTATGTGTGTTAATTCCCTCATCATGAATATTAGAGGAGCATAGCTAAGAGAAAAATAGAAAATCAGTGGACAATTTGGTCTAAAATTTGCCGATATATATTTCCTCCTACAGAAGATGCTGGCACTCTTCCAGTGAAATTTCCTTAGAAATAACACACCTTCATTTGGTGCCCACTTTATAAAAAGGTAAAGTTTCCCCTTCAGTCGTGTCCGACCCTGGGGTACCACTGTGAGCAGTGATTTTATAGGCAAGCCTCTTTGTTGGTAGTTTGCCATTGCTTTCCCCGGCTATTCTTTATCCCCTAGCTATGAGCTAGGTACTCATTTACTGACCAAGAAATGGATGGATTCCTGAGTTGACCATGAGCCAGCTGCCAGGATATCTGACCCACAGGGGGCTCGAACTCCTGACCGTGTGAGTGGCAGTGCAAGCACTTAACCACTACACCACACGGCTCCTGCCCACTGTATAGTTAATGCATAACCTGCTTAGCCCAGACTAGCCAAATCTCATCAGATCTTGACAGCTAAGCAGGGCTGGCCCTGGTTTCCATTTGGAAGGAAGTCTACCAAGGAACTACTGGGGTTGTGATGCACAGTCAGGCAAAGACAAACCACCTCTGAGTGTCTCTTGCCTTGAAAACTCCACAGCTGTGACTTGATGGCAAAATAAATAGATGATAGACAATAGCAGATTCACTCCCCAAGAACATTTCTGAAATTATTTGCTACATTCATGCCTCACCTTTCTCCCCCACTTCATTTTATTCCAACAACAATCCTGTGTGGTAGGTTACACTCAGAGCATATAACTGGCCCAGGGTCACCCAGTGGGCTTCCATGGCAGAGTGGGGATTCAAACCTAGGTCTTTCAGCTCCTAGTCAGACATCTAACCACTACACACACTGGCTTTCATAAGTTCCTACTATATTTGATATCTACTTGTATTTTTCTGCAACTCAGGATACCATCAAACTAAACGGAGATGTATTGTCAAAGTCTTTCATGGCCAGAATCTACTGGCTGTTGTGGGTTTCCTGGGCTGTGTGACCGCAGTCTGGCAGTTTTTGTTCCTAACGTGTCGCCTGCATCTATGACAGACATCTTCAGAGGCATGTCATGGTAAAAAGTGTTTCCCTCTGTGGCACAGTGTGCAATAACTATGTTATTGAAATAACTATGGTATATGTTGTGTCCATCAGGTGGGGAGTGTACAGGTTAATCTGAATTCCTCAGATAAGCCTCCATAACTCAAGCGGCAGAGCTGGGAATCAAACCCGGTTCCTCCAGATCAGAGTGCACCTGCTCTTAGCCACTACGCCACTGCTGTAGTAGACAGGTTAGTGACATAGATGGATACATTCTCTTAATTTCTCTAACCAATCCTAAAGAGCCTTTTCCCAACGTGGGTGGATCTTCCATTGGTGGATCACAGAGTTGGAGCTCTGGGTTGGGAAATACCTGGAAATTTGAGGGATAGAACCCGAGAAGAGCAGAGTTTGGGGAGGGAAGGATTTCAGTGGGATATAAGGCCATACAGCCATTTTCTCCAAGTGAACTGATCTCTGCTGCATGGATATCAGCTGTAATCTCAAGTGATCTCCAGTCACCACCTGGAGGTTGGCAACCCTAGTGGAAGAGCCACTTAATTTGGCAGCGGACTCCTTTGGAAGAAGCCTTCAAATTTCACTCCAAGAGGTGGTCAGATCCATGCCAGTCCCTCTAATTCACAGGTGTCAAACTCGCGGCCCTCCAGATGTTATGGACTGCAGTTCCCATCACCCCCTGCCAGCATGATGCTGGCAGGGGATGATGGGAACGGTAGTCCATAACATCTGGAGGGCCGCAAGTCTAATTTATCAGGCAATAACCCGCACCCACATCATTTAATAATCTCACAAGTTGATTGCCCAGGTCCTGTCTGATCTTGCTTTGTTTTTTTAATCTATATCACTTTCTTGGAAGGCCCACTGATTATATTTAACAGCTCATTACTTAAAACGAGGAGAAGTAGAGCATGCTTGTAATCTGTCCTAGGTTTAATTTCTCAATATAATGAACTGTTCTTCCAAGGGAAGCCCTTTCTCCAGAACCTCCTCATTTTAGTGTCATTAAAGCTTTCCTTGAAGGAACTCATTTGGAAGGCTCAGTTAATTATCCACAGATGAATACTAATGTCGTTTAGATAGAAATAAGACTCAATAAACATCATGACTGGCGTATTTACTGGGGTCCACCACAAGAATCCGTGTTATTAATCGAACAATAAATTCAATCTAAATTCCAATCTCTTCCAATATGTCAAATCTCATAAAACCTGCATTCACAGAAAGGACTGCAGTACACTGGAAAGAACTTCACAACTTCCTCTGGTTTATGTTTCAACTACGTCTGCTGCCAGAGACACTGAGGTTGCAAGCTGGATGAGTTACTCAATTTCCACTTTGGGGAAAGAAAATAACCCTTTCTTTTCCCTTTTCCCTTTGTAAAAACTGAACATCTTTATTTGTGTCCCATTTTGTGGTTCCTTGTGAGGGATTTTAAAAAGTTCAGACTGGTTTCTTGCACTAAGTTACTCATGGAGCATACCCTGAGCCATTTTTCCACTTGAGTAAGAAATCATGCAACTATGTTTAAGCTGATTATTTTTCTGAAAATGTTTGTCTGCCATATATTGAACCTGACATTTATTTGGAGCTATTGAAATGAACGCTGATGATTTGGAGCTATTGAAATGAACGCTGATGATTATCACTAATGAGTATCTGCAGACAGAACCACCTGGGTGTAGTGGTAGGTTTTTGTGTAGATGGAAAAGCACTATTCACTCGTACATCTCTAGATCCAACTCACTAGTTGCAACTTATGAAGGATGGTCCCTATTTTCAGTTCACTGTCCCTAATTTTGCTTTGGGGTGTGGGTGTGGGCTTCATTTTTAGAAGATTGCTGGTGTGAGGCCATTCATCCCAGGATCTTTAGAACTTAAATCTCTTAGTAGGAGTGTGTGACTGTGAGGTGGCGATCAAAGCATTTTGTCTCTAGCTTGCATGCATGTAAATACATGCTCACAAGCAGCAGGGCCCCATGTGCACTGATGGTCCTTCCGTACCTGGTGTCCTGGTTGCTGGGTGTCATGACCCTGCTAAGACCTGTTACTATTTCAGCTCTTCCCTGACTCTTGCCATGAGACTATGGGGGAGGGGGAGGGCTGGGGGCAGGTGGCAACGTGGGAAGCTCCAGCTTGTTTTCCTCGGCTTTAGATGCACAGTAACTTCCTCATCCTTTGGCCAGAGCCTGCCTTATCTCTGAGCAGAGGCATAGCAAGGGGGAAAGAGTCCTCCACCCCATCTGACCCTGGAACACCCCTGGAACGCCCTCGCCAAACCCCCACAGGGGTGTGCGCCCGGTGCATGGCGCGCACCCCCGCCTCCTTGGAAATATGTCTCTGTCCCCTTCCCACGTTTTATCCTTTTGATCCCATTTTCACTATCATTATGCACAACATTACATATAGCATTATCAAGATAGTACAGGCTGTTAAACAGTTTACCTCTAGTACACACAGTGTTATTTTTCTGTATTACACAGGCCTGTCCATCAAATAGGACTTTATATCCATCTTCTGTGAGCTTTGGGATGCTCATTAGACAGAATTCAAAGTCAGGGACGTACAATACATTTTTAAGTGTTCCATTCAAGGCTGGAACAAATACAGTACCTTGAGCCTTAACTATAGCAAAAGAGCCATTTGCCATAGTAACATGATCAAGTGCTGGGGTACAGTGATCCTCTGTAATGAGATTCTCAGCACTGACAACATGTTCAGCACATGCTGAATCAATAAGTCATATAGGTGCTGAGTTATTTCCATTGTAGGTAACCAGGAAAGCAGAAGTATTTGAAGAATCCTTCCTAGGCTTTCTCTGTGTTGACACAGGCTTCCTTGATTGAAGGCTTTTTCTACAATACTTGGCAACATGCCCAGACATCCCACAGCTGTAGCACTTTCTTGCTGAGCAGACAACTGGAACGACCGGTTCTGTAGCAGCCAAAGTAGAATACTTTCTCTGATGAGCTGCACCTGCTTGAAACTCCCTCTGTTTCTCTGCATCAAGCAGCTTGGAAATATCAAAATCCAGAGTCAGGGTAGTATCTGGTAAAGCTTGTAAACTTGTCACAAAGGTCCCCCATGACTCATCCAAAGAAGAAAGAAGGATGAATGCTTTATGGGCATCCTCAAAAGTAAGTCCACGGTGTGCTAGCTCAGCAAAAATGACATGCAGAGATTGGATATATGTTGATAAGGACTCACCCGGTTTCAGAGGAGTTCTATAGAGTCTCCTTGTCAACATTATTTTAACTCCCATGGTTTCTCGCTTATATAGAGCCTTAAAGGCTTGCCAACAACTCTGTGCAGATGGCAAATCTTTTAGGTGCAAGAGTTGAGATGTCTCCACAGCCAAAAGAAGAGAGCCACAAGCCTTCTCCTCTGCACATACCTGCTCAGCAGTAGGATGATTAGGCGGATCATTTACAGCTGACCACAAATCCTCCTTCAGGAGATACGCTTGCATCTGCACACACCAGGTAGCATAATTCCTCTCATTCAGCCTTGTCACAGGCATATAGGCTGAGGAAGAAGCCATCTGGAACAGCAGTACGTCTTCTGGACTACGACACACAGTACCACGCAGTCATTACTCCCGAGTAAACCGGCGTCCTGGGCCCATAACCTGTTGAGGTGTAGAGTAAACACCCCTGTAGTAGAGCAGCACAGAATACTGGAACCCTGAAGAAACACAGACACTCACACAGAAGTTCTGCTTTACAGAAGCAGCCTGCATTTATTGGTTCTCAAGTATGATTCACTCGGACAAAGTGATTCGCAAAGCAAAGTGAAGACATGAGTCTCACAGTTCTCAGTATGCTGCAGCCTTATATACTGTTACCTAGTCTATCACAGTTCACTGTTAATTATACTCAGAAAGTGGCTGCAGCTGTTGGCTGTCATGTAAATGCCAAGTGGATTTTGATGATCTTACACTGACACAAAGTGGCCGTGTATCCTAGCAAGAAACCCGACCCTCTGGTAGTTCCTGCTAGCGGTGCAGCGAAGGCCAGGATGGCTAAGGGTCCAGAGAGAAAGTCCCCATTCAAGAAGGGTTTGGGACAATAAGTGGAGCCACGCGAGGCGAGTTCGGCCTCCGAGGAGGAGGGTGGCCCCGAGTCCAGCGAGGAGTTGGTGGAAAAACGACAGCGACCTGGCCTGAAGCGCACCCGAAGCCAGGTCCCTTCTAAGGGTGCGGAACTGAGGGTGAGTGTAACGAATGGCCCGTTCCTTCTTTCCATGACTATGTCAAATCAGACTTGTGGGACTAGTGTACAGACGCAGGCATTCATTGACTTGGGGTGAACCCGCTGCCTAATGCATCTATCCCTAGTGGACCAATTGGGGTTGCAGCGAGTCCCCCTATGCTGCCCCATCCTGTTTGAGCAGATGGACGGGGGTACATTGGGGAGTGCACCAGCCACGCATCGGACGGAACCTGTCCTTATCCAATGCGGGGGGCACTGGGAAGAGCAGCGGTTCATCATCACCGAGGTGGCCAAATATTCCCTGGTGCTAGGAGTGCCTTGGCTACGGGACCACGACCCCGATATCTGAGCCCTCGGGGGGAGGGCGGTATAAAAATGCAACAATCAATCAATCAACCAATCAATCAATCTCCTGGTCCTCCAACTCTATCCAATTTGTTGACCCCCCCTTGCGGTGACCATATGTCCAGTCTTCTGCCACTGCAAGTGGGGAACTCCAATGAGGTGGCTGGGAGCGCACTGGATGTCTCGGCTATCCCTCAACCCTACCGGGACCCCCAGAGGGTGTTCAACGAAACGGAGTGTGACAAGCTGCCGTCCCATCATAAGACTGACTGTAAGATTGAACTACTGCCTGGTGCTAAGCTCCCGAAAAGCCGTCTCTACCCCTTGAGCCCGTTGGAAGCCCAGGCACTTCAGGAGTTTTTGGACAAAAACTTGAAACGAGGTTTCATTAACAGGGTAACCAGTGATTTTGCCACTCCCATACTGTTTGTGCGGAAGAAGGACGGCTCCTTCGGCTGTGTACTGACTATCGGGGACTGAACGCAGTCTCCGCATGCAAGAAATATCCGTTGCCCTGATCAAGGACTTACTGAGTTGTCTGGGGATGAGCAAAGTTTTCACTAAGTTGGATTTGCGGGAAGCCTACTATCGGGTGCGGATCACCAAGGGGTACAAGCACCTAATGGCTTTCAACACGAGGATGGGCCAGTTTGCCTACTGCGTCCTCCCATTCGGGTTATCCGGGGCTCCCGGGACTTTCATGTGTTTGATAAATGAGGTTCTCCAGGATTTTCTGTTCAAGGGGGTGGTGGTGTATTTGGATGATGTCCTTATTTACTCCCAGAGGAGGAGCATGTTAAGACTGTGCAGGCTGTGCTACAGTGGCTCCTCTACAATGACTTGTTCGTTAAACTTTCCAAATGTGACTTTCATAAGGAGTGGCTGGACTTTCTGGGTTACTGGATCTCCAGCCAGGGGTTAGAAATGGACCCAGGTAAGGTGCAAGATGTCAGTTGCAGTGGCAGGAGCCCCCACCAGGCGTCAGTTGCAGTTGTTCCTGGGCTTTGCCAGTTTCTATTGGGACTTTACCCCTAATTTTGCCCGGCTGGCTCTCCCCCTCACTGATTTGCTGAGCACGAAGAAGGGGCTGGTGGTGACCAAGCCTTTGGCTCCGCTGCCTTGGTCACCAGAGTGCGGGGGCAGCCTTCCAGGCACTTAAGTGTGCCTTCACATTGAAACCTATCATACACCATGGCGACCCTTCCAAGCCCTTTGTTGTTCATGTTGATGCTTCAGACAAGGCTATGGGCACTGCCCTGCTGCAAAAGGGTGAGGATGGGAGGTTGTATCCATGTGCCTACCTATCCCGCAAGTTTTCGGGGGCAGAGCATTACTGGACGGTTGGGGACAAGGAGACGGGGCGATCAAGTGCACTTTGACTGCCTGGCGCCATTGGTTGGAGGGTGCGGCCCTCCCTTTCGAGCTGTGGACTGACCATAGGAACTTGGCAGTGCTTCGTGCCCCAGGGAAATTGTCCGCCAAGCAACTTCATTGGGCTGACTTTTTCTCCCATTTCAACTTCACACTGCACTTCCTCCCCGGGAAGTCAAATTGCTTGGCTGACTCCCTGTCTCAGTTGCCCAATCCCTCCCCAGGGGACCCTACCCTGATCAGGACCGTGTTCTCCCCATCCCAACTGGGCTTGGCGCTCACCCATAGTCAGGCGGCAGGTCGCTCCAGTCCCCCTGCTGTGCCCGCATCGCTGGAGGAGGACCTCAGGGGGGCGGGGACCTTTGAAGTGCCACAGGAAGAGGCACCAACTGGAGAAACCGGGGGTGCTCTGGTGGAAGGGGGATTGACTCTATGTGCCTCCGGCAGCGCACCTTCTAGCCTTGCAGGGTTGTCATGATGTAAAATCAGCAGGACACTTGGGGTTTGTGAAAACATCGCATTTATTTGTTTGTTTGTTTGTTATATTTCTATACCGCCCTCCCCGAAGGCTCAGGGCGGTTTCCATCAACAATAAAACGTTTAAAACATCATATATATAATTTACATAAAATACATAAAATACTAAAACTACAGATGGCTTCAGCTCTTCTATTCCCCTTTATGAACCCACGGGAGGCCGGATGTTTTTATGGCTAGTTGACATCATCCCGGCTGGCCAAACACCTGGCGGAACAGGTCTGTTTTACAGGCCCTGCTGAAACTTTGTAAGTCCCGCAGGGCCCTGATCTGACCTGGAAGCCTGTTCCACCACGTAGGGGCCAGAGCCGTAAAAGCCCTGGCCCTTGTAGAGGCCAGCCGGATCGCCTTGGAGCCAGGGATCACCAGTAGGTCTGCCTCTGATGAACGGAGGGGCCTAGAAGGGCGATATAGGGAGAGACGGTCCCTTAAATAAGCAGGGCCAAGGCCGTGAATGGCTTTAAAGGTCAATACCAAAACTTTAAACATGACCCGGTACTCGATCGGCAGCCAGTGTAGTTGGTATAGGACCGGAGTAATCCGGTCCCTAGCTGTTGCTCCAGAGAGGAGTCTGGCTGCCGCATTCTGTATGAGTTTCAATTTCCGGATTATGGCCAAAGGTAAGCCCACGTAGAGCAAGTTACAGTAGTCTAATCTAGAGGTGACCGTGACATGGATCACAATGGCCAGATCAGAATGGGAGAGATACGGGGCCAGTTGCCGTGCCTGCCACAGATGGTAAAAAGCTTCCTGGGCTGTCTGGGTGATTTGGACCACCAATGATAAGGATGGATCCAGAGTCACCCCCAGGGTCTTGGCGGACGAAGTTAATTTTAATGTCTTGCCAAGAAGCGTAGGCAGGCCAAAGGCCACTGGACACTCCCCACGGCCCAGCCACAGGACCTCCGTCTTAGTGGGATTCAACTTCAGCCGACTTGCACTCAACCAACCAGCCACAGCATCAAGACAATGCTGGAGAGCATCAGGGGCCAAAGTCGGGCTGCCCTCCATTGTGAACAAGAGCTGGGTGTCATCAGCGTATTGATGACACCGCAGCCCAAAATTCCGAACCAGACTCGCCAGGGGGTGCATGTAGATATTAAAAAGCATCGGGGAGAGTATCGCTCCTTGCGGTACCCCACAAATAATGGGGCGACACTTGGAGATCTCACCCCCCGATGCCACCTGCTGTCCCCGGTCTTGGAGGAACGAGATCAGACAATTTAAGGTTGAATCCTGAACCCCGATACCAGCGAGGCGGTGGACCAAAAGGTCATGATCTACCATATCGAACGCTGCGGTGAGATCTAACAACACCAACAGCGCCGAACCGCCTCTGTCCAAGTATAGTCGGAGGTCGTCCACAACAGTGACCAGCACCATCTCGGTCCCATGACCAGCGTGGAAGCCGGATTGGAAGGGATCCAGTACGTTTGCGTCATCCAGGAATTGCTGGAGCTGAGCCGCCACCGCTCGCTCAATTACCTTGGCCCATAGACAGTTTTGGTGGAGGAAGTTGAGGGGGGATGTGGAAGCTTATGTTAAAGGTTGCCCCACATGTGCGATGGCCAAGAGGGCGCAAGGGAAGGTGCCTGGCCTCCTCCTGCCCCTGCCAGCACCCTCCGCACCCTGGAAGGTGATCTCCATGGATTTCATTACCGACCTCCCTTCCAGCAGAGGGAAGTTGGTGATCTGGATGGTCGTGGACTTGTTTTCGAAGCAGGCGTACTTTGTCCCTTGCGCATCATTGCCGACAGTGAGCAAGTTGGCTTGCCTGTTTGTGACCCATGTCTACCGGCTACACGCCGCCCTCGATAAGATCATATCGCACTGCAGTGGACAGTTTATTTCGCAGTTCTGGCGGCACTTTCTGAAGTTGCTGGGCACCGTACAGGCTCTTTCCTTCGCGTTTCACGTGGTGACCGAAGGTGAGAGCGAACGTATGAATGGGACTCTTGAACAATATTTACAGTGCTACACACATGTAAATTAAGACCAGAGACCAACACTGTCTTGGTTATTTGACTCTGTAGAGACAGGCAAAGCACCAGTGCATCCAAAATGAGAATACTCCTCTTACTTTCTATCAGAATAGGTTATAATCTGTGCTGAAAAGCCCTTTTCCCTTGGCATACCATACTTCTGCAAGAACTACAATATAGGGTCCACGAGAGTACAAAGAAAATAAGATTATATACACTGTGGCTTCATCTCAGCACAGTTTTTTTTAACTGGGAAGTTTCCTGAGGTTTGCTCCCAAATTTCAAAATGATCTGAGGTGTTTTTAAAAAAATATATAAACGCAATGTATTGTAGAGAATGCTTGAAAAGTATGTATTTGCTAGATGACACCCTGTGTTGAAAACATTTGAAGGAACATTGAACTACAATCAATCAATCAATCAATATTTTATTTCAGTCAAAGACCAGAAAATATCAAATATAAAATATAAAATCCAGATAGTACATTTCCAGACCAGAAACAAAACAAAAATTAAAAAAACAAAATAAAATTCCAATTCAATTCAATAAGCCTTTATTGGCATATACGATAGTATAAAAATATATACACGATAGTATAAAAATACAGTTCCAGTTAAAAAGTGAATAGTAAAAAACTTCGCATTTGTCATACATTCAGTTTACAAACTTCTGACAAAACTTTGCCACTATAAGGCAACAATGAAAATCCTGACAATTTAAAAGCGTTACTACTTTATCTGATTCAGTATAATCAATCATACAGTCTATAGCTTGGGATAACAGGCTGGATCGGAGTTCTTGGTATAATAAGCAGTTCAGGAGAAATAAAATTGAGGTAACCAGTTTCCAAAGACTGTTTGTCCAAACCATAATATAAGTTCAAGTTAAAAACTGGAATAAAATTTGAATAAAAGATAAAATCATTGATCCAGAGTTCCTATTTTTATTGCCCTACTTTTCCACGCCTTTCAACCATATAACCACCCACTCTGGGGATAGGGCAGTTTATCAAATCGAATAAACAACAACAACAACAACAACAACAAATTTTGCCACCTCTCTGGTTATATTCGGATTGGCATCTTCTAATAGTCTTTCCATGGCACAATCCTCAGGGCCACATTAATTTCCATCAGGACGATTGGGTTGACCTGCTGCCTTTTGCTGAGTTTGCCTACAACAACGCGGTGCATAGCAGCACGGGAAAAAACCCCTTTGAGGTTGTTTCGGGACAGTCGGCTAAGCCGTTTCCTTTCCTGGGGGAGGTCCAGCAGGGGCCCGTGGAACTGCAGGAATGGGTGCAGACCATCCGGCAAGCATGCGGCCCGATGCAGTTAGCCCTGGAGAAGGCTAAGCAGGGTTACAAGCGGCAGGCCGATAAAAAACGGCAGCCGTTCACCCTTGTGGTCGGGGATTGGATGTATTTGTCCACCAAGAATTTGCGGGGTCTGAAGGGGTGTAGAAAACTGGGGAAAAAATATATTGGACCTTTTCAGGTGCTCAGAGTGTTTAATGATGTGATAGCCGAGTTACAGTTGCCTAAAAACGTGAAGTCTGTACATCCTGTTTTCCATTGCAGCCTCCTCAAGAAGGCGCCTCCCCCGGATGACTGGCGCCCCATCCGGTGGCGCCCATCCATGTTGCAGTGAGGGGCAAGCCTCACCACGAGGTGAAAGAGGTGTTAGACTCCCAGGTGCATCATGGACGGCTACAGTATTTGATCGCTTGGACCCATTTCCTGGCTGGGGACAATGAATGGGTCGATTCCGTACATGTCCGAGCCCCTCACTTGGTGAAGGCGTTTCACTGGGCTTACCCTGATCGGCCGAAACAGGGGGGAGGTCTTAAGGGGGGCGGAATGTCAGGACCATGCCTGTCAGTATCTTGATGTCTTGCTGTGTGTGATTTGCAATTGTTTTCCTGTTTCCCTCTTCCCTTCCTATCAATCTCTTGCTAGCAATCTCCTGGTGCCAGCCCATCTTTAAAGAGGTGTGAAAGGTTCCCAGGTCTTTTGTAGCTTTGTAGTAGTGGACATTTGGTGTGGGGCGAAACGGGGGGGATTAAAAGATATAAGTCCTGGATCTGAGCTCTCTAGCTCAGATCCTGCTTTACATTGTTACTCTTCGTATTTCCTGGAATAAACTGCTTTTGGACTTTCCTACAGTCTCTGTTATTTCCATGTTCGAGAGTCTGACAACCGTACTCTATACCATATGCTGTACTATGCTTAGAAACTGGTCAGAACCTACTTGAAACAAGAGCATGGCTGAATACATTCAAATATTGGATCAAATTATGTTTTAACTCTGATATGTGCAGTTTAACATTTACTGCACGCTCAGATTTATTTGCCTCTAAATGGTATCACCTTCTCAAATAAAAAATTTACTCAATAGGTTTGTTACTTGAAGATCTCTGTATGCTGTCACGCAGAGAGATTTTCTAAACCTTAAAAAGCAGACTTTTAGAATAGGAGTACCATACCTTGTTGAGGCAAGGAAATAAATCATGCTTACCCCCCTCTGTCGGAATAATACCGGAACAGGGGCACATAGCCAAATATCTTGAATTGTTAACAGAACCCCAACAGAGATGGATCATCACAAGGGCCAGATCCAATACTTTCCCATCAGCCATTACAAAGGGTCGTTACTTATCCATCCCTCTCCAGGATTAGGTTTGTCCACACTGTAAAAACCAAGCGGACACTCTTGCCCACATTATACTTGACTGACTGAGATATGTGGGCATTAGGAATTTCTCTCCCAGGCTGGCCCTAGACAAATCTGAAAGAGACTCTGACAGTTCTGCTATGGAGCATCTGTTAAACAACACAGAAATCATGCTCTTGGAAAAAGCAGGAAAATTTCTTTTACAAGTGACAGAACTTTCTAAGTAATGTATACTGCTATACACAGTCTTTCTGTCTGTGTTTCTAATGTACTCTTGATTTGTACTTCATAAATGTCTGGTAATGCTCTAGAGTCTATTTTAAATGCCTAATAAAGGTTCTGTGGTGGACTCGCATCATGTTCTACCTGAAGGGCAACAGGTATACTTAGAATATATAATCCTGTCAAGCAGAGTAATGAGCAGAAATGTGGATTGTGCAGCATGTTAAATTGGAATAGTTATCTCTCAAAAGACCAGCTGTTATTACCTCAGAAGTTCATAAACATAAGGAGAACTTATGCATGTATGTATGTATGTATGTATGTATGTATGTATGTATGTATGTATGTATGTATGTATTTATATGCCGCCCTTCTCCCAAAAGGGCTCTGAGACAGAAAAATTAACAGTATATACATATCAACAAAGTATCACACATATATGTAGTGACATGCATGGCTCATAGTTTGTTACAGTTTGGGTGCGATACAATATCTTTTAGCCAGAGCACTTTTACATGGCATTGGTTTGCAAAGCACAGAAACCCCAGCAGGCAGGCAGGCAGGCAGGCAGGCAGGCAGGGAACAGAACACTACCAACGGTTTTTAACTGCCACCTTTATAATGTCTGCACAGTTTCCCAGAATTCCCTGCTGCTTGCGTTACTGCTGCATGCAAGCAAGGCTGAATATTCCAACACTACCTACCTAAAATGATCTGCAATGGGGAAAAGGCACAGGATAAAAGACATTTCAGAGGGTAGCCATGTTGGTCTGCTGTAGAAGAGCCAGATTTGAGTCCAATAGCATCTAAGAGACCTGCAGGATTGGGGGGGGGGGGCACAAGGTTTCAAGAGTCAAAGCTCCCTTCGTCAAGATACTCGACAAAGGGATCTTTGACTAGCCATCCTAAAAAATCTTGTTGGTGGTCTCTAAGGGGCTTCTGGATTCAAATCTTGCTGTTAGAACAAGATAAGCATGACATAATTATAGGTGTTTCTATCTTGTGGTAAAAATGACTGTGAACCCTCCTTGGATTATTGTAGTTTACTCCAGATTTACTCAGCCGGTGACCTGGCCTTACAACTATGGACAACATTTATTCCATAGTTTAATAAAATGTAATAGGACTGCTAGAGTTGGAGTTGGGGGCAGACAAGGATATATGCTTGTACATATATGCTTAACTGGCTGGGACTTTGGGGGTTTTGAACAGAATGTTCTAGAAACTTGCGTATTAAAGTGTTATTACACTGAGAATGACTCCCATACATCTTGGCTTGTTGCTGAGGAGGAAAAGAACCCAACAATCTGAAATTCCTTTTTTATGGCTGTACAAGAAATATGAAATATGACTAGTACAACTTACATTAGGCTCTTGACAATGGGACTGCAATACTCATAAAACTATCCTTGGGCTACTTAAATGAATGTAATATATATGTAAGGATCTCAGTCGTTCTTGTTTCCCTTACAGCCTAACCTGGCCTTGACGGAGATTCTTTTGGCCGGGCGTCCGGCCAAAACCTGCACCAACCTTGTGAGAATGCTTATCTCGCTTTTGCATAGTAGAATTCCGTTCTCATGAGAACGGGGCAGGGGGGATGGGTTAGTCAGCATTATAACCTGTTGTTTGAGCGGGGTTGCTCATTCCTGCCATGTCGTGTGTGTGTGCTTTCCAGGATGTCTGAATAAACGGACTTATAATCAAAAGCCTTTTGGCTTGCCTTTGGAATTCCTCTTTACATTGGCGGCAGGAATCTAACTCAATTTTTCTCTTGACTCTGTCTGGATCTCTGGTGTTTTAACATGCAGAGATTGAGTAATTTGATTCATGTGGAAGGCACGATAGCCCCTATAGTGGTTTCGGGAGCCTTCCCTTCCAGACTCGAGGATCCGGGATGATCTACTGGTGACTCTCTCCTAATTCCCGTCCGTTCGAGTCTGCCTTCTTCCTCAGTATCGACAATGGTTCAGATCGTGGAGATGCATCGAGAATTTTGAGCTTATCTATGGATCGAGCCTGTTGACTGTTCATTATTTGATCCGCAACGTGGTGGATTATAAAACCCTCAGATGCAGCCAGTCCTGAGGAGTTTGATTATCTACCATTCATGCTGATACCCAAGAATCCATTGAAAGGTTCCTGACAAATACTTCGAGGATATTCCCAAAGATTCCCGCAGTGGTGCATAGCACCGAGCTCGGGCCCTAAAGTTAAGCAGCGGAAGCAGGGACGATGACGAGGGTTGATCGATGATCGAAGAGGGTTCCACACCATCTCGGCAGTAACGTAACCCGGAGCAAACGAGCTTAATGGGTGAAACCGTGGAGCAGTTGGCATGGAGGAAAAACCATCAGAGAGGAACTGATCCCCAATCCCCTGAATCGCTACCGCCCCTCGAAAGAAAATTGGGAGATGCGGTGGCTATGCACAAGGACGCCAAACTTGCCTGGAGCTGACTAACTGTGGGAAGAGGAGCGCGGAAAATCTGCAACGGGACCGCGGAAAGTCTGCAAGGGGACCGTGAAAAGTAACGCGCATGAAACCAAAATGGAGTTGGACTGCGGAAAGAGAAGCGCTATGTTAACAGGGGTATCAACAGAATCTAACGATTCATGACAAAGCTGGATCAGTCCAAACTGGATTTTACAGCGCCAGCCGATAGCAACATCAGAGCCATCCGAAACCCAGAATGAACTGACTTTACCGCTCAACGGTGACGCAGTATTTCAAATTGATCGAGAGTGGCAGCTTTGCACGCCGTAAGACCAAGATGCCTAACACCAAGGAAAGGGAATTGAACGGAGCAAACTCTACGACGGCAACGCGAGATGTTGGTTGTTCCGCTGGTGCTCTTACACCTTCACCTCGCATCGGCATGCCCTCCCTCCTGCCGGAGGCGCTACCGCCCGTTCCGTTTTTTCAACTTGGGGCAATTCCTCAACCCCTGCTCCTCCAGCTCTACCCTATCCAGTATTAACAAATCCAGTTACATGCAGCAGCAACCCCAACACGCACCTAGAGTTTATTGAAAGTGAGGCCCTCATGACCCCCATCCCAGCTCGCTTTGATGGTACCGCCCAAACTTCCTTACTTTTATCCTGCAACTCGATGCTCATATGCAAGAATTTCTATGATCTATATCGCTTCGAACGCCAAAAAATACGGTGACATTGGGTCGGTGTTGGGATTGTTTGATCGATAACTGACCATAGGCATTCGGAATCTAAGATCCCACGCTGAAAAAACGATGCTATCCGCATATTGTGCAAAACCATCCAACAGGGCAACCGCCTTTGCTGATTTCGCCCGTGAATTCCCGAAAGCAGCAGCCAGTAAACTTCCACCGATCGGGCCCGAAGCGCATGAAATGCGCAGTATTTTTTCGGGCTAATGGATATTAAAACTGTGGAGACACAGTGATCCTTATTCGATCCCGCAAACGCCATGATTGGATCAAGCTCGCCGCAGGTTGCTGCCCGCCTTGCCTATGCCCGCCAGCTTTTGGAGGCCGCTTCATCAAACCAGCCAACACGCCGCCGCTAGAAAAATCAAGCCCGCCAGAAGGCCGAGACCACGCCGGAACGCCGCTTGGGATTGTGCTCTACTGGCGGAGGGCTCCGGGCCACCTGGCTGCCAACTGTCCAAGAACAGAAGCCTTCCTCCGGGGCCCGCGACTCCGCCTGCCAAGCCTTCCACGCAGAAATCCAGCCTGCCAACTCGTTGATCAAGTCTAAAGCTACTTTTACGAGGATGTCGGCGAGGAAGAAATCCGCGCTTAGTCTTTCAGCAGCACCTCGTGGATCTTAACTTTCTCCTGATCCGGGTGAGTGAAGGCAGCGCCGCATTACTACTTTGACTTCCTTAGCCAACTCCCCAGGCAAACGCGACGCTGCATTTTGGCCTCTAATTGTGACTATGGGTTGCTCCCACTGCCTTTATGAGACGGCAGTATCGAGGAACTCGTGCTTTAGACCGAAGTCTCTTTGGTGAAGCCCATTCCTTTCACCCAAATGGACCGAGTTCGCTAAGTGGTGAGGGTCCGCCCGTTCAAACCCAACCGTACTTCTCCGCTAGTAAATTCATCATTGGGAAAAGATTAGTTTCTTTTATTCTTGCTCCAGTTGCAAAGCACTCCATTGCATTAGGTATGCCATGGCTACTTTTACACCTAACCAACCTTCGCTTAAGGAAACTAATCCTTTCAATTTCAGATCCCCCGCGAGATCACATGAATGGGGGGGAAGATCCATCGTAAGAGGGGAAGCAACCATCGCTATACAGCTTTCAATGTACTGTCGGCTTCCCCTTGCTGTAGAAATCCCAAAGGCGATCAAGACCTTATCCAGAGTTTTCCAGGAACAGGAGTGCCATCAGCTTCCCCATAGAGATACCGATTGCAAGATCCTGCTACAACCCGAGCCCACTACCTAAGGGTAGGATCTATCAGATGAGTCCTACCGAGGAAAAGGAGCTCCGCTTCTCTAGATAAAAAAAAATTCTAGCCCGATTCATACGGGCGAGCCACAAACACACCCATGCCTCTGTTTTATCGGTTAAGAAAAGACGGTTCGTTAAGACTTTGTACTGATTATCGTGGATCAAATGCTGTTTCCATCTCCAACAAATATCCTTTGCCCTTACTAAAGGACCTCTTGGATGCCCTAGGCAAAAGGCCTTTACCAAATTGGATTTTATGGAAGCTTATTATCGCAGTTCAAGATCGCTGAGGGCAATTTAACATTTAACAGCATTTAATACAAAATTCGGCAATATGAATATTTAATAATGCCCTCTTCGATTTCAACTGGGCCCTAGGGTTTCTGCATGGCCCTCATAAACGGCATTACATGACTTTGTTGTACAAGGGAGTAGTCAGATATTTTGATGATGTTTGATTTACTCACAGACCCTGGAAGAGCATGAGGTTTTAGTCCGGGAAGTTTTACAACGCTACTTGATAACCCCCCTTTGCCAAGTTGTCAGCGTTGCTTTTCACCAATCTCTCCATAGACTACCTTGCCATCGAATATCCTGACGCATCTAGAAATGGACCCGCTAAAGTGGGTCGAGGGTTGACTGGCCTGCCCCCACCAATAGAAGGGAATGCAACCTTTTCTTAGGCTTTGCTAACTTCTATCGTGACTTCATTCCCATTTTGCCAAACTTGCCTTACCGCCACTGATCTTTTACGCGACTAAAGGAAAGGACTTCAAGCGCCAAGCCCGCTCCTCCCCGGTCGCAGGAATGCCAATTAGCTGCCCAGCAGCTGAAAACAGCTTTCACAACTGAGCCACCCTGACACATCCCACCCTGAGCCTTTTCATCGCTTCAATGGATGCTTCGGATAAGGCGCGCTGGGCGCTGCCCTCTTGCAGAAAAAATAAAGACAATAAATTGGTACCGTGCTTATTTATCCAAAAAATTTTCTGGTTCCGAACTAAAACTGGACTGTCGAGATAAGGAACCGCTGCCATCAAATCCTGCCAAGGACACTTGGCTTCATTGGTTAGAAGGAGCCAAGCACCCTTTCAAGTCTGGTCGATTCATGTGGAATTTTGGCTGCTTTTCCACATCCTCAAAATGTCCGCAAACAATTACGTTGCTGATTTTTTTTCTCTCGCTTCCCACGGTCCATTTTTTCCCTGGTAAAAGCAATAAGCTGGTTGATGCATTGTTCCGCCCCCGGGAGGGGAGACGATCTCACGGGATATTCCACTCCAATCGCTCTCTCCCAGCTAGATTGCTGTCACCACACAATCTCTTCTACGCCAACTTCATCGCCATTCCAGCCATCGCCCCTTCCTCCAGGAACTCGCTGAGGCGGATTACGAGCTGCCAACAGAGGAAAAAAGATGCACAGCCACGCTTGGAGGATGGCGCCTGGAAAAGGTGTTGGCACGCCCTACCCTCCGAAAGCAGGTTCTTCAAGCATGCCATGATGCTCGCCAGGCTGGGCACTGGCTTCAGAAACCCTTCATCTAGCCCGCCAGTTTTGGTGTACGGCGCGCAAGGACGTTGAGTCTTACATTAAAGGGTGTTCCATATGTGGAGCTAAGCCAATACCGGAAAGCCTCATGGATTACTGAAACCTCTCCTCGCTGCCTCCCGACCCTGGCAGGTTATTTCAATGGATTTTATCACTGACTTGCCGGACAGTCACGGGAACACTGTTTTGTGGGTGGTGGTGGATCTCTCTTTTCCACACACAGGCGCATTTCTCATTCCCTTGCACCACCATACCTTCAGCTCCCAAACTAGCCCGGTTGTTCATTCAACACATCTACCGCTTCACATTCCTCTCTGAGAAGGTGGTATCGATCGTGGCCCTCAATTCATTTCGCATTTTGAAGGCATTCCTGGAGTTGTTAGAAATCCACACCAGCAGTCGCTCTACCAATGCCTTCAAAGTGACGGGCAAAGTGAACGGATCTAACAGAACACTAGGAGCAATATTTACGCTGTTATACAAAACTACCATCAGGACAACTGGTGTGAATTACTCTTCGCAGAGTATGCTTACAATAATGCAATTCATAGGCAGTAATGCAGAAAAACCCTATCTGGGTAGTTCTGGTCGATCCTTCCCGGGCCAGTTCCAGCTGTCAGCGTGGAGGTATTGCAGCCACCAGAATTCAATCAATGGATTTTGTCACTAGCTGAAGGTTGAAATCAGTTCAGTCTACCTTAAACAGGCTCAAGCAGAAGCCCAAAGTTTCAGGCAGATAAACACCGCTTCAGGAATTCCCACGGTTAGCTTTGGGTTTATTTGTCCACTAAAAAACCTTCCAGACGTGCACAAATACTCAAACTTGGCAAGAAATTTGTGGGTCCTTTCAGATTACAAAGTGATCAATGATGTTACTGCTCGCTTAGATCTGCCCACTTACTTCAAGTAACATTCATCCTGTCTTCCATTCCAGCTTGCTCAAGGAGGCGTTCTGGCTTCAGATGCTCGGCACCACTGGAGGCACCCCCCCGCCAGTTATACTGATTAATATAAGCATTATGAAATAGATGCTATCCTGACTCTCATTTTCGCAAACGCTCTTCATAATATCTGTGTCATGGGTTGGCTATTCTTCTGGCCATAATCAATGGGTGTATAAGGAGAATATCGATGCCCCCTCTTTAATTGCTGCATTTCACCAAGCTTTTCCGGACAAACCGGGAGGGGAAAAGGGGAGATTTCTTTTAGGAGAGGCAGAGTGTAAGTGATCTCATTTGCTCTACAGCCCACCTGCCTTGACGGAGATTCTTTTGGTCATGCCCACAAACCTGCACCAAATCTTTGTGAGAATGCTTATCTCGGCCATTAGTGTAGAATTCCTCGCTCTCATGAGAACGGGGCAGGGGGGATGGGTTAGTCAGCATTATAACCTGTTGTTTGAGCGGGGATGCTCATTCCTGCCATGTCGTGTGTGTGTGCTTTCCAGGATGTCTGAATAAATGGACTTATAATCAAAAGCCTTTTTATTTCTGCTCTTTGGAATTCCTTACAATATAATTACAATAGACATAATATTGTAATGAGAAAGAAATGAAGTGACAGGGAAGAGGGAAAAGAATAAGCTGTTATGCTTTACCCAGATCAATTTTACTGGCCAGATATTTACAGCACCAGCAAGTGTTGGGGTGGCATTCTATCATGGCTGTTATTGAGCACTGGGCAAAAACTGAGATCAACGTTCAAACTTATTTTGTTTGAAATACTGCTGGTTTGGAGGGCTTGGTTGGTTTGTAGAGCCCAGCGTTCCTTGAGGCCCAAGAACAAGAGGGCCCTCAGAGAGATATAATGGCCTGCAGTCTGCCCTCTGAAGCAGCCATTTTCTCAGTGAAATTGATCCCTACAGAATGGAGATCTGTTGCAAATCCAGAAGATCTCTATGCCCCACCAGGAGGTAGGCAACCCTACTGTGCCATCCTGGGGTATATTTTTTTGTCAGAGCTGCTAAGTTAGGTTTCATTTGTTCCTTCTGCACCCATGTAGAAGTGTAGAACTCGGGGGTGGGGGGTTGAGGGGGCCTGCAAGACTAGCTGCAGTGCCACATCACTTCTAGTAAAAAACAGAAACAAAACGGCAGGTGTCCAGGTAGCTCTAGGAATTGCCAGAAACTCTGTGGTAAAACCATAAAATTTCTAGTGATTTCTATTTCTAGGCGCAGTATGCACAGGTCAAAAAAAGTGCCCCTGGAACAGTAAAAACACCATTCCTGGGGCGCTGTTCACACGGCTGCTATCTCTGCATGGAGGCAGTGCCGTGCTCCCCCCCGCCGGCCACTCCGGGGCAGAAACAGCACCAGGTTGGGAGGTATGTTTCTGGCCCATTTCCATCGCCATTTCTCTCTCTCTCCCTGACCCCAGGGTCGTAGGGCAGAGTGGGCATGCCTCCCTGTCCCTGCAGAGCTCCACAGGGAGAGAAGGTACATGTGGAGAAAGAAAATGAAGGTGCCTCCATGCGGAGCTCCACCGGCATCATATATGCCGGTGGAAAGCTGCTGTAGTGGCCCATGCGGCATCCACCCTAGTGATACTATGTGCCACTTCCTCTTTTTTTTAACTGGATATTATATGGTGCAGCGTCCAATTTGAATAGCGAGAGTGAACTAGGCCACAGGAAGCATCAAACCATAAACAGAAGCATCTGCCAAAGCAGAAAGTAATTCTATCCTTCTCTGCACAAAGGCAACCAGAAAATTCTGTCAATACAGCCAGGGCTCATTTAATACAAAAGCCCAAAGAATCCAAGTAATCCGTACAAATCTATTTGCTTAAGAAAACAGGAATCTACTATGATGGTGTCCATAAAAAGTGATAGGCACATAATGACAGGGAGGGGGGTGAACACCATATAAATTATTATCCACAGTATTCCTGGACGTTGGTATCATTCAACATAATTGGCATGATAAACGGGGAAAAATCCTTTTCTGGGACTTTGGAAGGATTAACCTATTTCTATATATATTAATGAGAGCAGGGCTGGATTTCTAGAAAGATGGAGAAGGAAATGTTTTGTGCCCATAGCAGCGTGGCCATCTAGATATTCTTCAGGAGATCCCTGGGGCAAACCCTCCCTTGGACAGCGACACCCACCATCTGAGTCAACTTTATACTAAATCCATGACAAGAAACAAACCACACCTCCCAAGCAGAAGGATGCTTAAATGTTCTTAAGAGACAACCATGTCTCTTGATTTCCGCCTCCAATTTCAGACCCCTCTCACACCATTCCAGAGGCTTTGTGTGACTGAAGTGAGGCTGTTTTGTTTAATGCAATTTTGTTAATGGCTCATAATATCCAGTTTCTACTTCTGCTGTGGCGGTTCTCTCCTCACCCCTTCTTCCTTGCTGCACTCTGCAACAGTGGCGAAGTGGTTAAGAGCAGGTGCACTCGAATCTAAAGAACCAGGTTTGATTCCCCATTCTGCCACTTGAGCTGTGGAGGCTTATCTGGGGAATTAGATTAGCCTGTGCGCTCCAACACATGCCAACGTTGACCTTGAGCAAGTCACAGCTCTCACAGGGTGTTTGTTGAAGGGGGGGGGGGGGAGGAGCTTAAAGGAGATTGTAAGCCCCTTTGAGTCACTTCCTCCTCCTCCTCCTCCTCCTCCTCCTCCTCCAGGGGATGATACCTTGCAAGTTGCAGAGGGGCTGACTCCTTTCTGCTTCTCTAAATGTTTATATTGATACATCAAGATTTGACTTTTGCAAAGGAACAGCACAAGCAGGGTCACCTCCCCTGCTCTACTTCGACCCTCCCCGATTATCAGGAGGGCTTTTTAAAACTTTCTTTCAGACAAGCTTTTATTTTAAAAACAAGGCTTTCTCTTGCAGCAACAGCAGTGGCAGAGAAAGAGAGGGGGGAGGAGGGAAGGGAGGGGCAGAGAATATTATCTCTAGTCTTGAAACTACTGAGTGTGATGAGATCTGTGCCTTTAAGGCTGTTGATAGGCAGAGTTAAGAGAAGCAGGAAGGAAGCAGCAAAAGGAGAGGCCAGTTGAGATTTCACCAAGCAGCTATGGAGCAGGCACTGAGCTGCCTCCTCACATGTAAACAGAGAAATGTGAGGAGAATCCCCTGCAAGCCCACTGAACAGCAAAGAGTCTCAAGGTAAGTGTTCTGTGCATAATGGGGTCCATAACTCTTGGGGGCACTTTTGTCCTGAGTATTCTGTCCATCAGCTTCATTGGATGCCCTTGAGTTCTAGTATTCCGCTTGCCCAGCCACACCACATGTCCTTTTCATGACTCAGCTGCACTCTGCATGGACACTATGAAAAATTTACTGTCTGCAGCACACTGCAGCACTTTGATACCAAAAAAAATGTGCCACAGGAATATAAACAAAGTCGGGCTTCCTGAACAGTAAGTTCCCAGATGGTGATGAATAAGTCATGTGGTATCTGGGGCCTAATTGCTGTAACTCTGAGATAGCTGCAAAACATCAATTATACATCACAGGTTTTTCTTTTATTGTTCCTAGCTGGCATTTCAAGAAAAGAAAATATAGCAGGAAAAGAGGAAGGCCAGGTAATACTCATTGCAAACTCTTTGTTTGCACCTGATAAATAGATTTTAGCAACCAGGGATAATCCAAGTAACATTTAAGAATTTCTGTGAAAAGGCACATGAACCTGTACGACAAGGCGAATGCAGCCCCCCAGACCCCCACAGGCTGTCTTGCTTTGAGGACATGCCTGTCCGAGAAGCCCCACACTGGCAGACAAACAGGAGATCCATTGAATTCAGAGTAGGATTGCCAGATTCCTCCTGGCCATCAACAGGGGATGGGAGGGTAGAGGGTTGCCAGATCCAGGTTGGAAAACTCCTGGAGATTTCAGGGTCCTCCTGGTCTGTTCAAGAAAAGCCCTTCTGTGTGAGTAAAAGCCTTTCTTTAGTAACAGCAATTCAGGGAAATATATTATAAGATATTTTTATTGATAGAATTGGGAAATCCCGCCATATAGGAAAGAGGACGTGTGTGGGGATGGTTCTGTTGGGAGGGGGAGCTGTCTGGGAGTGCTTCCGCTTTTGTCGGTGCACCACTATCTACTTGCTCTGGCCTTGCAGTCCTGTGGCTGGGATGGGCCTCCAGGCTGGACACCACTGAGTCTTTCAGTTCACATGTGGAGGTGGGGATCATGCTATCCATATTATAAACTGCTTGGCGCCTTTCTCATTCATACACACCAATTAGTAGGAGGAGAAAGTGGAACATAGAACCTCAGCACAGCATAGAAGAGCCTAGAACAGGGGTCTGCAACCTGCGGCTCTCCAGATGTTCATGGACTGGCTAAATTCTAATAAATTCTGGAATTGTAGTCCATGAACATCTGGAGAGCCGCAGGTTGCAGACCCCTGGCCTAGAACATAGAACTCGGCATCATTTGCAAGGCCAGGCCATTGACCAGAAACACAGGCCTAGAGATCTCCTGTTCCACTTGAACTGGACACCCAAGAACTGTCTTTGTCATTAAGACAGAAGACAGTCAATATAAGCATTTCTTTTACTAGCTTACGCTGAAGCAGTTTTAATGGCCACTTGAAAGAGGCATTTGTTTTACTGATTGAGTTATATGGAAGATTTGTAGGTTTCCCGGGGGGCGGGGGCTAACAGTGGGAAAGACAGTAAAAAAAATTACAATAAAACACTACAAGGGGCTGCCCAGTCACCCACGTTTGTGAATAGGTACACTTTAAAAATTTTCATTTTATTTACAATTTGCTGTTTCAGAAAATAAACATGGGGATTGTTTTCCCAGTATTCCAGAAGTATTGGTATGATTCCCAAAATCTGTTTCAAGTATATTTTTCAAGTCCAGGAATATGAGGTATCAGTAGATCTTTTCAGAGCACAGTAGAGTTGGATCCAGGCTGTCAGGAAGCCATTCCTACTGGGGGTGGGGGTGGGGGAGCTGTGGGGAGGACCTTTCTTTTGCTTTGCCTTTCTTTTGCAGGTGCTTCTCTGAATCCTGCCCTTGAAGCTCTGTGGGGGGACCGGACGTTCTCAGGCTGGACTCTTATTAAGCGCTTCGTTCACATGGGGGTTTCGTGGACGAGGGTGGCAGATTTTATGTTCAGGGCCATACCCCACTCCGCCCCCTAGGGTGTGGCCACACTCCCTCGAGCCCCACCCCCCGGCCTAGCGCTTTATATAAAGTAGCTCTCCAAGGCCAGAGACGGCAGACTCCCCCCCTGCCCCGCTTCCTGCCCCTCCCCCCTGCCTCCCCACCAGTTGGCCTCCCAGCCGCAGCTGGCAGTTCCTTTTTCCTGCCCTCCCTCTAGGAAGAGGCGAGGGAAAAATGGAGCCTGGGTGCAAAATCTGAGTCCCCCCCCCCCACCCTGCCCCCCCTCGGCAGCCAGCTGTGATGCTGGAATCCACCCCAAACAGCATCACTTTCAATGGTATTTGGTCTAGAGAGCCCAAATTCTCCTTTTAAATCCACCTTAAAGGGCAGAATCTGGGGTCCCTAGGTTAACACAGTGATGCTGTTTTGTGGAGGATTATCCCCACTGTGAAACAGAAAGATCACTTTCAATGTGTATGTGAGGGTTAAGAGCAGGTGCTTCTAACTGGAGGAACCGCGGTTTGATTCCCTGGGTTCTGCCGCTTGAGCTGTGGAGGCTTATCTGGGAATTCAGATTAGCCTGTACACTCCCACACACTTCAGTTGGGTGACCTTGAGCTAGTCACAGCTTTTCGAGCCTTCAGCCCCACCCACCTCAAGGAAAGCTAAGCCTTTGTTGTGAGGGGAAGGACAAGGAGGATTGTAAGATCTCGAGTCTCCTACAGGAGCTTAAAGGGAGGATATAAATCCAAACTCTTCTTCTTCTTCTAAACTGAGGACTCAGATTCTCCCTTTAACCATGCCATAAAGTGGATTAAAAGGAAATTCTAGTTCCTGCTGTCAGGGTGCAATTATTGTTACCAGCACTAAATCCTTTAGGGTATCTTTAGAGACTCTCCTAATGATACCACTCAATTTGGTGAAGTTTGTTCAGGGTCCAAAAGTTATGGGACACTCAAAGGTGTAGCCCCATCTCCTATTACCTCCCATTGCCAATGCATGGGGCACCCCCCTTGAAGTCTATAGCCTTGGACCCTCTGACCAAACTTCACAAAAACCCCAGGAAAATAGTAAGAGACTCCCTCCTGATACCTCCCAGGTTTGATGAAATTTGTTCAGGGTGTTCAAAGTGGACCTCAAAGGTGTAGCCCTATCTTCTATTAGCTCCCATTGGAAACAATGGAGGATGGGCACCCCTTTGGGAGTCCATAACTTTGGACCCCCTGAACCAAACCTCACCAAACCTGGGTAGTATCATCAGGAGAGTGCACCAAACTATCCCTGAAAGTTTGGTTCTGCTAGCCCAAAAATGCGCCCCCTGCAGGCCAAAAACCGAAAAACACTAAAAATGTTTTTAAAACCCACAAACGGGTGTAATGGAGCCTCGACATGAAGGAGGGGGTTCAACCCGAGAACCCCTACCTACGCAGCTTGGGGTTGCTATTATCAACAGTTTTGGCCTATCTCACCAGGAACCGCTCGCTGTTACCTGCTGCTTTGAATAAAATCCTTGAATCCATCAAGTGAGTTGTTCCATGAACTGGGAGTTTGGCACAGGCTAACCACATGTTGAAACTGTGGAAGTCGACCTGGACGCTGGAGTCTAGACATCAGGTCTACAACTACAGAAAAAAGTGACCATAATCTGGGGAAATCCCCCAAGCTTCAGGAGATAAATTCCAGGAATCCCAAAATTTCAGGATTACTTTGATATGAAATAGGGAATTTAGGCACCATTTCAAATGGGAAAATCCCTTGCTTGTAAATGCAGTTATCGCGAGGGTTTGTACTGTCCGCATGAGTGGTTTCATTTTCAGGGTCTGCGCCTGCCCATAAAAACATTGCTTATAACGACTGCAAGGCAGGCATCCCCCGTGACTGGCAGGGCGTACAGGCAGGCAGGCAAGCAAGGAAAATCTTTATTGCAAAATGCCAATGGCCATGACAGCTGGCTTGCACAAAGTTGGGATACACAATTATACTGAAAGCAAAACATACTAATGTTAAAAGCTTGTAAAAACATACAGTTAAAAGACTTCAGCCTTTAGACAAGGATGTGGTGTGTATTTTCTTGGCTCCCAAAGTGAATTGTGCCACTCGGTAAGAGATATACAGATCCAAATTGGAAAGAAGGAAAATTAATTTCAAATCCACAGGAGAAGAATTTCTACCCTTTTGAGTGTAGTAAGAAATTTATTTCTGAGGTCTGCATACAAGGGTAAAAACAAAATATCATGTGGAAGATCTTCTGGGACCAAGACACCATAAATACATAGACAAGTAGTGATTAGTGTTTTGGTGTAGCCCTGTGCTAAAATGGCAGAAGGCATAGTTGGAAATTGCACAGATGTTAAAGCTATTCTAAGACAGGGGAAAGTAACAGTGGACAGATAAGGAGCTCCGCCATCTAAATGCTAGCTTGGCCTGACCTGTTTAGCTTCTGACAAGATCAGACTATCCAGTTAAGGGAGTGCCACTCGTGTAGGATACAGTAAGAATCTGTACAATCTTCTACAGAAGATTCTGACCCAGAATTCCTGGGCGCTCTCTTCATGGCGGACTTCTTCCTGGTGAAGAAGGTGCTGCTGTAAACAAATCTGTTCTAACTCTGACAGGTTTGTCTAGATCTCTCGGCACAGTGCGTGTTTTAAAGAAGCTTATGACACATGAAAATAACAGCTCTTGACGTTTGCTAGCCAAACTCAATGCTTCTGTTCCTGGCAGCAAGATTCTGACTACATCTGACAAGAACCAAGTAGTCCCCAAAGGCAGCTGCTGAAGCAAAGTAGTTTTGCTGTATGCTGTTTAAACCGCCCAAGGTTTAATTAGCCTGCACACTTGCACTGTGGGGTGCTTCTGCCCTCCTGACTTACGGATGATAAACTTGGGGAGCGAAAGCACATTTGAAAGAGAAGTCTCCATTCCTATATTTAATTGCCTTGCACAAAATGGAATTGATATTCTTTTAAACTGCATTTTCTTTTCCTATTATCTCAGTTGTGGATACTGTTAGGTTTAGAGGATGAAGGATCAGCAAATCTTTGAAAGGATTTTGCTGGGAGATTTAATACCCGATTTCATTATGTGCATTAGTGCTTTAGATGTGTTATTAGCCTCCTCAGATGTACCAGATTTAAAGAGGCTCAAAGAAGTAGGATCCCGTGATTTCAAATGCCTCTCAAGAACGCAACTGCATGCAAATCAATTAATTACCACTGCCATAATTAAAACTCTTTTTGAACAGCCATTGAAAATGGTAGTGAGGATGCTATCTGTGGAACTTTATTTTAACTCTGCTGCAGCTCCAACAATATCAGAATCCAGAAAAAAACCTGAATCCCAAATAATCAGGAATACTAATAATTTTATACTCCCTGATATTCAGATCTGAAAATACCATTTCTCCCCCCGATACACATCTCTTGTTGAATCTCTACTCCACACAAAAGGTCTTCCATTCTTTTAAATGGCAAGGTTCTTTCCATCACCACCTGAAATGGTGCCTTGTTTATTTTATTTATTTACTACATTTTCATCCTGCCCTTCCTCTGAACTCAAGGCAATTGTACGTCATTTCTCTTCCTTGTCTATTTCATCCTGAAACAACCCACTGAAATAGGTTCAGTTGGGAGAAATTCCTCCATCTAACAAAATTGATTCCACCCCCTTGCTCAATTCTAAATTGATTGGTTGTTGTGGGCTTTCCAGGCTGTGAAGCCATGGTCTGGTAAATCTTGTTCTTAATATTTCACTTGCATCTGTAGCTGGTAACTTCAGAGGTGTATCACAGAGAGAAGTGTGTTACACACTGTGTCCAGTGAGAAGGGAATGTTTAGTGGGGTATATATTGTCCATGTCCCAGGATGGGGAACCAATCAGTAAGTGTTTTGGGTGGAACTTACTATGCAAAGGTGTGGTTGACTGCATTGTGTTGTGGGTGGGGTTTTCAGTCCATTTGCATTCGTATTCACATTTGCAGTCCCTGCAGTAGCAGCAGTATTAGTGAATGCAGATCCTGTGTTTGGGTGGAGTTCATTATCCATGAACCTAGCATGCCCTTAGCCTTTGATTATGGTGTTTTTAAGTACTGGTCAAGTTTTGTTAATTCTCAGAGTTCTTCTTGAAGTTGTCTTGGTGTTTGTGGATTTCAATAGCCTCCCTATTTAGTCTGACAGAGTAACTGTCCAAGTTGTCCAGAATTTCAGTGTTTTCAGATAAAATGTTTTGTTTAGAGCATGTTCTGCTACTGCAGATTTTTCAGGATGGGTAAGCCGACAGTGTCTTTTGTGCTCTTTAATACGAGTCTGAATGCTGAGTTTTGTAGTTGCTATGTAGAGTTTATGATGCTGTACTCCACTGATGTCCTGCCCTTTCCTTCTCCAAACTCTGTCTGCCTCAGGCTTAGTATTTGGGTCAGTTCACCTAGATGACAGCTGCCTTCTGCCTGGTCTCTAGTTTGTTCCCGCTGGAGCCAAAACCCAACCAATCTTCCCAACCAAGAGGTTTCAAGCCTACATCTTCTAGAGTTTGCTCTCTGCATGTTGAAGAGAGAGATCTGACCCTGTATTTCTTTCAGTGGTTCAACCCTCTTTATTTCTGTAAGATGAGATGACTAGTGAAAGGCTCTTTTATCCTTTATTAATGGGTCTCCGGATGCTCTGTCTGCCTGGAACAATGCTTCATTTCACAAAATATTCATACAGCAGCAGCAGCAGCAGCAGCAGCAGCAAGCCTTGAGGGGAAATTCCAGGAGAAGCAGTAAGCTATATTAATGATCCGTGTGCCTGGAATTCCAATATCCTGTCAACTTCATCATTGCAAGTGGAATCTCGACCACTGATGTGTCTTGACTGAAGCCTGGTTTCAAGTCATATAAGTTTAAACCCACTTGTGGAAAATGGTGAAGGTTTTAGTTGAAAGACACAATTGAAACACATGTTTTGCAAGCTGACCATTTCATGAAAATGTTAACTCCATTGAGGAGTGAGGATCAGCTACTCATAATGCTTTAGAAATAGGAAAAAATGTGGAAGGCATATTAAGATTTAGGTTTGCTAACCTTGCACCTGGCAATCCTGTGAGCTTGTGGGGATGGGCCTTGGGAAGAGGGATTGCCACTTCCCAGTGAAACCCAGAAGCGATGCCACCATATTGAGTGATCCTGTAAAAACACTTATAATCTCTATGGTATAGACTAAAGAGAATGGGGGAATGCCTAGAGAGTCACAGTGTTACTCTAAATTAGTGGTTTGCCTCCTAATCAAATGAAAGGTGGTTTAGCAAAAGGCAGAAACAGCAAGATTCTCCACCAGTATATACAGGGATCTTCCTTTAGGATATTAGACCCAGGAATAACAAGGAAAGGGATTTTTATTAAACAGTAATGAATAATTACAAACAACCAAAGAGTTTCAACCACAGAACCTAAGAAAAATAGAATAGAGCAGGAAGTGCATAGAAAGAAATGATTCAAGTCATATGTTATCAATGAGATGATCAGGAGCAGAGAGCAATACATGGCTCAGGTGGAGAAATGCCATTGGGTGCCTAGGCAGAACCAAGACACACCTTTGGGGCATTTGCGACCTAACTTTATAGGGCAAAATGTATCCAAAGGCAATGATGATGAGCAAGACCCATGAGGACAATTGATTAGATTTTTGATGGGTGCTCTGGGTTCCCAGAAACCTCAGAATGATGGTCTCCAATCTTAACGAAAAGATTAAACAGCTGGGTGTGAAATCTAAAAGGAGTCCCAAAGTGGTTTACAATTGCCTTCCATTCCCCTTCCCACATTAGGCCCCTTGTGAGGTAGGTGGGGCTTAGAGAGTTAGAAGAGAACTGTGACTGGCCCAAGGTCGCCCAGCAGATTTAATATGTAGCAGAAGGGAAACAAATCCCTACTTGGTTGCCTAGAAAGCCGATGCGATTCTGGCTTGTATCAAGAGGAGTATGGTGTCAAGACCGAGGGATGTGATTGTACCTCTCCATTCTGCATTGGTTAGGCCTCACGTGGAATAATGTGTACAGTTCTGGGCACCGCAATTCAAGAAGGATATTGACTGGCTGGAATGGGTCCAGAGGAGGGCAACAAAAATGGTAAAGGGTCTGGAGTCCACGCCCTACAAAGAGAGGCTTAGGGAGTTGGGGAGGTTCAGTCTGAAGAAGCGAAGGTTAAGGGGTGACATGATATCCATGTTTCAATATTTGAAGGGATGCCATGTTGAAGAGGGAGGAAGCTTGTTTTCTGCTGCTTTAGAGACTAGGACCAGGAGTGATGGGTTCAAGGTGCAGAAAAAGAGATTCCACCTAAACATTAAGAACATAAGAACTAGCCTGCTGGATCAAACCAGAGTCCATCTAGTCCAGTATTCTGCTACTCGCAGTGGCCCACTAGGTACCTTTGGGAGCTCACCTGCAGGATGTGAAAGCAATGGCCTTCTGCGGCTGTTGTCTCCGATCACCTGGTCTGCTAGGCACGGTAATCCTGTGATCAAGGGAGGATCCAAGATTGGGAGCCATAGATCGAGCTTCTCCTCCATAAATCTGTCCAAGCCTTCTTTTAAAGCTATCCAGGTTAGTGGCCATCACCACCTCCTGTGGCAGCATATTCCAAACACCAATCACACGTTGCGTGAAGAAGTGTTTCCTTTTATTAGTCCTAATTCTTCCCCCCAGCATTTTCACAATTTCGTAGACACATCCAGAACCGACAAATCCAGAACATAAGGATATTGCTACAAACTGGTGGAAACATTGTCAGTGGCAAATGCTATCTTGAAATGTCTTTGGACATGGCTGGGGTATCTAATTTTTAACATTAATATATTCTGTCAGCAGTGGCATAGCACCCACGGGGCGGGGGGGCACGATGCCCTGGGCGGAGTTGTGGCAGAGGCGTTGCCGGGCCATGGAGGGTGCATGGCGGGGGCATTCCAGGGCATTCTGGGGTCGGGGGGCACTGCGGCAGGGGCACAGGGCATGTGTGTGCCCTGGGCGCAGTTTCCCCTCGCTCCGCCTCTGCCTGTCAGCACTATAAGCCAGGCCTGTGCACCTTGAAACCCATCAAGTGTAACACAGCTTGTATTTCTTGTAAAGTTTAAGATTTAGGCAGAGAGGATGCATTGATCCTTTTAAAAATATATATATTGCTTTATTGCTGTAAATAATGTATGGATATGTTCAATAATGTATCTGTTGACATTGGTAGCTTCTGTGTCCTAAAAAAAAATAAATCCTTTTTCTATCCAATCTGATTTTATAGAGCCGCACCCCAATAATTGTTTAATTTGGATCCAAAGATATCTGCTATATAAACGCTTAAATCCACACTTACCGCTGGATCGGACTCATTAAAAGCACTAAAAAACCACTGAAGCCACACACATGAAATTTAGCACACCTGTTCCTTACATACTTGAACGGGGACTTACTCTCTGGGCCCTCAGCCGTCCTGGCCTCCTTGCCACCGTGAGCCGGAGAGGTGGCCCTCGATGGGGGACAGGGAGAAGCCGGCGAGGGATTGCCCCGCTGTTTCAGTAACTGCAGTCTGTGCAGACGGATCTCTGCCTCGCTCGCCCGCGTGTACCACCCCGCCAGGAGGTTGGCTCCGTAGTCACCATGGCCCACTGTGCCACCTCTGGGTGAAACCCCTCTCAGAAGAAGTGAATCTTCACCTGCTCTGACCAGTTCTGGCCCACCCCGGCTAGCTGGTGGAACTCCAAGACAGCATACTCCGACTTCACTTGATCAGGGACCCTTGCCTCATCGGCTCAATCTGGCATGGGCCTTCTCTTCCTCGAACGGATGCTCGAACTGCCGCCGCAGGGCCAACATGAAACAGGGGAAGGAACACAATTCTGGGGCCCGGCCTTTGTAAAGTCCCATGTACCAGCCGGCCGCTGCCCCCTCTAGGAGGGCCCCCACCTCAGGCACTTGCTCAGTCTCATCCTTGTAGTCACCACCGCACCTCTCCATATGCACTTCGACTTGCACGAGGAAGTGGCCGTAAGCGCCTCCATCGGGTCTCCGGCCGAATGGGCCTTCAAGTGCCACACGCGTAGTAGGCCAGGCTTCTATGGCCAGGACTCCAGGCGGCCCTCAAGTGTGGGCACCATTTGTTCCCCCTCCAGAGGCGGCAGCGGCAGCTGCGGCGGATCCTTGTGATCCTGCTCTGCCGCCTCGGCACGGGCCAAGAGGAGTTCCATGTTTTGCCGTAGGAAGTGTATCTCGTGCCGCATCTAGTCTCGTTCCCGCCGCCAGGCCACCATGCCTCGCTCAGGGGCCCACGCCCACGCCCCTGCCTGGACCTGGACCCACGACCACTTGCTTTGTGCTGCCGGGTCCCACTCTGAGTAAATCTCCTGGTCCATGGGTTGCGTGAGCCAAGTGGACTCATGCCGCCCAGCTGACTTGGCCCCCCCAGCACAGCCGCCGAGAGCGGGCCCAAGAGTAGGGCGATCCCATGCTCTCCTCACTGCTGGTGCTTCGTGCGAGACCCAAGTGAGGATCGTGTCGGTCGGGGACGGGAGCATCCTTCTCCTTGTCTCTTAAGTCCGGGTCGCGGGGCATCTAGTCCTTGTCTGGAACTTGCCCCATTCCCTCATCAGGTTCGCCAGTCGGGGACCCACCTGTAGCTCCATCCTTGCCGGCTATGGATCGGAGTGCGGGTCAAACACACTGGGAGATCCTGCTTAATGTCTGACTCTCGAACGTGGAAATAACAGAGACGGTAGGAAAGTCCAAAAGCAGTTTATTCCAGGTGATGCGAAGAGTAACAATGTATAGCAGGATCTGAGCTAGAGAGCTCAGATCCAGGACTTATATCTTTTAACCCCCCCCCCCCCGTTTTGCCCCACACCAAATGTCCATTACTGTTTCTACTACAAAGCTACAAAGGACCTGGGAACCTTTCACACCTCTTTGAAGATGGGCTGGCGCCAGGAGATTGGTAACAGGAGATTGCTAGGAAGGGAAGAGGGAAACAGGAAAACAATTGCAAATCACACACAGCAAGACATCAAGATACTGACAGGCATGGTCCTGACACTAGTGAGGTTGATAATATTTTTTTTCTAAAATGTGATTATGGTTTATTATTATTATGTTTGGGATGTTTACTATCATATGTGGAAATTAACAAAGGTTATTTATTTAAAAATATGTATTTCAAGTTGTTCTGAGCAAAGGAGGATTCAGTTGAGTGGTTTGGTATGATTGATTTTAATACGTGACTTGCAAACAGACTCCTTTATACCAGCCCCAAATGAGATGTAAGCTAATGCAAAAACAAGGAAAATCATCCCTTATCTTCAGTATCAAGTTATTTTCAATAAGAACCAGCACCAAACTTTGTCTGCAACACCAAGGATTGCTGTCAGTGTGTCATTATTACAAGGAGGGAACCCAGACTGGGGGAGGCCTCAGATCAAGTCTGGCAGAAGGCTATTGATGTTGAGGAGATGCCAACCTGTCTGGTATAGTTGCCAGCTAATAACCAACAGGTGCTTCAGGGGCAGGACACTGGGTTGTGTGACAGTGTGTGAACTACATCACTCTCAAGAAGAAACCAGATGTAGAGTAACTCTAGGAATCACCAGAAACTCTATGGCACTGCCAATCAAACCTCTAGTGGCTGATCAGACGCCTCACTGGGTAAAGGCTCCAACCCATGGATGCCCAAAATATTTTTAGGCAAATTAACAGTGCCATCTGAAGCACACTTATATCCTGTGAAATCTATAGTCTTAAAAGGTATCTGTTCTTCAAGATTGCAATACAAGCATTCTGGATTACTTTTGCTTCATTTTCACGATGCATTCATTTCACTCCTCTCCACTTTTATTTAAACTAACGATCAGGGGAAGAAAGAGACTGTAAGTGCAGGAAACTGCAGTTTTGTAATTAAAGCACACAAAGGCCGGGTCTGAGCCAGGTTTGCAGGGTCTTATCCAACCCCACTGCCCAAAGTTGTAGAGTTAATTTATTAAAACCAACTGACATTCCTAGCACACAGCTCCCATTAGTCTTCCCATTAGCACAAAAGTTGCCTTCCTCACCACACTAATGAGCCCTGTAGCAATATTTTCATACAATGTTAAGATAATGTAGATTTTAAAGTTTGGCCACTTCTTAATCTGTAGTACTCCTGAGTGAAACAGTCACAGATCTAGGAACAAAAAATCAGAAGGAAAAAGAAAACTCCAGACCTACAAATCTTATAGGAATTTTTGCTGTGGTTCAGTCATGTAACTTATATGATTCTTTCTTCTCTACTGGTGCAATCACACTGTCAGGGGGATTACCTGTTTCCCCAAAAATAAGACCTGCCACGAAAATAAGCCCTAGCATGATTTTTTGGGATTTTTGGAGGATGCTTGAAATATAAGCCCTATTCCAAAAATAAGCCCTAGTTACAGATTCCCCGGCGCAGCTGATCTGGTCACGTGGGGGACTCAAAATCTGTTAAACCAGAACCCAAAAAATTCCTGCTGCCTCTGAACTTCACATGGAGCTGGGAGGTAATAGTGTTGGTTGTAGGTCTGAAGGAGCCTAAATGATGCCAAAAAACTGACATGATTCAGGATCTGATTTTTTGCTTCCCTTAAAACTGCTGCTTTTTCAGCAAAAAAAACCCCAAATACCATTGGGGGGGGGGTTTCAGTTCAACTTTCACCGAACGTACACCCCTGATACTAACTACAGCTGGAATAGCAACCAGTATCACAGCATTTCCCCTTATGTTTATGCCAGGATGGTTCTATAGGATCATCTTATATTGAACTGTAAGAATTTAGACCAGGAAAGAAGGAAATTAATTAATCCTATTTTATATAAATATCAAGAGACAAGAGGACTCTTACTTCCGTACTGGTTGCCAGGACCGATATCGGTGTGACACATGAGGTTGCTAAATTTGCTTGGATAATTTGTAAAAGGTATAAGGAAGGGTTTTAGTTTTTGTAATAATTTATTTGATATTCTAAATGTTTAGGATTTTGGCTTGTTGATTTTGTTACTTACGTAAAACGGATGTTTTAGTCTAGTAATTTGTAAGCGTTGGATATTATGATGCTGGTCTATGACCACAAATAGAATTGTTTGTTCATTCGACCTGTGTTCCTCCTTGGACCTCACCTGGATGGTCCAGGCTAGTTCAATATTTTCAGAGCTCAAAAGGTAAACAGGGTTGGCCTTGGCCGGTATTTGGATGGGAGACCACAAAGGAAGTCCAGGTTCACGATGCAGAGGCAGGCAACAGCAAACCACCTCTGAACATCTCTTGCTTTGAAAACACTACAGGTTGCCATAAATCAGCTATGACGGCCCTTTCCAGCACTACAGCATATATTTCTGAAGCAGACGAGTTCCCCACAGTTCCCACGTGGCAAGCTGGTCATTAGTGTTGGCGTAAGGAGAATAATCCTCCAATTTTTACAGACCTCTTAAGGAGTCAAGTGTTGCAATGGGATCTTTCATTGTAATTCTGAATATATGGAATTAGGGCATTTTTGTGGAACCAACAGATATACCTGTTGGCTGCATCTATCTTTCTTGGGTGTCTTTTGATATCAAGGGGGAATTATAATTGAATTGGAAAGAAATTGCTGACAAATTACTCAAGAAAGTTCAGATTGAAATAAACATTGTTAATCTTTAAGACATCATGGAACTTTTATTTTGAAAGACATGTGGCTGCAAAGAAAGCCAATGGTTAAAATTCACAGACCCACATTTAGTACAGTCCAGTGACTTCAAAATCTCAGTCGTGTTCAATGTGGAATAATTTCAATCAGCATATCATTTCAATTAACACTTTTAATTAGCCTACATACTTTTTTGTGACTTTTTCATATAGAAATCTTACATGTCCCCTCTCCCTAAACAGGCTCTATTTTTAAAATCTAATTGACATTTGAGGCCTTTTCAAATCTACCATAAGCTCAGTAGTGATATCAAACGCAAGCATACCGAACTCTTTCTATTAAACATGATTATGCTGACGCACACTAACTTAACATTTTTTCCATTACTTTAAAAAAACCCTTTAAATTCTCCCACTTTTGCTGGCAGTTTCAGTGTTCAAAAGATAAAGGAGTTTTTGGGGAAAGGAAAGTATAGGTGGCCTGGCATGCAGAGTCTGGTTCCGAGCAAGTATTTTTGGAAGCACTTGCTCTTTATGTCAGAAACAGGCCCAACCTAACTTTCAACACACAGCCTGGATCCTTAGCACCCAAAGAGTGGTCTTCTTCTTCTATACAAGCCTGCCTGCCTGCCTACTAACTGAAATAATTCCAATGCCCCTCCTCTGCAGTTGTCAGGACTGGACTTCGAGCTGAAGCCCAAGTCACCAGATTACCTGCTCAACAGAGCCCCCCCCCCAACCCCCCCCCCCCCGGTAGTTTTCAATTTGAAGAACACAATATCATAAGTCCAGAGTCTCATAGTATCTAAATGCACCAATATTTGCCCCCATAATCAGAGGTCCGGTGAGTGAGTACCAATGACAGGGTCTTTACTGTAGTGGCACCAACACTTTAACATCCCCCCCCCCCCCCAAGGCTGGCCTGGCACATAAAAAATTGCAAGTCCAGTTCCTGGTGAAGATTTCTTTATCTTCTCAAGCTTTCAATTGTTTCTTCCTCGTGTCTGATTTCATCTGAGTTGATTGTTTAGTCACCCTGTTTTATCTGAGCAGGTTTTATTTGAGCAATGTGCTGTATTTTCAGCCTATTTTGTAGTTGTGTCAATTTTTTGCCTCACCTCAGGCACTGGGGGGTACAGTGCAGCCATTAAAATTTAAATAAATATATGAAATAATGAGCAGAACTTGTGTTGCTCAAGTATCTTTTGCCATAAATACGCTCGACAGATTTCACTTTGACATCTCTGAGCAGAGTTTCTGCTTCCTGCTTCTGGTTTATGTGTATTCTGGATTATGTCCTCCTCAACCACAGAACCATCATGGGTCGCCCCCTCCCCACCTTCGGCAGGAGAACAGAGGCGTAGCAAGGGGGGAAACGCCTGGTGCAGTGGTGCACCCTCCGCCCCCGCCACGCCCCAGAACGCACTTGCCACATCCCCACAAGGGGGCGAGCCTGGTGTGTCGCACCCCCCGCACCCCCACCCCCTTGGAGCTACACTTCTGCAGGAGAGTTATTGACCAGGATGGGGGGGTGCAACTCTGGCTGCAGATACATCACTTCTGGTAATCAACTGGAAAAGACAGAGGTAGCTCTAAGAATTGCCAAAAGCTCTGGTTTACAGCCAGTCCTGCAGGGTTTGTCTGTTTGTTTAATTCCCACCACTGCTCTGAGCAGTGTGCTGGTAATGGGGGCAGGGCAGGTCAGAGGCCCTGTGTGTGTGTGTGTGTGTGTGTGTGTGTGTGTGTGTGTGTGTGTGTGTGTGTGTGTGTGTGTGTGTGTGTGTGTGTGTGTGTGTGTGTGTGTGTGTGTGTGTGTGTGTGTGTGTGTGTGTGTGTGTGTGTGTGTGTGTGTGTGTGTGTTGCACCAGGCGCGCACCTGGGGGGGGGGGGCGTGGAAAATCGTACGGGAGGAAAAGGTTGGGTATAAATCCAAGCTCTCCTTCTAACTCTTCCACATTGATTTCCCATTCCTCCACGTGGAGCCTGCTGGGCGACCTTGGGCCAGTGACAGTTATGTCCAAACTCTCTCTCCCCCCCCCACCTTACATAAACATATGCATACTGACAATGGGTAGGCTGCCCAGCACAAAATATTGCCAGAAGCAGGAAAGTTCTGATTTTACAAAAATGGGTCATCACTACCAGTCTTGAACCAGGCCTCTTTCCACTGGAGCTGCAGTGCTGCAGGAATGGCATCAGCTCAGCGCTTAAGTTCTGTTGCTGTAGCAGAGGCGTAGCTGGGCCAAACTGTGCCCAATGCATATTCTATGTTTTCTGCCCTCCCCCCACCCCACCCCGTGGCGCCCCCTTCCCACACTTGCCTTAGTTCCTTTCCTTTTTCTAGAACTTTTTCAGACTGCAAAAGGCCTGTTTACAGTAAAATGACCTGATGGGAACTATACTTCCCAGGAGACCTTGTGAGCCCCAAGGTCTCCTGGGAACTGTAGTTCCTCAATGCAACAGCCTATCAGGAACAAGGAGCGAATGACACGCCAAGGTGATCATGCCCTCTGAGCTCAGCTCCGGCAGGACGAGCTCAGCTGCTGTGCGAAGTAATGGAGTAATTGACCTAGGTCAGCAATTTCAGCCTGACGGGACGAACCTAGGTTGAGTTAGTGAGTGCGGAATCGCCCACAGCCACCATTTTAGAATGTGCGACTGGGTCAAAGGTCACCCTGCAAGCAGAGCGCGGATCTGAACCCAGATCACTCATTTCTAGGCCAGGAATGACTCATTCTCCCAGGCTGGCTCAGGAATGGATGTTAAATTCATGCTAGACCAGATCCTGTAATAAGCAGGAATTGTTTATCCCTTTGCAGCTGGATGCAAGAAATTTGTACAGTGTGTTCCTTCTGCTGCAGCCAAGACTATTGTTGTAGGTTTCACTTTGATAATTTGCTTCAGTAATGGGCAAAGAAAGTGACTGAAGTTTGGCAAAGGAAAGATCACATAACTTATGTAAGTATAACATTTACACGATGCTAGATAGGCCTATCAGAGAAAGTGGTGGTGAAGAGAAAATCATAATTTCCTCCTCTAATATGCCAATTACAAATCTAGAAGCCTGGTTTAGTATAACAAAACTGATTGATCACTGAATGCTTAAGCTGCAAAGGGCAGACTCTGGCGGCCTCAATTTACCCTTTTCTGCTTGACCATAGGGCAGAAGTGTCCAACTCCAGCTGATGGGAATTGTAGTCCATGAAGCACCAGAGTTGGACATCCCTGCCGTAGGGCAAACTGAGGCTGCCCAAGTCTGCTCTTTGCATTTATTGGATGACCTGAGAGGTATTACTTTCATTTTGGCTGTTTGAGCCTCAAGTTCATTCAAGGCAGAGGTGAGATTTCTAGTCTGTACCTCTTTCACTTGCCCACCCGGAGATACTCATGCTGGTGGCAGAAAGGGCCACCAGGTCATAATCAGCCTATGGCGACCCTGAAGGGTTTTGAAGGAAAAGGACATTCAGTGATGGTTTGCCATCGCCTGCTTCTGTATAGTAATCCTGCACTTACTTGATGGTCTCTAGTGTTCCCTATAAGCCACGTGTGTGCACAGCCACGCAGCCACCATATTGGTGCCACACAATTAAGGGACTGCCCAGCAGGGAGAGCTCTTCCAGATGGCTCAGTTCCACGCAGTGTTTTGGAAGTTCTGTGCAGAAACTGGGAATGCTCAGAGGGACTATTGGTGATCTCCCATCTGAGTACTAACCAGGGACTTAGTGATAAGCACAGAGCAAAACTCTCCCTGCCAGGTTAAAATAAACCAGTTCTAGAAAGATTTCTTCAGTGTTCAAATGATTTATTCTTTGTTCAGAACTGCAGTTTCGGGAGAGCTCTCTCCTGTGAGTCAGGGAGGAGTCTCAGAGCTCTGTTGTTCACAAACATTACTTATACCTTTTCCATTAGACCCTCCCAAGCAACTTTTCCACCCTTATCCATTGGTTGGGCTGTGAAGATGTAAAGACTGCCTGTCATACTTCTAATCTTTCTCTCCTCCCATAGCCCACCTTGCTTTCTATATTTGGGCATGCTCTTTATGTCACCTTGCCCCGTGCCAGGATTTGGGTTTGATATAACCAAGTTTCACTGCGTCTTTATCTGTGTTTTGCGAGTTTTTGCCTCCCTTTATCTTTGGCAGGGCCCAACCTAGAATCCCAGGCTTTTCTTTAAAAGTTCAATATCCCTTTAAGGTGGGCCCCTTCAGTTTACTTTCTCTAACTAAAATAAGTTTCTGAAGTGCTTGGTGCTAATATAGATGGTATGATTAAATATATTTTCCCAATGGCTTAAAACATTATAATATTCCTATCATTAGCTTCTGAGATCTGATGAGATTGGACTCGCCTGGGCCATCCAGGGCTGGGCGCTGCTCACTAAGAATGGCTGCATTCATCAAAGACAAAAGTTTCCCTGAATTTTTGCAGTGCGGGTTTGGACTTCTTAAAAATTACCAAAGTAATGCACACACACAAGTAAAATGCATGAAAAAATATAATACAAACAATCAACTCAAACACAATGAAAACAGTGCCTGATATAGAAATGTTAATTACTGAAAATACAGATGTGCAAGAGAAATGAAAAATGCGGCATTCACACATCAGTGGGTGTAGAAGGACCTGATACTCTCCTTTTGTTTCCTGAATAGTGCTGACAGGTTCTTTTCCAGCAGAACCAGGCATTTGTTTTACAGCAATTAAATCCAAAAGGGTTATTCCCAAATGTGGCACATGCAACTTCCCCATTAAACAACTGAACTATACAACAGTCAAGTAAGGGCCAAAAAATATGTTTTGACAACTGCAAAACATCTGGGAGTTCTACATGTTTCTCTACACTCGACTTCAGAAAGAGTTAATGCACAGTTCTTGATTTGCATAGAATCATTGAGTTAGAAGAGACCACAAAGGCCATCTAGTCCAACCCCCTGCCATGCAGGAAGACACAGTCAAAGTGCTCCTGAAAGATGATCATCCAGCCTCTGTTCAAAAACCTCCAAAGAAGAAGATTCCACCCCTCTCCGAGGAAGTGTGTTCCACGGTCAAACAACCCTAACTGTCAGGAAGTTCTTCCTAATGTTCTGGTGGAATCTCTTTTCCTGTAGCTTGAACCCCTGACTCCTGGTCCTAGTCTCTGGAGCAGCAGAAAACAAGCTTGCTCCCTCTTCAACATGGCATCCCTTCAACTATTTAAACATGGCTATTATGTCACCCCTTAACCTTTCTCTTCTGCAGACTCAGCATGCCCAACTCTTCGAGGCCTCTTCAGCACAGCACAGGAAAAGCAGTTGCAGTTAGGAGAAGTAACCCGCTCTCCTGTTTTTGCATTTGCATGCCTCTGTGCAGGCAGCAGCTGGCGTTCATGGCATCAGCGCAGATTGCTGTTCCCCCTTCCTACGGAGGGGCATGTCTTTTTCAAAATCTACCTCCCTCTGCTGTGTAGCTAAGTGGGCCAGCACAAGTGCCGTGCCTCCCCCCCAGCCGGGCTGACATCCCCGGGACCCCGCGTGGCTTCACAGCTGCAGGGTGGAATTTAAAAAAACAACAAACAAACCAGGAAAGCACGGTTGATCGAAAGTGCCTGCTGCTGCCCAGCCATTCGCTCACCAGCAGATGAAACCTGGGTTTTAAAAAAAGAAATGCAGATAGTGAGATTCTTCAAAAAACATTTTGGGGGACTTACCGTGAAACAGACGTGCATTAGGGGCAGAAGCTGTGTGAAGTCCTCCCCCCAAATGGGTTTTTTTACCTTCTATAACCCGGGTTTATCGCCCATGCGGAAGGGACCCAAGTCTATCCTCAGAGGGCTTGGAATTCAGACCTTTGGCCATTTTGGTTGCCCTCTTCTGGACCTGTTCCAAGTTGTCAATATCCTTCTTGAATTATGGTGCCCAGAAGTGAACACAGTATTATTCCAGGTGAAGTCTGACCAATGCAGAATACAGAGGTACAATTACATCATTGGTGGGATTCAAATAATTTAACAGCTGGTTGTTTACAAGCACCATTTTAACAACTGAAGTGGTGCGATCCTGCTGAATCTCACCACTGAATTACATCCCTTGGTCTAGACCAGGAGTAGGGAACCTGCGGCTCTCCAGATGTTCAGGAACTACAATTCCCATCAGCCTCTGTCAGCATGGCCAATTGGCCATGCTGGTAGGGGCTGATGGGAAGTGTAGTTCCTGAACATCTGGAGAGCTGCAGGTTCCCTACCCCTGGTCTAGACACTATACTACTATTGATGCAATCCAGAATTGCATTGGCTTTCTTGGGTGCTGCATCACACTACTGACTCATGTTCAGTTTGTGGTCTACTAAGACTCCCAGATCCCTTTCACAAGTACTGTTGTCAAGCCAGGTGCCACCCGTTGAATATCTGTGCCAAATTGTAGTATCTGCCTAAGTATAGTATCTTACATTTATCTCTGTTGAAATTCATTTTGTTTGTTTTGGCCCAGCTCTCTAATCTGTCCAGATAATTTTGAATCCTGACTCCACCCTCTGGGGTATTAGCTACCCCTCCTAATTTGGTATCATCTGTAAATTTGATTAACACGTCCTCTATTCCATCATCCAAGTCATGGATAAAAATACTGAATAGCACTGGGACCAGGACAGAACCCTGTGGCCCCCCACTACTCTCCAGGATGAAGATCCATTGATGGGCACCCTTTGGGTTCAGT
Source organism: Sphaerodactylus townsendi (assembly GCF_021028975.2). Taxonomy (NCBI): domain Eukaryota; kingdom Metazoa; phylum Chordata; class Lepidosauria; order Squamata; family Sphaerodactylidae; genus Sphaerodactylus; species Sphaerodactylus townsendi. Next base: position 190,387,561 of record NC_059425.1, read on the forward strand.
CAGTCAACCAATTACAATTTTTGTGTGCTTGTGGGCATGTGTAAAATGCTGTGAGGTATAGTGGTCCCCCTAGGGTTTTCAAGGCAAGAGACATTTGGAGGTGGTTTGCCATTGATTTTCCTTGGTGGTTTGCCATCCAAGTACTAGCCAGGGCTGACTTTGCTTAGCTTCTGTGATCTGACAAGGTCAGGCTATAGTGAGCCGTCCAGTCCAGGCCTTCCTGGTCTCTCTATCCCTCCTCGTTTTCCTTCTTCTGATGATTTCCCAGTCCATCCCTGTCATTCTTTAATTTCCACTTTCTGATCCTTTAATTCAGGAATCACCATTTCCAAAACATGTCTGACCTGTGCTTGTGATTTTTAGGTAGGTGTACCTGTTCTTTGGGGCACTTATAGCATATTGAAACTGCACAGTGCAACTGCTAGTATTTCACACATGCACACTCCTGCAAAGCCTGATGGGAGCCCTGATTTTCCCTCCCTCCTCCAGAGCAGCCATGGTGGTTCACCACTTGGCCATCCATTGGAGAAATAAGCAGGGAACAAGTTAATCACTCAGTGAGGCTTCGTCGGAAGCTCAGCCCCCACTACTGCCGTCCGCATCATTGTTGGTAGCTTCCTCGCCCATAGCCCTATCCACCATCATAGGAATGGAAGCAGGCATGACAAGGTCAGGCTTAATGTTACGTCTTGAACTGTAAGTCAATAAGTGAACTCTGTATAGTTGATCAGAAGCATTTATTGAGAAGCGTCAGAGTACCAAAGTTTGGCAACACCAGTTCTGGGGCAACCTGGCTTTTGCCACCCTCTTTATCCCCAGCAAGACCCCCCTCCTGAATTCCCAAGAATTTGTGAAAAACAGTCCCTGGAGTCGAGGCACCCCAAGGTTGGCAGCAGATAGTCAGAAATAGCCACCGGGCTTACTGCCCCACAAGATATGACTCCCTTTCTCATGAGATCGGGGTGTCAGGGGAGAGCCTAGTTATCTACAAAGGGTGCGAAACCATAAAGTAAAGATCAAGGGGAAAATGCCCCAGATGGCAGTGATTACATATAGCAGTCTGGTTACATATATCTTTTACATACATACATACATCTCCATCACCTAGATGCAATCCCCCTGACACCTACCAGGTTCCATTATAAGGCAGATAATTCATTGAACAAGATGGCTGTCAGTATACTCCAGGAAAGCAGATCCCTCACTGGCAAGATACTGGTGATATAATTTCCTTGTGTATTTCAGCCCCCCCGCCCCCGCCCCCCGACACAAAGCTGACACAACAAGCAATCTTGGCACTGGGATAATTTAGGAGATAAAAATTACCATACATTTAGAGCAACACTTGCATGTTCTGCCTATCAAAAGATCCTGATTTCAAAACAGCTGGTGGTTGGGTGCAGGGGATATTTAGCCATCTGGACTTTAAATTTATGATCACCCACTGAGGAGTAAATAGAACCTGTTAAGGTAACATCATGGAAGCATTTATCTAGTCATCTTTTCAATGCTTGTAGTAATTACAACAGCCCTTTTTATGCATATCACATATGACAGTGGTGGCGAATCTATGGCACACACAGAGTCACCCCCCCTACACACATCTAGGCTGGCGTGGGCCGCTGGGCTCGATTATTAGCATTAAATCTAAGACCTAGTTTTGGGGAAGCAGTGTAGGTAACCCTGTTAAGCGCTGTTAAACCCCACTGATTTTCATGTGAAGAACTAAAGCATGATCCTTTACCTTGGAGTAAGCTTGGTTGCTGGCAATAGGGCTTACTTCTGAGTCGTGATTCACCCATTGGAAGAGTTGCACAGTTGCTTTAAAGCAAAGCCACTGACTACCACCACGCTTACTCCCGAGTAACGCACGCCTCAAAGCCAACCGTTTTTTCTAAACTAAAACCTCAGTATTCAGGTTAAATTGCCATGATGGCACTTTGTGATAAATAAGTGGGTTTTGGGTTGCAATTTGGGCTGCACTCAGTCTCGAAAAGGTTCGCCATCACTGACATGTGATGTGTGGCTTTCAGTTTCCAAGGCGATTTTACTAGTCTGTATCCAACCTTCCTTTCCAAATAAATTGGTGCACCAGAGCACTTTGGACTCCTTGAACCAAACCTCACCAAACTTGGGGAGTGGCATAAGGACAGTCTCCTGATAATACGCTGAAATGTTGGTGCTGATATGTCTAAAGATGCACCCCCTGCAGGCACCAATGTCCTGGTACAAAAAGAAATTTGGTCATGGTGGAGTGGCCGCCCATGGGGGGGGGGGGCATCCAACTCAGGTTTTGCCCAGGTCTACAGTTTGCCCAGGGCTGCCTCGTTATGCCCCTGATATAATCCTGTCAAGCAGAGTAACGAGCAGAAATGTGGATTGTGCAGCACATTAAATTAGAATAGTTTATCTTTCAAAAGACCAGCTGTTTTACTTCAGAAGTTCATAAACATAAGGAGAATTTTACTTAACTGAGAGAGAAAACATATACAGTGGAACCTCGGTTTTCGTTGGTAATCCGTCCGAAAAGAATCAATGAAAACCGAAACCAATGAAAACCAAGGCAAATTTTTCCATAGGAATCAATGTAAATCCAATTAATCCGTTCTAGGTACTCCAAAAAACATACCAAAAACACATTTTTGGTGAATAAACATAGTGTTTAATGCTGAAAACAGTAAGAAACAATAACACTAGGACCAGCTTCAGAGCCAGTGGACCAATGTCGCACCAGAAAGCCTCTTTAAGATTTGTCTGAAATGGAGCAAGACATTGTCATTAAACAAGTTGCAGACACGGACGGCAACAGCTTTGTCCATGTGATTTTTCTCCACAAACCCCTGCACCTTACTGCAAATCAATGAAAACCGAGGCAAATCGATGAAAACCGAGACAAATTTTTCACTGAAAAAATCGATGAAAATCAAAACCAATGAAAACTGAAGGTAATGAAAACTGAGGTTCCACCAGTGGTGGGATCCAAAAATTTTAGTAACAGATTCCCTCGCCAGCCCCCCCCCTCTCAGCAAAGGGGGCAGAGGCGTACCTAGGCAAACCTGAGCCCTGGGCAAAACCTGAGTTGGATGCCCCCCTCATGGGCAGCCACCCCACCACGACCCCCCAATTTTTTTTTGCACCAGGTCATTTCTAAATCATCATCACATTATAGAAAATGCCCCAACTCACAAATCTGAGCACAGCAATGGTGAAACACACAGGTTCTTTGATAGAGACTGGTGAGATAAAAGGTACGAAAGGCTGAGAATCAATGAATTGCAGTACCTGAAAGGGATTAACCCAGTTCAGGGAGTAACATTATCAGTCGCAATTGCTATATGGAACCTTCACGTTCAAAGGCAGGATGCCTCTCGGGGAGGCGAGGGCGTGGAGACGGAAAAGCGGACCCAATTAGTAACCCCCTCTCGGCACACGCAAATAATTAGTAACCCACTCTCGGGAACTGGTGAGAACCTGCTGGATCCCACCTCTGGGTTCCACTGTACAGTACATACATTAACAAAGTATCACAAATATAGTTACATGCACGGCTAAATATTCCAACAAAATTGACATCGCAATGACCCCACAACATCAATTCAGATGTGAAACCAGCTGATTGGCATATCACTCACCAAAAATGGAATCCTAGCGTGTCCTGCTGATGTGCTGATGTCATTTCCAGGTTCATGCCAGAAGTCACATGGCCATGAATGTCTCCACCTCCTAAAATTCCCACTGGTTGCCAGATCTCAGCTAGCAACCCTACTTTGCAGGGACTGTAATTGTGCCTAAGAACAACCTTCCAGCGGCGGCCCAGTGGTCTGCAGCAGGTGGAGGGAATTAGCAGAAACCGCAGCCCTTCTTCCAAGAACATAAAGACCATTCCATCTTCAGAACAGCGTCACGGGGTTCAGCCTACTCTAAGGTTCAGTTGTTCCAGCTAAGTGATATTCGCTGTGCATGTGCAAATGCTCTCTTATGTGTCATTTTGTTAATATAGCCACCAAATAGAAATCAACCAGCAAAAGGCTGGTTGGAATGGGATGGCTGACCCCAGGGGTCAATGTCATATTGATTAAACCCAGCAGTTTACCTGCTCAAAACGCTGGTGCCTGAGAGCACATTTGGAAGATTTTCTCTCTCCACTATTGCCTATTGATTTTAGACGGCATGATCTTTCAGGAATGTTGTAGCCAGTTCACCATCGCAAGAAGAAACCGTAAAAATGAGAGCCGCAAAACAAAACCGCAATGAGAGCCGCAAAAATGAGAGCCGCAAAAACAAAACAATTAGACTTTATGGTGTGTGGCTGGTGCCAAGACTGCATTGTGCTCGTTGAGTTTCCATCGCTCCAAACAGGAAAGATGCGGGAGGACAAAAGCGTCCATCTTTCAACCAACCAGACAATATCAAGTCCCAAAATATGGAGAGGCAAAGCAAACACCTACCTGATGCACTTTCATCCTCTGTGTCCACATTAGCATGAAAAACAAAACAAGAGAACTGCATTATGGCTCTGCTGTGCCCTTTGGGAAACCAGCCACCCCACGGACCCCGCTGGAGCAGCACACGTGTCCCGCATGGTGCTGAAGCTGGAACACAGCAGCCTGGAAATATTCTTGTACCCCCTGATGTTTAAAGGGGAATCTCCCCAATGCTGGAGGTTCAAAAAAGGTTCCCCATGCCACATGTGGTGGATCTGCGAAGTAATTAGAAACTTCTGGCTGGAAATTGATAAGCTTACCAAAAAAAGTAGGCATTAATATAAAGTTTCAACCAGAATTATTTCTATTAAATTTAATAGATAACATAATGAAAAACACAGTAAAATTTTGCTTTTATGTATGGTTACGACAGCCAGATTACTGATTGCAAAGAACTGGAAAACCACGAATGCCCCGATGGTAAAAGACTGGACATTATTATGACTCACGGCGACCCTGCAGGGTTTTCCAGGCAAGAGACGTTCCGAAGAGGCGTGGCTTTGCCGGCTTCCACAGAGCAACCCTGACATGGGCTTGCCAGGCCCCCACGGGCCACGGGGAGGGGAGGGGAGGGGAGGGGAGAGATGGTTGCCCGCTCCAGGTTGAGAAGCTCCTGGAGATTTGGGGATGGAGACTGGAGAGGAGGACAGGAACCTCAGTGGAGTACCGGGCCATAGAGACCACCCTCCAAAGCAGCCATTTTCTCCAGTGAAGCAGATACCTGTAGTCAGAGATGAGCAGTGATTCTGGGGATCCCCAGCCCCCCCCCCCCCCCGCCCCCGGAGGCTGGCAACCAGGTTATAGAGATCCATTCCCCTCAAGAAAATGCCCAGTTGAGGTCGCTCTCCTCCTCCTGCAGGATGCTTTGGGGGCTGCTTTGTGCTTTCCTGTGGGTGGGGGCTGGGCTGCCTTCTCTGCCGGGCATCGCCAGGGGCTGGCCAAGGGCAGGCACAGTGGAGTCAGGGCTTACTATCTTATTGTCTGCATATTTTCACTGTACTGTTCTCATGTGGGGGGAATGTGAAAATATATTACTGACCACTGCACGGGAAGAGCCAGTCTTGGCTTTTCCAAGCTGTCCTCCAGTTCAGGAGTAAACCTCTGTTCTTTACATGGGCCGTTTCCGCACGGGCAGAATATGGCGGCCTGGGGACGGCAAAAATGCCGTCCCCAGGCCACCATTCGCACAGGGGGCACAGCTGCTTTGCAGCCGCGCCGCCCTCGCGCCACCCGCCCGGCGCCGAGCCAGCGTTTTCAGAGGGCACTGGGAAGCGCACATTTCTAAAAATGCCGGCTGGAAGCTGCTGCCGTGCAAACGGCAGCGGCTTCCCGGCACTTACCCCTCTGCGCGGGGTCATCCAAAGACGCCGTTTTTGCCAGCGTCAGGGATGCAGCGCGGAGCAGGCACAAGAGCGGCAGCGTCGGGGCGGCTGCGCTGTTGCCGTCCCTGACGTGGGGAGTGCAGTGGGACCCCGTGCTACTTGCGGAGAGTAGCGCGGGGCTTAAGGTAAGTGGGGAAAGGGCCACTGACAGGCATGGTCCTGACACACAATTCTTATGAGAACATATTCAAAGGTGTGCTGAGAGATTTTTGCTGAGCTCCAGTTTCAAAGCAATTTATGTTGCCTTCGCTTTAGCTACAGAGGATAATGAAGTAAATTGCCCGTTCTCTATTCAAAGGCCTTTCGGTCTCTTGATTAGATTGTCTTAGTGATAGAAATTGCCAGCCGCCTAAACAAGGGAAAGTTCCTGAACTCCTCAATCAATTTTTCAAGGCCGGCTGAGACAGCAAATATATTTCTTTCCCCAGTCATTCCTTTATATGAACAGAAATAAGCAGGTCTCTTCAGCCTCTCGCCCTGCTGGACGGACTCAGCGTGGCATTAAAATATTTAATGGCAGATTGAAAGTGTTTTTCCGAATGTCGCTGCTCATTCCCGTTTCAGCTCATGTCCCTCTTCCAGAAGTTCAAGCGGCATGGCATGGGCTGAGCTGACCTCTTTGCTGTCCTCCTCAGTAGCTGGGGTGGGGTGGGGGTAATTTTTCCCCTGTAACCTGATGTGCAAAATAGTTGGTCACTGTCCTGTGGGTCGGCACACCGTTTATAAGTAGTCCAGAATCTCAGAGAAGGATGGAATAACATAGCTTGGAAAAGATGAAATGGGTCAAAAACTCTGCCTCTGAGTTCTTTTGGACACTCGCACCTGCAGGGGTTCTTTTGGACACTCGCACATTTTCTAGCAGAGGAGGAGTTTCAGGAGAATTTCAGCTCCTGGAGAAAATGACCAGTGGACTCTGTGGCATCATGTCCCTCCCCTCCCCCCCCAAGCCCTTTCCTCTTTAGGACCCACCCCCCAAACCACCAGGTATTTCTCAACCCCAAGCTGGCAACGCTAGAGTTAAAGGTTTCTCGGGTCTTAGCTGGTGGATTCAGTGGAGTCAGACCAGTTGATCCAGGCTGGCTCAGACCAGGATTCTGCAGCATTTTATATGTATGAGGGTTTGTTTTGATTTTGTGTTAATTTTGTTTTTGTTTTTTTATTTTAATTTTTTATTGAGTATAAAATGGGTATCAGTACAATAGAAAAGTATACATTAGATACTTATCTCAAAAACAATTTAGTTGGGTAAATCAGAAAACACACATCTCCCGTCTCTTATTACTTATAGCTAGTCACTTTAAACAATTATCCTAACCCCTTATCCTTATACAAAGCACAGCAAAGAATACAACAATATAAACCCTACTGATCTACAAAACCAACTAGTAATAATAAGGAAAGGGAGATAAGTTCCAAATATATACAATTCCCCTTTCACCCCAGCCTCCTTTCACCCTAAATCAGACTCCCCCTACATATTCCATCTGTCTATAAAAGAAAACAGCATAAACTGTCACGAAGCTGTTATCCAAAAAAGAAGACACAGAAAGACTAATTAAAAAAAGAGAAGACGCTGAATTGTGTTAATTTTGTAAGTGGCTCTGAGTGTGTGATGTGGGGAAAAAATGGATTAAAAATGCTTCAAACTTAGAGCCCAGCCCTGAGGGGGACAGGAATCCATTGTGGAATCGCCACAGAGTCATGCCCATGTCTGGGCGCAAGGGGCTGAGCCTTATATGCTAGTGGAGTGGGTGGATATGTGGCCAATGGAGTGCTGTGCTGCTCTGCGGAACCTGAACCCAGAAGTCTCGGCTGCAGCAGTGTCCGTCAGGTGCAAAATCTCACACTGCCAGGGATGAGGGCAGCCTGGGAGGATTCCTGGAGGTGGAGTCAACTGGAGTCTGCATCCAAAGGGCTTTCAGCCCAGGAATGCCCCCACGCTGGTAGCTGAGGATGATGTTGCAGCAGCGCAGCACCACAGTTCTGAAAGGGCGAAAATGGAGGAAAAGTCCTGCGCCCAAGAAACTCCATTGAAGCAACTGCTCTTTCAGGACTGTCCTTTGGAGGTGATGGGGCTGTGCTGCTGCTGCAGCATCATCCTCACTGTGTGCACCCCCTTCCCCCCTCCCACTGGGCTACCCAAATAAACTGTCCTTTTTTACACCATTTGTGCTCACTCCCCCCCCCCATTAAGGACCCAAATTGTTTGGTTTGTAACATTTCCCCCTTCTCTATTCTTATCCTGACAATAACCCTGTGAGGTAGGGTAGGCTGAGAATGGGTTACTAGCACAGTGTTGTATTGCAGTGAATTAGCAGAGTAGATAATAGGGCAGAATTGCAAGTGAGTTATTTTGTTGAACTTTATTAGATAACAAATGAAGAGACACTAAATACAGGGACAACAAACTGTCTATGCAAGTGCCTGTGCGTCTATCTGTGCCTGTCTGTCTGACTCTCTCCTCTTTGGCTGGAAGAAGAAATAGAGGTGTCTTTCCAGAAGTTAATGTGATTCTAGTCATGTGACTTCAATTCTCAACATGTCAACACTCAATGGGAACATCTCCACTCTGCAGTAACTTACAACAATTCGAAGCTACTCTGGGCTGTCCTGAATAATTTTAACCGACGCAAGCCTCCTACCTGTATTACCCCTGATATTTGGCATGACTATTTTAGCAAACTTTTTAATGACGATATTTTAAGCAATGGATCTCTTTCACTCATCCCTTTAGATTTGCCAAGTTGGCCTCCTGTCTCATCTCAAGAAGTAGTTGAGCTGTTAGAGGACCTCAAAGGAAGGAAAGCCCCTGGTCCTGATTCTATAATTCCAGAGATTCTGAAATTTCATACTGATTGGTGGGCCCCTATCCTGGCCACTCTTTTTACCCAAGTAAACAGTTCAGGTATCCTACCCAAGACTTGGCTGTCTGCGACTGTGTTTCCCATCCATAAAAAAGGAAGTCACTCAGAGCCTGCCAACTTCCGCCCCATCAGCCTCCTCTCAGTGATAGGGAAGATTTATGCCAAATTGCTACTGAAGAAACTTCAGTTGTGGCTTTCCCACTCTGGTGCAGTGGGGGCTGAACAAATAGGTTTTCGCAAGGGGAAATCTCCTCTGGACCACGCCTTGGTGCTATTACACCTAGCCAGTAAATGCTCAATCAATGCAGATAACACACTCTACGCTGCCTTTATTGATTTAAAGGCTGCCTTTGACTCTGTGCCGAGAGAACTTCTCTGGACAAAACTGGCTGCCCTCAACATTGATGCCAGATTCTTGTTCTTAATTAGGCAACTGCACACAAATACCAGTTGCTGGATCAAGTGTTCCCACAAAGGCCTTTTGACAGACAGTACCCAGTTTGGGGGCATGGCTGTTCACTGCTGAATACTGTTCACAGTATTCCAATTACCAAAGGGGTCAAACAGGGCTGCGTCCTGGCCCCCACTCTCTTCAATCTTTTCTTAAGTGACCTCCCCTCTGCCCTCTCAGCAGCGAACAGCCATGCCCCCAAACTGGGTACATCCCATGTATCAATTCTGCTCTATGCAGATGACGCTGCCCTTCTCTCTCGATCCAGAGTTGGCCTCAGATGCTTAATGAAGCACTGTGTGGATTACTGTGAATCCAACAGACTGACAATAAATTATGAAAAAACCAAGGTATTGGTCTTCTCTAGGCGCTTTAAGAAGCTCACATGGGCAATGAAAAGCACCCAAATTGAACAGGTTAAGTGCTATAAATACCTTGGCCTCTCATTCTCCTTTAACCTTTCATGGGCAACCCAGAGGAAGGCCGCTCTCCTAGCTACATCTAATAGTATGTCAGCACTACTACGTTTCTTTTACAGCAGTGGTCACTCCTTTATCCCTCCTGCCCTCAAATTTTTCAATGCCAAAGTCACCTCGAGATTGCTTTACGGAGTCCCAATTTGGATTCAAGCTATTAACTACTCCTTGAATTCTCTTCAATCCAAATTTTTTCACAAGATAACTGGACTCCCAAATTGTGTGCCCTATGCAGCCCTTTGACTAGAATTAGGTCAAAACTCCTTGGAATCAGCCGCTTGGCTGAGGACTTTTAGATTCTGGCTGCGAATTCATTTTCTCTCGGACTGTAACTCCCTGGTCCACCATCTGCTCTCTGACACCCATTCCAACCCCTGGTTTTCCATAATTGAAGAAAAAATGGCCTCTATCGGACTGTCAGTGGATTCACTTTGCCCTTTGTCCTATTCAGAAGCTTATAGGAAATTAAAAGGTCAACTATTGGATAGAGAGTTCTCCACCCTAATCACCGCAGCCAAGAAAACGTGCTCCCCCCTGTATTTTTCTCTCCCATTTGAACGGGGCCATTTGGCACACTACCTGTATTGCTTAATAAACCCTGTTCAAAGGAGAGCCATAATGCTCGCCAGGTTCAATGTTATGCCTTCTGCCTTGTTACAGGCAGATTTAATAAGCAAGAAAAGGCTAAAAGATTGTGCCCATGTAACGATGGCTCAGTTGAATCTCTGGCCCACCAATCTCAGATTCAAGGAAATCAGATCCAAGTATGTGAATTTTACTCCTTTACATTTACCCGATCTCCCCGATTTATTTAGATTACACTACTTGTTGGACAACCCTGATCCTTCTCTCTGTATGATAGTGGCAGACTTTCTCCTGGAAATTACTAAATGCCAGTAGATTTCCTTCGTCCTAACATGTATATCCTGTATTGTATATGCTTTTTACTCTGTTTTTATTATTGTTGTACTGCTGTCTATGCCAATAAAGGCTTGCTTCTGAAATTCTCAACCATATTGGGCTGCAAAAATTATTTTTTAACATCATTTGCTCAACAAAGGATAAGAGGGATCTTCTAGCATCTGCAGGAGTCTACCGCATACCTTGCAGCTGTGGACAAGTCTACATAGGAACCACCAAAGGCAGTGCCCAGACATGAATCAAATAACATGAAAGGCACTGCAGACTAATTCAGTTGGAAAAATCAGCAATAGCAGAACATGTGATAAACTAAGCTGGACACAGAATGTTCTTTGAAAACACAGAAATTCTGGACCACTCTGACAGCCACTACTTCAGACTACACAGAGAAGCCATTGAAATCCACAAGCACATGGACAATTTCAACAGAAAGGAAGAAACCATGAAAATGAGCAAGATTTTGCTTCCAGTACTTAAAAACACTAGAATCAAGACAAGTGCACATCACCCAGCAAAGGAGGAGCAAGGGGAAACCCTGCCCCTCCCTGGAAACCCCCGGATTGCCCCCCTCATGGTTCGGCCACGCCTCCACCGCTGCTCCACCCGGGGTTTCATGCCCCACCCCATTGGCGCTACACCACTGCCATCCAGACACAGGATGTCTGTAAGGATGCCGTTTGAGTTCGCCCTCCTTACAGCCGTCCGGCCTTGACAGAATTCCTTCGGCCGGGCGAGGAGCCAGAATCTGCTACAGTAACCCTGCTATCTTGGATGTTTGAAACTAGCATTCCGTTCCCATGAGAATGGGACTGGGTGGTGAGGGGGGAAGGGTTCCAAAACGTTTATAACCTGTAGTTTAGGCGGGAGCGGGCAGTCTTGCCATCTCGTGTATGTGTGCTTTCTGAAGTATCTGAATAAACGGACTTTCAACCAATGCCTTTTATTTCTGCTTCTTTCGGAATTCCTTACAATGTCTCTCTGCAGGAAGAAATCAAATGGATTACAATTTCAGGCAACTTCAGTGTTACATACATATGTTAAAATGGATGGATTCCACTTAATACATGCAAACCACACTTGCTAATTGTACCCTTTACACTTGTTAACCAATGCAAATGGTTCTTTCTCCCACCCTGGACATTCTGCAGGTATATATACTCCACTTGCTTTACTACCATCAGATCCTCTGAAGATGCCAGCCACAGATGCAGGCGAAGTGTCAGGAGAAAATGCTACTGGAACACGGCCACACAACCAGTGATTCCTGTGTGAAAGCCTTTGACAATACATCATTTGTGTTCACTGCTGGCTCACCCAGGCCACCAGGCTCTTGTGGCTCATTTCTGAGCTGCCCACCAAGGGGCCGCTCACCACCGAGCTGTCTGCTGCGTCCACAGGCCTCCTGCCATCCCCAGTCTCGCTCACTCGCCACCTCCACTCCCAGCTTGCCCTCCAGCTCGGGGTAGGTTGCCAAGTAGCTGGGGTGGGGCAGCTGGGTGAGTCCAAGGTGGGGGTTGCCCCTGGTCTCTTACATGGGGGGGGGGAGAAGGAGGAGTGTGGGGTGATTTTCCACGACTAAATGGCCACCTGGGTGGTACGCCCCTGGTTCTCAGTGTTGTATTGTGGGCACCATGATGCCTACCAACACCTTTCCTGGCACCTATGAAGTATTTTTAGAAAGTGAGCAGGTCAAGGTGTGACTTTTGCCCCCCAGGGCCTCTGATTGGCCCCTGAAGATCTGATCAGCTGTGAAGATCCAAAAGAGATGGCTTCAGCAGCAACAGTACAAAGGTTTTCTCTGCATAGTGGAATGTAAGCTGTACGTAAGCAAGAAAATACTATTTGTTACATTTTATTACAGTCAACAGACCCATGTGCAAATGCTATTAAATGATATGTTCATTTTTAAAAGCACCCTATTTACAGCAATTTCGAGGTGAACTCCGCCTCCTTTGGCAGCCATTTTGGGGTTGCTCCCACCACCCTGTCCCAGAATTCCAGAGGTGCCCACAGATTGGGGGTGACTAGCGTAAAGACTCTTCTTCAGTATGACAGGAGTTTTTAAAAAATAAACTAGAATGTGGAAATTTGATAAATTAGAATGTAGAAAATATAACTTGTTGAGTTTATTCGGGAGGTAGCTATGTTATTCAAATGTAGAATTAGCTGTCATTCCCTCCCCCTCAAAAAAATTAAAGGTGCTTCATCCTCAAACATCTTTTCCAGATCTTTATTTAATTTGGTAGATATGAGATGGTCTTACACTGCACCAGAACACAGTTAAGGGCTCAGGATAAGGTCTCTGGGGGCTGCACTTGGACATCACCATGAAGGAATTATCTGTGAGAAACGGTAGCTCTGCCTTGGTGAGGTTTTATCAACTGCATTTCAAAGACGAGAGGCAAATATCTGATTGCTAGACGCTAAAAGATTGAATTGGCAGCGTGTCAGTCACAGCAGGAATAGCTAATTCTTCATACTCCCATCAATTCTGAAGGCTCAAGTAATAGAGTAGGGTATTAGAAGACAGAGTTAGTTTTTATCACCCACTCTTCTCAGCCATAAGAGTCTCAAAGAGGCTTACAGACTTCTTTTTCCTTCTTTTCCGCACAACAGGCACCTTGCAAAGCAGGTGGGGCTGAGAGAGTTCAGAGAGAACTGGGCCTGGCCCAAGGCCACCCAGCAGGCTTCATCTGGAAGAGTGGAGAGAACTGAACCCAGTTTTCCAGATTGGGGTCCACCTGCCCGTGACTACTACACCACACTGCTTCTTTAGCTTTCCCATTTAAACTAATGGGCTTCAGATTAGTCACCTAAAGAAGTCTTGATTTCTTTTCTGGAAAAAAAAATGCTGGAACTCTGGGAAGGTTGCCAACTTCCAGGTGGGGCCTGGAGATTTCCCAGAATTACAACGGATCTCTACATTCCAAAAATCAGTTTCTCATGGGAAAAACTATCAGCAGAGTTTAAAGTGGAGTCACTCTGGTAAGATGAGAAGGTCTATAGTCTTCTTGCACTCACTGCAGCCTCCTACCACACTTGGAAAGGAATACTCTCCATGCAAGATGTTCTTTCCAATAGGAAGGTTTTACTTTAGCAGTTACAAGGTTACACAAGTCTATGCTATACAAGACTATAAAGCTATACAGAACTCTTCAGCAAGAACCAAGTTGAACACACACTGAACTAGACTCAATGAACTTAGACTCAGTCACTGAACTCTGCATATACAATGCATTGGTTCTTATACATTATTAATTAATCCTCACTTACTCACTTAATCCTCACTTACTCTTAGAGGATTGTCAACAGAGGGACAAGAAGCTACAGTTGACCTTTAATATGATTGGTGAGTTCAACTGTGACTCTAGACCAATGAGAGGCTGTTGCCGGGGCGGAGGAAAAGTATTCTTGTTTTGGGATAGGGCAGTATATAAAACCAATTAATTAATTAATTAATTGGTTTTATATACTGCCCTATCCCAAAACAAGAATACTTTCCCTCCGCCCCGGCAACAGCCTCTCATTGGTCTAGAGTCACAGTTGAACTCACCAATCATATTAAAGGTCAACTGTAGCTTCTTGTCCCTAGACTGACTGTCTCTGTTCTCTTTGTTGGGCAAACTTCTGCTGACTAGAAGATGAACCTTTTGTGAACCTTTCTTTTTTATATCATGACAAAAACAGCAGCTTCAAATTCTGTGGTTATGTGTAAGGGGGATGTTATCTGGGTGACTGAGATGCATTCCTAATGCTATGTAACTGATTGAAATAAACCAGTGCTGCTCCAAGATATATGTAACCAGCCTACTATATGTTACCGCTGCCATCTGGAGCATTCTTTCCTTGATCTTTACTTTGTGGCTTCACATGCTTTGTGGATAACTAGGCTTCCTCTGACACTCTGATCCCATGGGAAACAGAGTTGCATCATCTCATGGGGGTGGGGGTGGGTGGGAAGCCAAATGGCTTTTTCTTACTATCTGCTGCTGACCTTGGGGAGCCTCAGCTCTGGGGACTGGTTTTCCCAACTTCTTGGGAAAGCAGGAGGGGGGGACTTGCAATGGGATAAAGGGGATGGCAAAAGGCAGGTTTGTTAGAACTGGCTTTGCCAAGCTTTGGTGCTTTGATGCCTCATCAATAAACATTACTGATCAATACCTCAGAGTCAGTTTATTGGCTTAAGGTTCAAGATCTAACACCTGTCTGGAGACTGGCAATGCTACAGTCCTTTCCATACTGATATGAACACCTGTCACACTCCTATGGTCCTTGGGACCAGTGCAGCTACTTTTCCTGCCCCCACTTCCTTCCTATTGCTTGAGAAGCAAAATTGCATTATTGAGTATTTCTCTTGCATGTCTCTTCATAATAAGTGCTTTCAAAGCCTGGTCTCATTCATTCCTGCTTTGAGATCTCATGCAACCCCTGACCGATATTCAGTAATGGTAGTTGTTGATGCTGGCACCAGGGCAAGTGATTGCCATGAAATTCTGGATCCATCTAAAAGGTAGTATAAATTGGTTGTGATGGGTTTTCCGGGCTGAGTGGCCGTGGTCTGGTTCCTAACGTTTCACCTGCATCTGTGGCTGGTATCTAGTGAACGTCCCACTGGTGTATCACAGAGAGACGTCTGTTACACTGTGTATAACAATGCATAACAGACTTCTCTCTGTGATACACCTCTAAAGATGCCAGCCACAAATGCAGGAGAAACGTTAGGAACAAGATTACCAGACCACGGCCACACAGCCCAGAAAGCCCACAACAACCAGTTGAATCTGGCCATGAAAGCCTTTGATAGTAGTATAAAATATTGCTACATTTATTGATGTGATGCAAACTTCTGGAATATAAAAGGGAAGAAATATAATGAACTGAGGGATTTAAAGCCAGAGACAAAACTAGGGTGCCAGCCTCCGGGGGCACTTGGGGATCCCCTGGGATTGCAGCTCATCTCCAATTTAACGGAGGCCAGTTCTTGTGGAGAAGAGGGGGGGGGGTTTGCAAGGTGGACTCGATGGCTTTTACCCCCCGGAGGTCCGAGTCCTCTCCAGGCTCCATCCCCAAATCTCTAGGAGTTTCCCAACCTGGACCTGGCCATTCTACCCCCTCATTCCCTGCTGGTTGCTGGTGGGGGGGGGGGGGCAAGCAGGAGGACCGATGAAGAACTGCTTTACAGAACTGCAGCTTCACTGCTCTAATGAGAAGCGAGTCCATCCTGAGGCCTCTGCCTGGGCCTCATCAATCTTCAAATGTTAATTAAACCGCTTTTAAAACTTTGCATGAGAGCTCGATTAAATGTCCGTCTGATGTGTGGCGGTTTTTTTTAAAAAAAAAACCCCACATATACAGCTTTGCCATTGCAATACCACCAAACACTTTTAAATCCATATGAGAATATTGTATCCTCACTTACTCTTAGAGGATTGTCAACAGAGGCACAGGCTGGGGAGGGGGTGATCAGCGACCCCCCCAATTCCCTCTTTCTTCCCCAAACCTCTCCTGTGGAAGCAAGTCAAAGATCACACCCCCACCCCCTGCCTCCTGGAAGAGATAGAGGAATCCTCTCGAGGGGTTTGCTGTTGCTGCAAAGCCAACTCCCAGCAATCTGGGCTCTTTCTGGGCTTCTGTTAGGTCTCAGACCCTTAAGCCAAAAAACGAACTCTGAGTTATTCATCAGTAGCGTTTATTGAGCAGGCATCAAAGCACCACACTAGAAAAGCCAGTTCTGCTGCAGCTTGCATTCACAGTCCCCTTTATCCCCAAAGTGAGCCCCCCTCCTATTTTCCCAAGAGGCTGTGAAAAACAGTCTTTGCAGCTGAGGCACCCCAAGGTCGCAAGCAGATAATAATAGAGAGCCACCTGACTTCCTGCCCCAAGAGATAACAGATGTAACTCTTTTTCTCATGGGATCAGGGTGTCAGGGGAAAGCCTAGTTATCTACTAAGCATGTGAAGCCATGAAGGAAAGACCAGGGAAAGAATATCCCATATGGCAGTGGTTACATATAGCAGGCTGGTTACATATATCTTTTAGCAGCATTGATTTGTTGTTTCAAGCAGTTACATTGGGTTAGGAATTGCATCTCAGTCACATAGATATTATCCCCCTAACAGCTTCATTGCTGTTGTAATCCTGCACACACTTGAAGCAGCAGGGGCGGAAGGCTGTTTTGCAGGTGCTGAAATAGAGAAGAGAAAGAAGCCAACAGGGCTCCAGGTTCTGGTGATAGACCGCCAGCAGGAAGCAGGCAAATCACGCCTGTCTTCATTGCTTATAATAAGTAGAAATGACAAATTATAAATTGCAGGAGAATGGGGCAGGAGGCTGGCAGATCACAGAGACATTCCGCTCTGCATTCCTTGGGGAAAGAGTGGAATAAAAAACATACCAACAGACAGTGAGGAGTCAGCTCATTGTATTCTCCTCATGCCATTTCTGTTGTTGGGGTGTCCTGCAAACACAGCATGAAGAACTTTGACGGATAAAGACAAAACTACATGATACGCCTGATACCTGTTAGTCATGGACGTGTGGCTTGACTCTCAGTCAGATGTACACTGGGGGAACTCATGCTAAAAAACGCTCATGCACTAATGCTGCGGGGGCGGAGGGTAGAAGGAGCTTCCAGTTTCCCTTCCACCCCACTTTCAACAGGGAAAAGGGGGAGGGGACACATGCATTTACTCGACATGAGCTCACAGTTGTGACAACTGTGGCTGGAATCTTACTGTGCCTCAAAATGTGCCTTCGTAACCTTGGTTAAGGCTGGTTCAGAGTGATTCAGGCATAACTGTTACCGCGCTGCCTGGTAACTTTTAATAGCTCCAGACCACCCAGCTCTCGGCAGCGCAGGGGAACACAAACGGGACCCGACACAGCGAGTATAGTGTATAAAAGAAGGTTTTATTGAGATGCTGACCTATGTGTCAGCACCTCCGCACCACGGCAACTGCAGCTGCCTAGCAGCTTTACAACGTCTTAAAAACCCGCCGGGAGTCCGGGGGAGTACGAGACAGCCCACCACCATTCATTAACAAAATACACAGTAACCAATCATGCATTCGCAATACATGGGAACCAATCAGAGTTCGATGGGCAGCCCTCTCTTGGGTTTCGCGGCTGGAGTAAGGCGAGGCGATGACGTATGCACTGGCGGGAAGAACACAAAAGAGTCCCTTGGGTGCTTGGGGTCAGAAACGAAACTTGATGACAATGACCCCCTTATCTGCCTGCTGGCGAGATTAGGCAGGGTGAGGCGCTTCTTCCGGGGTCCCCTTTGTCAGCGTCCATCAAGAGTTTTACAAGTGAAAGGGACAGGCTCAGGTGGAGCAGGGGTGGATTCCTGCCTTGAGCCAAGGAGGTTCCATGCAGACGCAAAGGCAAAAGATAACTATAAACCCTACTTCCTATCTAATGCAGTTTGTTCCTACTTGTCTAATACAGAAATACAACATTGTTCCATCTTTATTAAAAACAGGTCCAGAAGTGGGATAAATTCACTTCTGGCTCCACTATCATTACGTTATTTTTTCCTTCTCTTGACCACACCCTTCCCTGGATGGCCCATGACCTGCTGAGGGCTCCTCTGATCTCAGGAGCCAAGGAGGCTTAGCCCAGGTTAGTTTTGTGAAGTGATGTAGTGGTTAAGGGCAGTGAACTCTAATCCTGAGAACCAGAGTGGGGGACTCTTATCTGGTGCACCGGATTGGTTTCCCCCATTCCTCCACATGAAGCCTGCTGGGTGATCTTGGGCTAGTTGCAGTTTGTTCAGAACACTCCCAGGCCCCTTCCGCATGGGCAACACATTCGGGTTAAGGGCGGGATAAAACCCAGGTTGTGAGGGGAACTTCACATGGATCCCGCTCCTGAAGCAAGTCAATCCGGAGTTCTCCCCCCACAACCCGGGTTTTACAAGAATGGTGATTTCTGCTTTTTTTTCTGTTTCAACATGCCTCGCAGCCAGGGCTGAGCAAATGGCCGCGGCTGCGAGGCACGTTATGCGGCTGTGTTTGTATTTTTGGTTCCCTCCCGGCTTGTTAGAAAAACTGCCTCCATGCAAAGGCACATACCCCAGCCGATGCGGTGGCTGACCGTGGGACAGCTAGCCACGCTATGCTAGGGCTATGCTAGGTTCATTGATCCCGGCTGCAACTCGGTCTAAATTTGCTGTGCAGACAGGGCCTCAGCCCCACCTAACCACAAGGTCTCTTTTGTGGGAGAGGAAGGGAAAGGAGTTTGTCAGCCACCTTGAGTCTCCTTACAGGAGAGAAAGGCAGAATAGACATCCAACCTCTTCTTCTTCTGTGTGGATGAGAGACCATCAAGGAAGTCGAGGCAGGCGAAGGCAAACCACTTCTGAACATCGCTTGCCTTGGAAACCCCGTGAGAGATCATCAGAAGTCGACTGCAGCTTGACTGCACTTAACACACACCACTGACCACACACACACACACACACACACACACACACACTGACACTGGAACTCTACAGTGGTCACAGGTGTCCACTACAGATCCTGAAGATCCACTTCATCTTAAACTCTGGGATATAAGCCCTTACAAACTTAAGGAGAAACTTAAGGAGAAAGAGACTGCTGCTTGTTCCTTGGTGACCTAAATATCTGTCACTGATACATACACACACTGATATTATCTTGTTTGTGCCAAACATAGACTTACATTTGGGTCTCACCACCTGGTGCTTTTCTCATTTTGACCTTGACCAGTCTCTGTCCACAGTATTTTTCCACTCAGAATCTGTCAACAATAATCAAGATGCAGTCACCAAGTTATTGAATTTGTCTGAGTTGCTGAGCTTGATTGATCAACCACGGTGATGTTTTGGCGATCATTTTAAGTTAAGAATCCCGCAACTTGCATTTCTGCAATGCTTAATGGAGATACATGCCCCTTCCCTTTTACTACAAGATGGTTTGGGTATTAGAAAACAATTCCAAAAGTGGCACTGTTGTGTATCTCTCCTCACTATTCCTTTGTTCTCTGGATTAGTCTCCAGTGTTATCTTTCTGGTTTTTTTAACCTAGAGAAATGCTTAGCTTTGATAAAGTTTCTGACATCCCAGTCAAGAATAGGCTTGATCTGGACCACTAAATCCATGGGATTAAACATGTCAAAGATGGAGTCTTGCCCTAAAACATTCTCAAATCATAATGCATTGATATTTACATGGAAACAAAAAAGTTCTGTATTTACATGGAAACTAAATGAGACATTATTTTTAAAAAATTAGAGATTGTTAAAAAAAAGGAAAACAGAAACTGCAAGAATTCTTTGAGTTAAATCTTAACAAAGCAACAGACCCAAATGTGGAGTTGGATCTATGCAAGGCATATATGAGGGGGCTCTTAATTCACAGAATCATAGAACCATAGGCCCTTTCAGCACAGGGCCAAAAACAGCGGCCCAGGGACGGAAAAACACCAGTCCCGGGGGAGCTGTTCGCACAGGCAGCGCTGCTGCAATGCAGCAGCACCGTCCTGTGCGGCCCCGAGTGGTGTGAAGGCGCCACTTTCCACCTCCCTTCCCGAGGGAGGTTTTTGGAAAGTGCCACCTTCTCATTGGCGCGGTGCGAACCGCACTGCACCCAAGGCGCCACTTTCCCGTTCCTCCCCCACTCACCTCGTCCTCCAGCATTGGTCTGGAGGGCTGCTGAGACCCGCCCACACTGCCCTCTGACCTCTGGAGGTCAGAGGGCAGCATGGGCGGGTCCCTGCAGCCCTCCAGACTGACGCTGGAGGACGAGGTGGGGGGGGAATGGGAAAGCGGCGCCTTCGGCGCATTTAGTGTTGTCAAGCCAGGTGTCACCCATCCTATATCTGTGCATTTCATTTTTTTCTGCCTAAGTGTAGTATCTTACATTTATCTCTATTGAAATTCATTTTGTTTGTTTTGGCCCAGCTGTCTAACCTACCTAGGTCATTTTGAATTCTGACTCTGTCCTCTGGGGTATTAGCTACCCCTCCTAATTTGGTGTCATCTGCAAATGTTATTAGCATGCCCTCTAGTCCATTATCCAAGTCTATGATAAAAATATTGAATAGCATTGGGCCCAGGACAGAACCCTGTGGCACCCCACTAGTCACTTCTTCCCAGGATGAAGATGAGCCATTAATAGCACCCTTTGAGTTCGATCAGACAACCAATTAGAAATCCATCTAATAGTAGCATTGTCTAGTCCACATTACACTAGCTTTCTTGTGAGAATATTGTGGGGCAGCTTGTCAAAATCCAGGTATGCTACGTCCACAGCATTCCCTTGGTCTACCAAGCTCGTCACTTTATCAAAACAAGAGTTAAGATTGGTCTGGCATGATTTGTTTTTCAGAAACCCATGCTGACTTTTTGTGATCACAGTATTCCCTTCTAAGTGCTGGCAGACGGTCTGTCTAGTGATCTGCTCCAGGATCTTCCCTAGTATTGATGTCAGGTAATTATTAGGGCCCTCCTTGTTCCCTTTTTTGAAGATGGGGATAACATTAGCCCTCCTCCAGTCCAATGGGACTTCTCCTGTTCTCCAGGAGTTCTCAAAGATTATAGCAAGTGGTTCTGAGATTACTTCTGCCAGTTCTTTTAATACCCTGGGATGCAGTTCATCAGGTCCTGGAGATCTGAATTAGTTTAAAGTAGCTAGGTATTCCTGCACTACCTCTTGATTTATTTTGTGCTGCATTTCTCCTACTGTATTTTCTGTTTCTTTTTCTCCTGGATGTGCAGTGTTTCCTTTTTGGGAAAAGACTGAGGCAAAGAAGGTATTGAGTAGTTCTGTCTTTTCTCCATCCCCTGTTAGTATTTTGCCATCTCCTCCATGCAGTGACTCTATCCTATCATTTTTCTTCCTTTTACTGTGGACATAACCAAAAAAGCCTTTTTGTTGTTGTTTTTAACCTCTCTGGGAAGCCTCAGTTCATTGTGAGCTTTAGCTTTTCTGACTTTCTCTCTACACATCCTGCTTATTTGTTTGAATTCCTCTTTGGTGATCCCCACCCCCCTTTTCCATTTCTTGTACATGTCCTTCTTAAATCTTAGCTCAGTTGAAAGTTCTTTAGATAGCCATCCTGGTTTCCTTAGACACCTCCCATTTTTCCTCCTCATTGGAACTGTTTGAAATTGTGCCCTCAAGATCTCACTTTTAAGAAACTCCCAGCCATCATGCACTCCTTTCTCTTTTAGTATTTTTGACCATGGGATCACACCCAGTAGATTCCTAAGCTTACTGAAATTTGCTTTCTTAAAATCTAGAATGCGTGTATGACTATGCTTAGCATCCTCTTTCCACTGTATAACAAACTCCAGAAGAACATGATCACTCCCACCTAAGGATCCTAACACTTTCACTCCACTAATCAGGCCATCATTATTGGTTAGGAGCAGATCTAAAATAGCAGCTCCCCTTGTTGCTTCTTCCACCTTCTGGACCATGAAATTGTCTGCAAGGCATGTGGGAAATTTGTTGGACCTGATTGCCATGGAAGAGTTGTCTCCCAGCAAATATCCAGATAATTGAAAAAAATTCAACAAAATGCAGTTAAGAAGAAATTGGCACAACAGAAAATGCAAGACGTGTTGAACTTGAAAAAGGCAAGAGAACAAGAATTTTAAAAAGCATCCAAACAAGAAAGAAATTGTGGACAGTATTAAGATTTTACAGCAACAGTTATCAATGTTGACTGTAAATGAGATACAGCAAAATCTAAAGTTCGTGAAACAAAAGACATTTGAATTGGCCAATAAACCAGGGAGATAAACCAGGCTGCGAAATTAAGAAAAATGAAAGAGAACAGAATTATTATGAAGATACAATGGCCGTTTCCTCACAGCTAATTACAGCATTGTGCCGTTGGTGTTAATGGCAATGCTGCAGCAATGCAGCAGTTTGCATGGCTGGCCGCTCCTTGGACAAGTAGCACATTGGCTGAACCGCAGCGCTTCGCACGGTTGTGCTTTCCAAATGGCGTTCTTTTTCCCCCAGGGTAGATGTTACGAGCGTTAGGTACCTGGATTGGCCAATGTGGGCCACCATTGTGGGGGCGGGCTCTGTGGCACTGATTCTGGTGGACACTTCATACAATGCTGGCTTTGGAGTACTGTTATTGAAAAGACTTGCTAGTTTAGAGACTTTCGAATACGCCATTGTGGGCCTTCAGCAGTGTTGCTCCATCGCTGCAGCGTTGTTTCTGCAGCAGCGGCCATGCCAAGTCTCTGCCCATAATGCTGTTTTTACCATCCTTTACCAGCGTTTTTTGCCTGTGTGGAAACAGCGAATGGAAAGGTAACCTAGTTTCGGATGATAAAACAATTAAGAATGCCTTTTTCAAATGTTATTCAAAACTATTTGCAAGTAATGTATCAGAGGAAAAGGACATTGAGTACCTAGTTGAACAAGATATACCACAACTTTCCAAAGGACAAAGAGAGATAATGAATGGCCCAATCTCAACTATGGAACTAACAGAGGCTCTGAAGCAGGTAAAGCTGAATAAATCACCAGGACTTGAAGGGCTGCCTGCATTATATTACAAAACCTTTGCAGATGTATTAATGGAACCGCTTCTTGAAATTATGAATGGGATTTTGCAAAAAGGGAAGATTCCAGATTCCTGGAGAAAGGCCAATAGAACCTTGATACCTAAAGAAGACCCAGATTAAACTGATATTAAAAACTACAGACCAATATAATTTTTAAATAACAATTACAAACAGTTTGCAGCAATCTTGGCAAAAAGGTTTAAAAACACCTGAAGAACTTTTATACACGATGATCAAAGTGGCTTTTTACCAAAAAGACATCTAAGAGACAATCTTTGAGCAATATTGAGTGTGATGGAGTAATATTTATTTGTTTATTTATTTATTATTTAGATTTGATAGATTTAAGAGAAGCACAATGACAAGCAAGTACTCCTGCTCTTTCTGCATGCAGAAAAGGCTTTTGACAGTGTTTCTTGGCGATTTATGCTAAACGTTTTAAGAAAAATGGGCTTTGGAAACAACTTTGTGAAAGGTATAGAGGCAAGTTTATACTAAACAATATGTTAAAATAATTGTAAATGGAAAAATGTCTGAAAAATGTGAGATAGCTGAAGGTACTAGACAAGGATGTTCCCTCTCACGATTACTTTTTATATTAACACTAGTGGGGCCCGGCCACACGTTGCTGTGGCAATTGTCCTTCTCATCACAGTCCGCAACCCACACAGATGTCCATGCAGGTCCAATGATCCCCAGCATAGCCTTTTGGGGTGGTCAAATGGAATCCCTCTTTCCCTTTTCAATTCACATTGTTATATGGTGGAGTCTTTTTTTTAGTATAAGGTAACCATTTCCATTCCACAACGGAACTGTCCAGAGTGTGAATCCCACTGTCCATGAGGCTGGTTGACACGCACAGTCCTGGCTTGGGTAAGGCAGAACTGGGGCAAGGAGGCTATCCCAGTCAGGCCACAGAGGCAGGATGGTGAGGCATTCAGATCGAGGCCAGCTCCCTGGGTTCTTAAAGAAGTGGAAACAGTAGTGTGCAAAAGAAGTGGAAACAGTAGTGTTGGTTCACCCCCACCCCACGGATTTTCTTAGAAGAAAAAGGCAAACTCCAGCTTGCTTTTAGTAAAAGAGAGCTGTGGCGAATATGGGTGAGGAAGTGGGTAAGTGGTGGTTGGATGTGAGGGAGGGCAGAGTGAGGTGTGTGAGGATGAGCTGGATGTGTATGAAAGTATGTGTGCTATGTGGTAGCAGTGGGTGAGGCACAGAGAGTGAAAGTTACCTGTGTGTGAGGGGGGAATCCCACCTGACGTCTCACACAGCAAAGTGTGTATGTGTTTCACTTCCACTCATATTACCTAACAGTATTACCTATTTACTGTTTTCAATACTCCTCTCTGCCCATCTGCGCGAACATTCTAAGGGTGACAGTTAAACACAGCCAGCTTCATGGCCTGGTGCGCCAGGAAAAAGACATTTTTCCTGGTTCAGGTATGGACTTTTGGTGATTTGAAGGTCCGATTACCTGCCTGCAACAGGGAGGAAAGTCATGTGAAAATTTGGGGGTGATCTGTCCAGCCGTTTCAGCATTAGGGCTTGCTTGCTAGTCTGTGTGAATTTCTGCTTGTTTACACTATCTTGGTGGGAGCCTATTTGATACTCTGTAAAAACTGTTGATCGAGATCTGGGGCTCCAGATCTCGCATTGCCTGTATCCGACTAAAAATGCCAGCTCAATAAAGAACTTAATACTGTTGCTTTTGCCTGGACTTTACTGGTTCGTTACATTATGCAAGATATCACTTCTCAGTGTAACTTTTGACTGCTGTACAAAGTTACCTGATGTCTCGCTGAGAATGCCACCCATGGATCTGGATAAACTGGGTTTCAGGGGTCCATTCAACTCTGAATATGAAATTAGGACAGAGACCCCCAAAGAGGGTCCTGTCTCTTCTCCCCCTGATTCCACCGCTCCAGAGGATTCTGACCTGGGAACAGAGCCTCTGTCTTTAGTGGCCTTATCCCAACCTCGTCTCAGCTGGAGTGTGGCTTTCCTCAGGTTGCAGGAGCAGGTCGAACAGGCTACCTTGATGGCTACCCGCCAAACTGTATCTACAGGTTGTCTCTCCTTGTATCGGGAACCTGATGATGCCGGTGGTGGGGCTGCCATGGATTGTGCCCCTGTGGAGATGCACATTACTACACGCCGCCGCATGGATTACAAACCCGTCATGAGAGTAGTGACCAAAGAAATCGGATTGTCCACCATTCATGGTTCAACTCATGGATCGATGGAGAGGTTCCTGGATTGTTATTTTGAAGACCCCGCGGTGACCGGTCGTTGGCAAAGTACGGGGGCCCGACCCAAGACCACTCAGTGGGAGCTTCCTCACAGGGACTCTTCGGAATCTCCCCCCCCCGGGGTACCCAAGTTTGTTCAGTTGCAGGTGAAGGTGATGACAAAGACTTAGTGAACCTGGATGCCTCTCATCCTGGCTTGTTACCTGCGAAGACCGGTGGTGAGGATGACCTGGTTGAGCCTCCCGACCCTCCGGGAGCCAGCTCGTCACGCCATGGAGATGCAGAGGATCCAGGCTGGTCGAGACCTGGTGAGGATCTTGATGCATATACCCTTCATGCACAACAGGAGGTCCTGGACAGAGCCAAGCATGAATGGCAAGAGGCCCGGGAAGCCTTGATTGATGATTGTGTTCATCAGCAGTTCCAATTGCATCAAGAATTTGATCGGGAAAGTGAAGCTCTTTACCTTCAACTCCAAAGGGATCGGGATCAACAGGAGTTTGAGTTGCTACAGGAGGCGGAGCAATCCAAGCAGGAACTCCTTCGGGAAGTGCAACAATTACGGGACCTGCACCTACAGCAAACCAAAAGTACCACCGCACAAAATGCGGAACGCATCCAGATTCAACGAGAACACGAGGCTTTGGAAAAACAACGAGCTGCCCTTCTTCAGAAGGAAAGGGAAATGATCGACATGGAAGCACAGGAACGGGTCGCTGCTGCAGATCTTCAACGGGAACTCACCATCCAGGCTGCCATGAGGTTGGACCGTCGGCGCAATGCATCAAGTCAGGTTTGTTTGTGACCCATCGTTCAACAGCCCGTACGATAGTCCGGGGAAGATCGCCCCAGCGGAATGCAGCCTAGACGTCAACCTCAACCTCCACCAATGCCACAAGCTGTACTAGGTCCTCCAGCTCCTGCAGGTCATGGCTTTCCACGACCTTGCATCCCGGCTCGTTTCGATGGGACAGCATCCAAACTACCCTACTTTATATTGCAACTTGATGCCCACATGCAGGAATATGATGATATGTATCGTTTGGAATGGGAAAAGGTGTGGGACATTGGCTCGGTTCCCGATTGGGAGGTGGCTGAATGGTTCATGGAGCTGTTTGAATTGGATGCTGAAGAATTGAATTCAATGGCTGAATTACTCCAAGGGCTTCGCCTTCGATTCGAAGATGTGATTGACAAAGCGAGGAAAACCTTGAAAACTATCTGGCAGGGTAATCGACCCTTTGCCGAGTTTGCTTGTCAATTTCGGGCTGCAGCCAGCCAGATTCCTGACTGGCCCGACCGCATGAAATGTGAGTACTTTTATGAAGCCGTTGACCCCGAAATTTGTTGGTGGGCTGTCATAAATAATGAACCTTGGACCATAGCAGAGTGGATCGAGGTCAGAAGTATCAAAGCTGGCTGGCTTAATTGCTCTAAGGGGACAGCAACCAAAACCCAACCACCTAAACAAGCCAGGTTGACAGCAAAGAAAACTGCTGGAACTACCTCCAAGAGACGCCACCGGTTGCGTCTACTGTGGCGATCTGGGACACATGGCTGCCAACTGCCCAAAGAAGGCTAAACCCGGTACTGGGTTCCACCAAAAAAGGCGGCTGCCAAACCACCATGCCGTTCAGCTGTCCCAAAGTCATCTCAAGGTATCTCCAAAGCTTTGACTGCGGAGGAGTTGGATTTTCCGGAGGAGTAGGACGAGGATCCAGCTGAGGTCGGTCTTTCTACAGCGGTCCCTGAAAACTCCAAGCCTCTGAAGGATGTGGTGAGTGAGGGTGGCACCCCTATTACTTTAATGACTACTCTGACCAATCCAACCAAGAACACTCGTATTCTAGCACGAGCCCTTGTGGACTCTGGTTGTTCCCACTGTCTTATGCGCCTGCAAATAGCAGAGGAACTGGGGCTAGAACATATTCCCTTGGCGAAACCCATTCCATTCACCCAAATGGACGGCAGCCCGCTGGGAGGGGAAGGGCTGGCCCATTTAAAAACTGATCCCGTACTGTTACATTGTGCTGAACACTGGGAGCGCTGCAGTTTCATCTTGGCTCCGGTGGCAAGGCATCCCATAGTTCTGGGAATGTCCTGGTTGGAAGCACACGACCCCACCATACGATGGGTTCCCCACATCATACGCTTTACTGATCCACCTTATGGGGGTCACATACATGGAGGGGACCCACCCGAAATGATCAACACTGCTTCGGCTTCAGAAGTTGCTTCTCATCTGGAATTGCCCAGAGTGCCTAAACAATATTGGGATCTCTCCAAGGTGTTCGAAGAACAGGAGTGTGACCAATTGCCACCCCACTGGGATACTGACTGTAAAATTGAACTGATTCCGGGTGCCAAACTCCCCATGGGAAGGATTTATAGGATGAGTCCAACAGAAGAGGTTGAGCTGCAGGCATTTCTGGATAAAAATGTGGTGAGAGGCTTTATCCAAAGGGCAACCAAGAGCACTTATGCTGCACTGGTGTTGTTTGTTAAGAAAAAAGACGGCTCATTAAGATTGTGTACTGATTACAGGGGTTTGAATGCTGTATCAATCTCCAATAAATACCCCTTGCCATTGATTAAGGATTTACTAGATGCCCTAGGTTCAGGGTGGATCTTCACCAAGTTGGATTGACGGGAAGCTTATTATAGAATTCGGACTGCCGAAGGTTATGAACATCTTACAGCATTTAATACTAAGTTTGGAAAATATGAATATCTCGTAATGCTCTTTGGATTAAACGGGGCTCCGGGGGCTTTAATGACTCTGATCAATGAGGTTTTACAGGACCTATTGTTCAAAGGTGTTGTGGTGTATTTGGACGATGTGTTGATTTATTCAGAAAATGAAGAAGAGCATGTAAAGTTAGTCTGAACGGTCTTGCAACGGTTCCTCAATAACTCTTTATTTGTCAAATTGCCCAAATGTGCTTTCCACCAAGAAAAACTGGATTTTATTGGCTACCGGATCTCAGCTAAGGGGTTGGAAATGGATCCTGCCAAGGTAGAGGCAGTGGTTAATTGGCCCGCTCCTTTGTCTCGCCAGGAATTACAATAATTCTTGGGGTTTGCAAACTTTTATCGCGATTTTATCCCAAAATTCGCTCAAATCACTTTACCTTTAACTGACCTGTTACGAATTAAGGGCAAAGGACCCTCGGCAGCGAAACCAGGTGCCCCCCTTAATTGGTCCGACAAGTGCCAGGACACTTTTCAGCAACTCAAAACTGCATTCACTACAGAACCGGTTTTAGCCCATCCCGACCCTTCACTTCCTTTCGTTGTTCATGTGGATGCCTCTGATAAGGCTCTAGGTGCAGCCCTTTTGCAGAAAAATAAAGATTACCTTGTTCCTTGCGCCTACTTGTCCAAAAAATTGTCCGGCCCTGAATTAAACTGGACGATGGGAGATAAAGAGACTGCCGCCATTAAAGAAGCCCTTAGTACTTGGTGGCATTGGTTGGATGGGGCGGCACATCCTTTCCAGGTTTGGTCTGATCACAAAAA
The DNA here is from genome assembly GCF_021028975.2 of Sphaerodactylus townsendi. Lineage (NCBI taxonomy): Eukaryota > Metazoa > Chordata > Lepidosauria > Squamata > Sphaerodactylidae > Sphaerodactylus > Sphaerodactylus townsendi. The sequence continues at coordinate 190,416,459 of NC_059425.1, forward strand.
CTTATTGGCTCTTTCAACACCCACGAAAATGTTCGCCAAACAATTACGCTGGGCAGATTTTTTTTCTCTCATTTCCACTTTACTGTGCATTTTTTCCCCAGGAGAACCAACTGACTGGCAGATGCCCTCTCTCGCCTGCCTAAAGGGGCAGAGGCCTCTTTACATGCCATTCCATGCACTGTTTTCTCCCCAATGCAGTTGGGGTTGGCTGTCACCAGGGCCCAATCGAGAGCACAGTCTAGTCCAACTCCGCCTTTGACACAACTGCCCGCTGCACCCTCCGCCCACATTGACATTGTTTCACCCTTTTTACCAGACCTCCTTGCAGCAAAGCGAAGTCCCGTTCTAGATGATGAAACTGACCCTTTGTTAGTTTTGAAGGATGGGATGTGGAGAAGAGGGGACTGTTGGTATGTTTCGCCTTCTTTATGTAAGAGAGTGCTGCTTGCCGGTCATGATGCCAAGCAGGCGGGTCACTTTGGATTTTAAAAAACCCTGCATTTACTATGTCGTCAATTCTGGTGGCATTCCATGCGTAAAGATATCGGAACATATGTAAAAGGGCGCCCTACCTGTGCAGAGGCCAAATCTAATCCTGGCAAGCCCCATGGTTTATTACAACCCATTCCTCCTGCATCCTGCTCATGGCAAGTTATCTCCATGGATTTTATCACGGACTTACCCGAGAGTCATGGTAATACGGTACTATGGGTGGTGGTGGATCTATTTTCCAAGCAAGCCCATTTTATACCCTGTTCTACTATTCCTTCGGCTCCCAAGTTGGCAAAGATGTTCATTCAGCATGTCTATCGTTTGCATTCTGCCCCCTCCAAGATAATTTTGGACGGAGGTCCTCAATTCATCTCCAAGTTTTGGAAAGCTTTTTTGGGTCTTTGGGGGGTTGAACCCGCGTTGGCTGCTCCATATCACGTACAGACCGACGGCCAGTCGGAATGCACCAACTGAACATTGGAGCAGTACCTGCGTTGCTATACCAACTACCATCAGAATAATTGGACTGACTTGCTTCCTTTTGTGGAATATGCATACAATAATGCGGTGCACAGCAGCACTAAGAAAACTCCTTTTGAGGTGGTTTCTGGACACTCTGCCCCGCCGTTCCCACTGCTGGGCTCCGATCCTTTGCAACCCCCAGAATTTAATGACTGGATCCAATCCATAGTTAAAGGTTGGGATTCTATCGGTATAGCCCTCTGCCAAGCTCAGGATTCCCAAAAGACTCAGGCAGACAAACATCGCAGTTATTTCCCTTTGCATGTTGATGATTGGGTATATTTGTCTACCAAAAATCTTCGTGACGTACACAAGTACTCTAAGCTTGGGAAAAAAATTATTGGGCCTTTTTGTATTGTACAGGTTATCAATAATGTAACTGCTAGACTTAAATTGCCTAAATCGCTTAGCAACATTCATCCTGTTTTCCATTCTAGCTTACTCAAGTGGGCTCCAGATTTCAATGCCTGGCATGGCCCTCCGGAATGCCCTCCACCAGTTCTGATTGATGGACACAAGCATTACCAGATTGATGCTATCCTGGACTCTCGAATGCACCGGCAGTGTTTGCAGTATCTTGTTTCGTGGGTGGGATTTCCTTCGGGCCACAATCAGTGGGTCAATGCTTCAGATGTACAGGCCCCTATCTTAGTTACTGCTTTTCATAAAGCCTTTCCTCACAAGCCGGGGGCGGTATTTCTTAGGAGAGGCGGAATGTAAGGTTGTGGTGAGTGCGTGCGTTCTGACCTTGAGAGGTTCCCTCCAGAGGTTCCTGGCTTTCTGCCTGGGAAGGAGAATTTTGCTGTTTTGGGTTATCTATCACTTGCTTGCTAGTCTCTGTGAATTTCTGCTTGTTTACACTATCTTGGCAGGATTCTGTTTGATACTCTGTAAAAACTGTTGATCGAGATCTGGGGCTCCAGATCTCGCATTGCCTGTATCCAACTAAGAATGCCAGCTCAATAAAGAACTGAATACGGTTGCTTTTGCCTGGACGTTACTGGTTCATTACAGTCATCACATGAGACTCAAGAAGGTTTCAAGAGCTTTATTGGAACCATGTCAGCCCAAGGCTCAGATAGCTGGAACTAAAGTTTGGCTTTCTGGCCTCAATATATACCTGTAAGTTACAGAGAAGCTCAAGCCATAATGCCCCCACCCTCGCGTTCCCCTAATATCCGCATTTGAAAGGATGGTGGGAACAGAGGTATTGCTTGGGACAGACAGTTCACTCCCTCAGAGAAAGGCAGATAAGGATGAATGTTCAAGCTCTCTTCACTAGTTCCATGCAAGCAGGGGAAAACCTCTTTAGCCTTGGCTGGTGATAATGGCAGAGCCATCTGTGACTTTGGTGTGGACGTGTGAGATGCCAGGTCAAGAATGGCGCAGACCTGACACCAAACCATACCAATAATTAATTCTGTAACATGTCTTAAGCAATGGCAAAAGGATATAAGCAATTTCATTTGGCAGGGGAAGAAACCGAGAATTAAGCACAAATATATGCAAGATGCACAGGAAAGAGGAGGCCTCTCGCTGCCAAACTTAAAACTATATTTTGAAGCTGGTGCATTGACATGGGTAAGAGAATGAATATTGCTGAACAATGTAAGAATTCTGGATATGGAGGGTTTTGACAGGAGATTTGAATGGCATGGATATCTGTGATATGATAAAGGGAAATTACGCAAAGAGTTTTCTAACCATTATATTAGAAGTCTTTTGGGGTGTGGTTGAAATACAAAAAAATTATAGCTAGCACAACACCATTATGAGGCTTACTCCAGAAAAGAAGTAAATATGAAAGAGAAATGGCCCACATATCAAGAATTGCTGGACTTTAAAATGACAAATGGGAACTTAAACCTATGGAGGAGATAACAGATACTGTAAAAAACTGGTTCCATTACTACCAGTTACCGGAGACGTTCAGAGCTGACCAAAAAAGTATGGGTTTGCATAAACAAATGACAGAATTTGAAAGTAAGGTTTGTACAAATGATGAGAAACTAATCTCAAATATATATAAGATGTTTGCCTCCGAATGGTATCAACTTCTCAAATCAAAAATTTACTCAATAGGTTTATTACTTGAAGATCTCTGTATGCTGTCACTTAGAGAGATTTTCCGAACCTTAGGAATTTCTCTCCCAGGCTGGCCCTAGACAAATCTGAAAGAGACTCTGACAGTTCTGCTGTGGAGCATCTGTTAAACAACACATGCTGACAGGGGCTGATGGGAATTGTAGTCCATGAACATCTGGAGTGCCATAGGTTCACCACCACTGCTCTAGAGCCTATTTTAAATGCCTAATAAAGGTTGTTATTGTTGTTGTTGTTATATAAGATGTTGCTGGAATGGGATACAGAAGATGAACGTGTGAAACATGTGATGTTCAAATGGGCCAGAAACGCAGGTAGGAATACTAATCTGGAGGAGTGGGAGAGACTATGGAAAAGGGATCTAATATTTACAGCATGCTATAACATGAAAGAAAATCATTACAAAATAATGTGCAGATGCTGATGCCAAAAAAGTTGGCAAAAATGTATAAAGGTATATCTAATAGATGTTGGAAATACCAAAAACATGAGGGATCTTTTTTCATATGTGGTGGCCAAGTACAGAGGTGAATTCCTTTAGGGACATGGCGCTCAAAGAAATGCAGAAAAATATGAAAATAACAGTGAAGAAAAAGCCAGAAGTAGTGTAGTGGTTAAGAGCAGGTGGTTTCTAATCTTGATTCCCCAGTCCTTCACCTGAGTGGCTGAAGCTTATCTGGTGAACCAGATGTGTTTCTGCACTCCTGCATTCCTGTTGGGTGACCTTGGGCTAGTCACAGTTCTCTTAGGACTCTTTCAGCCCCACCCACCTCACAAATTGTCTGTTGTGGGAAGAGGAAGGGAAAGGAGCTTGTAAGCCACCTTGAGTCTCCTTATAGGAGAGAAAGGTGGGCTATAAATCCAAACTCCTCCTCCTCCTCCTTTTCTAAATGCTACAGTGTCTAAAATCACTTCTGTCAACCTAGGAAGAAATCCAACTAATCTTTTGATCTGATTGCAAATATATTAAGACTATATATATTATCCATAAACAACTGGACTATCTGTTTTTGTATTAATGTTCATATTTCTTCAAATATGAATTATATACTAAGGAACCCTGGACTTCTTTGCATAGGATTCTAGAGGCATGGGTTGTAACTTTTAAGTTTTGGCTGCGTCTTTGTTTCTGCACTGACCCTAACAGTTTGTCCCAGTTAGAAATGAGAGAGCTTCAGCTTTCGAAATGGTGGCAACATATTGAAAAAAAGATCTTTTCCTTGGGCTTCTCTTGGGAGGCCCTACAAATGCTCACCGCTCCGGAGATTTACCATCGCTTAAAGACTAGATTATTTGATCAAGAGTACCAATTTCTCCTGAGCAAAGCGCAAAGCTCTTGCTCTCCAATATTCTTTGGGATTATCCCTCAGAAAACTAGCCTTGCTATATACCTGCAACAACTTATTAATTACAATTACAGATGGGTCATGACTAGAGCAAGGTGTAACTCTTTTCCGTCAGCACATCTTCAAGGTAGATTCTCTGGTATTCCACAAAATGAGCGTCGCTGTCAATTTTGTCCTGATACAACTGATACACTTTCTCATATTCTGCTCCATTGTTCAAAGTACAACAACATCAGAACCGATTTGAGAACTGTGTTACCAACAGGATTTATGCTCCTTTCTGATAAAATAAAAATGGCTAAGCTTCTAAATAGCTCTAGTGTTGAAATATCTGAAGCTGTTGCTATGTTTTTGCTCTGTGTACTGCAAGTAGAGCAATAATGATCTTTTATTGTATTTGAAATTCTTGGCACTTGTTTTATGCCTAATAAAGGTTTTTTGGATTTGGATTTGGATTTAGGATTCTAGAGGAAACCTTTCCTAGTGTGGATATTTTGCTGGTGGTAGATTTTAATGCCGGAGTGGTCCAGGATATTAATTGTTAGATCAAAAATACTCAGACTAACTTGAAGGACTCATGGTATCCTTCAAGGTGTTCCTCAGATAGGGTTTTGAACAAGAATGGAGCTTGTCTTCTGAATCTGATTTCCAGATTTGGCTGATATAACCTTCACGACACTGAATGTGATATTCTAAAAGGTTTCATACCTTTTAAACTGTTAATTTTGCCAGCATCATCAATTACATTTTGGTCTCCATGTCTCTTTTATATAGGACTCACGTTTTTTGATAGCCACTTGGGCTTTTTATAAAAGTGACATCAGCCTACCAGCCCCCCTTCATCTTGGGGGTTGCCAGCTATAGACTGACCGTTCTAGGTAGCAAGATAGTCCAAAAAGATTTCTGAAGGCCCAGTTTCCAAGGAAACAGTTTATGACATTACATTGCAGAGCATAGATGAATACAAGATTCAATCAAAAAGGTAGGTGGTCCATAGAATGTATATGGATCCCTCCCAACCCAGTATTCAGCTCTTTCTGCTCTATTATGGAGATTGCATTTATCTGGAACATGTCTCTCACGTCTGTGTCTATCAACAGGTGTTAGCTGTGACAGTTAGATGGAACCACCCTTGCTCCAAGGCAGTATCCCTCGCAAAACCAGACTCTGGGGACAAAGGACACAAGATGGCCATCATTTTCACACCCCGCTTGTCAGTTTCCATATGTATTCAGTGGGCTGCTTTGGAAATTCAATGCTTGACTCAGTGCATCTTCGAAGGCTTTCGCGGCTGAATTCAACTGGTTGTTGTGGGCTTTCTGGACTGTGTGGCCGTGGTCTGGTAGATCTTGTTCCTAACGTTTTGCCTGCATCTGTGGCTGGCATCTTCAGAGGTAGGTGGAATTTGCTATGCAAAGGTGTGATTGAGTGCATTGTATTGCGGGTGGGGTTACCAGTCCGTTTACATTTGTAATTGCATTTGCATTCCCTGCAGCAGCAGCAGCAGTATTGGTGAATGCAAATCCTGTGTTTGGGTGGAGTCCATTGTCCATGAACAATACAATACAACACCCTCAATACAATGCACTCAATCACACCTTTGCATAGCAAGTTCCACCCAAACACTTACTGATTGGTTCCCCACCCTGGAATATGGACAATATATACCCCACTAAATATTCCCTTCTCACTAGACACAGTGTGTAACAGACTTCTCTCTGTGATACACCTCTGAAGATGCCAGACACAGATGCAGTTTGATCCAGTTAGTCAGTTTTTCATGTGTAGGTGTAAGGAATTCCAAAGAGCAGAAATAAAAAGTCTTTTGATTATAAGTCCGTTTATTCAGACATCCTGGAAAGCACACACACACGACATGGCAGGAATGAGCATCCCCGCTCAAACAACAGGTTATAATGCTGACTAACCCATCCCCCCTGCCCCGTTCTCATGAGAACGGAATTCTACTATGCAACAGCGAGATAAGCATTCTCACAAGGTTGGTGCAGGTTTTGGCCGGACGCCCGGCCAAAAGAATCTCCGTCAAGGCCAGGTTAGGCTGTAAGGGAAACAAGGAAAATCGGCTGAGATCCTTACACTCCTGCCTCCCCCTGTTAGAAATCTCCCCTTTTTCCCCCTCGGTTTGTCCGAAAAGCTTGGTGAAATGCAGCAATAAAGAGAAGGGCATCACACTCTCCTTATACACCCATTGATTATGGCCAGAAGAATAGCCCACCCATGAGACACCAGATATTGTAGGACGCTTTGGAAAAGAAGCGAGAGTCCAGGATAGCTGCGTCCTATCTCATAATGCTTATGTCCATCAATTCATAACTGGCGGGGGGTGTCTCCGGAGGGTCGTGCTGAGCATCTGAAGCCTGGAGCCTCCTTGGAGCGGGTAAGCTGGACATGGAAGATCGGGATGAATGTTACTTTAGTGAATTAGAGCAGATCTTAAGCGAGCAGTACCATCATTAATCACTTTTCCAATCCCAAAGGGACCCACACATTTCTTGCCAAGTTTTGAGGTATTTATGCATCGCCTGAAGTAGGTTTTAGTGGACAAATAAACCCAAGCCCCAACACGCAGAAAGGGGAATTCTGATGCGGTGTTTATCTGCCTGAAACTCTTTGGGCTTCTTGAGCCTGTTTTAAGGTAGACTGAACTTCGACTTCCAGCCTTCAGCTAGTGACAAAATCCATTGATTGAATTCTTGGTGGCTGCAATACCCTCCCTCCGGAAAGAGCAGCTGGGGCAACTTGTGGCGGAAGGATCGGACCAGAGACTTCGCCGACATGGGGTTTTCTGCGCACTGCCATGAATTGCATTATTGTAAAGCATTACTCTCGCGAAGGAAGTAATTCACACCAGTTGTCCTGATGGTAGTTTGTATAACAACGTAAAATATTGCTCTATAGTGTTCTGTTCGTCCGCTCACTTTGGCCATCACTTTGAACGCAGTAGGGGAAGCGGCGCACTGCTGGTGTGGTTCCCAACAACTCCAGGAAAGCCTTCCAAAAATCGAGAAATGAATTGAGGGCCCGCGATCCGATACCACCTTCTCAGGAGAGGTGAATGTAGGCGTAGAATGTGTTGAATGAACAACCGGCTATTAGTTTTTGGGAGCTGAAGGTATGGTGGTGCAAAGGAATGAAATCGCGCTACTGTTTTGGAAGAGATCCACCACCACCCACAAAACAGTGTGTTCCCGCGTGACTGTTTGGCAAGTCAGTGATAAAATCCATTGAAATAACCTGCCGGAATCGGGAGGCAACGGGAGAGAGGTTTCAGTAATCCATGAGGCTTTCTCGGGTATTGACTCTGGCTCCTGCACATATGGAACACCCTTTAATGTAAGACTCAACGCCCTTATAAGCGCATAGAGCCACCAAAACTGGCTACCGGGCTAAAGATGAAGAGTTTTCACAAACCCGAAGTGCTCCAGCCTGATGAGCATCATGGCATGCTTGAAGAACCTGCTTTCAGAGGGGAGGAACGGCAGGCATTCAACACTTCCCCTTTTCCAGACACCATCACTCCGCTGAAGGTGGCATGCATTTTTTCCTCTGTTGGCAAGCTCGGCGTAATCCCTGCCTCCTTGAGTTCTTGAAGGAAGCTGAGATGATGGCTGGATGATACGTAAAGAGGAGGTGACGAGAGGATTGTGAGCGGGTGACAGCCAATCCTAGCGCTGGGAGGGAGAGAGAACGGTCGCTGGAATATCTCCGTGGGGATCGCGCCTCCCCCCCTCGGAGGGCCGGGACAATGCATCAGCCAGCTTATTGCTTTTACCAGGGAAAAATGGACGTAAAAGGAGAAAGCGAGAAGTTTAGAGAAAAAAATCAGCCCAACGTAATTGTTTAGCTTGACATTTTGAGCTGAAAAGGCGCGGTGGAAAGAAAGCAGAAATGAGGTATGGGCGCCAATATTTTCTACCTGAATAAAACCCATTGATTATAAACCCAGAGGAATACCCCACACCCAAGAGACTAAAATATTGTAAGCCGCTTTATGCGATTAAAGCCGGAGAGTCCAGGATGGCATGCCAATTTCGTGAATGCTTGTGGCCATCAATAATAGTTTTCGGTGGGGGTCTCTCCGGCGGGTCGTGCCAGTAGCATCGGAAGCGGGAGCCTCCTTTGAGTAAACTGGAATGGAAGAACAGGATGGATATTACACTAAGAAGAGTTGGGAAACGGCAACCAATGGGCAGTGACATCATTAATCACTTTTTACGTAATCTGAAAGGGTCCTATGAGATCTGGTTTACACCTAGTTTGAAAAATTTAGCGCGACGTCTCACAGAGATTTTTTGCAGACAACCGTACGACCAGCTTCAAGCGTACACGCCAGAGAGAGGAAATCTGAAGCGGTGCTTATCCGGCTGCAGCTTTTGGGAGTCTTATAGCCTGTTGCAGGCAGTTTGGACCATTTTCCACGGCCAGAGATGAAATCTACACTGCTTCAAAACTCCGGAGGAACCAATGCATCCGCGAAGGTAGTTGCGGCAATACTTGGCGGGAAGGAAGCTTAATCGGACACAATTTGAAGGGTTTTTTGTACTAAGCTAGGAACTGCGATTATTATAGAAAAGCGTATTCTGCAAAACCGAATTAGCTTTCGCACCAATTGTTCTTATGGTGGTAGTTGGTGTAACAACAACGTAAATACCGATCTAGAGGTTCATGTTACGTTCCTCTCTGACTCACCGGCACTTTGCAGGCGGCAACGCAGTAAAGGCTGACTTAACGTACCGGGCGCCCTTAACAACCCTAGAAAGCTTTCCGGAAACTTTGAGGAAATGAATTAGAGGGCATACGCTGGTCGAGACATATACCTTAACGGGCCGGAGTGTAGGACGGTAAAAATACATGCTGAATGAACAGACGGCGCACCCTTAGGAGCCGGAGAGGATGGAAGCACATGGGATGAAATGGGCTTGTTTTAGAAAATAAGTCCACCACCACCCACATAGACCGCGGTGCCATGACACTCTGGTAAATCTGTAATAAAAATCCCATGGAGATGAGCTTCCCAGAGGCGGGAGGCCACGGAGAGGTTCAACAGAGACCGTGGGGTTTTCCCGGAGGCGTTCTTAGCTTCTGCACGTAAACAAACGAAAGCAAACGCTCTTAATATCACGTCTCAATGTCAACCTTTGCGCGCCAGCTACCACCACGAACTGACCGGGCACAAATGCAGAGTTTTTAGAAAGCCAAAATGTCCCAGCGGCGAAGGCGAATATCATGCTGACAGAGGGCCTCGGGGAAAAAGAACTGCTGGCAGCTAATGAGGGGAGGCCGTACCAACAATCCCAGCATGCCAAACACCTTAATTCTCCAAAGCGCCATGGGAGTCACGCTTCCTCCGCGCGGAGGGCTTACAGCCCCTCGGGCCTCGAAATCTTCGGTGAGGAAAGGAGAGACCAAGGCTGGGAATAAGCCCGGAGGAAGGAGGAGCGGATATCTGGAGATCGGTGACAGCCAGCCCCAGGCCTGGGAGTGGGAGGAGAGAACCTGAGTGCTTGCCGAATGTCCCCGTAAGGCAGCTCCACCTCGCCGGTAGGCTGAAAGCGACAATCAGCCAACTTATTGGTTTTCCGGGAAAAATATGGACCGTGAAAGAGAAGCGAGAAAGAAACTGAAGGCTCAGCGGAAGTTTTCGCTGGACATCTTGCAGAGGGGGGTGGAGGAGAGGCGTGGCTAAGCTCTTGTGATCGATCCGGAATAAACTTGAAAGCAGAAGGTGTTTGCAGCCCCTCCAGCCAGTGATATGCCTAGCGGGAGAAGTGCTACTTTACGATCAAGCGCAGTTTCTTTTTTATCCCCACAGTCCAGTTGCTAAGTTCAGCAATCGGAGGAATTTCTTTGATAAATAAGTAATATGCGGAACCAGCTCATCATCTTTATTTCTTCTGCAACAGGGCTGCCCTCAAAGCGCTTTGTCCCAGGCATCCACCGCGAAACCTACAAAGCGGGAGATTCGGGGTCAGGAGTGCTTCAGGATAGAGTTCGGGTAGTAAAAGCAGATTTTGTGCCGAAAAGGCTGAAAGGCGCTCTGAGCATTGCTTCGTATAGCCTGGAGTAGCCCCGGGCTTAAGCAGCGTAGTGGATCTTTACCCTAGCGCGCAGAAGAGGTTCAGTGAAGTGGGAGAGTCAGATTCAAAAGCGTTTAATTAGGGGTATAAAGAATCCACGATAGGAAATTAGCAAAACCTGGAATGTTATTGGAGTTCTTTTTTCGGCTGGTAGGGCACGAGCCATTGCGGGAGTGACTGCATCAATTTTGTAAGCAGGATCCATTTTTTAGACCCTCGAGGCTGAGATCCCCGATAACCAAGAAAATAGTCAATAGAGGTTTGGTGGAAACAGCGGTACATTTGAAAGATTTGGCAAAGAGGGAGTTGTTGAGCAAAAGCGTTTCAATACGCCTTCTCCAACCAATGCTTCATGTGCTTTCCTCCATGGTTTTGGTGAATAGGAAAATTCACAAAGCGCCATCATAGAGTACACCACTTTACTCCCTTGTACAATAAATCATGGAGAACTTTCCTGCTGATAAAGGTACCACTTCTAAAAGCCCGGGGCCCCACTTAAGCTTGAATGGCATTGATAGACAGTATTCAAACAACCAAACTTTCTTTGTGTTAAAATGCGATTAAGCCATGTCTATAGCCTTCTACAGCAATTCCTGACCCTGTAGTAAAGCTTCTCTCAAAGTCCAACTTAGTAAAAGATCGCGTCCCTTGCCCAATGCATCTAAAAAAGATCCTTGATTAATGGCAAAGGGTATTTATTATGGACAAGGGAGACTGCATTGAAGACTCGATAATCTCAGCAGAGCCGTAGCATTCCATCTTTCTTTTTTACGGAAACAATACAGGAGCAGTATCGCGCAGGTTTTGGTGAGTTCGCCGTGATGAACCCGCTGGCTAGGTTCTTGTTCTAAGAAGGCCACGGTAAGTCTTTCTCCTCATTGGGACTCATCGCGGTAGAATTCTCCCTTTGGGCGGAGTTAAGCTTCCTGGCTGTATCACGCATTTTCCGTGGCACGTCGAGTGTCTCTGTTGGAACCTTGGCGGACTGATGCATTCTTGCTCCTGAAAATACTCTACAGCTAAATCTTGGTAAGCGTTGTGGAATGCCGTAGAATCGGGAGCAACGTCGCTGATGAAATTAAAGCCAGGGGGGTGTGTATCAGAGAATGAAGCCGAAAGTTTTCCCCAATTCATGTGTTCACCGCCAGGAGGGTCAGTGAATTCTAAGATCCTTTCTTTCCAAATGAATTTTGGTTCATGCAACAAACAACTCATAATATGCCCAGAACTATGGAGTGTTTGAATACCGGCTGAAGCCAGAATAAAACTAATGAATTTTCCCCACGGAATCGTGCGCGAAATGGAGGAGAACGGTTGCATTTTAGAACTGGGCCGGTCCTTTTCGGCCCCGGAAGGACTACGTCATCCATTTGGGTAGATAATGGTATGGAAGGCTTAGCCAGGGGGGACTTGGCGTCTAGAACCCTAAGCTCCTCCGGCCACCTGGGGCCGCGTATTAAGCAATGGAACGCAGCCCGAATCCACAAGGGCTATGAAGGGCTATAATACGGAAGTAATATGCTTTAGCGGGGTTGGCTTTCAGGAAACGCTTGGATTTGTAATGGAGTCGCTGCCTTCACTCACCCGGCTGCCTGAGTCGAACCATATGTCCATGGGGCTGAAGAGTAAAACAAGTAGCTGCTTCCCCCCCTCACTCTGGGTCGCCGAATGCAACCGCCTTTAGACGGTAGGCCTGTTGAGTCTCGGCCAGTTTGCGTGGTGGTTTGGCAGATGCTGGAGATGTGCCGCTGCCGAAGGCGGTTGGCTTCTGCTTTTGGGCAGTTACGACCAGATTGAGCCTGGTCTCCTCCGGCAGTTGAAAGACCACATAACAATCCAGTCGGGCGACGGCGCTACCGGAGGTGGTCTCTTGATACCGGTAGGGGCGGCTGGTTTGAAAGCTTGCAGTGGTAATTACGCGAGTGGTAGTGCGTAGTAAACGGCGGTTTTGGCGCGCATGGGCCTCAATGCACCTGGCGTATTCCAAAGCGAGTAGACTTCATACCTGGGATCCCAATGGTGATCAATCCAGCAATAAAGTCTTTGCAGGGGATCCTAATTAAAAAACTTACCGCTTTCACGCAGCTTTTCGTCGGGGCCAACAATGGGATCGAGCAGAGTACCGCCATTTCATGCGCCAGGCCACTCAGGAGAGTCCGGGCAGCAGCGCTGCGCAGACGAAATTCTACCGGGCAAATTGCGTAAACGAAGCGGTTGCCTTGCTGAATAGATTTGATGGTCGCCCAGATAAGCTTCATTTTCAGCACCCGATCTTGGAAGCCAGCCCTTAAGAACCCTGTTGAGGAACGCGAGCACCCGTGCAAAGTATACTTCATCTTGCAGGTTGCAAAAGAGTCACAAACCAGTCGGTTGCTGCCCCATCTGTGACTGAGCCCACAATGTCCCGGTGATTTTTTCAGCGCTCAGACCGTATAAATAAATCGCCATAGTCCTCCATGCTGTAGGCATCGAAAGGTGCAAGATAAAGTAGGAAGTTTGAAGCCGGTCCTTAATCGCCAGAGCGGAGCAGGTATTGGAGGTCTGTGTAATATCCCCTCTCCACGTTTCGTATGCAACACTTAGCGAGTTCGCGCGGTTCATGCGCGAGGTTAAGAGGTTGAGGCAGCGTTGGCGCAGAGGGGGGGGTCGAATCGGGTGGAGAATTGGTGACGCTGGTGACTAAAGCCGTTATACGCGGGCTATGTTCTGGTGGGATCCTGGTCGCGGAAGGTGGCAGGATTCCAGCAGCTGCCGCCCTCTGGCGCGCTGCTGTACCAGTGAACAAAGCGTAGACTCCAACCCTTGCTGTATCCTGTTACTGCAAAGCTATCTTCAGTTCCCTCTCCAAAGGCGGCCAGCTCTCTCTGGCCCTTTGCGATGTCAAAGGCGCATCCATGGTGCGCGTCATGCAAAGCTTCTTTCTCGTTCAATTTGGTCAATTCGTCTCCGCTGGAACAGCTGCAAAGTTAGTTCCACTGCGTGCGTATTTAAGCGCCTGAAGCGCTTTCGGCGTTATCGCTGTAAGTCCAGTTTGGGTGTTCTAGGACTTTATCATGGACTGATAGAGTTCTTGCACATATTGCGTTACAGCTGTAGCGCCGTCGGCACGCGTCCACCCGAAGTTGGATTACTTTTGCGCTGCCGTTGTTCCCGGCGTCTCTTTTGCAGAGTTTTCACGCTCTTGCTGCGAAGCTGTTCGTTCGTTCCTCTCTCCCATAGCTGGCGTTCACGGCCCATGCTTCTTGGGCATCTGCGCGATTCGGCTTCACTTCCCTCATCCCAGCTCTCTTTTCGATGGGAGAGGGAATTAGATCCGGCTGGGAAGTGCAGGCTTTTCTCCGGACTGCCTCTCTTCATCTGAGCGCAGGATCGCCGTTAAGTTCACCGGGTACGGCACCATCGGGGAGGCATCTCGCGTGCAGCCGCTGGTCGAGGATCTGGGGGGGTCCGATCGAAGAGAGCCCGATCGCACGATACCCCTCCCAACTCCTGGTTTAGTCCCAGTTTCAACGCAGGGTGGTCTCGAGGGCCTTGGGGCCAGACTGATGCTATGCCCAACCGCGGTGGATCTTTGGGAGCATCACCAAAATATCGAAGTCCAGGAATCGCTCAATGGACTCCCTGTGTTGCCGCGATGAGAAAGGTATGAGTCGAGGCCCGTCTCCTCCGCGATGACAGGTTGCATCTGAGGAGTTTGCTTAATCCATACTTAAAACGGGTGGAGTACCACCGATCCACAGGCGCTTCGATCCATAGATGACAGCGCTTCCAAGCGACTCATGTAATTCCCCATGAAATTCGCCTTTCTCTCGCCCTCGCCGTTCCCAACGTGAGTAAGGGAAGACTTCGTGCGCTGGATACGCAGGACGGAAAGAAGTCTACCAGCCAGACCCCGCTCTTCACGGTTCCTCTAAATCCAGAAGGAGAGCTCGAGGAGCTCCTCTTTGGGGAGCTACCAGGGCCTTCACGGCAGGAACATTCAACCTCTCCATGCCGGTGACACCAGAGGAGTCCACTGCACTATAAGACAATAGATGAGCGATAGTTTCCTGCCACAATGTAAGGAATTCCCATAGAAGCAGAAATAAAAGGCTTTTGGGTGTAAAGACCCGTTTATTCAGACATCCTAGAAAGCTTCACGACACGCTAGTGGCAGGAATAAGATCTCCCGCCAGAAGCACAGGTTATAACTCTGTCCATCCCATCCCACCTCCTCGGTTCCCATGGAGGAACGGAGGTCTCATCTCCCTACGCAGAGAGATAAGGCGTCTCGCCCGGGCTGAGAAGTTGGCCCATCGCCGGGCTGTGAACAGTAGTCAGGCCAGGCGGGCTGACCTCGGCTCATCAACACCATTGAAGATCCTTTACGAGGGAAAGTTTGAGCAGCCAAATTCTTTATGATCCTAACCAGACTTGAAAGGGGTGCTTGGCTCCTTCACTAACCAATCGGCTAGTGCTCAACGCATAGAGTTTGATGGCAGCGGTTTCCTTATCTCCGACAGTCCAGTTTAGTTGGAACCAGAAAATTTTACTGGATAAATAAAGCGCTATCACGGTACCAATTTATTGTCTTTATTTTCGTGCAAGCAGCCAGCGTGGCCATACTTTCGTCCAAAAGCATAATCCGTGAACAAAGAAAGCGAAGCTCAGGGTCGAAGGGATGTGTCAGAATTGGCTCAGTTGTGAAAGCTGTTTTCAGCTGCTGGAGCAGCTAATTGGCATTCCCTTGCGATAGCCAGGGAGGGGCTCCTCGGCTTGGCGGCTTGAGCGTGATCCTTTCCTTTAGTGCGAAAAGATCAGTGAGCTGATAAAGGCAAAAGTTTGGCAAAATGGGGAATGAAGTCCCGATAGAAGTTAGCAAAGCCTAAGAAAGATTGCCAAATTCCTTCTATTGGTAGGGGCAGGCCAGTCATTCCCTCTTTGCAGCGCCACTTTAGCCGGGTCCAGTGCTAGACCGTCAGCGGATAGTCGATAGGCCAGGTAGTCTATGGGGGGTTGGTGAAAGCAGCATTTTGACAACTTGGCACAGAGGAGTTATCAAGTATTAGCGTTGTAAACTTCCCGGACTAAAAGCCTCATGCTCTTCCAAGGGTCTGTACAATGGTAAATCAAGAACATCATCCAAATATCGACTACTCCCTTGTACAAGATAAATCATGTAATACTTCGTTTTATGAGGGTGCCACGAAAGCCCTGGGGCCCCTGAAGCTAATCCGGAAGGGCATTATTAAATATTCATATTGCCCGAATTTGGTATTAAATGCTGTTAAATGTTCAGTACCCCTCAGCGATCGCGGACATGATAATAAGCTTCCAGCAAATCCAATTTGTGTAAAATCCGGCCTTTGCCTAGAGGCATCCAAGAGGTCCTTTATTGGCGGCAAAAGGATATTTGTTGGAGATGGAAACAGCATTTAAAGGTCCACGATAATCAGTACAGCAGAGTCTTAACGAACCGTCCTTTTCTTAACAAATAAAACAACAGGGCGGCATGGGTGTAGGTTGCTTTGTGGCTCGCACTGCATGAATCTGCGGGCCTAAATTTTTTATCTAAGAAGAGCTGGTTCGCCTTTCCTCGGTGGGACTCATACGATAGATCCTACCCTTAGGTAATTGGGCTCCGGGTTGTAGCAGGATCTTGCAATCGGTATCTCTATGGGGGGGAAGCTGATCGCGACTCTGTTCCTGGAAAACTCTAGATAGGTCTTGATACTGGGGATTTCTACAAGGCGCGGGGAGTTTCCAGTACATTGAAAGCTGTAGCGATGGTTGCTTCCCCTCCCTCACCGATGGATCTTCCCCATCCATGTGATCTCCGCAGAGGGATCTGAGAATTGAAGGATTCGCCTTCCAAAGCGAAGGTTAGTTCGTGTAAAAGTAGCCATGGCATACCTAAAACAATGGAGTGCTTTGCAACTGGAGCAGAATGAAACTAATCTTTTCCCAATGATCGTTACAGCATAGCAATACGGTTGGAGTTTTGAACCGGGCGGACCCTCACCACCCATTGGGCTTCCATCCATTTGGGTGAAAGGAATGGAGCTTTCACCAAGGGAATCGGTCTAAACCGAAGTTCCTCGGCCATACTTGCGTTTCATAAGACAGTGGGAGCAACCTGAGTCCACAAGTGCAGAGGCCAAAATGCGCCAGAGTGTTTACTGGGGTTGGATACGGAAGTCATAATAGTAATCGGCGCACTGCCTGCACTAAACGGATCAGGAGAAGGATTAAGATCCACGGGTGCCGCTGAAAGGCTAGCGCAGTTTCTTCCTCTTCGACATCCTCATCAAAAGTAGCTTTGGATGATCCTTGAGTTGGCAGGCTGGATTTGCGTGGAGGCAGCAGACGGCAGCGGCCCCGGAGGGAGGCTTCTGCTTCTTCAGGCAGTTGGCAGCCAGGTGGCCAGGACCTCTGAAATAGAGGCACAATCCAAAACGGCGACGGCGTTCCGACGTGGTCTCTGCCGTTACGGCCGGGCTTGGGTTTCTATCTGCCGGCGGCGTTGTTGGCGGTTTGATGCCTCCAGCGGGCATAGGCAAGATGGGCAGCAACCTGCGAGCCAAGCTTCGATCAATCCATAGCGTTTCGCGGGATCGAATAAGGATCACTGTTTCACCTAAGTTTAATATCCATTGCCGAAAAATACTGCGCATTTCATGCACTCGGGCCAGTCCGGGTGGAAGTTTACTGGCGCTCAGCGCCGAATTCACGGGCAAAATCAGCAAAGGAAGCGGTTGCCCTGTTGGATGGTTTTACTGTCTGGATGGCATCGTTTTCAGCATTGGGATCTTGAATCGAATCAGCAACGCTGGAGGAAGCCCGCTACCGTCGCGAGGGTATCGCCCCTGCAATTCATATAAAGAGAAACAAACCACTCAGCGGCTACCCGTCTTCAACAATTCCAATTCAATGTCTCAGATTTTTTCGCCGTTCAGAACGATATAGATCATGAAATTCTTGCATATGAGCATCGAGTTGCAGAATAAAAAAGGAAGTTTGGGCTGCAATTCATCAAAGCGAGCTGGGATGGGGTCTGTAGAACCCTCTTTCAATGCGGCTTCAGAGTGCGTATAGCGGTTGCTGCTGCATGTACCCTGGTTGTTGTTGTGTACTGGATAGGGTAGGGGCTGGAGGAGCAGGGGTTGAGGAGGTGCCCCAGGTTGAAAAGCTGGAACCGGGCGCTGCGCCGCTCCCTGCAGGAGGGAGGGTCAGCCGCGGGGTGCGGAAGGTGTAGGCACCAACTGGGGCTCTAACCAACGTCTCACGCTGCCGCCGTAGAGTTGCTCCCGTTCAGCCAATTCCCTTTCCTTGCGTGTTAAAGGCATCTTGGTGCTGGCGTGCAAAGCTGCCTCTCGATCAATTTAGCTCTTTTCGTCTGCTGAACGGCTAAAGTCAGTTCATTCTGGAGTTTGGATGGCTTTGATGTTGTCGGCTGGCACTGTAAATCCAGTTTGGACTGATCCAGCACTTTGTCATGAATCGTTAGATTCTGTTGATTGAATTCTTCACTGTCCAACTCCATTTGGATTTCCTTGCGTTGCTTTTCACGGTCCGTTGCAGACTTTCACGGTCCCGTTGCAGATTTTCGCTCCTCCTCCCACAGTGTTCGGCCACGCTCCCAGGCAAGTTTACGTCCCGCAGCATGGCCACCGCATCGTCCCAATTTTCTTTTCGAGGGCATGGGTAGCGATTAGGGATTGGGATCCAGTTCCTCCTCTGATGGTTTTTCCATCATACTTCCAACTGCTCCATAGATTTCACCCATTCGCTGCGTTAAGCTCCCGGGTTTAGTACTGCCGAGGTGGTGTGGAACCCTCTTCCGATCATCGATCCAACCCTCGTCATCGTCCCTGCTTCCGCTGTAACTTTGGGACGAGCTCCGGTGCTATGCCACTGCTGATACCTGGGAATGTCCTCCAAGTATTTGTCCAGGAACCTTTCAATGGATTCTTGGCTGTCAGCATGAATGGTAGATAATCCAAACTCCTCAGGGACTGGCTGCATCTGGGGTTTGTAATCCACACGTTGCCGGGTGGAAATGAACTGGTCAACAGGCGCTCGATCCATAGATAAGCGCACAAAAAAAACTCATGCATCTCCACACGATCTGAACCATGTCGACATTCAAGGGAAGAGAGGCGGGACTCGAACTGGACGAGGTCGGGAGAGAGGCACCAGCGAAACGGATCATCTCCGGATCCTCGAGGAGTCTGGAAGGGAAGGCTCGAAACCCTCTATGGGGCTATCGTGCCTTCCACATGGTCAAGAGTACTCAATCTCTGCATGTTAGAACACCAGAGATCCAAACACAGTCAAGAGAAAAAAATGAGTTAGATTCCTGCCATAATGTAAGGAATTCCAAAGAGCAGAAATAAAAAGTCTTTTGATTATAAGTCCGTTTATTCAGACATCCTGGAAAGCACACACACACGACATGGCAGGAATGAGCATCCCCGCTCAAACAACAGGTTATAATGCTGACTAACCCATCCCCACTGCCCCGTTCTCATGAGAACGGAATTCTACTATGCAAAAGCGAGATAAGCATTCTCACAAGGTTGGTGCAGGTTTTGGCCGGACGCCCGGCCAAAAGAATCTCCGTCAAGGCCAGGTTAGGCTGTAAGGGAAACAAGAACGACTGAGATCCTTACAGTAGGCATAGTCAGTATCCTGAGAAAGACAGATCTCAAGGAAAGCTGTCATGCTGAATACTCACCCTACTGTACTTACCACAGTAATCTCTATTGAACATATGGATGGGCAGGAGCCAGAAATGAAAGGTAGCTCAAGGGACACCTTCTCCCACCTGGCCTGGCCATACACTGCAGTCACCTGGGGAAATTCCAGCACGCAGAACCGAGGTCACCAATGGCAGCTCCAACCTTTGGAGTGCTTTGGAGATTTCCAAGAATTACAACTGATCTTTGGATGACAGTGATTATCTATCTATCTATCTATCTATCTATCTATCTATCTATCTATCTATCTATCTATCTATCTATCTATCTATCTATCTATCTATCTATCTATCTATCTATCTATCTATCTATCTATCTATCTATCTATCTATCTATCTATCTATCTATCTATCTATCTATCTATCTATCTATCTATTTATTTATTTATTTGTGTCTGTTATTTATCATCCACTTTTCTCACTTGGACTCAAGGCAAATTACACAGAGCGAATCAATACAATCGACAGGTGGGATACTCAGTAAACAGTGCAATAGAATGAAGGCTGTAGAACCAGAAATCTCAAGCAGAACTGAAGCGAAGCACAGGAGTTAACATGAGCCATCCAGTAATGCAAAATTCCGCCGTAGGATCTGAGTTTTAGCAAGCTATACAGAATAGTGTATAGACCTCAGTCTGTAATACATTTCCTAAGTAACCTGGCGGATCAGTTAGCTTAGTGCCGTTCTACAGAAAAGCTGTTTTGCATAGTTTGTGGAATGCTGTGAGGGTGAAAGCTTTCCTTACATGCGAAAGGGATCTGAACATCTTAGTGGACCCCTGAGCCCCTCAGGGGAGGGTGGTATATAAGTGGAACAAATAAATAAATAAATAAACTGAACATGAGTCATGATGCGGCGGCCAAGAAGCCCAATGCGATTTTGGGCTGTATTAATATGAGTATGGTGTCAAGATCGAGGGGTGTGATTGTACCTCTCTATTCTGCATTGGTTAGACCTCACTTGGAATATTGTGTACAGTTCTGGGCAGCGCCATTCAAGAAGGATATTGACTGGCTGGAGCGGGTCCAGAGGAGGGCAACCAAAACGGTAAAAAGTCTGGCGTCCATGCCCTACGAAGAGAGGCTTAGGGAGCTGGGGATGTTTAGTCTGGAGAAGTGAAGGTTGAGGGGGGGACATGATAGCTACATGTAAATATTTGAAGGGATGGATTCAATGTGCAGGAAAAGAGATTCCATCTAAACAATGGGGAGAACTTCTTGACTGTCCGGGCTATTTGACAGTGGAATTCACTGCCTCGGAGAATGGTGGAGTCTGGAGGTTTTCAAACAGATGCTGGATGAACATATGTCAGGAGTGCTTTGATTGTGTGTTCCTGCACTGCAGGGGGTTGGACTTGATAGCCCTTGGGGTCTCTTTTAACCCTATGATTTTACGATTTTATGACTCCCTCAGGCAACCTGTTCCATAATGGAGAAGATACGTGAACGGGCAGTTGTTGATGTTGTCCATTTGCAGATCGGCACCTGCAGGAGACCCTGCTCTGCTGCCCTGGAGGAAATGGCCTCTTTGGAGGGTGGGCTTCACGGCATTATAACCTGCTGAACACCGCCTCCCCCTCCCCCAAATCTCTAGGAGTTTCCCAACTGTACTGATCTGCACTGATTTGTTGCTGAAACATCACACATCTTTCAACTGATGCTCATGGGGGTGCCCCATTTGACAGTCACAGCAACTCTCATGGTGGCACGTGTCAGTCAAAGTGATGAAAGGAAATCAGCAGATATTAAAAAGCAGATGGCCACGGAAGACAAGCGGCTCTCTTTATAGAAGACCCGAGTGGCTCAATAAAGCGAGTGACTTGCATTCCAGGACCTGTTCTAAGATGTTCTGTGGCCACCGGGATTCTTGGCTATCGGCCTTTTAATATCTGCTGATTTCTCTGCATTGCTTTGACTGACATCTGCCACATTGAAGGTTGCTGTGACCATCAAGTGGGGCCCAAATATTTTAATTAATAAATAACAGGGAAGGGATTCCTCCTTTCTTACTTCACCAGTTATCCTACCTCAGTTAAAAGACATGTGGTGCTTCAGTGACAAATCAGGGTGGGTTCCCCTCCACTCTTCGATATTAGCAATTCTGTTTAGCTGTATCTTGGCATCTTTCTCTTTTCCTCCTGAGCAAGATTAATGATTCTATCATTTGAGAGGGGATTGGGATCTCCATTCGATGCGCAGTGCTCAGCATGTTTCTAGATTAAAGTGTCACATCATGTACACCTTTCCATCTTTTTAACCTCACCGACTCATCCTGTAGTTTCAATTCCACCCTCAAAGGAGAAGAAATGTGATATTCTGACACTGACATGAAGGGAAATTCCAGGCGAGGGGCCCCTTCAGTGTGCGTGCAGACATTGTTTTGACAAATTCCATGAGCACACTCAGTTACCATTCCTTTCTCAACTGCCCTGCACATAAGAGAGCCCATTTCCAGCTAATTTGGGACTGACATTCTGACCAGCTCGTGGTCCGTTTGTCCGTCCGTCCGTCCGTCCGTCCGTCCGTCCGTCCTTCCTTCCTTCCTTCCTTCCTTCCTTCCTTCCTTCCTTCCTTCCTTCCTTCCTTCCTTCCTTCCTTCCTTCCTTCCTTCCTTCCTTCCTTCCTTCCTCCCTCCCTCCCTCCCTCCCTCCCTCCCTCCCTCCCTCCCTCCCTCCCTCCCTCCCTCCCATCCTAGCACAGTAAAAGGGATACTCAGTTTGCTGGGAGTAAAATGTAGACAACTGGGGTAGGCAATGGCAAACCACCCCATAAACATACTCTGTCTAGTAAACATCATGATGTGACGTCATCCCATGGGTCAGCCATGACCCTGTGCCAGAGACATAGGGATGGGAAATGGCGCCTGGGGCAACATCTGCTCCAGGTGCCCCCACCCCCCACGCTGCACTTACCTTAGCTGGCAGGAGCCAGTTGTGGGTTGCCCCTCAGCCCAGCCCAACCAGGCTGCTCCTTCAGCTGGCCTCCACCAGGAGGCAGAGCCACCAGGGGCAGAGCCAAGGGGCGCCTGGCGGCAGCCCAACCACCCTATTCCTTCGGCCGGTGGAGGCTCTTTCTAAAACGACCACAGAAGAAAATGTAGTCAGGGCATTAGAGGAATGGGGAAAGCCTTGTTTACCAGCAGAGTTATACGTGGAATAAAGGAGCTTGGAAGGAGGAAGAACAAGATCGAAGTGACCTGGGGGGGGTGCCTGGATAATTGGGGTGGTGCCCGTTCTCATGTGACAGGACTGAATGCAAACGTCTGTGCATGACCGGTGCAGAAGACAGAGAGAGTACAAAAGGATTGGCCCCCGCAGTAGTGGGACTGTGGCCACTGAGGGCTTGTTGCCAAGGGCAGGCGGGGGCACGTCCATCTGGGGCTGCCAACCTCCAAGGGAGGCCTGGGGATCTCCTGGAGTGACAACTGATCTGAGCCCAGACGTCAGTTCCCCCTGGAGAAAACAGCTGCTTTTGTGGCGTTATGTCCCACAGAGGTTGCTCCCCAAACTTCTCCCTCCCCAAACTTCTCCATTTATTTCTCAGTTCTAAGTTGGCAACCAGACATCTGGAGCAAACATGCTCCTTTTGCCTGGTCAGCACCTCAAGCCCTGATGTCTCAGCTTGAACCCAGGGCTTTGTTTTAGGAGCATCCTTCCTGCTCTTCTCCAGTGGTTGCACCTCAGTAGGCTGGTCTTTGCATTCACTGCATGCTTGGAAGAAGACAGCCAGTTCCCGGAGTGCACACCATAGACTGTGGAGCCTTTCACAACCCACTGAGCAGGCAAATTGACTTTGCGCAGCTTCTTCCAGCCGCCCCTTGTGAAATCGCTCAGATAAGACCAGGACAGCACGTGCTGATGCTGAGCCCTGGCTTTCGGAAGAGCATGCAAGTTCCTTGTCGCTGGTCGGCAAGCCTGATTCAGGGAGGGAGGGAGGGAGGGAGGGAAGGGGGGTATTTTTGCCACATCAGGAAATATTGAACTGCAAAATGTTGCAAGTTGAATCCAGGCTTTATCTTAGATACAGGCTCATGCACAAACAGGGATCTCCTGACAGACAGGAAAGCAAACAGGGGGGTGGGGGGTGGGGGGTGGGGGGGTAGTGTAAACAGAATAATGGATTGGAGGCCATTTGAAAGGTCCTGGCCAAGGCCAGCATCCATAGAGATTCTGCAGGAAGTTCTAAGGATGCTGACAAGGCCGGCAAAAACTTCTCGGGGAGGAACTTGTGGCTCTCTAAAGAGAATCCAGCCAATTTACTGTTTTTGGTTTCCAAGGGACTGATAAGGACATTAATAACACATATTCTAGAAAATATTTTTTCACAGTGGGTCAGGATACATTTTAGAAAAAGCGTTGCTTGGCCTGAGGGCAGACAATGGCAGACCGCATCTAAATGCCCTGGTCCTGAAAATGCTACGGGATTGCCCTACCCCACGTTAGCTGCAGTGGCTTCACAGCACTTTCCACCAGCGTATGTTGCAATAAACCTTCCAAAGAAAACCTCCAGTTGCAGGCACCTTAAATGTCCTCAAAACTCTTGGAGAATTTACAGCCTTGGGGGAAAGTTAGCACTTCTCACCTGTCCTGCCAAGTTAACACTATTTCTAATAAAACACTGTGGGGTATTATTCCGCATACAGCTTAGTGTGAGACCTCAGTCCCAGAATAAAGCGACCTGTAGTTTTCTTTTAAAAAACGGTAGACTTTATTGAAGGCAAAAGCATAATGAGGCATAGACAATTTCTGAGAAAACATAGCATAAACCAGATCTTAAATCCCTGCTGCCCTTGCCCGGCCCAAGGTGCCGCAGCTGCAACAAGGCAACAAAGGGAAGAATACCACCATTCAGGCACAAAGTTGTAAATACAAAAGGCAGGAACCTAGCCACACCTTGGAGGGCTGTGGCCCCATCTGACTATTGTTTTGCTGGAAGGAAGGGAGGGGGGAAAGTAGACAAGCTGGAACCTAGCCAAGGCCAATGGCCCTCTGGATGGGGGGGGTGAGTCATTGCCAGGAAGAGACCCATCCAGACATTCTGCCTCCCCAAAGGCCCCCCTCACGGGCTCAGGCAATCAGGGTATTCTCAGTGGAATGCCCGTACCAAGTGCGGTGCTTGCACATGTCCCACGTCTACCCACTCATTCATGCCCTCCGGGAAATGTGTCCAGGCCACCAGATAATATAGTCAGTTACAGTGGATTCGAGAGTCCAAGATACTGTGTACCTCCTGGTGCAGCTCTCCCCCCACCCGTATGGGCGGCGGGGCCTCCTCATGTGGGTGCCATTGGTCCGGGAGGGTCACCGCCTTCAGTAAACTGCTAGGGAATACCGGGTGCACCCCTCGAAACCTCTTGGGCAACTCCAATTCATCCGTTACCAAGTTGATTACTTTTCTGACTTGGTATGGCCCTACAAACCTCTGTCCCAACTTCCAGCAGGCTTGTAGAGCCCGCAGATTCTCCGTGGAGAGGTAAACCCCATCCCCTACGGCCAAAGGAAGGAGGCACTTTTTCCTGTCTGCCTGAGCCTTGTAATCACATTTTACTTTATCCAACACCTTTTGCATGGGTCCCCAGGCCTCCTGGATAGACTGCACCTCGCTGGTGCAGCGCCGGATGAATCCTCTGCGGAGGTTCTTGTCCAAAAACTCCCTGAGAGCCGTCGCATCAGCTGGGCTCATCGGGTAGAGATGGCTTTGGGGCAGTTGGGCCCCCGATTTCAGTTTGATTTTACAGTCCGTATTCCTGTGCGGAGGGAGCCAGTTGCACTCACCCTCCTCAAAAACCCTAGCCAAATCCTGGTACTCTAGGGGAATCAGGTCTGCTGCTTCCGCTGACCCGGCCACGTCCCAGGGAGGGCATGGATCCTCCGGCCGTATTCTGCTGGGTGGGCCCTGCAGGGGGGCTCGCAAAACCTTATGGATCCCTAAGTCAATCAGTGGGACGTGATCCTATAGACACGGCACGCCCAGTACCACTGTGTACTTTGCCATGGGCATGATCACGAAGGAGCGTCTCTCCCAATGCTCCCCGCATTGCAACAATACCGGCTCCATCTTATGGGTTGTGGGGGGCCCCCAACACCCTCCCATCCATCTGCTCAAACTCAATAGGGCGGTGTAGGGGTATCTGCTTCAAGCGCAACTGGGCCACGAGGGAGGGATGCATCAGGCAACAGGTGCGCCCCAAGTCTTATCAGCACTTGCGAGTCCACCTTGACTCCCTGGCTGCGATTACTTAGGGCGAGGGGCCCCAGAATGGGCTGGCGAGAGCTACTGGCTGGCTGGGTGATGCCCTGTGTAGGGAACTGACCTCGAGCATTCTTTAGGCCAGGTCGTTGTCATTTTCCGCCGGCCCCGTGCTGGAATTGGACTCCTCCAAGCCAGGCTCATCCAGACGTAGTCCCATTCCCTTCTCGACCTTAACCTTCTTAGGCGAGGACCTGCCCCCTGGCTTAGTTTCCCCCCTCTTCAGGAGCTCCCTGACACTCTCCCTTTCGCGGGGCATACAGCCGCAAGGTGGCCCTCCCCCCACAGGACAGGCAGAGCCCCAGCCATCTGAGCCTCGCATACTGGGACTCCTCTGACCCCAGGTCCCTCTCAGCAATAGGGTGAGGTTTTGCTGAGGTGCCACCCCGTCTAGCCGGAGTGGGAGTTGAGCGTCTCCTGGGGCTGGACCGGTGACGGTAACTCTGTGCCTTGATCAAATGGAACTCGGTTTCTCCAGCTCTCTGGTACCATCCTGCCAGCATTGGGGATGTCACCGCCCATCGTGCCCCACTGCGCAATCTCAGAATCCAGTGCCTGCTTGTAGAAATGGACCAGCACTGGCCCGGATCTGGCCGGCCAACTGGCGAAACTCCGACATGAAGTCCACTACTGAGCACGTGCCCTGGCGGAGGTTCTGCAGCTTCTGCTTTGCCCTCTCCTCCTGAAAGGGGTCCTCAAACCGCTGGCGCAAGGCCGACATGAAGTGAGGGAATGCCAAGAGCTCGGGCACCCGTCCCTCGTAGAGTCCCACGTAGCAGGTCGCCATTTCCCCTTCCAGAAGGGCCCCGGCCTCGTGGATCTGCTCGATGTCGTCACTGTACGACTCGCCATAGCGTTGCACGTGCACCTCCACCTGTACCAGGAAATAGGGGAGGGGTTCAACTTTGCCATTGAACCGGGCCTTCAGGTCCCGTCATCGTGGTTGCTCGCCCCTTGGCAGTGCAGTCTGCTGGGGGGTTCCTGAGGGCAGCGGCAGCAGCTGCGTAGGTGTTGAGCCCACTGGCTGCCCTGAGTTCCCTGAGTCCGGTACTCCCCGCTGCTGTGCCCGCAGGTGCTCCACTTCCCAGAGAAGTTCTAGTTCCTCCTCGGCCCGGGCCGTGTCCCTCGCCCACAGCAGCTCCATGTCCCGAGAGAGCCTCTTCATCAGCCAACATAGCTCCTCTCATTCCTCGTGCCAGGCCTCCGCCACGTGCCGAGGCGCTTGCCCGTAGTCATCCCAGGCGATCTCGTGCTCCTCTGGGTCGTGCAAAAACCAGGACGACTCCCTCCTCCCTGGCTGCCAGGTGCGTGAGTGGGTGTGGTTAGCCGATAGGGTGAGTCGTGTGTGCTTCCGAATCAGCACACAGTGTTGGGCAGTAGGCAGGTGGTCACCCCGCTGCCAACCTCCAAGGCCATCGTTACTCCCTCTGTTGGGGGTGCCGTGGCCCTTTGGATGGGGAGGTGAGTCGTTGTGAGGACCCATGCTGACACTTAGCAGTCAGCTGATCCACCGGGAGTTTGAGTCTGCCATTGCTAATATAATGTGTGCTATGCAAAAAACAAAATGATGTGTAGTTGCATTTTTATATCCTGCTAATGTTCTTTTATTGCCCCAGCTAGTAATGTTCTTGTCATCACAGAGACATTCCTCCCTCTGAAATGGCAAGAACATCTGGTGTTTACTCAGAGCAAATGGATCTGGATTGGAATCTTTGTTTGTGACTTTGACAGAAATTCTAAAGTTTGCCAAAGCTCAGGTGTGCCCTCAAGAGCATCTGAGTAAGTAATATAGGTCTATCCCCACATCAATCCCCTTTGGACAAAGGAAGAGCCGGTTTAAACCAGACCAGATTTTGTCATAGAAGTTCAGAGGTGCTTGATGGAGGTGGGATATGCCTCCGATTGGTAGCCTCCAGAGACGTAGCTAGGGGAAATCGAGCCTGGTGCAAAATCAAAATTTTGCAGCCCCCCCCATGTTTGTTTTTTTGTTTTTTGTATTTTTTCAGTTTTTGGCCTTCAGGGGGAGTAGTTTTTAGGATAGCAGCATCAAAATTTCAGGGTATCTTTAGGAGACTCTCCTGATAATACCTCCCAGGTTTGGTAAAGTTTGGTTCAGGGGGTCCAAAGTTATGGACCCTCAAAAGGTAGCCCCATCTACTATTAGCTACCATTGGAAACAATGGGGGAGGGGCACCTTTTTGGGGGGTCCATAAGTTTGGACCCCCTGAACCAAACTTCACCAAACTTGGCTGGTATCAGCAGGAGTGTCGCTGGACAATATCCTGAAATTTTGGTGCCACTATCCTAAAAACTGCGCTCCCTGCCGGCCGACAAAGTAAAAACACTAAAAATATCAAAAATACATTTTGCTGGCCCCCCAGGCGCACCCCCGGTGCAACACGCGCACCCCTGTCCCGTGGTAGCTACGTCACTGGTAACCTCTGACGAGGACATGGAGTAATGGATTCAAGGTGTGGGGAAAAGAGATTCCACCTTAACATCAGAAAGAACTTTCTGACGGTCAGGGCAATTTGACAGTGGAATTCACTGCCTTGGAGAGTGGTGGAGTCTCCTTTGGAGGTTTTTTAAACAGGTTGGATGAACATATGTTGGGAGTGCTTTGATTGTGTGTTCCTGCATGGCAGGGGTTTGGACTTGGGGCTTCTTCCAAGAAGAAGAAGAGAAGAGTTTGGATTTATATCCTCCTTTCTCTCCTGTAGGAGACTCAAAGGGGCTGACAATCTCTTTGCCCTTCCCACCTCACAACAAACACCCTGTGAGGTAGGTGGGGCTGAGAGAGCTCCGAGAAGCTGTGACTAGCCCAAGATCACCCAGCCGGCGTGTGTGGGAGTGTACAGGCTTATCTGAATTCCCCAGATAAGCCTCCACAGCTCAGGCGGCAGAGCTGGGAATCAAACCCAGTTCCTCCAGATTAGATACATGAGCTCTTAACCTCCTACGCCACTGCTGCTCCTACGCCAACTCTATGATTCTATGCCATCAGAGAAGAGAATTGGCATGAGATTGGAGAACTCCACTTATCTTTCTTAGAGAGTTGGGTGGCTTATGTCTAACTCCATTTAGCATAAATATCTGGGCATCTGGTGTCAGGACCATGCTTGTCAGTATCTTGATGTCTTGCTGTGTGTGATTTGCAATTGTTCTCCTGTTTCCCTCTTCCCTTCCTAGCAATCTCCTGTTAGCAATCTCCTGGTGCCAGCCCATCTTCAAAGAGGTGTGAAAGGTTCCCAAGTCCTTTGTAGCTTTGTAGTAGAAACTGTAGTGGACATTTGGTGTGGGGCGAAACGGGGGTTCCCAGAAACGGGGGGGATTAAAAGATATAAGTCCTGGATCCGAGCTCTCTGGCTGAGATCCTGCTATACATTGTTACTCTTCGCATCACCTGGAATAAACTGCTTTTGGACTTTCCTACGGTCTCTGTTATTTCCACGTTCCAGAGTCTGACATCTGGGAGCTTTCCTTGCCTTCAGTTTTCAGTTTTCCATGGAAACTGCGTCCACGGGAAGTTGGTTAGGGGTTAAAGACTCCTTCAACTTTGTGTTACCCCATGGGACTGTGTACAAGCTCGGGGGGGGGGGCAGCTGCAGCATCGGCAAAGTGGTCAGCTGTGCTCATGCAACTGCATTGCTTTTTTACTCGAATATCTCTGTGTTGCTGCAGCCACTGTGTGTTTTCCCTGTATTTGGTTGGCCATTTTCCATCCCCTTTTGAATCCCCCCACCCTGTAATTTTTTTTCTATTTCTTTAACAATAAATCTTTTTATAAACACACCTTTATGTTTTAAGTTTTGTCTGGCTTGCTTGAGGGCCCCCCTGCAGGGTGGAGTTCCACCCCCGCTGGGCCCCGCCTGTAGACAGGGCTCCAGGCTCTGCCCCCTCCGCCCCTACCAGTGGCCAGGAGGGAGCTGGCAACCCTAGGGGCAGTTGAGATGCTGTGGAAATATCTAGCACCACCCAGTTCACAGCCATTAGCCATTCCAGAGGAGTGTATGTAGCAGATGCTGTGTCATCTGGGAGTCTTGATCTCAGAGCCCTCCTGATTGGAGAGTCATGCGCTTTTCCTTCATTTGCCAGCCAAAGGTTCCCCAACCTCAGGATGGAGAAAAGTAGGCAGATGATGATGCCGATAGCTGCATCTAAATGGCACTCTAATTGCCTTTCAGTAATTCAAATGGAAGTGTGATTAGCCGTCCGCAGGCAGATGCCGTGCGGGTTTTAAGCAATCTCAAACCTCGTTTTATCAAGATCTCGATGAAGATAAATTTCTCTCAGAGGGCCTCCTCTTTCGAGAGAGGACACAGCATTTCTTGCTGGGCAACTGCTTTTATTCGAAACGTTGCAGGGTAACAGAGCTGTAGCAGAAAAGTTTAAAAGCTTTTCATCCAGCATTTATGAAGTGGTCGAATTCCCAAGGGCGAAGGACACCACTTTGCCATATGCATCTGTTACAGGGCTTAATGGACATTTTTTAAAAATTAAAAAGTAAAGAGAAGCTGAATCTATAAAAACCAACATTTTATAGCAGGTTTTAAGTTTTGGTTCCCTTTTGCTGAGAGTGCATTGGATCAGATTAAGCCAGATGTGGGTGCTTCGACCTGGAAGAACCAGTTTCTAAATTGCATAGCAGAATCATAGAGTTGGAAGAGCCATCGCTGTTGCTTCTCTCCCACTTAATTTTTAAGGGATAGATTTTATAGGGTGGGCTTGGGGGCATGGTTCAGGGGTGGGGCCACACCCCTGGGGGGCATGCCTCCCCAAGCCCTGCCCCCTGGCCTCACAGCTTATGAAAGCAGCTCTCTGAGGCCAGGGACGGCAGTCTCTTGTGATTTCCCTGGAGGGGAGGGCAGAAGGGACTGCTGGCTGCCGGCTTAGCCGGTGGGGTGTGTGGGGGCAGGGGGTGGGTAGAGGGGGCAGAGCCTAGAGCCCTGTCTCCAGGCAGGGGCCAATGGGGGCAGAGCCCCACCCTGCAGTGGGGTGGGGGTGGGGGTGCTCAAGCAAGCCAGACATGTAATGGGGGGTTTGAACCCATGAACCCTCCCTTACCTATGTCCTTGCCCAGAGGTTCTGGACCTGGCTTCCAGGATTTAAGTCATGGACCTGCTCACAGGTGTAACCATCCCTGATATATAATGCTACCCCTCGTCCTTTCCTAGTTGGTCTATTTCTCTGAGTCTGAGGTAATACAATTCAGAAGAGTTCTATGTCGGGCTAAATCATGTGGTAAGCAGCGAGCGGTGAATCAAGAGGAGCTCTTTCTGCCCACTATTCACTCGCAATTTCCCAAGCCCTCTTTTTCTTGCAAAGTACAAAGTATGTAGTACAAAAAAACCACCTTTATTAGGCATAAAATACCAAAAGACAGAAATTACAGCAAAAAAGGCAAACAGATCAAGACAAAATTGGTTAGGTATCTCTTACTATCAAAACCTGCAACAGAAACTGAGCTGAGTTCCCCAACACCAAAGGATCTTTACTGTTCAGTAGTTTTAAAATGCTTGCTTTTGGAGAGCGGTTTCGTATAAACTGCAATAATAGAGCATCCCTGAGAGGCTTATATTTTGGGCAGCTGAACAAAATATGTTTGAGTGTTTCAATAAGAGTTGGACAACGTGGACACGCTCCATCCAATAGACGGGAATGGCCAAACCGGCCCTGTAGCAGAGCTCGGGGGGGGGGGGGGATATTACATCTCTGAGGGGAAAACATGACATCTGGTCAGGGTCGGAAAGCTGCAATAAATAAACTGCCATCTTGCCAACCTCTGGAGCATAAACTGTCCTTGCAAACATGTGTCTGGATTTCTGGGGTTAGCAAAAGCAGGCCAGGTGAAAACTGTAGGCAGAAAGCAGCACACACAGACCTCTGATGTGAATGCCAAACAACATGTTCCTAGTTATTAACATGGGGCGGGGTTCAGCAGGTGGTGCCTCCCCCCCTTTAACTATATGGTCCCTATAACATCTGTGGGACCTTTTGTTCCCCTCCCGGGAGGGTTTTTTAGTTGTTGGACGCTATATATTATATATTGGACCACTGTATTTTAAATAGTTGCATCTAATTAAACGTTATAGAGCCTATATTTATATTTTGGGTTGGGATTGTTTTTGTGCTCTATCTGTTTATGTTATTTCATGATGTACACCACCCTGAGCCCTTCGGGGGAGGGCGGTTTATAAAACGTTGTTGTTGTTGTTGTTGTTGTTGTTGTTGTTGTTGTTGTAGTAGTAGTAGTAGTAGTAGTAGTAGTAGTAGTAGTAGTAATAATAATAATAATAATAATAATAATAATAATAATAATAATAATAATAATAATAATAATAATAATAATAATAATAATAATAATAATAATAATATTGACTCACTGCCCCATAGTTGGATCATGAAATGCTTGGAAACAATTGGTGTAAGCAAAAACATTTGAGTATTCACTGAAAAATTGATGAGACAGTGGAAAACTGAACTGACATTTGGAAATGAAAACTTCGGAACAGTCAACATTAAGCGAGGAATTTTCCAAGGTGATTCACTATCAGTTTTACTGTTTATCATTGCCATGACCCCACTAACAGTAATTTTAAAGAAAACAAAGTTGGGCTATCAAATGGCCAAATTTCACATTTGCTGTACATGGATGATTTGAAGCTGTATGGGAAATCAGACACAGAAATCCAGTCACTAGTAAACACTAGTAAACACGGTCCGAATGTTCAGAACAGACATTTCGATGGAGTTTGGCCTGGAAAAGTGTGCTACTGTGGCAATAAAGAGGGGCAAGATCACCGAGAGTGGTGGGATTGAAATGCCTGATGGCCAACTCATCAAGTGCAACCAAAAGGCAGCTTATAAATACATGGGCATTTTGCAGCTGGATAACATCAAGCACGGTCAAGTGAAGACTGTTGTCAGCAGAGAGTACACCCAGAGGATCAGGAAAATTTTGAAATCTAAATTAAACAGTGGGAATACCATCAAGGCCATCAACACCTGGGCCATACCTGTCATCAGGTACACTGCGGGAATCATCAACTGGACACAGGCTGAGTTGGAAGCATTGGATAGAAAAACTCAGAAGCTTATGACAGTGCACCATGCCTTACACCCACGCAGTGATACTGATAGATTATACCTTCCCCGGAGATCTGGAGGCAGGGGCTTACTGCAAGTACAGCAAACAGTGGAAGAGGAGAAGCATGCACTGGCCGATTATGTGAAGGAAAGTCAAGAACAGGCATTGATTGAAGTGAAGAACAGACATTTGCTGCAAACCCAGAAAACCAAACAAGAATACAGGATTTAGCCGCCCAAGAGCAAGCCATTAGAACAAATTAGATCAAAGCCAAAATCAAAAAATCCTCAGATGATGCAAAATGAAGATTGTGCAAAGGAGCTGATGAAACTGTAGATCATGTCCTCAGCTGCTGCACAAAGATTGCCCAGACTTAGTACAAACAGAGACACAACTCAGTGGCCAAGATGATCCATTGGAATTTATGCAAGAATTACAACATAAGAACAGCTAAGAACTGGTGGGAACATTGTCCAGAGAAAGTAATGGAAAATGAGAAGGTCAGGATCCTGTGGGACTTTCGAATCCAAATGGACAAAGTGTTGAAACACAATACACCAGACATCACCGTGATCAAGGACAAGAAAGTGAGCATCATCAACATAGCAGTCCCCGGTGACAGCAGGGCCATTGAAAAAGAACACGAGAAGGTCACTAGATACTGCGATTTGAAAATCGAGCTTCAGCATCTATGGTACAAACCAGCTGAGGTCATCCCAGTGGTAATCGGCACGCTGGGCGCCATCCTGAAAACACTAGGGCAGCACTTGAAACATCTTCAAACTTACAAAATTAACATCGGTCAAATTCAGAAGGCAGCCCTACTGGGATCCGCACAAATACTACACCGATACATTACAACTTCCTAGGCCTCTGGGTGAGGCTCGAATTGTAATGAAGGCCAACAACCAGCTAAAGATCTGGCAGCTGTGAAATCTACCATAATAAAGAGTCTGGTCAGTGGTACCCAGCTATTGGTTGAGAAGCAAATGGAGATTTGGGGGGTGGAGCCTGAGGAAGGCAGTGTTTGGAAAGGGGAGAGGCTCCACTAAGGTTAATGCCACAGAATCCACCTTCTGAAGCAGCCATTTCTCCAGGTGAATGGATCTCTGCTGCTTGGAGACCAGTTATAACAGTGGTCTCCATCTACCATCTGGAGGCAGGCAACCCCATTGACTAAGGATGACCATCTTTCAAAGTGCATTCCCCTAAAACAGGGGTGTCCAACTCTGGTGCGCCAGATGTTCATGGACTACAATTCCCATCAGCCCCTGCTGGCATGGGCCCTAAAACAAGCAGCCATCCAATTTTAACTACATGCTCTGGGTCAGTGCCAACACACTGCATGGCATAGGCAGTTCTGTTCTTGTCATGGGGCTAGAGATGCCAATTGCAGGCTGGGAAATTCCTTCAGGTTTAGGGACACAGCCTGGAGAGGGAGCTCACTGGTGAGTGTGATGCTGTGGAATCTACCCTCCAAAGCTGCCGTTTTCTCCAGGGGAACTGCAATCTGGAATCCATTCATACAAGATGGAACTAAATCCTTCCCTCACTTCAATCCATTCCATATCCCATCTCTTCTGAATGGTTTTCATACAGAGGTTGAAACCTACAAAAGCTAGAGCTTTTTTGTAACATGGAAAGGGGCATTAGTTAGCTGGAATTACCCATAATCCTTTCATATTCTGCAAGAAACTGAGAGCTTTTACATTTTTCCAAAGAACAGAGGATCTGCTCTATAGTCTACACATGAATTAAAGAATAAAGGTTTGATTTACAGTTTGATTTAAAGGCACAGAGAATACCTGCATTGCAGGGGGTTGAACTTGATGGCCCTTGGGGTCTTTTCCAACTCTATGAGTCTATGATTCTAATATATAGTTCCATTATAGTCATATAAAATGTTGCAGGCATGAAAAATTGTGCTTTTTTTCTCCACAGTTGTTTATATGCAAACATTTCATAATTGTTATCACCAGTGAAACATTACATGTCTACAATTTTATCATTAGATTTCAGTGGTGAGCAATTTCGTATTTATGACTCAGGATAAGCCAGGAAAAACGCTAGATAAATGAGAGTGACTTTAAACCAGCTAAGTATCTGTATGGTCATAAATATTCCTACCCCAAAATCTCCTGCTCTACTATATACTGTAAATTCATCTGAATTTACTTAAGCAGTAATTAAGAGATAAAAGGAGTCTTACTTAAAGCAGCTTTCATTATAGTCTGTTTTCATGGCTGGAATCTTAATTTGTTTACTCCCGAAGTGCTCTACTGGAAATGTCCCTGAATAGTACGGAGCATTACAACCATTTTTTCTCTAATGTAAAAAAGGAATCTTCACTTTGCAAACCACTGCCAATTCTGCACGATGGCTGACGCAACAAAACACAATCTTCCATCTAGGTGTTCTCTTGCATCATTTATTAATCTCTCATTCCCTCAACTAAAAAAACTGGCTCTGGAGTAGCTTGCGATAATTTTGATGAAATATTTAAAAAGCAAATCTCATTTTGGCATTCAGACTGCAAAAACAGGCACCCCCCCCCCCCCGATTCTTTTGTTCTGTACTGAGCAGGTTTGCCGCAGATCAAAACTTCTTCCTCAACGATCCACACAGATTGCGGGATCTGATTTGTTTTGCTTTGATTGGGGGCTAACAAGGCCAGGCCAGCAAAATGTCATCAGCACTCAGAGGCTGAGCAGGGCCTGCTAGGGTTGCCAGCCGCCAGGAGGTGGCTAGAGATCTCCTGCTATTACAACAGGCAACAGAGATCAATTTACCAGGTGAAAATGGCCCCTTTGGAGGGCGGAGTCAGTGGCATTATGCCCTATTGAAGTCCCTCCCCTCTCCGAACCCCCGCCTTCTTCAGGCTCCACCTCCAAAATCTCCAGGTATTTTCCAACCCTGGGAGCCCTAGGGTCATTCTGGGTTAGTGTTCGGATAGAAAACCACCAAGGAAGTCTAGGGGCGTAACAGTGTGCTCTTATGCACTTGTGGTCTCCTTTGCATGGAACAAACATTGAGTCTAGCCCTGCCAGTGATATAGGTACAGATTTTTTATGGGGTGGGTTTGGTGACTGAGGGCTTTCCGGCTGTTCCATTCCATGCATTGTTTCAAGCAAGGTGAACATGTAATGGGAGGGGTTTGAACCTGAGAGACCCCCCCCCCCTTATCTACATCCCTGCCTGGATTTGTTAGGAATATTGGAGGCAGTGATTTCAATCAAAGCCTTTCTTGACAGATAACAGCCCAGCCACAGAAGAAGCCAGTTCTAACGGATGGCTTCTCAAGCCCCCTTTTATGCCAGCCAAGGTGCCCCCTTCCCCTCACCCCCTGGAGATATCAAAGCAAAAGCAGTACGGAGCAGGAATGTGAGAGCCGGTAGGTCTCAAGCCCGAACGGGGACTCTCCGTCCGAGTGGCCCTTGGCCGCCATCAACATTGCTGCAGGTTTCAAAGCACAAAGGCGGCAGCAGGAAACCGAGAGTAGAGAAAACCCGTTAACGTGACAGAAACCAGACATTTGATGTCTGGTGTTCCGCCTGACACACTGGGTTGGATTCTTGGTTCCCCAAACTGTAACTCAGGACTCTCTCAGGTCTGAGAATGACCATAGTTTCCAAAAGCTCTCAGAGTGCTTTTGGGAAACTGAAAGAAATCAACAAAGAAATAAAAATATATAGAGAAACTGAAAGAAATCAACATGTGTTTGCCTTTCTTCAGGTTTTCTTGCTTCTCCTGGCTTTTCCCACCCTCAAAGGAGCAGTTCCTCCTGCATGGATTGAACAAGGAAGTGGAGGGGGGGGCAGGCCAAATGGTGGACTGGATCAGCTGTGGACGCTTAACAGTGGGTTTTCCCCCATTTACAGCACTTTCCAGCACTACCAGTTCAGCAAATTGAAGATCAATAGGCTGTACCCTTTCAAGATCAATAGGCTGAACCCTTTCAACGCCATTTTTGTTCTTCATTCACCTGCATGGCAGAGGCAGGAGACTTCAGCTGTGGCTTGGTGTATGCAGAGGCTCCATATAGCTTTAAACAACACCAGCCAGAGGATGGTCTGAAAAAGATAATTACCATTTCCTCTGAAGGAAAGCAGCTGGGGCTGATTAAGGAAGGTCAGACAAGATAAAGGGAGGAGGGAAAATAAAGAGGGGGCTCTCTGTTATGAGCGTCTCGCTAGGTACACAGCCTGGATCTTTGTTCAGTACCCTGAAGCCAATTCTTACTGCTTGCGATGTTTGGAACTGTTTTAAGGATGGTTTGTTTCCTGTGATTTTAAATGACTGTGAATAAAAAAGCCTTGGACTTCATTATAGTCAGGAGTTGGCTTCCCTTACTCCTGTTTCTCCGCTTGCTGAAGTGAAAGTGGTTGTGGAGAAGGTCGTGTGGAGGAGACTGGAAGAAAACTTGTGGAAAACTTGTGAGCTGCCTGTCACTGGCCTTTCAGGCTGTGAGAAGGTCAGGATGGGACAGGACCGCCGGCTCATACATGAAGAAGAGTCATCTCAAGAACAGAAGTGCCCCATCTTCTCCCTGTCTGCTTTAAAATGGAGGCCGGTACATGAAAAATGTCTGTGCTGCTCAGCAAATCGAGATAACTGGCACAGATTGATGGCTTCTATCTATTTGGGGGGGGGGGGTCTATGTTAGCACTCAGGGGGGTGGAATCACCAAGCCATTTATCCCAACACTATCATATTTCATTAAATCGTCAAAACAATGTCAATTTTATAACGCCCCACTTAGGAACACTAAAGTGTTCCAAGGGCCAGCAGAGAAGCAGTTCAGCGGTTATTATATTGTAACCTGTCAGTATTAATCGCATGGATAGGAGGCAAGCTGGGATTCCTAATTACCTTCACTAAATTATTTATGACTTATAATCACAGGACCCTGCTGAGCTCTGCCTGACCATGTGGTGCCTTCGAGGGGCTGAGGGAGGTTCCAGGCCCATGAACTCCCTGTCTAGTCACACTTGAGCCCTGTGGGATCTAGTTCGCGTCCAGAGGGCCCATGAGACCAAGGGGTTCTGCCAGGCATGTGGTTGAAGAAGACCATTTACCATTAAGTACATCATCTGTCCTCCCTTTGCTGTCCCTCCGTTCCATTCCTTTTTTATCCCCATCCCTCCTCTCTGTCCTTTCTCTCTCTCTTTGCCCTTCATTTCCTCTCCTCCCTGTCTCAATTCTCTGGAGGCCGTGTGAGCTCCTGGGTTGTAGGGAGTCTACTGAATTTCTATCCTGAACAAAGTTCTCCATTGAGGAATTCCCGCCCCCCCCCCCCCCACCTCTAAGGTGGTTTTATGTAGTAGAATTGCAAACCTCTATGTGGTGGCTGGGAATCTTCCACTATTACAACCGGTGACCTCCAGGCAACAGATCTGCTCATCTGAAGAAAATGGCCGTTTGGAAAGTGGATTCTAGGGCATAATACATGACCGAAGCTGCCTCCCCTCCCCAAATCCCCCTCCTCAGGCTCTGCCCACAAAATATCCAGGTATTTCCCGACCAAGAGCTGGCAAAACTATTATATAAAGATGCCATCTTGCTAAGGTTAAATTGGGACTGTGATTTTAAAATATATGTTTTAAGTTTATATTATTGTTGGAAGCTGCCCTTGAGACCAGGAGGCTGGGAAAGAGTGGGGCATAATTTTTATTGTGCCAAATTATCCAGAATCGTGCCAAATTACCAAAGGACCAGGTTCCAACTCAAAGGTAATTCTAATCAATTCAAAATATAAATCCAATTCATTAAACTACAACAGAAAGCATTTGGGAAAACTTTCCCCCCAAAATGACCACCAGTTTGCTAACCCTTTTCTTCTTCCAGAGTCCTCCGCAGAAGGTCCAGACTGTGCTGTGTGTATATCTTTCCAAAAGATGTATCTGTCAGGATGGCAGCTATGGGGGCTGGGCTGCCTGGGGAACTTTCAGCCGTGCTCTGCTTCTGCTACTCTGCCTTCTTCCACAGCTGGCTTATCGAGTAACCTGGGGTGTCTGGAGATGTTGCTGGGGAACTGTTCTGCTGAGAGTTTCAAATGTGGGGGGGGGGATGAAAAGTACTATCCGTAATAGCGCTGGCCTGAGAGCTTGAGCTTCAGAACACTCTTCTGTTGCTTTCCTGTCACTTGCAATAAAATCTGGAACTTCTGAAGTCTGGCTGGCTCACTGTCAATGCAGGGGAGTCCTGACAGCAAGTTTGGATCACAGCCCCCCCTCCCCCCCGCCACAAAATCCTTGCACTAGAAGGAACACTTCCTGGATGAATCTTGGAGAGTGGCAGTTGCCCTGGTGTTAGGTCTCGGACTTGACACTTGGGGGCAGTTGCCCTTTTCTCATGGCAAGACAAGGTGGGGCAGCTGCATACCAGGGTGCTTCAACCAGTTGCTGAAAAAAAGTGAAACTCTGGCCAATGCTGCTTTTTCCTCTTCCCAGTGACTGCTGCTCTGAAGAAGGGCTGCTCAGATTTTTCTAGATACTGCAGTGTTTAAGAAAGACAGTCCAGCTCTTCCATCCAGAAAGTCCACTCCCTCTGTTTAAACTTTTCTAGATCCAAAACTTGTTGAATAGTGATATGATTTGGCATGTGTGTCTCAAAGAAGAAAAAAACAAGGACATTCCGTCATACATTTTTCTCTCTTGAAAGCTGAGGCTAATATTGATTGGTTGCTCCATATAAGGCAAAACAGTTTCTAACTAGATATTTGGTCTAAATAGACAAAGAACACAGACCCTATTCAAAAATAGAACTTATCTATTCCGGCTTGATAAACACCAGATGTCTATTATGTATACTCTACAACAGTAGCATTTTTCAGCTGCCAGCCCTGGGCTTTGACCCTGACTTTTCTGCCTTACAATTATTTATTTTGTCTGAAACAGGCAGTACTATTTATCCCACAGTTTGGGGACCAATTGCCCACGCATTACAGGCCCCTCTCCCATCACCAGCTACTGGAAGAGGCCAAAGAAACACTTATTTATTGGCCCCCTGGTGCTTGACACTATTTCCGGCTAGCCACCTCTGAGATAAACGGCAATGGCATCCTCCTCCTGGCTGGGTAAAATCTGGTTATAACCTAGTCCACCTTTAACACCTCTTCTTCTTCCTAGCATTGTCCCACTAATGCTGCTCAGATTTTTAAACACCACTTCTCTTGATCGAGCACATTGTCTGGTTGCAGGCATGTAACTTTCAGATCTGCATTGGTGGGATCTTGCCTTTGTTGCTTTGGCCGTCCAAATGGTCGCCAGCCAGTAACCTCAATGTGATAGGCGATGCTAGCAACAGTGTCTGGGGTCCACCCTTAATACCAAGGAGGAGAAAAGTTATTTTTTAAACAACAAGAAAAAGGTTTCTTTTACAGTGAGGGGGAAGCAGGAAAAGCTTTAGACAAATGTGAGTTATTGAGAGAAAGACAGAGAGAGAGAGAGAAGAGGAGGAGGAGGAGGAGGAGTTTGAATTATACCCCACCTTTTTTTCCTGTGAAGAGATTCAAGGTATCTTATAAGCTCCATTCCCTTCTTCTCCCCACAACAGACACCTTGTGAGTTAGGTGGGGCTGAGAGAATTCTGAGAGAACTGTGACTAGCCCAAGGTCACCCAGCAGGAATGTAGGAGTGAGGAAACACATCCGATTAATCAAATAAGCTTCTGACACTCAGGTGGAGGAGTGGGGAATCAAATCCGGTTCCAAGGTCACCCAGCAGGAATGTAGGAGTGAGGAAACACATCCGATTAATCAAATAAGCTTCTGACACTCAGGTGGAGGAGTGGGGAATCAAATCCGGTTCTCCAGATTAGAATCCACCTGCTCTTAACCACACTGGCTCTCGTGTGGCTCTCGAGAAATACAGTGAAATACAGTGAACAAAACACAAGCAAAACTGCCAGACTGCCTCAGACTCTAAAAGCTGTTATTTTCTTCTACAGGCTTCCTAACTTCTTAGATTACGTTGGAGCCTTTTAAAATCCGCAGATTTTTCTGCACAGTAGCTTCAAAATTAACTAGAAAGACTACATGTGACAACCACCAATCATTGTGTGCCACACAAGGTCATCAAGCTGAAATCAGAGTTGCCCATCACCAGGTGGGGCTGGAGACCGCCCAGAATTTCAGTGGATCTCCAAACAACAGGAATGGATTCCTCTGAAGAAAATGGCAGGTTTTTTGGGGGGGGAGGGTCTATGACATCACATCCTGCTGATCTCCCTCCTGGCTATTTCGTGGCTGCCCATCCAACTTGCGCACGTCCATCAGGAGACACTTGCAAAGGCAAAGAGCTTCCCTTGGCCCAGCTGTCGTTCAGCACAAAATGGTGCAGTCGTGGGCCATCAACTGCACAGAGGTGGAAGCAGCTGTTTGCTCCTGGCAGCTGCAGAGCTCCTATTAGATAAGAAGAACACATTTTGGTCGCCTCTTATGCAAAAGGTGGCGGGGGGGGAGGCACAAAAGATCGTCGAAAAAGAGCCATTTTTACTGGGTTGAATAAACAGACTTTTTATTCTGTTACCCTGATTCCACTGCAGAATTATTCTGGACAGAGAAAATATGCAGTTGAATACACTACAGTTACAACAGAAACATTTTACAAGCTGGCCCTAAGCCCAGCAACAAGGGAAAAGCTCCTCTGAGGATGCCAGCCACAGATGCAGACGAAACGTCAAGAGAGAATGCTGCTAGAACATGGCCAGACAGCCCGGAAACCACACAGCACCCAAATGGAAAAGCTAATTGAATAGCACACCTGAAGAACATCTTAATTTTTTTTTTAAAAAAAAAGGCAGGGGACAGCATTTGTTTTTCTCATCCTTTTGTTTTGTGGTTAATAGTCTATCAGCCTCTGTTACCACTCTGACTCGCACAGCTTGGTCCAACTAGTGAGCTGGGTCAACTAATGAGCTCCAAACCTCTGATTGGTGGCTACTAATCGAGGCTAAGATCTCCTCACTGGGCCTTGCCTGGGACTCCCTGCTCCTGCTCACTGCCAACGAGGTTTATCTTCAGCTAAAAAATAAATTATTTTATCAGGAATTTCAATACCTTCTGAGCAAGGCACAGAGTTCTTGTACTTTGGGATTATTCCCCAAAAGCTCTGTGTTGCCCAATATATGAACCAACTCCCAAACCATAAACTTAGGTGGGCACTCTCAAGAGCAAGATGCAATTCCTTTCCATCACCTTTACTTCAAGGTCGGTTCTTAAACATCCCTCGGCAGGAGCAACATGGTTCTTCCTGCCTTTCCTACACTGACTCCCATGCCCAAAGTATAACAGCTTTAGGACTGATTTTTCTGCCTCGATCTCGGCTGAGTTCTCAGATCTTTCTATCAAAGATGATTCTTCTGCTCAACAATCCTGTTCTGCCCCCCAAGGGAATCTGTTTTTGGTGCCCTGCACTTGGCTAAGGCAGAGTGGGGGAGACACAAGCCAGGTCCAACAATTCACACAATAGGTTTGTTACTGGAGAGAATCAAAACCGTAACTCCTCCCTTGGATCTATATAAATCAGAGTACTTGCTTGTCTTGAGCAGGTTTGAAGCTGTAGACTGTGTCTTCTCTTGGCTGCTTTCAAGAAAGTCCACTGTGTCTTGCTTCCTTTCAGTTCTTTCAGTCCTTGTCTGGTCCTAATTCCTGTTAACCTTAACTTGTGCTCTGTATATCACCATAGACTACTATGGACAACCATATATGTCACGAATATTACAGTCTCCAGCTACCCTTGGCACCTCGCTCTGACTGGCTGGCTAGAGCTAAAACAGGGGATTGCTGGGTAAAGAAGGAAGACTGCCTCTTGGGAAATGTCTTAAAGGGACAGGGGCTAACTAAAATACTCTCCCTTAGAAGACTTAACAATGAACTAAACTAAAGCTTAATGGAGAAATAACAAAAGCCTCTGTGGGGGCATGACAAATCCAGAGGCTGAAATAACAGAAATTGTAGCCAATTTTTTGCTGCGCACCTTGAACTAGGTTCCCTTGGCTTCTGTTCACACTATTTTCACTGTTTGCTATTGGATTTACTCTTTCCTTGTTGTCCCTTTGTTGCATATGCCTAATAAAGGTCTCTGAATCTGAATCTACATGACTGGTACCCTGATGCAGAAGCAGTGATGTAGGTATAATTTTTATAAGGTGGGTTTGGGAGTAGGGCTCAGGGGGTGGGGCCATGCCCCCCCCCACCCCTTGGGGCATGGCCACACCTCCCCAAGGCCTGCCCCCTCAGCTCCACCCCCGCCTGGTTCTGCCCTCTGCCCCCTGCTCCTCCTGCCTCCCACCTCCCACCCATGCCCCGCCCATGCCCCGCCCACAGCCAGCTGAGCCGACAGCTGGCAGTCCCTTCTGCCCTCCTTTCCAGGAAGGTCACAAGAGTCTGCTGTCCCCAGCCTTGGAGAGCTGCTTTTATAAGCACTGAGGCCATGGGCGGGGCTTGGGGAGGCATGTCCCCACCCCCTGAGCCCCAGCCCCCAGCCTCAGTGCTTATAAAAGCAGATCTCCGAAGCAGGGACCACAGTGTCTTCTCCCCAGAGGGGAGGGCAGAAGGGACTGCCAGCTGGGAGCCCAGTCAGTGAGGGGGTGGGGTGGGGGCTTGGGGGGCATGGGTTGGGTGGGGGTGGAGCTTCAGACATGTAATGGGGGTTTGAACCTGGGAGCCACCCTTACACAAGTCCTTGTGCAGAAACTGCCAGCAAAACAGCCAGACTGGCTGCCCAATGGAACATCTGCTGATTGCAAACAGCCAATGGAACATGAACAAGCATCCCTAGCCCATGGGGACCAAACGAATGAGGATAATGACCGTAACCCACCTTGAGGTGTGCTATGAACTAACAGTAGCAAAATAAAATGAAGGCAGTGATACGAGCTGCATATACTTGGGAGTGACCTGGCCACATCAGCTAGCAGTCTGGGGGTGATTCAGGACCCCAGGCCTTCCTCAGAGGCCTAGGTCACCAAGACGGCACAGACTGCTTTTTACCATTTCCGCCAGACGCAATGGTTGCGGTTGGCCTCGTCTCTCTCCCATTCAGACCTAGCCACAGTAATCCACGCAACAGTCATCTCCAGACTGGACTATTGTAACTCGCTTTACACTGACCTGCTCTTGAATCTGATCCAGAAGCTGAAACTTGTCCAACATGCAACTGCTAAGGCTCCTGACGGGGGTTCCTAACAGAGACCATATTACACCGGCCCTTTTCCATCTTCACTGGCTGCCTATTGAGTACTGGGTCATTTTCAAGGTATTGGTTTTGACCTTTAAGGCCATGAGCGTTTTTGGACCCACATAGGTGAGGGACCAGTTAGGTCCTTCCATTCAAGGGAGGGAAACCTATTAATGACCTCTGGTCCGAAGGACATCCAGCTGGCCTCCACAAGGGCCAGGACCTACTCTGTCCTGGCCCCAACCTGGTGGAATGAGCTCCCATATGAGATCAGGGCCCTGAGGGACTTGAACCGATTCTGCAGGGACTGTGAGACGGATCTCTTCCACCGGGCTTTTCCAGGAGGCCAGCAGAGTTGACAGTTATAATCACTGGCCTCCTGTGGGGGAATTAGGGTTGAAATCTTTTATCTGTTATGCTGTATTTTCTTGCATTTTAGAGTTGTTATTTATTGCTGTTTTAATTTTTGTGTGTTTTTATTGTGTTGCCACCTGGAGCTCTTCGGGGATGGGCAGGATAGAAATATAAAAATTAAAATTAAATTCAGCAGAACTTGCTTGTGAATAAACAGGTGGCCATGTAGGCAGCAATCCCTTTATCCCCATTCTAAGCCCAAAAGGCTGGGAAACAGAAAACTGTTCACAGCACAGATGGGACACGGCATGGCCTCTTTTACGGCAGAAAAGGTCAAATCTCAGATTCCTAGAACTTAATTTTTCTTGCTCAACCTGTAACATTAAAAAATTCGGTGCTGTTTTACATTTGGTGCTGTAGTACATTCAACACCTGACCATTACAATTTCATTAACGCAGAGAGAATGGTTTAAAAAGGGCCCCCTTCCACTACTCTTTTGACAGATGTGATTGCTGCATTAAATCCGGCTCTGTTTTTCTTGGTTAATTAACAGCATGCTTCCATGAACATTAAAGTTACATCTGAGGCTTGATTGCACCATTCAAATGACTGGAAAAGTGGAAGTTGTATTG
Source organism: Sphaerodactylus townsendi (assembly GCF_021028975.2). Classification (NCBI taxonomy): domain Eukaryota; kingdom Metazoa; phylum Chordata; class Lepidosauria; order Squamata; family Sphaerodactylidae; genus Sphaerodactylus; species Sphaerodactylus townsendi. Next base: position 190,461,260 of record NC_059425.1, read on the forward strand.
AAGTGGGCTGGCTTACTGACAATTGCTTTGCATATTATTACCATCTTCTGGAATATGTTAGCCTGTTCCTCCAGACCACACCATGAAGCTGCTGGACTTCACCCCTGGTCTCAGCCGAGGAATATCTCCATGGGATCAAAAATTGGCAGGGTTAACCTGCGCTGTGCATAAATCAAGAGAGAGAAAGAGAAGAGAAGAGAAGAGAAGAGAAGAGAAGAGAAGAGAAGAGAAGAGAAGAGAAGAGAAGAGAAGAGAAGAGAAGAGAAGAGAAGAGTTGGATCTAGAGAAGAGTTGGATTTATACCCCCCTTTCAGGACGCTTAACAGCATTAATTTCTTCTACTCTGATCTTATCCCTTTGACATGTAGATGGCTCCTCTCAAGGAATTCTCCTTCCTTTCAGCTGACCCTCCTCTCTCAGCAGCCTTCTCCATCCAGGCACCGTGAGGGCAGGGCACGCTTCCTACATCTCTGTTCAACCTAACCAGCTAGAATAGATTTCAATCTTGTCTGTACTTTGTCCCATCTAAAATGGAGTTCCTTACCATAAAGGACTCATTAGTTTTGCAAAGATAAAGAGGCCCTGTTGCTGCTGCCCTGGTAACATAAAGTGATTTCTAGGAGTGATTTCCAGTGATTTCAGCTTGTGACAGCAAGGCAAAGAGGAAAGGTGCAGGAGACCGGAGATTCTTTGAACGCAGGGAGGTTCTTTATTAGCAAGTGAATTCTTGGCACAGCTCAGCAAAGGGACCCCCACATGGCTGTGCATCAGCCCCTTTTATCCATTTCCCCAGTAACCCAGGAAAAGGGGTGTAGGGCAGTCCCACCCCCATAGTGCAAAACCAGGAAGGGGGCGGTCCCTTCCATCTAATACAGAGAAAATATCCTAAAACACCAGAGGGAGAAAACAGTCCTTTTGCAAATGCTGATGAGATCAAATCTCAGAAGAAAAAGTTGTGCCTTCTTGCCTGAGGTGGTTCCTTGGGAGTGTTAGACAAATACAACTTTAAATGATCCAATGAATTCTTGGGTCATCATCATCATCAACCTTTTTATTGGCATAAGTTTAAAATACAACAGGGAGGTTGAGGAGAATCAAGTTAAAATAAGTAGGTTCGGACATTTCCAGCAGTTAAAACAATAAATAAATAAACTAAAATCTGTGACGAATCTGCTGTGCCAGCGCCAGGAATTTGGCAACGTCTAAGGATCTCTGAGGAGACTGATCACAAAGCAGAAAGAAGGATTTAACCTTGTCTGATGAGTTGGCATAGTTCTCAGTATATGGGTCTATATATTGTCTTCTAGATGAAGTATATAGTTCGCAATCTAGGAGGATGTGCTCGATTGTTTCGATGGCTTTTTGTGAGCAGGGACACGTTCTTTGTTGGTATGGGATCTGGAGAAATCTGCCGCTCAGGACTGCTGAAGGTAGGGCATTTAGTCGGGCTAGCATTAGGGTACGTCGGAGGTACGGCGAAGATATATTGTAAAAGTACCTTGGTAGCCCTTTACTGAAGGGAAGAGGGTGGGAGCCCTCCGGTAAAATGCCCTTCATGTATTGAGTAGAATTCTTGGGTCCTGAAAGTAAGAATGTGAACAGTCCAATGAGCTTCTGGATCCTGAGAGTAAAACTTCAAACAGTCCAATAGCAAAACAGGGTGACATCTTCCAACAGTCAGTCCACACCCTGAGTCCATCCTTTGTAAGTCAAAAGTTGGTGAAGATGGGATTACCTGGGTGTTGGCTTCTGCCACATTCCAGGACTGACTTCCTTGGATCTTAATATCAGCTGCTTTTACTAACTGTCCGGGAGCGGGGGTAGCCCCCACCCCCTCCCCGGACTTGCGTTCCTGCCTGCGGCCGGCAGGCGCTTCCCCCATGACACACATACAAATATCTAAAGTAACATTTCTAATTTTTAAACATTACATGCAATCCTAAAGAACTTACAATATAATAAAAGAGCACCCACATATATATATGTAAACAAGAATATCCTAAACTAACATTAATAAACCTTGGATCAACTGGAATACCTAGCTAAGTCATAAGCATAAACATTGGGCAAACAATAAATCCAACACTGAGGGGCTTTTACTAAGTCGTAAAATAAATAAAAGCAGGAAGAAAATCATGTGAAATATTAGCACAACTATATGTACACATCCTTTCCAGGCCCTATGGAGACTTTTGGATAACACTGGTCTCTTTGCTCTGGTCCTTAGCCAGTGTAGCCTAGCAATAGGCTTAGGAAAATATTTTTATATTTTCCTGGCGGTAACAGTCCCATGTGTAGCTTTGTTTCTTAACAGCACACACAAACCAGATAGACTCTGCTGTGTTATGTTCCTCGAGAACTCTGCTAACCTTGCTTAGCTTAGCTTCCAAAATCTAACAAGGTAACAAAACATACATCCAAGTTCATGGCTTCCTGATAAAACTATCCATTACAAATAAGATTATCCCATCTTTTTAAAGATTAGTAGGGATTGTTACAATAAGATCCAATAGAGACAATGGTGACTCCAAAGATCCACCGGGGGTTAAAAAGCAAGTGGTAAACAATTTTTTTTTTTAGTGTTTATACTCGGTGCAGAAGATACTAAAAGTCCTGAGAAAATATACTTTGTCTTTCTGTGTTTTTTTTCTGTCCTTTGTGATGTAAAATTGTTTAAGTACTAGTAAAATGTTTAACACAACAACACCACCTTCCCATCTGTCTGACAAGAAAAACTGAAATGCAGCCGGGCCAGCTGCTAATTCATTTACAGGGATGGGGGCAGGGGGGATTTGGGTTGGCAAAACAGCATAAGGAGAAGGGGGTAAATATTTCTCCCCTGACTGAACCAAACTGGCCCCCTCAGTGGCATTTCAATATCTTTTAAAAATTTGGGAAATGAATCACAGCTCTTTTGGGTGATGTGCCGTTTGGCCCTCCTGTACAAATCCAGCAGATGTTTGCCAAAAACACACCCCGGAGAAGGTACCTGCCAATCTGAATTACTTGCTCCCTCCCCATAATTAGGAGCTTGTAATTTACCACCATTTTGATTAATGGCTGCATATTTTCTTCTCGAGAAAGAACAAGCAGAAGTGCTTATTTATCAATCTCCAGCTCTGAACGCCTGAGTCTTTCCAGGGGGAAATTATCTCTGTGTCCTGAGTCTTTTATAAACCTTCCTGTTAGACAGGATGATATTTCCTGGGAAAGGATTAATAGCTTGTAATTTCCTCGGGAAATTGTGTCCTTCAGGGGTGCTTGTGGCCCATGACCTTAGGGAATATGCCTGCCCTTTTCTACAATATCACTACCAGGTGGGCAGGTACAGAGTCAAATAATCAGTAAGGAAAAACACCTGTACCCATGGCTTCCAAGTCAAGAAGACTATAAAAAATCCACTGATCACCTTAATAAACCAAAAAATTGTGTGTCCAGAATACTCAGCAAATAGAAAGTATCTGTAGTTTCTAAAATGTTGTTGTTGTTTTGTTGCATGCCTGCATCAAAAACATGTTCTGTTGCAAGCTTGCATCAAAAACAGTCAGAAATCAAAACAAAAGAAGTTGGGTGGGTGGGGTTTGGGTGGTTCTGCTCTTACCTGATTGGACAATTCCCCAACATGATGCTGGTGGCCTCTCCTTATCCCAGTGGATCCTGCAAGGATCCCTCTTGTCCTCCATACAGGCGGATGATACTCAGCTCAGCTCCTCCTTAGTGACTGAGTCACGTGGGTCTGTGGAAGTACTGAGCTGATGTCTGGCAAATGAGATCAGGACTGTCAAACCCCCAACAGGGAAGGGACATCTACCCCCACCTACTCTTCTTGCCTGCCACCACTGTGGGTGGAAGGGAGATAATTAAAAAAAATCACAACAGCAGCTGTGGCTTCATGTCACTTATGGTTTTTAAAAACCCTTAAAGTGACATAATATAGTTTTGGGAATTTCTGGAAACTCTATGGTGAAACCATAAAGTTTGTGGGGATTCCCACAGATACTTTAGGAGCTTTTAACTGGAAATGATGTGACACGGCAGCCAGTATCACAGTCCTTCCCCATCCCCCATATCCCAATCTACAACTTTCCCACTAATCACCAGACATCCCCCCCACTTCTGTTGGAGGCCCGACAGCAGCCCGGTGCCGGACCGGGAGCCTGCTGTGGGCTCGCCAAGGTTCCCTGGCAAGCCCGCAGCAGGCTCCCAGCCTGGCGCCGGCTGCTGCTGCCCCCCTCTATCAGAGGCCCGGAGGGAGGGCATTGGGGGTGTGTGCAAAAATAAGGTTGCCCTGGGTACCATTTTCTTCTGGTACACCTCTGCCTCATTCCATTAAAGTTTGTCAGGTCTGGGAAATCAATGGTTACCCTGTAAGTAGATGAGGCCTTGTTTTTCTTAATTTTTCTGCTCTGGACCTGGTTTCTACCTACTGATCATATAAGCATCAGCAGGCAAGCACCACAACTACCTGGAGGTCTCCCACCATCAAAATGTAAAATCCACCCTTGTGGCCATGAAAACTGTGAGTGGGGTGCTCTGGTTGCACCCAGTCCCTGGGTGAAGAAGAAGAGTTTGGATTTATATCCCCCCTTTCTCTCCTGTAGGAGACTTAAGGGGGCTTACAATCTCCTTGCCCTTCCCCCCTCACAACAAACACCCTGTGAGGTGGGTGGGGCTGAGAGCTCCAAAAAACTGACTAGCCCAAGGTCACCCAGCTGGTGACCTTGCTGGTCACCCAGCTGGTGACCTTGGGCTAGTCATTGTGAGCTGCTGTCATTGTGTCAGATCCTCAATGATTGAAACAACACCTTGTATATATCAGAGGTTTATTCATACATCCAGAGGACACCTTGGAAAAGCCAGAATTGACTTTTCCACGTGCAAACAGCAGTAATGAGGAGGAAACCGCCCCCCCCCATGAGAACAGACAATGAAGTATGTAGGTAGTTTGATAAGAGCAAAAGTCCATTGGAGCTGACCTTGGCCAGCTCCTGGTGGTGAGAGCAGTAAGAAATGATACACAGAGTAACTTTCCCATCCTCCAAAAGCCCAAAGTGCTAAGCAGTCCCAGCACCCACTGGGCATCCTGACTTTCCGCTCCCTCTAGGGCTCTCCCCCCAGTTTGCTTGGACAGGAACGATGGAAGTCTCTAATGAGCCGGGGAGCCTTGATGTCTTCAACACTGACCCATTCATCATGTCCGGGTAGCCACCCTTTCCAGGTATTGCAAGCAGTTATGATAGATGCGAGAGTCGCAAATAGCAGAGATTTCATGATGCTCCTCCCCATCAATCAGGAGTTGACTGTTCCACGTCAATCAGAACAGGAGGAGTTGTAATAGAGTCTGGATGCCATTGGTCCAGCAAGGGTGCCTTCTTCAGCAAGTTGCAATGAAACACAGGATGCCCTGGCGAGCAAGATCCCCGACTGGCCTGAACGGATGAAAGTGTAAGAGTGGGGGCTAGCCCGCTCATCCAGCCGTCTCGGCCTTGGTACATCCCTCGCAATGGGCTGCTTGCCCAGGGAAATGACCTTGTATTGCTTATCATCTATGTCAATGCTTACTTTGGCTTTTCTTGCTTTCCTGTGTGAAACTGAGCTTGAGAACTATGCACGGGAGGAGGGGCTGTGTTTTCGTCTGTAAAACGACGAGTGGCTAGCTTGAGGGGGGGCCTGCTCGCGATGGCGTATGTATTGAGAACCCGCTGAAGCTTTGGAATAAAACGAATCCTGTTTAGCAAGCTCACTTTTGTTTCAAAGTTCTTCTGAAAGTTCCTTACATTATAAAGGCGCGAGAACTCCTAAATCACCTACTCTACTGCTATAGGCGAGTTTGAGTCTTCACACTCCAACTTACTCTGTGGAATCTCCCTGGTGTCCTTCAACATGCAGAGGTTGCCATTCATAAGCATTTCTAAACGATGAGTAATGAAGAGACTGTGGTAGCTCTCAAAGAGGGCCTCCTCTCTGCCGCGGCGGCACCTAGACGGTCCCTGTGGAGGAGCCAACGGAACCCAAGTTCCCTGGTGACCCCTCTCCAGGCCCTCAAAACTCAGCCAAAGTGTGTAGCGCTTTCTCCAACTGAAGAAGAGCGAGGATGGAGGGAAGCCCCGGCCTTATCCTGAGGTCTCGAACACATCAAGTTTCGGGCCTCTAACGTCCCCGAGGTGCTACCAGGAATTTTTCGACCCTATGGAGTGGGAGTGTATTCGATGGATCGCGGCTCCCCATAGAAAGGCAATATCACCACCCGCCACCATGTGGGATTAAGCTAAACCATTAATGCGCACGTGTTAGGGGAGGAGAATTGAGTTTCAGCCATCCATCATCGGGATACCCAAGAATCGCTGGAGAAACATTTGCGGAACCAATATTTTCGAACCCCCCACCTGTGCACCACTAGCCGTCTGAAAGTAATGGGCGCCATGCCAAGACTACGCTTCAGGGGCCCGGCTAATGCGGTAGAGAGTCTCTTGGATTTCCCTGAGGGTCCCAACGCAGATTGACTTTTGCAGAGGATGCCCGCGCCCATGACCCCCCCGACCTACGTAATGTAAGGAATTCCATAGAAGCAGAAATAAAAGGCTCTTTGGTGAAAAAAGACCGTTTATTCAAGACATCTTAGAAAGTCTTCAAGTACCACGAAAGTGGCAGGAATGGCGACACTTCCGCCAGAAGCACAGGTTATAACTCTATTGACTAATCCCACATCCCCTCCCGGCTTCCCATGGAACGGAGACCTCATCTCCCAGCCAAGAGATAAAGTCCTCCACATGAAGCACTGGCTCCATCAGCCCGGGCTGTGGAGATGTACTCCAAGGTTAGGGCGGCTGCTCTTACCATCAACACCATTGAAACCTTTTACACTCTGCCTCTCCTTAAAGAAGACCCTCCCCCCAGGTTTGGCGCGGAAGAAGCGCTGTGGAAAGCAGAAATAAGGGGTGGGGGCGCGTCAATATTTTCGAATAAACCCATTGATTATACCCAGAGGAATATCCCACCCAAGAGACTCAAATATTGCAAGCGCTTTCATGTAATAAAGCGGTGGAGAGTCCAGGATGGCTGCCACTTTCAGAAGGTGCTTGTGGCCATCAATAATAGTTATGGTGGGTCTCTCCTCGCTGGTCGCGGTTGCCAGGCATCGGAAGCTGGAGCCTCCTTTGGAGTAAACTGGAATGGAAGACAGGATGAATGTTACTAAGAGAGTTAGGGTAAATCCAATCGGCAGTGACATCATTAATCACTTAGTAATCTGAAAAGGTCCCACAAAATCTTTTGCCTAGTTTGGAAAAAATTTATGCACGCCTCCTGAGATTTTTGGTAGACAAATACACCCAAGCCTACTACGCAGAGGAAAATCTGAAGGTGCTTATCCGCTTTGCAGCTTTTGGGAGTCCTTAGCCTGTTGTGGGCGGTCTGACCGATTTCCATCCCTCGCTAGGGATGAAATCCATTGTTGAAACTCTGGAGGATCCAAAGCTGTTGTGGAAGTTGGCGTAAACGGCGGAACGAGCCACTCCAGACACAATTTCCCCAAAGGGTGGGACTTTCTTTGTACCTGCTATGCGAACCGCATTGTTATAGGCGCATTCGCGAAACGGAATGAGCTCGCACTACCTGTCTTGGTGGTAGTTGGTGTAACAACGTAAATACTGCTCTAGGGTTCTGTTCGCTCTCTCCCACTCACCGCCACTTTGAACGTAGAAGGCGCATCGCCGGGCGGCCCCCCCCCAACAACCCTTCCCAAAAAACGCCTTCCAGAACTTAGAAAATGAATTGGGGTCAGCGGGTCGGAGACCACCTTAACGGGCCGGAGTGCAGACGGTAAACATGTTGAATGAACAGCCTGCTAACTTAGGAGCCGGGAGGGGATGGAAGCACATGGAATGTACCGGGCTTGTTTAGAAAATAAGTCCTACCACCACCCACAAGACCGGCGGTTGCCATGACTTTCGGGCAAATCTGTAATAAAATCCATGGAGATGACTTCCCACATGGCTGAGGCCACCGGAGAGGTTTCAACAGCCCATGGGGCTTTCCCGAATGGTTTTGGCTTCTGCACAAACAGAGCAACCTTTAATATAATACCAATGTCCTTGGCATTGGCGCCACCAGAACTGACGGGCGGGCCAAATGCAGAGTTTTCAGAAAAGCCACAAAATGTCCAGCCGAAGCTGGCACGTCGCGGCAGGCTTCAAGGAACCTGCTTGGCGGAGGAGGGGAGGAACAACAATCCCCTCGGCCGCCAAAACTCCATTCTCCAAACGCAATTGGGAGTCACTCTCTCCGGCTGGAGGCTCAGGCAGGCCCCGGGCCTCCCTCGAAGTTCCCCGCAGGAAAGCGCGAGAGATCCGAGGCCAGGAAATGGGCGGTGAAGGAAGGAGTGGACGCTTGGAGATCGGGTGACAGCCAGTCCCAACCTTCGGGAGGGGAGAGAACAGGCGTGGAATGTCCCCCGTGGCAGGCAGCTCCACCCCTCCCCGGGTAGGCGAAGGAAAGCTGGCACAGCGCCAGCTTCTGTATTGGTTTTCCGAAAAAATGGACTGTGAAAGAGAAACGAAAAGAAATCGCCCGAACGTGGAGTTGTTTTATGGACATCTTGAGGGGTGGAAAGAGCGCCAAGTTTTTGTGATCCCACCAAACTCTGGAAAGAGGTGTTTAGCCCTCCAGCCAGTGGCCAAGTGGAGAGTGCTACTTTGATGGCTGCAGTCTCTTTATCCCCACAGTCCAGTTGGGAGTTCAGCACCGAGAATTTCTTTGATAAATAAGCACACGAACCAGCCTACCATCTTTATTTTTCTGCAACAGGGTTGCCCCTAAGCGCTTTGGCATCCGGGAGGCATCCACGCATCCACAGAACGGAGATCTGGGTCAGGAATTGCTTTAGAGATAGGATTCGGGTGGTAAAAAAGCAGACTTTAAGAGCTGGAAAGGCTGTTTGACATTCTTCAGACTAATTCGGAAAGGGGGGCCCCGGGCTTGGCCCGGACAGATGGATCTTACCCCTTAGTGCTTAAGAGGTCTGTAGAGAGTGGAGAGTCAGCTCAGCTAATTGGGGGTATAAAGAATCCACGAATAGAAATTAGCAAAACCCAGAAAAGATTGGGAGTTCTTTATGCGGTTGAAGGTGGGGGTACTGGCCATTGGAGGGACCGACTACACCGGTAGCTTAGGATCCATTTTTAAAGCTCCCTCTGGGCTTGTGATCCGTAACCCAAATAGTCAATGGAGGTCTAGGTGGAAACAGCAACTATTTTGGAGAGTTTGGCAAAGAGAGAGTTGTTGAGCAAGCTGCTTCAATGCCTCCGAACCAATCAGCTTCATGCTCTTCTATGGTTTTTTCCAGGAATAAATTAAAAGCGTCATTCTAAGTATACCACAACTCCCTTGACAGCCAATAAATCATGGAGAACTTCGCTGATGGGAGGGCTATAAAAGCCTCGGGGCCCTAATTCTGCAACCCTAATGGCATTTATTAAGTATTCAAAGCTGTCCAAACTTCTTTGTGTTAAACGCAGTCAAAGTGTTCTCATAGCTCCTTCAGCAATTCCTGACTCTTGTAATAAGCTTCTCTCAAGTCCAATTTAGTAAAGATCAGCTCTTTGCCCAGTGCGTATCTAAAGAAAAGGTCCTTGGATCAAAAAAGGCAAAGGATATTTATTGGACAGGGGAGACTGCATTGAGACTTTTCGACATAATCTGTGCAAAGCCAGAAGACCCATCTTTCTTTTTACAAAACAAAGCGGGAGCAGCGTGCAGTGTGTTTGGTAGCCATACACGATGAACCTCAAGGAAGGAGGTTCTTGTCCAAGAAGGCACGGGTTCCTTCTCTTCATTGGGACTCATACATGTAGATTCTACCTTTGGGCAGTTGGGCGCTCTGGCTGTATAAATCGCATTTTGCAGTCAGTGTCATCTCCATAAGAGGTGGCAACTGATCGGCATTCTTTGCCTCTGGAAAACTCTTCTGGCTAGATCTTGGTACCGTTTTTCTGCCAATAGACCCGCCGCAATCATTGATAAAGCCAGGAGTGGGTGTGTGAAAACCGGTAGTAGTTGAGTTTTTCCCCACCAGTTGTATGTTCACCGTGAGGGAGGGTCAGTGCAACCCAAGAACCGCTCTTTCCAAATGAACTTTGGTTCATGTAACAATAACCATGGCATGCCTTCCAAAACTATGTGGAGTGTTTAGCCGCCCTGGCCAAAATAAAACTAATTTTCTCCATGGTGGCCTAAGCTCCGCTGAAGACGAGAACCTGCTTGTGCCCTGGAACCCAATGGGCCGGTCCTTCGCCTCCCCGAGGGCTGCCGCCCTACTAGGGTGAATGGTATGGGCCTGCTAGGGAATTTGGTCCCAGACCACCTGGCGCTCCTCTGCCACCTGGTTCCGCGATAAGCACATTTGGGAGCAGCCAGAATCCACAAAGGGCCGTCAATATAATGCGAAAGTATGTTTGCAGGCGTCCTGGCCAGCCGCGGGGCATGCTCAGCCGCCGCCGCAGTCCAACAGTAACGACGTCTCCAGTCTGACCCATATCCAGTCCGCCGGGCTGAAGAAAGCGCAAACAGCTGCTTCCCCTCCTCTGGTCGCTTCCACCCTCGATGACCGCCTTAGAAGAGTTTTCCGTCGGGTATGGCTCCCGACTATGCGTGGTTTGGTAACCAGATGGGGTCTGCGTTACGGGCTGAGTTTTGGTTATTTTTGTTTCTTCGACAGTATGGCTGGCTACAGATGACCTGCAGTCCTCCACGCAGTAAAGGCACAATCCCAGTCGGCGACGGGCGCTTCAGAGGTGGTCTCTGGGTGGGGCGGGCTGGGCTTTGCCTTTGGCGGACGAGTAGCAGGCTTCTGGCGGTATTAAAGCATGCCTCCGCACGCAAGCGTGACTTCCAAGTTTAGATTTCACCCTGGGATCCCAACTGGATCCAATCAGCAATAGTCGCGAGGAACCCGAATTAAAACACAGTTTCACGATGCATTTGCCACAACAGCATCTGAGAGAAGTATTCGCGATTTCATGCCAGTTTCAGGCCACTTCAGGAGAATTGAGCTCTATAGCCGCCGCGACGAAAATTGCACTGGGCAAAATTCTGCAAACGGTCGGTTCGTCTGCTGGATAGTTTTGATAGGTGCGGATAGCCTCATTTTCGGCTACCGATCTTGGAAGCGCCAGCTCTTAAGGCTTGGAGAAATCACGCGGCACCGCGGCGAAAGAGTCTTCATCTTGTAGATCCAAAAGTTGGTGCAACAACCAGTCGGGTTGCTGCCCCTATCCAGGACTGAGCCCGATGCCATCCCGTGATCTTTCTCAAGGCTTCAGACCGGTATAAATCATCATAGTCTTCCATGCCATGGGCATCGAAAGCCGTAAAATGAAGTGAGGGAAGCTTGGAAGCCGGGTCCCATCAAAACGAGGCAGGTACTCCGGGGGCCTATAAGTAACCCCTTTCCATCGAGCTCTTGGCTCCCGGGTATGCCGTAGGCGTTGTACCTGGGTTGGAGCAGGTTACGGCACGCGTACAAGTTGCACAGGGGGCTCGGAAAATCGGAGTAATGGTATCAATGCCGGAAAAGATACATGCGTATGGTGCAGGACCAGTTTTCACGTTGCCCCTCCATGGCGCCGGGTAGTATCAGTAACAGCAGGTAGACCTTAATCCTTGGGCTTCCTGGCGTCTGCTGCCTCCTCAGTTCCCTCTCAACGAGCCAGCCTGTCTCTCCCTATGGTCAAGAAAATGCATCCTGGTAAGCGCATGCAGGGCTGCTTTTCTCAGTTCCAATTCTAGCCAGATTGCGCCCCGCTTAATAGCTTCGCAGTAAGTTCACTTATGCGTCACGCGAGTCCACGGAACGCTGCTCGGTCATTGTAAATCCAGTCTGAGTGTTCCAGTGACGCTTATCATGGACCTGACAGATTCCCGCGATATTGTCGCTTGGAGCCGCATTCTTGGCACGGTCCAAATCCGGGGTCGAAAGTTGGACTTCGCTTTCGTTGCTGTTGTTCCCGGGTCCTCTGTGGTGGTTTTCGCGCTCTTGCTGCAACTGTGCCCGCTCCATCCTCCCATAGCTGGCGCTCACGGGTTCATGCTTCTTTGGCGAATGCTTGATCGCAGTCGGCACCAATTTCCTCATCCCAGTTCTCTTCGATGGGGAGAGGGAACAAGATCCGCCGGGAGTGCAGGCTTCTCTTCTTCGACTCTTCGGTTCCTGGAAGCGATCGCAGATTGACCTTCAGAGTTTAAATTCGCTTGCTGGTGGCTCCTTTGTGCGCGGCAGCTTCAGCTTTGGACTCGGGATCAGGGGTCCGATCTAGACGGCAGTCGGACATTTAACCCTCCCAATCCCAGGTGGTTTAGTCCCAGTGTCCTTCGGACGGGCTCCCAGTGCTGTGCCACGGTGGTTCTTTTGGGAGCATCACCAAAATACGAAGTCCAGGAATCGCTCAATGGACTCCTGGGCTGCCGTGATGAAAGGTGGTCAGGCCCGGCCTCTCCATTGACAGGTTGTATCTGAGGGCTTCAGGATCCCATAATGAAAACGGGTGAGATCCGGGATCCACGAGGCGCCATCCATAGATTAGCTTCCAAATCCACCTTACAAGGGGTCCCTCTATGGTAAATGCCGGCTACCGCCCCTCGCTCCAACGAGTAAAGGAAGACTCGCGGTTGCAATACGAGGACGGGAAGAGTCACCAGCGAGACCCGCTTCCCGCCGGGTCCTCCAGATCCAGAAGGGAAAGGTCGGTTCCTTTGAGGAGCTACCTCACCTTCGCCAGTAATATTCAACTCTCCATGCCGGTGACACCAGAGGTCCATTGCATTCACTAGGGATATAGATGAATTAGGATTCCTGGCACAATATAAGTGAATTCCATAGAAGAGCAGAAATAAAAGGCTCTCTTTGGTGAAAGAACGCCAGTTCGTATTCAGACATCTTAGAAAGCTCGGCATTACCGCTAGTGGCAGGAATGACACTTCCCGCCAGAAGCACCGGAGGTTATAAACTCTATTCATCCCATCACCTCCGCTTCCCATGGGGAACGGGAGTAGACCATCATCTCCGCCGCAAGAGATAAAGTCTCCGCCATGAATGCCTGGCCTCCAGACTTCTTCCGGCTGTGGAATGTACTCAAGGTTAGGGCCGTTCTTACCATCAACACCAATATTGAAACCTTTACATCGTAGTTTCTGCAGGGACGGCAACGGCGACCCACTCAAGATTACGCAGCAGTGGGTTTCGGACGTGGAACCAGACGATTGGGAGGATCAACGCTTCAGCAGCCCCAGCCAGGTTTCAAACAGGACTGGGAGTTGGAACGCGAAGTCCTCGAAGTGGGGAACGGAGGCTCTGGAATTGCGAACGGGAACAGTTTCACGCGGGAACGCGGACGCTGAAATAGCCCAGGAGAAAAGCAATGCTCCGCGAACAGATTCCTGAAGGATTCCCAAACGCTCCAGCATGGTTTTGGACCACACCAAATAGGACCTCGGGCCGCCAACGCAGCGAATGTCGCTAAGGCGCTTCAGACTCAGGGAAGTCGGGTTGGCTCTGCAACGACATAGGAACGCCAAAGGCCCGGGTAAGAATGGGAAGACGCTTGGTGCGCCAGGAGAGGGATTTGGTAGACCAAAGGAAGCCGCCACTTTCGACGCGATGTCAGGAGCAATCACCGCCCAACTTAGCAATACCAGGACCGACGGAGCTGCTCGACCACGCCACACCCCCCTTCCCTCACCTTCCAGTTTAGCTTACCCGGGAGCCCCCGTGCCACAGCAAAGAATTCTTCCCCGCCGCGCCACCACAACCTTGCGTTCAAGGGTCCGGAATCCGGGCCCCGCTATACCTGCCCCGTTCCTCGCGCTCTGGGCAGCTCCGTTGCTGGTAGAGGCTGTTCCACTCGACCTCCTATTCCGCTCCGCCATGGTGTACCTGCTTCCGTACTTCTGCCCCACTGGCTTGCAATTGATGCTATTACGTTCGGACTTACGATCTCTACCGCTTGGGCGAAAAAAAGTCTAAAGACGGATATCTTCCAGGGTACGGTGTTACGATGGACGCCGGTTGAATGGTTTCAGGAACTACATGAAATAGGGAGCCCCGGAACCTCAAACTCTGTAGCCACTTTGCTCCAGGGATTGTGAAGTTCACGCTTTTCAAGATCCTGCGGTAAGCAGAACAAGGCCAGTAAGACTATTAAACCATCCAAACAAGGGAACAGACCCTTTGTCGAATTCGTCATGAGTTCCGCTTTAGCGGCTAATAAACTTCCTGACTGGCCGAGCGTACTTCTAAATTGCAGGAGAAATGCTAATATTTCACGATGCAATTGATCCTGAGATCTGCACCTGCAGAGCAGATATGGTATTGTGCCAACCCAAACCATGTCGCTGAATGGGATTACAACAAGGGAATTACATTGCATCCCGTCTCAACCGGGCTCTCCAAGACAGGGAGAACCCCACCAACCAAAGTAACGGCAAAGCTGGCAACAGCCGCCGCTTCCACAAAAAAAAAAACGCGAACGGGACCTCCAACCACCGAAGTCTACATCCATGAAACCATTGCGTCGCCTTTGGTTTATGTTTGTATTAGTGGGGGCTCAGGTCACCTGGCAGCGGCAACTGTCCTAAGAAATCCAAGGCTCCTGTCCCTAAACGCCTCTGAAACTAGCTAGTTAGCTCCTCAGAATGCGAGGTCTGGCGACCTTCGGCGGGGTTGCCGCAGCCTGGCTGATAGATGACCCTAGACGGCTGGCCCGAGGACAACGACTTTGGAGGAATAAGCTCATCTATCTGGTCCAGCTGACGAAAAGACGGCGCCAGACGCTGGTGTAGTGAAGGCGGGCCCCATAACCCTTTAAGTGACCACTTTAACCAATTCAAAGCGAAGCACACCCATATTTTAGCCCGGCTTTACTGGAAGTGGACTCAGGTTGCTCGCAGACTCGTCTAATGAGACGGCCTCAGGTGGCATGAACAATTGTGGTCTCGAGGGCGTATAGCATTGATCTCAAGCTTCCATCCCCTTTACACAGATGCGGATGGTAGCCCTTTGGGGAACGGAGGAGGTCCGCTCGGCTCAGGAACTCCAACCAGTGCTTTCTACGTTAAGCAGGCCGTAATTCACTGGGAGAGATGCAGTTTCATTTTGGCCCCGGGTTGCCAAACATCCCATTGTTCTTAGAAATGCCTTGGTTTATCCCACGAACTCACCATATTTTCTGGGGTAACGATCGTCCATTCACGGATCCACCGCGGTGGGGACATATGAATTAGGGGAGTCAGCCTGACGAACCTCTAGTTACCCCAATCTCACAAAATTTACTGCCCTTGAACTTCACTGTGCCCTGAACTGGCGGGGATCCCGAGAACAATACTGGGATCCTGGCTCCAGGTTTTTGAAGGAAGAACGAGAATGCTGATCAGCTTCCCCATAGAGACACAGATTGCAAGAGATCCTCTTAGTCCGGGGAAAACAACTGTCGAAAGGAAGAATAATTTATCGGATGAGCCCCACTGAACAAAAGGAGCTCCGCTCTTTCCCTTGATAAAGAATTTTGGCTAGGGTTTCATTCGGCTGGCAACCAAAAGCACTCCACGCTGGGTTCGGGTCTTGTTTGTCAAAAGAAGGGACGGTTCCTGCCGTAACCTTGCACCCCATCTATCGGGGTTAAATGTCACCTCTCTCCAACAAATACCCCTTGCCATTAATCAAAGATTTGCTAGACGCTTTAGAACGTGGGATCTAATTTTACCCAAATTGGACTTCACGCAGGCTTACTGCACCAAGTAAGAATTGCTGAAGAGGTTATGAACACTTAACAGCTTTTTAATACTAAATTAGGACAATATGAATACTGTGTGAAAATGCCATTTTAGGATTAGCGGAGCTACTTGTGGGGCTTTCATGGCGCTTTTAATCAATGATGTCTCTACAAGACTTTTATTCAAAGGGAGTAGTGGTATATTTGGATGATGTGCTGATATATTGCACAAATCCATGGAAGAGCATGAAAGGTTGGTCAGAGCTGTGTTGCAACGGCTACTTTCGATAATTCTCTGTTTGTCAGGAGTTGTCTAAATGTGCGCTCCCACCAAACTTCCCCTAGACTATTTGGGCTATCGTATGATCTGCGCCTGAGGGGCTTGAGAGATGGACCACCTGCCAAAGGAAGCAATGCGGTGCGTTGACTGGCTCCGCCCCTACCACTCGTAAGGAACTTTGTCTTTTCCCAAAGCTTTGCCACTTTCCTATCAAGACTTTATTCTACAGTTTGCTCAGCTAGCGCTGCCGCTGACAGATCTATTAAGCACCAAAGGAAAAGGTCCTCAAGCATCTAAACCTGGACGCTTCCATTCCCTGGACTGGGAGGATTGCCAATCCGCCTTTCAAGCTCACCGTTAAGATTGCTTTCACTACCGAGCCCATTCAAAGCACCAGCGGATCCCGACTTGCTCTTCATATGAGTACATGTCGACGGGCTGGACAAGGCTCTAAAGGAGCTGCCCTCTTGCAGAAAAAATAAAGCGAATAAACTTTGTTCCGTGTGCTTACTTGTCAAAAAAACTTTCTGGGCCTGAACTGAACTGACCTGTATGGGGATAAGCGTAAACGGCCGCCATTAAAGAGGCGCGCTTTCGAATTTAAGGCACTGGCTGGAGGCCACACCCCATTTCAGGTTTGGTCAGATCATAAGAACTTAGTTGCCCTTGAGCCTACGCCTAATTTAAAATGTCAGCTAAACAGCTCGTTGGGCTGATTTCTTCTAGGTTTTGCCTTTACGGGTCCATTTTTCCCGGCAACGCCAACAAATTGGCTGATGCTTCGTCCGCTTGAAGCCGGAGTGGGGTGGACTACCTCCTGCGTAATTCACCCTCGGACTATCCTTTCCTGCTCCTCCCAGCCGTTCGGGGCTGGCGTCACGCTATCCCCAACGACTGCCTCCCGGGCCATCCCCACCCCTGGATGTCTCGGACGTGGTTTTACGCCCGTCCCTCCGTCCAGTTGTAGAGGAGGCGGGCAACTGGACATTCCGAAAGGAGTCGGATCCCCATTGCAGCTGCAAAGGCATGGGTTTGGAGGCTGGAAACTGTTGAGTCGCGTCGCCTTTCCTCCGCGAACAGAGCTCCCACGGTTGGTAATGATGCCCGGCCAAGCGGGTCATTTTGGCTTTTGAAAACCCTACACCCACTTAGATGCAACTCTGGTGGCGCTTCCATGCTAAGGATATTAAAGGAGGTTTACACATTAAGGGGGGTGCCCCACTGCATGGAAGCCAAAGGGAATCCTCGAAACCCTCATGGACTACTGCACCCCATCCTCTCAGCTGCCAGACCCTGGCAGAATCATATCCATGGACCTTATAACGGATCTGCCTTGAGAGTCATGGGAATAATGCACATATGGGTAGTAGTAGACCTTTTTTTCAAACAGGCTCATTGCGCTCCTTGTCCAACCATCCTGTCGGCGCCTTAAACCTAGCCTGTTGTTCATCCAACACGATATCGGGCTTGCATTCCGGCCCGAGAGTAATTTCAGATAAAGTCTCTAATTCATTTCAAAATTTTGGAAGGCGCTTCACAAGGACATTCTGGGGACCACCTGGTTGCTGTCACTCTACCACGCGCAAGGCAAAGTGACGTGCCAGGACCGAACGCACCAACAGAACTACTGGAACAATACCTACGTTTCTACACCAACTACCATCAAAAACAATTGGGTCGAAGCTGCTCCTTCTCATTGAATAATAGCTACATAAATCACGCGGTACACAGTAAGGTACCAATAAAACGCCTTTGAAGTTGTATGCGGGTGCGTTCGTTTCCTTTACCTGAGCTCCCCGACTCTACATTGCAACCCCCCAGAATTTGGAGACTGGATCAGGGAGTCTCTGGCTGGGAGGGCTGGAAAAACGGTCTCCACCTCCCCTTTCTCAGGCACAAGAAGCCTGGGAAAAGATGCAAGTTGACAAACATAAGGGGCTGATTTCGCTTACACAGAGTGAGGCTTCGGGGTTTATTTCATATCTACCAAAAATCCTTGAGAGATGTGCACAAATATTCCAAATCCAGGCAAGAAATTTATAGGGCCTTTTAGGAATCTCCCCAAAGTCATTAACGGGAATTTGACCAGCGTGTTTGGAGATTGCCTAACTCTTTAAGTAATATTCATCCTGTCTTTCACTCTAGTTTGCTCAAAGCAGGCTCCAACTGCCTAGATGTCTGGCACGGCCCAACGGGAGGCTCCCCCCGGCCGATCGTTGATGGCCGACAAGCATTACGATCGACGCATAAAATTCTGGACTCGCTTTTGTTCGCTAATCGCTTGCAATATTTGGTCTCTCCCTGAATGCGGGATATCCCTCGGGGCATAATCAGTGGATCTATGTAGGAAAATATAGATGCCCCCCCTTGATCAGCTGCTTTTCATAAAGCTTTTCCTCAGCAAAACCTGGGGAGGGAGTTTAGAGGAGGCGTAGACAAGAGTAATAGTCTGGGCACATCCAGCCGCCTCGGCCTTGCGTACATCCTCTCACCCAATGGAGCTGCTTGCCCAGGGAAATGACCTTATCATTGCTTATCATCTATATGTCAATGCTTACTTTGGCTTTTCTTGCTTTCCTGTGGGAAACTGAGCTTGAGAACTATGCATGGGAGGAGGGGCTGTGTTTTCGTCTGTAAAAACGACGAGGCTAGCTGAGGGGGGCCAGTTCTCGCATGGCGTGTATTGAGACCGTTGAAGCTTTGGAATAAACGAACTGCTTAAAGTTACTTTTGTTTCAAGTTCTTCTGAAAGTTCCTTACAGAAAGCTGAATTGTTTTATGATGCTGTCCACCCGGAGATCCATAGATGGGCGGTCATGAACAACGAACCTCGTACAGTGGCAGAATGGATTGAAGTTGGAAGCATGATTGCTGCCAGGCTGAATTGATCCAAGGGATTGGAATCCAAGTTTCAGCCTTCACGTCATCCGCCTTCGACTAAAAAGCCTACTGGAGCTGCATCCTCTAGAGTGCCTTCAACAGAAACTGTCTCAGAACAACGACGCCATCTGGGACTCTGCCTCTACTGTGGTAAAGCCGGCCATATGGCCACTACCTGCCCCAAGAAGGCAAAGCCACTGGCGGGTCAGGTCCTATTCCGTGCGTAGCATCCGCCCCACGAACGGCAACTGCCAAAGCCCCAAAAAGGTCCAGCAGGCCAATTACACCTCAGGGAACATCTAAGGCACTGACAGCAGAGGAATTCGATTTTCCAGAGACTGACGAGACAGAGGTTGGATTTGGTCTCTCGGCTGCGACACCCGAATCTGTGGATCCTCCTAAGGACACAGTGAGAGAATGTGGCAACCCCATAATGCTTCTTACTACGTTGTCTAATCCAGCCAAGAACTACTGCGACATTTTTAGCTTCTGGGCTCTCGGTAATTTGACATTCTGGCAGTGTTCATATATGCCTATTACTGTCTAGCCGCGGGTGAAGCTGGGAAGAATTGGAAGGCTTTACAACTGGCGTTCCTCCCCTTCTTAAGCCTATTCCCTTTACCCAAATGGATTGTAGCCCCTTGGGAGGGGGGCCAGCACATTTTAAAACTGAACCGGTCCTCCTGCAATGTGCTGAACACTGGGAGCGACGTAGCTTTATCTTGGCCCCAGTGGCATACCAGCTGATAGTTTGGGGCATGTTGTGGCTGGAGACTCATGATCCCAAGATACAATGGATCTCACGCATCATCTGCTTCACAGACCCACCTTGTGGGGATCATATGCATGAGGGACAGCCAGCCGATCTGCCTGACTCGGCCATGGCATCGGTCTCCATCTCCTTCCCGAAGGTACCCGGCATTCCCGAACAGTATTGGGATCTCCAGGGTTTTTGAGGAAAGAGAATGCAACCACTCCCCCCGCCCCCCATCGGGACACCAACTGTAAAATTGAACTGCTCCCGGGGGCAAAGTTACCTAAAGGTCACATATTTCGAATGAGTCCCCCTGAGGAAGCGGAGTTGAGAGTATTTTTGGACAAAAATTTGGCTCGAGGTTTCATCCGTAAAGCTACTGGAAACACCTATGCTGCTCCAGTTTTGTTTGTCAAAAAGAAGGATGGTTCTTTGGTTTTGAGTACTGATTATAGGGGATTTAATGCAGTGTCTGCCTCCAACAAATATTCACTACCCCTGATTAAAAATTTGTTGGATGCCTTGGGATCCAGCAAGATTTTCACTAAGCTGGATTTACGGGAGGCTTACTACCACATTTGAATAGCAGAAGGTTATGAACATTTGACTGCTTTTAATACTAAATTTGGCCAGTTTGAGTATCTCGTGATGCCATTCAGGTTAAGTGGGGGCCCCGGGGCTTTCATGTCATTAATCAATGAGGTCCTCCAGGACTTATTGTTTAAAGGAGTTTTGGTGTACTTGGACAATGTTCTCATTTACTCGCGAGCCAAAGCGGAGCACGTTCAAATGGTTCGCACAGTGCTGCAGTGTCTCTTAGATAACTCCTTGTATGTCAAACTTTCAAAATGTCCATTTCACCAAGACAAATTGGATTTTTTGGGGGTATCGCATTTCTGCTGCAGGTTTGGAAATGGATCCCGCCAAAGTGGAGGCTGTTACTACCTGGCCTGTTCTAACTACCCGTAAAGAACTGCAATCATTTTTGGGCTTTGCCAATTTCTATTGTGACAATTGGTCTTGCCAGCAGGGGTGTCCAACTCTGGTGCTTCAGATGTTCATGGACTACAATTCCCATCAGCCCCTGCTGGCATGACCAATTGTATTCCATGAACATCTGAACATCCGGTTCTGATTGATGGAGAAGAGCATTACGAAATTGACGCTATCCTTGATTCCTGCCTTCATCGCAAAAGTCTGCAATATCTGGTTTCCTGGGTGGGCTTCCTCACCGGACATGACCAATGGGTCTACGCTACGCATGTCCACGCCCCCATTTTAGTAACAGCCTTTTATAAGGCGTTCCCCGACAAACCGGGGGAGGCATTCTTAGGGGAAGTGGAATGTCAGGACTTTGTGTGTGTGTAGGTGCGGGGTATTCTTCGGTTTTTCCACGCTCGTCCACCGAGCCTTTGGCGGGCTGCCCGGCTTTGGAGGTTCTAAGTTATTCTGCTCTCTCTTTGGGAAAATTGTCTGTGTGAAAGTTGCTTTGTTTTCTTTCCAGTGGTGGGAAGGAGGGAATTGATACTTTTAAACTGTTGCAAGAGTTCTGGGCCTCAGAATTCGCATGTCTTGCTTTCTGAACAGTCTGTCAGTACAATAAAGAACTATTATGAGTTACTTTTGACTGGACTTTCCCTTGTTCATTACAATGTACCACAAATGGCTGGGAGGGATCAGGGTGTCGCAAGATGGGCTCGGTTGTAAAAGTGGCTTTGAGAGTATCAAAAGCCTGTTGACAGTCAGATGACCAATCTAAAGGTGCATTGGGGCAGGCGGCAGCTGCGCCTTTACCCTTGGTCCGTAAAAGATCAGTGATTGGTAGAGCCAGTTCATCAAAATTGGGAATGAAGTCACGATAAAAATTAGTGAAGCCCAAAAAAGATTGCAGTTGTTTCCAGGTACAGGGAGGGGCCAATTCACCACATCTGACACCTTAGCTGGATCCATTTCTAAACCCTCTGCAGAGACCCGATAGCCCAGAAAGTCCAAATGGGTCTGGTGAAATTCACATTTAGACAATTTAACATACAGGGAATTGGCCAGTAGTCTCTGCAAAACCTCCCGGACCAATGCAACATGAGATGCTTCATCCTCAGTGTAAATTAGAACATTGTCCAAATACACGACCACTCCTTTATACAGTAAATCTGGAACACTCTGGGGGCTCCGGAGAATCCGAATGGCATAATCAAATATTCATACTGGCCATAGCGGGTGTTGAAAGCAGTTAAATGTTCATCGCCTTCAGCTATGTGAACACAGTAATATGCTTCCCTTAAGTCAAGCTTAGTGAAAATTCGGCCCTTGCCAAGGTTGGCAAGCAACTCCTTGATAAGTGGCAAAGGGTATTTATTGGTAGTGGAGACAGCATTCAAACCACGATAATTGGTGCAAAGTCTCAAAGACCCATCTTTCTTTTTGACAGACAAAGCGGGCACTGCAAAGTTGCTGCGAGCCTTTTGAATGAAATTGCAGGCGAGGTTCTTACTTAAAAATCCCAAAGGGCAGCATCTTCAGTAGGGCTCATTGGATGCAATTTACACCCTTGGGCAATTTACACCCTGGGACCAATTCAGTTTTGCAACTGGTATCCCTATGAGGGGGCAGCATATTGCATTTGGTTTCCGCGAACCCTTGCCATAAATCCTGATAAGGCAGGGGAGTGCTGTGCTGTGCTGAGTTGGGGAGGCTCGCTTTCCATAACTGAGCAGATCAGAAAAGTCGGGGTGTGTGTGTGTGTGTAATGACATATGGTCACCACAGGGGCATTTCGTAAAAGTTACAACATGATCCGTCCATTGTATTTGTGGATCATGATCTATGAGCCAAGACATGCCCAGTATAATAGGATAGTCAGAAATATTTGCTATGACAAAACTACGCCGCTCCCAATGCTGTGCAATTTGAACTGAAACTGGTTCCGTGTGTGTATCCGTGGGGGGTCCTCGCATTGGGCTGCCACCCATTTGATTAAAGGACAGCAGTTTGTGCAGAGGAATTGATTGTAACCCCAAGCTCTCCACCAAACTGGGATGCATTAAACAGAGGGAACAGCCAGCGTCCACCAGGGCATGAACTTTAACTTTGGGCCCCTGCAGACCTAAGGAGATGATTAAGGGGAGGAGGATGGGTTCATTCACCCTTTCCGAGATGTCTTTGGTCGACTCCTGAGTAGCTGTTGCATAACTTTTATAATCCTCATCAGACAAATTGTAATCCAGATCTATTGGTAAAGCAAGGCTTTTTTCTTCGGATTGGGTTCCTTGGCCGATGCATCACTCTTGCCAGATGCAGAAGGCTTCGCTGGGTAAGCAGCCGCTAGGTGGCCAACCCCTCCGCAGTACAGGCACAATCCGATTCAGTGAATTTCTGGTGAGATGCAGGTTTCCTGGGGGGTCCAGACAGCTTACTGGCATGGGCTTCGGCCTCATGCATTTGAGCATCCGACATGCCCGCCAGCATGAGCCACTCCATCAGAGTAACCGGACTGTCCCATTGGAATGACCATTTCAGCAGCTCAGGATGCAAGGCCTGCTTAAAAGCATACATTTTGACTAGATCATCCCAACCCAGGATTTTACTAGCCACGGTATGAAAGTTCTCCACAAACTCCACGAAAGGAGTATTGCCTTGCCACATCTGCATCAGCTCTTTCTTCACCTCCTCCCCCACAAAGGGACTTTCAAAATGCCGGCAAAGAGCCATCATGAATTCTTGAAAGTTGCGCAACTCTCCAGCCCCCCCACTGGAACAGGCTCACATACCACTCTACAGCGGCCTCATCCAGGGCAGACCCCATCTCATAAACCCGCTGAGCATCATTCTGATACTGCTGGTCATATTGCTGCATGTGGACACTGACCTGCACCAAAAAGGCCGGGAGTCGCTTCTGGGAACCACTGTAATGCACATTCAACCTTGCTCGGGAACCAACAGTTGTGGGTAGCCAAATGGAGGCACCATTGGGTTCCCGAAGGGAGGCTGAATCGGGTACAGAGGTGGCAATGGTTGAAACTGAGGGGGTACTGTTGGAACAGGAATAATCAGTGGTGCTGGTACAGGTTGGTACAGGTGGGACAGGAAACACGGGTGGAGCCGTCTGCCCTGATCCAGCCGCCGCTTGCCCTGGAGGCTGTGGAAGGACCGGTGGAGCAGGTGTCCCAGGTGGAGCAAGCTGCACTCCTTGCTGACCATCAGCTGCTTGCCCCGGCACCCCCACTGGCACACTATCCTCGCCTTGAGCCCCATTGGCTGGAAGTTGCAGTTGCCCGGGTGGGCTGGGTTGCATTTGGGCCAGCCTGGCTGCGTCCTGCGCATGATACAGTTCAGCACGGGTTTGCCCAACACTCACATGCATCGCATCCATGTCATGATGCATCTGGTTCAGGGTTCGTACTCCATCGATTCTTCCTCCTAGGCAGCTTCCTGGGCACGAAACAAGCACCACATCTCTGCCTCAGTAGACTTAGCAGGATCCGTAGACTTAGCGGATCCCCCGGCAAGGGGGGCTGTAACCCATGCTTGGGCCTCGTCTAAATCCAACAAAGAATCAGTGGGCACCGTAGAAGTCTCCGTCCGACGGACTGTCACTACAGGCTGGAGCAGAGCGGCCAGAAAACGTGAAACTCCCGCAGAAGCACCGGCCACACGCTGCCAGGGGTGAAGTGGCTTGACCTGTGCCCCTAGGGAGGGGTCGCAACCCGGACTCCCCCTCCTCATTAAGGCCAGACACAGTCTCCATAGCGTGAGGATCAAAAGGGAGCCCAGAAGTCCTTGAAGAAAAGCAACTTAATATCTAACATGTGCAACTTCAGCGCCAGACTTGAGCATGACGTGCAACACGATGAGAATTCTGGCTTAATGTCAGATCCTCAATGATTGAAACGACACCTTGTGAAGAACAGAGGTTTATTCATACACCCAGAGGACAGCTTGGAAAAGCCAGAATTGACTTTTGTGCGCGCAAACAGCAGTAATAAGGAGGAACACACACACACACACACACACACCCCCCCGAGAACAGACAATGAAGTATGTAGGCAGTTTGATAAGAGCAAAAGTCTGTTGGAGCTGACCTTGGCCAGCACCTGGTGGTGAGAGCAGTAAGAAAGGATACACAGAGTAACTTTCCCATCCCCCCAAAAGCCCAAAGTAGCCCCAGCACCCACTAGGCATCCTGACACACTGTCACCACAGCCAGGATCCAAGCTGAGTGGACCCCACAGCACAGCCAGAACTATGTAGCCGTTTCACTTGTTTCAGGGCTGTTTCACATGTTCCAACCCATCCCTGCGGATGGCCGTCAAGACAAAGAACTGGCTCTGCATCCCAAGTTGCAAAGACCTGGGCAACCGCCAGAGGGAAGTGTCCAGGGAGATTTATTCTTCATGGCGCATGTGCTACGTTAAGCGAGTAATGTCCACCTCATAGCAGCAATCTGTTCTTGGACAACTAGATGCAAGCGCCCAGTCGCCCAAAATCTGTGAGGGCAACGCAGGAGCAGATTATGATGAGCTAGGGTTGCCGGCTCTGAACTGGGAAATTTCTGGAGATTTAGGCTTGGAGCCTGTGGAGGGACCTCAGCGGGGTATGAATGCCTACCAAAGCAGCCGTTTTCTCCAGTGCAACTGGTCTCTGCAGTCTGGAGTGTTGGAATAAGCGACTTCTGCATGCCTGGACAAGGGGGGGGGGGGCGCTCTGTATCTCTAAGCTGTTCTATTGTTTGCTCTCCATGTCTGGGCTCCACCCACCAACTCCTCCTTCTTCACCCTGCAGCCACTTCCTTTCTTCTTCTCCTTTGTACTGAGCACAATGGTAATGGCTGCCTGCTCTTGCTGGGGCTTTCCCACAGATGCACATCACACTCGCACATATATGATGGCATGTTAGAATGCCCACTTGGGATGGGGAAAGTTATCTCTCTAGACTGGGGTTTCTTTCTATCTACTTTTCACCTGGAACAGTGCCTGTGATCCAAAGTTACTTGGAAAAAATGTAAGTTTTCCTTTTTGCGTATATTTGTTTGGAAGAGTTACTGCACTTGCACACGGGACTGGACTGACACATATTCAACCAGAACTCCAACATGGAGATCATTTGTAGTCCCAGAAGATCCCCAGACCCCATGCAGAGGCTCACAACCCCATGACTAACACAACAGCTTTGGAGGACTCTGGGAGCTCATTTTAGCTCATTCTTGGCCACTTTGAGAACCTGCCCTTTAAAAGCTTTTCAGAGTGTCATCTTTTATTTAGAGACTTTGCAGAGGAGGAGGTGGGGATGTTTCTTTTTAGGTGGCCATTTCTCACAGAAGGTTCAATGCACCATCTTGAAAAGAACGGAGCCTGTTCCTCTCTTGCCATCATCTTGCCTGCCCAGAGTGAATGGCCTCCCGATGCAGCAGTCTTCCTTCTGCGTGCTGGCTGTGCTTCCTGGCAGGACTCCAGGTAATTAGAACACTTCCAGTGCACAGAAAAGAAACTGGCAGGAACATTCTAGTACGTGCAGGCAGATCTCTGGGGGCCCTCTCCTGACCCGAACCCTGGGAAAAGCAAAATGTGGCACCCAGTTCCAATTGCACGACACATTTCCTCTTGTCCAGGCAGGTCAACAAGTGTAATCTGGGGGTTTCGTGCTTCCCTGACGCGGGGGGGGGGGTGCCCATTCAGACTGGGGCCTTGGCATGAGGCATCCTCAGCCTTTTTGAGGACCTTCATGACAATATTTCTTTAAAACATTGGCTCAAATAGCAGCCTGATGAATGTGCATAAATACAGATGTTCATTATTGACCAGATGCACATTAGCCCATTGGCAGAGGCCATTGGTCAAAATAACATTAACCGTGCAAAAGGGCCCAGGTGTTAACAGTCTCAAAACTAGACCGAGATGAAATGTTATGGAGTGGAAAGGAAAGGAAAAAAAGAACAAATTAGTGATCATTAAAGTGTATGTATGTGTGAATAATATGCCAAGTAATTTAGGACACTTAAGAAGAACAACAACAATATGAAAACACTAGGGCAGCACTTGAAACACCTTCAAATCGACAAAATTATTATTATTATTATTATTATTATTATTATTATTATTATTATTATTATTATTATTATTATTATTATTATTATTATTATTAAATTAATTTAATATACCGCCCTATCCCCGGAGGGCTCAGGGCGGTGAACAATATAACAATATAAAAACATACAGGTGAATTAAAATAAGCACATTCTAAAAACAATATCCCATGAAAACCCGTATACAACCCTCCCAGAAAGCACAGCGGGTCCCGAAGATGTTGGGGACCCCTATATGGTGGGGGGAGGGGGGGTCCCCAACATCAACATCTGTCAGATTCAGAAAACAGCCCTGCACAGATACTACACCAATACCTTACAATGTCCTATGAGTCTAGGTCAGGGGTTTGCAACCCCTGGCTCCAGAGCCCCATGCGGCTCTTTCAGCCTTATACTGAGGCTCCGCGTGGCCTGGAGGTCAGAGGGTAGCGTGGGCGTGTCCCTCCAGCCCTCCAGAGCAGTGCTGGAAGGAAAGGTGAGTGGTGGGGCCAAACCGGAGGCGGCTCTGTGTGTGAGGGCGACGCTTTTCACATCCCCTCCACTCACCTCTCCTTCCAGCGCTGCTCTGGAGGGACACGCCCACGCTGCCCTCCGACCCCTGGAGGTCGGAGGGTAGTGTGGGTGTGTCTCTCCTGAGCAGCCACCATCCCCCTTCTGCCATGCCGCCATCCCCTCTCTGCCCCATGGAGCAGGCAGCATCCTGCTTCGTCGGGCAGAAGGGGTTTCCCTGCCCGGCGCCCTGCCGAGAGGCGGCAGCACTGGGCAGGCCCTATAGAGCAGTGCTGGTAGGAAAGGTGAGTGGAGGGGCCGAACCGGATGCGGCTCCGTAGATCTTTGGGGCCGTGGAAAACGGGTCCAAATGGCTCTTTGGGTTGCTGACCCCTGGTCTAGGTGAAGCTCCAATTGTAATGAAAGGCTAACAACCAGCTAAAGAAGCTGGCAGCTGCGATAGTAAACAAACATAAAATAATAACAATAATAATTCTCTGTGACCGAAGATAGAAATATAAATCAAAGGGATCTTACTCAGCATCTTGCTGCCATGGCCAAGTACTCTTGTGACAGAGGGGTTAAAAAGTTTTTAACAGACAGAAGCTCTAGGTATGCAGAAAAGGTTGCTCAAGAACCTTTAGCAATTTTGCAGAAGTACAGATGCAAGCAGATAATTGTTTATGAAAAACTTAGAAGTTTGCTTAAGCTCACCGCACAACACAGCTGATAAAGGGCGTTAGAAATTATTATGGGAATTGGAGGGGGTTTGTTACATGTGGGAAGGGCTTTGATACGTTTACGTAATAGGTGGATGGGAAAGTATGTGATTCCAAGTACCCCTAGCCTATAGGAGAACGGAGAGGGACGTGCAAATCGGGAAAAAGGAACTGTTCAGATGTGCATGTATTGTGGAAGATAGGGGAAATCTGCCCTTAGCAGAGACGGCACCCCTTCCTTTGCAAATAAAGCTTTTTGGAAACCCTCTGCTGTTGGCTGGCCATTAAAGGAATTTTGGGCATCACACTCTGAATGTTAAATTATTTGAATACATGAAAATTGAGCCAAATACTATTGCCTGGCCATCGAAATTACCATCAAAGAAAATAGATATCACTTCCTCTTTTCACCGGGAGAGAAAGGTAATTTCAATTGTCTAGTAATACGCTGTCCTGCTGCATTTGGGGCACATTTCTAACACCAAGCCAAATTCTAGTGTATCTTGGGATAGGGAAAAATAGTCCCACAGGACTGTTTTTGCTAATGCTGGCAAAAGTAATTGTTTTCAGGATGTGTCTTTTGCATAGATCCCCCCCCCCTTTGCATGCTGAATAACAAGGAATGCCAACCTCCTGGTGGGACCAGGGGGCCTCCCGGAATCACTCCTCCTCTCCAGATGACAGAGATAAGTTTCCCTGGAGCAAATGGATGCTTTGGAGGGTGGACTCCAGTGGTGGGATTCAGCTGGTTCACACTGGCTCGGTAGAACTGGTACCTAATTTTTTGTTGAGTTCCACAACCCAGTTGTTTAAAGTGGCTTTCAGAGCCCTGGAGCAGCTGGGCACCTTGCCGCCCGGCTGCTCCGAGGCGCTAAAAGCCCCATTGCGCTCTCTCCTAACCAGGGGAGCGAGGGCAGATCGCTGGGATCCAGCCAGTTCTCACCACTTCTCTAGAAGTGGTTACTAATTTTTTCTGAGTGCCGAGAAGGGGTTACTAAAGCAACCTCCCTGCCCAATAGGGACTGGAGGTGCGTGTGTGCGGCGGCGGCACTGTTTGAATCCCACCACCTTCGGAACCTGTTATTAAAATGTTTGGATCCCACTGCTGAGCGAGGGGGTTATCAGAGCAGCAGTGGCAAGGCCCCGTTTCCCCCCTCCACCCCCACAGGAAGTTCCTCTGCAGCAGGTAAGCGGGTGGCGGGGCAGGGGGTGCTGCAGGGGAAGGGGGGACCAGTTGTTAAATTATTAGAGTTCCACCACTGGTATTGTACTCTATGGTATTATACCTTGCTGAGATCCCTCCCTTCCTCAGGCTTCATCCCCAAATCTTCAGGGGGTTCCCACCCTGGACCCCCCCTGCACCCAAACTCCTGCCAGTGGCCGGGGGGGACCCAGCAGCCCCATGAATAACAGACACACGTATGTTTCCTAAGCAAAGCTTTAAAAAAATGAAACAGCAAAAACTAAGGTTTAAACCTAAGAAATAAGACTAACACAAACATTCATGAATTTTGAAGTAAAACATCTACAACTAATATCCACAATTAATAATGCCCAACTTTTTTTCCTACTCCACGAATATCTCAGAGGTGAGTAAATATTCTCCAAGTTGTCAGGAAATGTCTCCAGATCTCCTGAATTGCTTTAGGTCTCCGTAGCACTTAAGATGGTTCCCCGGATCTGAGTTTTTATAGTGAACTTTTAGGGTATTTATTTAACCCCAATATGTGTTTTTTTAAAGGAAAAACTATTCCCAATTACTCTGCGCCCCCCCCTCCCCCGGGGATATTTGTTCATTTGTTTTACAGAAACTGTAAGTGGTAACTGGCTGCGCTTTGGAGATGCTGTATATTATCACAGTTGTAGTATACATCATCTTGAAAGAAGCCGTATACAATATCTTGAAAGAAAAAGAAGTTGTGGAGCTATTTTCCTCTGCCCAAGGAAGTAAAAAGGAAGAAGGAAATACACCTGAAGCCTTATTCCAGGCAGATACCACAGCTGCAGGGCCGGGTGGAAAGTAATCTATTAAATGTGGATTGGCTTGGGCTCATTTCAAAATAGAAAACTCTATGTATAGGTTCCAAGAAAGTTTCTTCTGCATATGGAAAGTTCCCAAGACATTGTTATTTTCCTAGCAGACAATGTATCTACTTGACATTTAATCCGATTTATGTTATACCTTGTCCTAAAGAAATTATTACTGTGGACATGGGGATGATGCATTATTTAAATCCTCGAGATCAGATGAAAGAGTTGAATGGAGTCCAGCAGAACAGTTTTGCGTTCCTGCTCTACTCTTAATGGAATCTTGGAGTCAGGCAATTCTTTTCTTTTGGAAAAAAGAAATCAGGGCAGAGAACTCAAGCAGAGAAAAAGCCACCTTCATTCAAGCAACATTTATATTGATCAGGGATGAATGAGGGGGGGGGGCAGGTTTCTCAGGCAGTGAGCAAAGAGGGGGCAGCAGCAAGAGCGGCAGGGGGCTCAATTGCATGGAAGAGGTGGCTCATTCAGCAACACATGCATCCCATTCCCTTCATTAGGCCACTGTTTAGAGGTGTGGGGGGGGGGGAGGATAAGGGATACCCCGTGCCTCAGAAGCAAGGCACCATCCTTGGTAAGGCAGAAACCATGACTATTGTCAGGTGAAACTATGGAGAATGATGAGAACAGGAAGCTAAAGGTTCCTGAGGACGTGTTCAAAAACATCAAGTTCATAAAACAAAATCATGAAGTTGGAAGGGTCCCTAGAGTTCATCTGGTCTAACCCCTGCTCAATGCAGGATCAGCCTAAAGCATCCCAGGCCAGTATTTGGTCGACTGCCAGTGAGGGGGAGCTGATTCCACTGTTGCACGACTTTCTCTGAATTTTTTTCCCTAATGTCCAGTCGGAACCCTCCTCCCTGTAATTTATACCCATTATTGGGTGTTTTGTCCTTCGTTGCCAGCAGGAACAGCTCCCTGCCCTCTTCTAAATGCCATCCCTGCAAATAAAGAAAGGAAGCAATCATGTCCCCCTCAATTTCCTTTTCTCCAGACTGAACATTCCCAAGACCCCCAGCCTTTCCTCCTGGAGTTTGGTCTTCAGTCCCCCTCCTCCCCATCATCTTTGTCACCTTCCCCTGCACCCCCTCCATCCTGTCCACTTCTTTTTGAAGTGAGGCCTCCAGAACTGCACACAGGACCCCAGGTGTGACCTGACTAATGCAGTGTGCAGCAGGACGTCATCTTGCAATCTGGATGTTCTGCCTCTGTTGATTCACCCTAAGATC
Organism: Sphaerodactylus townsendi; assembly: GCF_021028975.2. Classification (NCBI taxonomy): domain Eukaryota; kingdom Metazoa; phylum Chordata; class Lepidosauria; order Squamata; family Sphaerodactylidae; genus Sphaerodactylus; species Sphaerodactylus townsendi. The sequence goes on from NC_059425.1 coordinate 190,492,496, forward strand.
ACATTAGCTTTTTTTGTAGCTGCATCATACTGGCTGCTCATATTTTTACTGTCCATCCATACCCTAAGATCTTGTTCACACACACCCCTACTCAGTAGGGTAGCCCCCGTCCAGTATGCACGGTCCTCATTTTTTTACCCAAATGTAGAACATTGTTGCTGAATTGCTGAATTGCACCTTGTTCACATCCACTCATTTCCCCAGTATGTTCAGATCTTGTTGAATTCTGTCCGTCTTCTGGAGTGTTTGCTACTCCTCCAAATTTCGTATCATCTGCAAATTTAACGAGTGGTCCGTCCACATCCTCATCCAGATCATTTATTTTAAAAAATTGAAAAAGGCCAAGCAGGATGGATGTTGTTTCAATTGTCATCAATGCCATGTTTACATCCCTTGTTATGGTTGCCAGGTCTTTTTTGGGCACCCTTTTTGTTGTTGTTGTTGTTGTTGTTGTTGTTGTTGTTGTTGTTAAGTTTATATACTCTGTGCGGAGTACAACATAACATCAGCAAGATATAGCAAATAGAGCACCTAAACGAAATCCAAATATAAAAAAGATATAATATAGGCTCCATTTACCCAAATTTCTAAAACCCTCATTAAAATACAGTGTTCCAAAATACAGTAGTTATCGGCGTCCAACTTTAAAACTTTAACTTTAAAAACCCTCTCAAAAAGAGTGGGGGAATGGTGGGTCCCATTGATGTTAAGTGACCTAAGATTGAAAGAGGAGAACAACTCAGTCTTACAGGCCTTGTGGAACTCACCAAGATCCCGCAGGGCCTGGACAGATATAAAGAAGTTTACTCATTTTAAAAGGGTAGGGTTACATGGAATAAAACAAATGCTATGTTGCTCTGTTACATATTTACAGTACTCACTTTACACTTAAGATGACATCTTGCTCTTCCTTCCTACTTCTCTGCGTTCATGTGGTCTTCTCCTTTGAAACAAAGAAAACAAGTTAACTTTATGCCCTCTGATGACGTGCTCACTAACATGTAAGCAATGGCTATCTGACTGACCAATAGCCAATCAATAGACCAGGTCATGAACAGTGACCTCAGCAACTTGTTCACATACGAACAGTTAACCCTTTTATAACTGAGTTGTGACAGACACTTGCAAATACCAACATTGTATCCAAGATTGGGTTAAAAAAGAGTCTGATGAATCTACACAAGTTAAGATGAAACAGGATTTTCTGAAACGAGAGAATCTTTTTTGAGGAAGGGTGCAGGGAAGAACTTCTTGAAGCATGTTTTTTTTCCTGATGGAAACTATTTCAAATGCCAGGTTATATGTCCTGTTTGTTTCACATCAATGCCCAGCAGAAAAGAAACTGGCAAACAGTGGAAGCACCCAACGCATATTTTCATGTCAGGACTATCATCCTAGTGTGTCAGGACGATCATCTGTCAGGACTATCATCTGTGTGCATTAACCATGGAAACTGTACAAAGGGATTCCCAAAAGCACCAAAACAAGAGAAAATGTTCAAATATTAGTTAAAAACTTTAAGGGTACATTTGAGGATGCCAAGAACAAATATGTAGCTTCTTGGATGTTGAACTGTGCTCTAATAGAGCTTCTATTATACTACTATTATTTCACAAATTCAGTTTTAAAACAATTAAACTGTAAGGAATTCCAAAGAGCAGAAATAAAAGGCTTTTGGATGTAAGACCGTTTATTCAGACATCTTAGAAAGCACACACACACGACATGACAGGAATGAGACCTCCCGCCCAAACTACAGGTTATAACGTACTCAATCCCTTCCCCCTCCCTGGGCCATCCAGGCCCATCTCATGGGAACGGAATGCTCATCTTGGACAGCAAGATAAGCCGTCCACCAAGGTTGTTGCCGCCGATTCTGGCCCGCCGCCCGGGTGGAGGCATTCCGTCAAGGCCAGGTGGCTGGGAGAGAAACAGGCAAAACTGCCATCCTTACACTCTGCTTCCCCCAAGAAAACCTCCCCCCCCGGCTTGTCAGGAAAGGCTTTGTGAAAAGCAGAAATGAGGGAGGGAGCATCAATATTTTCTGTATATACCCATTGATTATGGCCAGAGGGGTAGCCAACCCATGAAACTAGATACTGTAGACGATTGCGGGAGAAGCGGGAGTCCAGAATAGCATCTATTTCATAAAGTGCTTGTGGCCATCAATTATAACTGAGCGGGGGGAGTGGCTCCGGAGGGTCGTGTGCCCAGGCATCTGGAAACTGAGGAGCCTCCCTTGGAAGCAAAGCTGGGAATGAAAGACGGGATGAATGTTACTTAATGAGTTAGGCAGTTCCAAACGAGCAGTAAAACATCGTTAATCACCTTTGTAATCCAAAAAGGGCCCACAAATTTCTTGCCAAGTTTTTGAAGCCATATTTGTGCACGTCTCTTTCAAGGTTTTAGTGGACAAATAGACCCATGCCCCAACAAAGGTTGAAGTCTGAGCGGCGGCTTGTCCCGCCTGAACCTTTGTGATTCTTGGGCCTGCTGTAAGCAGTAGACTGCACTGTTTTCCAAACCCTCGGCTAGCGAAGAGATCCATTGTTTGAATTCTGGAGGCTGCAGTACCTCTGCAGGCAGCTGGGGAACAACAGCAGTGGAAAAAGACCAACCAGAAACAATTTCTAACAGGGTAACTTTTGCGTGCTACTATGAATAGCATTGTTATACACATACTCTGCAAAAGGAAGTAAATCGCACCAATTGTCCTGATGATAGTTAGTATAACAATGTAAATACTGTTCTAACGTTCTCGTTGCGTCTCGTTCTGGATTGGCGCGTCGCTTTGAAGGCGTGGTAAGAGGCGTGACCGCTGGGGTGGTTCCCAACAGCGCTCCAGGAAAGCCTTCCAAAACTTAGATATGAATTGGGGACCACGGGTCGGATACCACCTTGTCGGGAGAGGAGCGTAGGCGGAGAATAGATATGTTGGATAAACAACCGGGCCAGTTTAGGTGCCGACGGGATGGTGGTGCAAAAGGAATGAAATGGCGCTCTGTTTAGAAAAAAAGATCCACCACCACCCATAAAACAGTGTTCCCGTGGCTTTCCGGCAAATCGGGTTATAAAATCCATGGAAATGACCCTGCCAGGGTCGAGATGCAACTGGGTGGGGTTTTAATAACCCATGCGGTTTTTCAGGTATCGACTTGGCTTCCGCACAGACCAGGAACAACTACCCTTTGATATGTCGCTTTCAATGTCTTTGGCGCATGGAGCTTCACCAGAATCTGTCTGGGCGGGCCAGATGCCAACGTTTTCAAAAACCCGAAGGGTGCCCATACCTGACGGGCATCATGACACATTTCGGTAGAACTCTGCCTCCGGAGAGGAAGGAGGAGGGACGATACCAACACCCTCCCCGTTTCCAAACAATTCACCCTCTAAATGCAGTTGTGAATCTCCACTTCACTCCGCCCGACAGATCAGCGGAGCCCCGCCTCCCTGAATCCCTTCTGGAGGAAGGGGGGGGAGACGAAGCGTTAGGGATGGTCGGTTGGGGGGAGGAGCTGCCGTGGATTTGTGATCGGGTGACCGCTAATCCCAGCTGGGAGGGAGAGAGAACGGTGCTGGATGTCTCAGTGGCGATGTTTCCCCCTCCCGGAGGCGAGACAGCGCATCAGCCAGTTTGTTGCTTTTACCGGGGAAAAAATGGACTGTGAAAGAGAAACTGGAGAAAAAATCGGGCCAATGCAATTGTTTTGCAGACATTACGCGAATTGAGGGAGTGGACAGGGGCAGCCAGATTTTCTTGTGATCGTGACCAGACCTGGAAAAGGTGTTTGGCTCCCTTCCAGCCAGTATGGCGCCAAACACTCAATGCAGCTTTGATAGCTCGCGGTCTCCCCTTATCCCCATAACAGTCCAATTTAGCGTTCAGCCCCAGAAAACTTTTTTTTGGACAAGTAAGCACACGTACCAATTTGTTATTTTTTATTTTTCTGCAAGAGGGCAGCGCCTAGCGCTTTTATCCGAAACATCCATATGCACGAATGAAAGGAAGATCTGGGTCTGGGTGCCTTAAAATTGGTTCCGTAGTAAAAGCTGTTTTTAGTTGCTGGAATGCTGACTGGCATTCTTGAGACCAGAGAAGAGGAGCTCCGGGTTTAGAAGCCTGCGAAGTCTTTGCCTTTGGTACCGTAAAGAGAGATGTCGGTGGAGCCGTAAGGCAATTTCCAGCAAATCGGGGAATAAAGTCACGGTAAGGTGAAATTGGCAAAGCCTAGGAAGGATTGCAGTTCCTTCCTGTTGGTGGGGGCAGGCCATTCAATCACTGCGGCTATTTTAGCTTCGAGTCCATTTCCAAACCCTCATGAGAGATTCTTCCGATACCCCAGATAGTCTATGGAGGAGGCGATGTCGAAACAGCATTTTGAGCAACTTGACAAAGAGGGAGTTATCTAGTAGGCGTTGTAAGACCTATAGCATACTAGTTTCTCATGCTCCTCAATGGTTTGTGAGTAAATTAATACATCATCTAAAATATACCTAATCACCCCTTTATATAACAGATCTTGTAAAACTTCGTTGATAAGGGCCATGAAGGCTCCTGGGGCTCCGGCAGCTAATCCGAATCAATGGCATTATTAAATATTCATATTGTCCAAACTTTTGTATTGAAAGCTGTCAGGAGGTGTTCGTAGCCTTCTGCAATACGGACTCGATAATAAGCCTCTCTCAAGTCCAATTTGGTAAAGATCCGCCCTTTGCCCAATGCATCCAAGAGGTCTTTAATTAAGGGCAAAGGATACTTGTTGGATATGGACACAGCATTCAATCCACGAAGACATAATCAGTACAAAGTGTAACGAACCGTCCTTTTTTCTTAACAAATAGAACAGAGGCTGGCATGGGTAATGTTTTGTGGCTCGTCGTATTGAATCACGGCGAGCCGGTTTTATCTAAGAAGGCGCTGGAGTTCCTTCTCCTCGGTGGGGCTCATGCGATAGAATTCTACCTTTAGGTAGCTGAGCTCCAGGTTGCAGTAAGATTTTGCAGTCAGTATCCCTATGCGGGGGTAATTGGTCGCACTCCTGTTCTTGAAACACTCTTGGACAAGTCTCGATCATCGCTTCGCGGGATTTCCGCGGGAACAGGGGCAGAACAATACATTTAAAGCTTTAGGACCCATGGAAGTTCACTCTCGAGTGAGGAGGTGGGCTTTCCTCCCCGTTCATGTGATCTCCACAGGGGATCCGAGAATTGGAGGATCCGCTCTTTCCATATGATGGTTGGTTGCATGTAAGAGCAACCAAGGCATGCGCTCTAACACAATAGAGTAAGTTTAGCAACATGGAGCAAGGATGAAACTTATTTTCTCCCAATGAATTCGAGCACAACGGAGAAATAACTGGCTGCAGGTTTTAAAACGTGCCGGACCTTCACCGCCTAGAGGGCTACCATCCATTTGGGTTCGAAGGGAATGGAGGTTTCACCAAGGGGACTTCGGTCTAAACCAAGTTCGGTATTCGGCCACCTGTGGTCTCTATGAGACAGTGGGAACAGCCCGAGTCCACAAGTGCGGAAGCCAGAGATGTATGCATAAGTTTAGCTTGGGTTGGCTAACCACGGTTAAAATGGTAATGGGAGCACTCGCCTTCACTTCACCGCATCTGGGTAGGGCTAATGTCCTCGGGTGCTGCTGACAGGCAGAGTGCTACATTCCGTCCTCGAAAACTTCCTCGATAAGCGACTTTAGACAATCCCTGAGGCGGGCGGACCCTGTTGATTTCACGTGGAGGCTTGGCTGCCACGATGCGTGTAGTCGGAACTTGGGGTTTTGTTTCTTCGGGCAGTTGGCAGCCAGGGTAGCCAGGTCCCCGCAGTAAAGGCAACAATCCCAAAGCGGCGGCGGCGTTCCGAAGTGGTTTCAGCTGCTCGCGGCGGCAGGAGTTGATTCTTGAAGTACTTGGTGCTGGTGTTGTGGCACGTTTTGGTAGCGCGGACGGCCATCTATGTGGGCGCGCGCAAGACGGGCAGTAAAGTACTTGTGATTCCAGTTTGATCCATTCGAGCTACTGTCCGCTGGATTCGGATGAGATAACCGTTTAGCGCAGTTTGATGTCCATGCCTTCGAAAAAGTACTCACATTTCATGCCGTTCTGGCCAGTCTGGAGGAGAGTTTACTGGCCGCTGCAATCTAAATTCCCGAGCATATTCAGCTAAAGAACGGTTACCTTGCTGGATGGTTTTACTGCAATGCGATGATAGCGTTGTTTTCTGCATCAGGGTCTTGGAAACGAAGGCGTAACGCCTGGAGGAACCCCCCCCCCACTGTGCGAGTGTCGTCAGCCTGTAATTCGTAGAGGGTAAGCTATGCCATCCAGTACCGATCCAATGTCTCGAACTTTCTCACGTTCAGAACGATATAAATCATCATACTCTTGCATATGGGCATCGAGTTGTAAGATGAAGTAGGGGAGTTTCGATGCAGTCCCGTCAAAAAACGAAGAGCGCTGGGATGGGGGGTCTGTAAAATCCTCTCTCAGCCAGCTTCGAGGAGTCGCGCTGCATTGAAGGTTGTTGCTTGCTGTAGGTGGCCGCTGGTGGCTGCAAAGGGAGTAAAAGTGGGCGGGGCTGGAATGGAAACCGGGAGTGGCGCTCTGGGTTGGGGGGCCGCTGGAACCGGGCCTCGTCAATCCGATGCCTCCGGCTGTGAGGGAAACTGTTCCGGCGCTGGAGAAGGTGTGGGCGCTGTATCTGGAACCCTTGCCAGTGTAATGCCCGCTGCCTTCATGCAAATCCTGTTCCAAGGTCGGCCAACTCCCCTTTCCTTGCGTGTTAAAAGCCGTCACTGGCGCGCATGCAAAGCCGCCCTTTCACGATCCAATTTAGCTCGTTCATCTCGTTGTATGGCTGTAGTCAGTTCATTCCTGTGTTTGGATGGCCCCTGATGCTCTCGCTGGCGTTGTAAATCCATTTTTGAATGATCCAGTACTCTTGTCATGAACTGTCAGATTCTGCTGGAACTGTTGACATAGCAACGCTTCTCTTTCGCTGATCCAACTCCATTTGGATTTCTTTGCGTTACTTCTCATGGTCCCGTTGCTAGATTTTCAAGCTCCTCTTCCCAGAGTTCGCTCCCAGGCAAGTTTGGCTTCTCGCAGCAGGGCCACTTCATCGTCCCAACTCTTCGCTTCGAGGGCATAGAACCGGGTCAGGAGTCGGGATTAAGTTCCATCTCTGTGACGGATTTCTTTCGACATTCCTCCGACCGCCTTCCACGAAGCTCTTCCATCCGCTCACTTGCTCCAGCTCTGGAGCTGCATGGTTTTTGTAGTGGAACCCTCTACCACGATCATCGACCCGACTCCACGTCATTGTTCCAGCATCAGTCCGTAGTCTTGGGACGCTACCGGTACTACATGCCACTGTTGCTCCTTGGGGATAATCATCAAAGTGCCCAACTTATCGAGGGAATCTTTCGATGGATTCCTGGGTGTCAGCATGGATGAGTCGTTAGTCCCAGTTCCTCAGGGACTGGTTGCATTTGGGGTTTCGTAATCGCACTTTCGTTAGTCGGAGGGAAATCGAACTCCGATCGACAGGCGCCCGATCCATGGACAATGCACCAAACGCTTTTCATGCATTTCCATCATGCGATCGGACCCACCTTGTTCATCCCAATGAAACAAAGACGAAACTTGTACTGTCTCTAGGTCTGGAGAGAGTCACCAGAGAAATCCGGGCCATCTCCATCATCCTAGATCCTCGGAATCTGGAAGGGAAGGCTCGAAGCTCCTCTATAGGGGCTATCGTGGCCTTCCACATGGTCAAAGCACACTCAATCTCTGCACGTAATGAAACACCAGAGATCCACTTCAATGTAACAGTGAAGGTTAAAAGTGATTGCTGTCATAATGGAAGGAATTCCAAAGAGCAGAAATAAAGGCATTTGGATGTGAGAGCGTTTATTCAGACGTCTTATAAAGCACACACACACGACATGACGGGAATTAGACCTCCCGCCCAAACTACAGGTTATAACGTACTCAATCCCTTCCCCCTCCCTGGGCCATCCAGGCCCATCTCATGGGAACGGAATGCTCATCTTGGACAGCAAGATAAGCCGTCCACCAAGGTTGTTGCCGCCGATTCTGGCCCGCCGCCCGGGTGGAGGCATTCCGTCAAGGCCAGGTGGCTGGGAGAGAAACAGGCAAAACTGCCATCCTTACATAAACATTTATTGCTTGAATTAAAATATTTCTATCCCACCTTTGCATAAAACGTACTCAAGGCAACAACAGTGCTATAAAACAATAACACAAATGTAACACAACATGTCATTTTACCTACAACTGGTAATACATAAATCATTTTTAAAACATCAGGTCTCAAAAGCACAATAAAGTGCAATAAAGCAATTACTTTACAATACAAAGCAGCCACGACCACCTCCAGTAAAGTGCCCTCTGCCACAACAATTGCACGGCAGGCGCTCTATCCAATTTCATTGAGCAGCAGGAGTCCAAAAAACACTCTCTTCAAATTATCAAGAGTTTCCCCAAAGTCATTTAGTAGCAAATCTAAATTTCAGGAATATCAGTGAGCAACTGAATCCAACACCATGATGAAGATCTGGACCGGTGCCCAGGAGTTCAGAAAATCCCACAGATGTTCCAAGCAACTCCTATGGGTACCATTTTCACATTTTTGGCAGAGGGCACCTCAGAGGCACCTCAGATTGGTGGGAGAAAGGTCAGAGGGTGGAAATGACATTACATAATCACCTTGGGCACTGGAGTTTTCTTTTCAGGTGCATTTGACATCATGCATTACTCAGCCCCATTTCTGCCCAACGCCCCATATCTGAAGCTCTTAGGAATGCCAGCTGGTAGCCTAGCAACACCAGCTCTTTCTATTACTTTATTGATTGTTGAATAAAAAAGGAGGAGGAGGAGGGGGTTGGATTTATACTCTGTCTTTCTGTCCTAGGAGGAGTCAAGGCAGCTTCCAAACCCCTTCCCTTCCGCTCCCCACGACAGACACCCTGTGAGATAAGTGGGGCTGGGAGAGTTCTGAGAGAACTGTGACTGACCCAAGGTCACCCACAGGCTTCATGTGGAGGAGCAGGGAAACAAATCCAGTTCACCAGATAAGAGTCTGTCACTCGTGTGAAGGAACAGGGAATCAAACCCGGTTCTCCAGACTGGAATCCACCTACTGTTAACCATCAATCAATCATTTAATCAATCAATCAATCAATCATTTATTTACAATCAATGACTAGTACAACAAAACAAATATGCATCAATTCCACAGTACTATTAGCATAAACTGTATGTATACGAAAAATACACTAAAACACAGATCAAAGATAAAACATAATCTGTGGTATGCACAAAGGGAATATTCTCATGTTATTTATTATTATTATTATTATTATTATTATTATTATTATTATTATTATTATTATTATTATTTGTTTGCGGCACACATAGACTGTAAAATTGGAAACCGAGTAACAGTAAAAAAGTGCAAAAGAATTAATTCAATTAGTTAAAAGTCCAATAAAATGTAATAAATATTTAAAATTTAATAAATACCAATAATGGTCAGATGGTGGACCGTTAAATGATGGCGACAATCAGTTCATCTTCCTCACTGAGACTGAAGGCAGGTTGCCCAGCGCCAGCCAATGCCATCACACAGCATGAGACATCTAATAAGCAGTTCAGGATTACGAAGGTTAGGAAGAATGCTAAAAGAAATGGGCATGATGAAGTCAAGCAATGCAGAAATGGTATTACGAAAGTAGAAAACCATGCAGCAAGAGTGGGATAATAATATATACAATAAACAATCATGCATACCACACAGTGGCATAGTCTTTGACCCTGTTCCTTCTATTTGCTAGGAGCAGACATGGGAATCACAGACATTTGAAATGTTTTAACTGCAAGCCACCTTTCCCCCCATCTGTGACTGTGCTCGTCCAAAACTTAACATCACTTCTCCCACCTGCTTTGCTTTGGATAAAGAGGTTTTTAAGCCAGTGTTTCAGTCAATGGGGAGTAAACTAAGCAAGAGGGTTTTCCTTGGGCAAAACAGGAAGGGGAAGTACTGGCAAATGTCGGATTGGCAGATACAATGAGGGGCACAGTCCCAGTCCCGGATTTTTGCCATTCTGCACTTTGCAACTCTACCGCAAGGATGCCTGCTTGCTTACACCCCTTCACCCAATATTGGAGATTCAAATTATTTGTTCTTGCTAAAAGTGGAACTGGTGCATTAGGAGTTTGCGTTTTCTTAGATTTTTCTTGAGGGTGAAGTGTTGTTTTTTCTGCAAACAAAGTTTCAGTTCTTCAGTTTCATTCATGCAAGAAACACCTCTTATAGTGATGTGCCTCTGAAGATGTCGCATAGATGTGGGCAAAACATTAGCAGCAGAAACTGCCAGCGCATCAGGCACACAGCCTGGAAAACACACAACAACCAGTATCCCAATTTTGTTTGCCCAGTTTCTTGGACTGCAGAGGGGCATGTAAGGCTACTATTTCTCTGTAGATGTCCATGTTCCATGCTCTCCCATGTATCCGTGACCATTGGAAGTATGGCTCCTCAGGCATGGCTGAATATCTGCTTGTCCTTTCTGATCTCAAACTCTGCCGGGCCTTTTCTTTAGCCAGATATAACATCCTGCCCTCCTCTGTAAGACAGGGGAGAGGCAAGCAAATACCACATCATGACAGACCACGCATCTGCGAGATGAACTGTGAAGAATTTGTGGACCATGTTCTGCATCACTGCCCCCTTTATACAGAGGCAAAAATGTCATTATTACTGCCCTAACTAATTGGCACAGACAACTGGACTGACCAGCAAAAGACTGTGTACTTACTAAACAACAATTCCGAAGCAATCCTAGAACAGACTGCAAGGTTTCTCAAACCGGTTGTCAATAAGAGATCTTAATTTATTTATGTAATACCCGTATATACTTGTGTATAAGTCGACCCGCATATAAGTTGAGGCACCTAATTTTACCACAAAAAACTGGGAAAACTTACTGACTCGCATATAAGTCGAGGGTGGGAAATGCAGCAGCTACTGGTAAATTTCAAAAATAAAAATAGATACCAATAAAATTACATTAATTGAGGCATCAGTACGTTAAATGTTTTTGAATATTTATTTCAAAGAAAAACAGTAAACTAGCTCTGTAAACCCTGATTCTCCCTTTGAATCCACTCAGAAGGGGGGGGGGTGATTTAAAGGGAGAAACTGGGGAAAATTTGAGGGTGCCTGTCAGGGAAGGACTGTTTATGTTAGCAGTACCAACATTTCAGAGTATCTTTAGGAGAGCCTCCTGATGATACCACCCAGGTTTGGTGAAGTTTGGTTCAGGAGGTCCAAAGTAATTGACCCTCAAAAGGTTAGCCCCATTAGCTTCCATTGGAAACAATGGTGGATGGGAGCACCCATTTTGGGGATCCATAACTTTGGACCCCTGAACCAAACATTACCAAACCTGACTGGTATCAGCAAGAGATTGTCTTGATGATACCACCCAGGTTTAGTGAAGTTTGGTTCAAGGGGTCCAAAGTTATGGACCCTCAAAATGTAGCCCATTTACTATTTGCTCCCATTGGAAACAATGGGGGATGGGGGCACCCCCTTTGGGGGTCCAGAACATTGGACCCCCTGAACCAAACTTTACCAAACTTGGCTGGTATCATCAGGAGCATCATCTGATGAAAGCCTGAAATTTTGGTGCCACTATCCTAAAAACTATGCCCCCTGGCAGCCAACAAAGTAAAAACCCTAAAATATTTTTTTAAAATACACCTCACTTGTGTATAAGTTGAGGGGGCTTTTTCAGCACAAAAATGTGCTGAAAAAGTCGACTTATATGGTATATAGATTACATTTTTAACTTATTTACATGTCCTTTTATGTATTAATAATATACCATTAAAGGCTAATTATATTGTATTGACCACTGGAAGTATTGTAAAAAAGTTTCAGAAGGTGGCTTTAACACTGATGCATAGAGATGTCAGCGATCCGGCTTGTGAAGCCACGTGTGGCTTGACTGAGTAAAGCTGATTGAAAATCATAAATCTCATGGAAGAGGCAGCAAGGAGAAAAGTGCACCACTAATTCAATTCCCATTGATCCACTAGGCCCAGCCACGCCAGCAACTTAATTAAAAACAGTCTTTCATATCCAATAAACTTTGTGAATCAAAAGCTATTTTAAAATGATTTCATTGGGTCTTGCAATTTCCTGCTTCTTGCCAGTGCTGTAATTTGGAAGGTCTGCCAAGAGTTAGCCACATTCGTTTATGCACGGATGCTTTATCCATTAATGGGGGGGGGGGGCTTTATGAAGCACAGGGTCTCGAGGTGCTGGGTTCTTGCCTAACATTTATAAATAAGTCCAAAGGTGGGCATTTATGCTTGAAACCATGAGTATGGTGCACAAAGGACTGGACTTTCTCAAGCAGCTTCAGGCAGTGGCGTACCTAGGTAAACCTGAGCCCTGGGCAAAACCTGAGTTTGATGCCCCCCCCCATGGGAGCCCACCCTCCCCCACCACGACCAAACAATGATTTTTTCCACCAGGTCATTTCTAAATCATCATCATATTATAGAAAATGCCCCAACCCACAAATTGGAACACAGCACTAGTCCATGCCACTCAGCAGAAATCAAAAATTTTGACAACATTCTCAAAATGCTTTTAAAATGTTTATTTACTGCTGTGAAAACTGCTTTAGAAAATAACTTAATCACTTAGAATACTTAGGTCACCAAAGGCAGACAGCAGACAACACTCTTATTTCCACCCACCCCCCACCCCCCGGCATCTCTTGTCCAAAACTACTCTTTTACATTCTCCAATACAAATCCTACAAAGAGGGCTTTCAGTTGTTGCAAGGGGGGGGGGTGGTGGTATATAATGGCCAGAACTGAATTTGAATCCCAGTCACTGAGATAGCCCCATTCCTAACTGATAGGGATCCTACAGGGGCACCGTACTCCAGCACGGGGGTGTCCAACTCTGGCACTTCAGATGTTCATGGACTACAATTCCCATCAGGGGCTGATGGAAACTGTAGTCCATGAACATCTGAAGCGCCAGAGTTGGACACCCCTGATCAAATGCAATGCTTGCTCCTGTAAGTGCATCTGACTACTAGGCAGATCAAGCATAATACAAAACGTGCAGCCGCATTTCAACAGGCAAAAAAATGTCAGGGCGCTGCAACCAGTGACCCCAACGTGGCTCCACAACTCAGAGTGGGGCAACTGCAAGGCATTGGCAACAAATTCGCACAAAACACCCCGAACGGAGCCAGGGCAAGCAGGTCTACTCAGAAGTTAGGCACTACGTTGTGCAAGGGAAATGACTCCTGAGAAAGCCTGCGAGTTTCCACTCCGGTGGGATGCACCATCCAAGAGCACCATGCGATGCTACAAAGCGAATCGAGTGAAAAGACAGCAGGAGCCGAGGCGGAGGAGCCGTTTGAGTGGACGGAAAGATTTTCTTTCTTTCTTTCTGGTGGATCGTGCATTGATGGATCCCAGGGTCAAAGTTCTGCACTCAGCAAGGTCTGCAAAGCGGAGCGTTGGAGCCTCCCCCCGTCCGGTGGTGGCTCCAACACTCCGCTTTGCAGACTTTGCTGAGTGCAGCCGCATTTCAAAGCAGAGGGGGGGGAGGAGGGGGGAAGGAGGAGGAGCGAGCGGGGAGAGACGAGCTTCAAGGCGGGTGTTTGTGGGGTTTTTTTGGTAAGTTAATTCATTTCCAGGAGGATCCTCCTCGCCACCTTGACGCAATACCCGAGCTGCTCAGAGGGGGCGGAAACCTGTCCCTCCGGCACCCCCGTGTTTGTTCAAAGTCCAAGGAAAACAGCAGGGGCGGCAGCAGCAGCCTGAAGCCTTTTTGCCGTTCCAAAGCGGTGTGCGGAGCCGGGCGGAGACCTCCCCCCGCCTCCGCACTCTGCTGCACACTCCCCCCCTCTCTCGCCTCAGCCGCAGGGCTGCCGGCACAGCCAACCCCGGGGACCAGCTTGCCAGCCGGGGGCCAGCAGAGCGCAGCAGCAGAGTAGCCTGGCTGCTGGCTGGGGGTGGGGGGAGAGGGGCAGTCCAATTCCCAGCGTCCCGGTGGGCAGGGCCAGGCAGGGGAAGAGTAACTCCGCCTGCAGGCTGCTCGGCTGGCCAAAGTGGGCGGGGCCACTCAGAAACTGTGCCGCCCCTCACGTGACACACCATTTGTACACCCAATGGGCTTCAGGGGCTAAAATAAAATGGAATATTTCAAAAATGACGGGCAGGACGGGGAAAAGGGCAGGCGGAGGGGTGGGGCAATGGCCCTGCCTCCATGTAAACACCAGACACCTTCATGGAGCAAACATGGGAGATGTGCTTATGCTGTTCCAGATTATTCCAGTTGGGCTGATTCAGATAAGTTTACATGAGCACTTTCACACTGCAGCTGACTTGTGGCAACCCAAACTAGGGCTTTCAAGGAGAGCGAGAAGCACAGGTGGTTTGCCATTGACACTACAAATTCCTTCTTGATCTCCCTTCCAAGGTCCTGCATGAATGATCCTGCATGGAAGCCAATGTCCTGCTCCCTTCCCCATCTAGCTTCTGTCTGTAAGTACCACCAAGTCACAGCTAACTTGTGGCAACCCCAGGAAAGAACTTCCTGGGCAGGTGAGAAACTGAGGTAGTTTGCCATGGCCTTCCTTTACAGAGCCTTCCTTGGTGGTCTCCCTTGCAATACTGCTTAGCTACTGAGATATGTCAATCTTAGGCCACAGCATGCTGGCTTCCATCCCAATCCAGACATAGACATGCTCTTAAGAAGTTCTGGGTGTCTAGTGAGGTTTGCTACATCAGATAATTAGTTCACTTTGAGTAGGGTGTATTAGGAGTATAGTGTCAAGACCGAGGGATGTAATTGTACCTCTCTATTCTGCATTGGTTAGACCTCACCTGGAATATTGTGTACAGTTCTGGGCACCGCAGTTCAGGAGGGATATTGACTGGCTGGAACGGGTCCAGAGGAGGGCATCCAAAATGGTAAAAGGTCCGGAGTCCATGCTCTACAAAGAGAGGCTTAGGGAGCTGGAGAGGTTTAGTCTGGAGAAGTGAAGGTTAGGGGGGACATGTCAGCCATGTTTAAACATTTGAAGGGATGTCATGTCAAAGAGGGAGCAAGCTTGTTTTCTGCTGCCTCAGAGACTAGGACATGGGTCAATTCCCCACTCACGATTAGATGCGCGCTCATCACACAAAATATCCAGGTTTCCAGCAGAACTCCCCACTACACCAGCACCGAAAACACATTCACCCCAAACATGCATTCTCTGTTGCGCCCCCACCCCCACCCCCCCGCTCAGCGTGCATCTTATCAGAACCTGGAAGAAAGTCCTTTTTGAAAAACACGCGCCAAACAAGGAGCAGTGGGAAAGCTTGGGGGGGTGATTCTGGATTCGAATTACCCACTCTTGCGAGTGATGTGGAGCCTCCCATCCAATCAGAAAGCAGTTGGCTGCGTGCGCATTGTGCACGCAGCCCCTTTTTAAAATTTCCTGGTGCCGAGATCTACGTCAATTCAAGGCAACGTGGAATAGTTTTGAGACAAGACTTAAGTTGCGTTTCTCCCAACCTTAAAACAGTGGTGTCTCTGTGGCACAATTGATTGAACTCTCAGCTAATGGCCAAGAGGTTGGTGGTTTGATCCCAGCCAGGGGCAAAGAAGCTGTTTTTATTTTATTTCATTTTCTTTTAGCCCCTGAAACTGTTTGAGAAAGTCCAGTCCTTTGTGCGCCATACTCATGGTTTCAAGCATAAATGCCCACCTTTGGACACTTTTACTTTTGTGGGGAGGGGGGTGGGGGAGTGTGTTTGTGTCTACCTTGCATTCGCTTAAAAACGTTCCCACGCATGCTCGCAGAGATGTGGATTCATTCCAGCATAGGGTCGTTCTGCATTCCACGGAGACGTGGATCTGTCCTTTTGAAAATAAAAAAATCCCACCCCAGCACAACACAGCAGCCAAATCAGGAGAGTCCCTGAGTGGATCACACGTTTGATCCGCTGACAGTGGGGACTCCTGCGTGCCTGCTGCGTTTCTGGGGAGAAGGGGACATGGGCTGCTGTGGGGACCATGAAACCGTGTTCAAAAGGTCCCGAATCTACCCAAACTGGTTCGTATCTAGTTTTGTTTTTCAAATGGAGAATTGACCATGGAGGAATGGATTCAAGGTTCAGGATAAGAGATTTGATGGGATTTGGCAAGTGCCAGTCACACAATCCAGTAATGAAAGAGTTAATTGTTGCATGCTAATTAGTTAGTGAGGTCAGAAGTCAGTGACCAGGTAATTGATACCTACTGGTTGGGCGGGCTACATGCAGGTCTGCACATAGGCTTTAGATATATGTTCTTTGTTGCACTCTGCATGTGGTCAGTCGTTCAGAAGTAGCCATGTAATAGTATAAGCAGCAAGCTGGCTGTTGGAGCTAGCTAGTTAGAAAGATGTTTCTTGTTTTCTTCCAAGTTACCTTTTTCCCTTGTTAGTAAGTAAACTATATATATTTCAGTAAAGCAACTGTATCTGCCTCTTTATTGCATTAACTCTGCTAAATAAGTATTTGTCCACATGACAAGATTCCACCTAAACATTAGGAAGAACTTCCTGACCATCAGGGCTGTTCGACAGTGGAATTCACTGCCTCCGAGAGTGGTGGAGTCTCCTTCTTTGGAGGTTTTTAAACAGAGGCTTGGAATCTTCCGGTCAACACTGGTCAGTCAACAACTCTCCCTTCTTCTCTTTCAAGCTTGGATGTAGCTGGCAAGCCTTCCTGAGGATTCTAGAATGTCGGTGGGAAACATCTCACTGCCCCTCTTGCTTGCTTTTCTCCCTGCTCCTAAATGACATGCCAAACATTATACCACCCTGGCTTCCCACTTGTGGAGGCTCAGACGCATCCCTATTGGGAAGCAGACCCTCCATCACACATCACATTCCAAGAGAGAGAGAGAGAGAGTCTGTACCTTTAAGATGGTTTATCCCACCCCAGCAGGGGGCAGCTCTACCTCCCTCCATTCTAAAATGCTGCACTTCTTTCTCACGCACCATAACTTGCTTTTTGCTATCAGCTGTGGGAGACAGTTCATCTCTTTCAGCCTTGATAGGAATTAAGACATCACAGTCCCTGGCAGTTCAGACCACCCGGCGGAACATCTGCCACAGATAAGACACCTGAACATCATTCTTGACATGTAGGATAGAGATCAAAGGCTCAGCAAAAAAGGGTAGAGCCATCCATAGATTAGGAGCAGCTATGAGAACTAAAATAATGCTGAACTTCAAACTACTGCAACTTCATGTCATGCTAGCCAGTAATATTTAAACATTGTTTGGGGTAAGGACCATGTAGGGAAAGGGGATTGCGTGTTTTCACCTTTTCTTGCTCAGCCTGATGCTTGAACAGACCATCTGTTTTTCTCTCAATCACTATCTTTATCTAAATATCACTTTCATTTATTAAACTTCCTTATATTGTAATTCTTGAAGTCTTAACTTTGTAAACAAACCATCAATACCTCATCAATACAAATAGATATTTATAGAAAACTGACAGATGTCAGTTTCACCTTGGCTTGTGATGGTTTTCACCCTTAGAGAGCCAGCATGGTGTCGTGGTTAAGAGCAGGTGCACTCTAATCTGGAGAACCAGGTTTGATTCCCCACTCTGCCACTTGACATGTAGAGGCTTATATGGGGAACCAGATTAGCTTGTGCACTCCAACACATGCTAGTAGTCACAGTTCTTCAGAGCTCTCTCAGCCCCACCTACCTCACAAGGTATTTGTTGTGGGGGGGGGGAGAAGATTGTAAGCCCCTTTGAGTCTCCTTACAGGAGAGAAAGGGGGATTTACATCCAAACTCTTCTTCTCTTAAGAAGAATTTGCCCTTTCTACAACTATTTAGTTAAAAAAGGAATTGCAGACAGGAGGAGTCTGACTTCAATAAGCAGGCACAGATTATTATGTTACAACTGGCTGACTGGGGATAATTGTCTGGGATATTGAAAAATGCTTTTTACGTGGCTAAAATGCACCCAGGTCATCTCTTTTAATACCCAAAGATAAAGAACAGATGACATGTAGGATGGTGGCAGGGGCATACCGCCCATGGGGACATGTGGGGTCACCTGTCCCCTAGCAGCACCCTTTCAGTTACATGGGGTAGAAATCGAGGTAGTAGAAATCAGGGTGATATAGAGATTAAGAGCAGTTGACTCTAATCTGGAGAACCAGGTTTGATTCCCCCACTCCTCTACATGAGCTGCAGACTCTTATCTAGTGAACTGGATTTCTTTCCCCACTCCTCCATGTGAAGCCTGCTGGATGATCTTGGACCCATCACAGTTCTCTCAGAATGCACTCAGCCCCACCTGCCTCACAAGGTGCCTATTTTGGGGGAGGAAGGGAGAGGAGTTTATAAGTCACCTTGCATCTCCTTGTAAAGCCCTTTCCGCCTGGAGGCAGAAGGGCTTGGGTCGGCGTTTCTGACGCTGACCCGACGACACTGGGACCGTCCGAAAGACACTGGGACCTTCAGAAAGAACCGGGGAGATGGTGCCGCTGGGAGCCGTCGCCTGGTCGACTCACCTGCTCTCCGGCCCTCCGGTGCGTCGCCGGGGCCTGGGGACACGCCTCCCCTGCCCTGCGCGCCTGCTCCCGTGTCGCAGAGCAGGGGGGCATGTCCCCAGGCCCTGGCGATGCACCGGAGGGCCAGAGAGCAGGTAAGGGAAGGGAGGGAGTGGGGGGGAAGCGCCGGGAAGCCGCTGCTTCCAGCTGGTGTTGCCAGAAAAGTGCGCTTCCCAGCGCACTCTGGAAACGCTGGCTCGTCGCCGGGAGGGCGGCGCGGCTGCGAAGCAGCTGCGCCCCCTGTGAGAATGGCGGCCTGGGTCCCCAGGCCGCCATATTCCGCCCGTGCGGAAACGGCCTTAGAGAGAAAGGCGGGGTATAAAGCTAATTTTTTCCTCATCTTCTTCCTCTCCTTCTTCCACTTCTTCTTTCGTAGCACAAAATTGTCCTGCATGTTTGCATGCAGAGGTCCATTCCAAGGATCTCTAGGGGGCAGGATCTTAGCAGAGCAAGAAAAGGAAATGATAAATTCAGTCTTGAACCATAGGCATGAACAGAAGCTAGGAGCAAGGCTCATGAGGAAACATTATTGAAGCAAGGTTGAACTGGGAAAAACATGGTGATGTGATTTGGCAAGTACCAGTCACACAATCCAGTAATGAAGGAGTTAATATTGTGCATGCTAATTAGTTAGTGAAGTCACAAGTCAGTGATCAGGTAATTGACCTCTATTGGTCAATTAGTCCCGGCATGAGATACATGCGAGTCTGCATGTAGACAATAGGTATATAATAAAATCTCCAGCACATGGACTGGGGAAAAAAAGAATAAGAACTGTGTGTGGTGGGTGAAATGTCTCCATTTTGGCCTATAAAAGGAGATTATAGAGACTACCTGGGAGTAGGATTGGCAGCCTCCAGGAGTGATTCCACACAGAACATTACTAGCAGGGCTCGACTTGTGTTCGGCTCGGGTAGTCCGCACAGCCGCAGATTTTGACACAAGTCCGACTCTCCTTCGACCCGCTTGAGCCGGATCTTCTCGATCCCTGCTCGGAGGGAGTACTTTTTGGTGAACTTGTGTCGAGCTCACGCTTGTGCGGACTGTCTGTTGCACTCGACTCGCCCCTCCAGCCAATCACGTTGTTCCTGTCTCTGCCCAATCAAGGCTTAGTTTCTCTTTAACCAATCACGGCACGTTTTCGGCCAGCCAATCATAATCGACCATTCAGAGCATGCGTAGAGCCAGAGCCTTTGAGTCTCTTTACAGGATAGGAGGGGGGGGGGTATAAATCCAAACTCTTCTTCTTCCTTTCATCCAAATGTTCTGCAGCAGCCCACCTTGATGGAGACTTTGTGCTTGGTGAAAGATCGGCTCCTGAGAAGCTGGTAGATGCAGTGGATGGGCAGGAATCCGGTGATGTTGGCGCTCAGGTTGCCAGTGACAGCCACGCGGACCGCATGAGCAGTGACCACCTAGCAAAGATCAGCCCCTTACTCAGATCCCTTTCAAACCAACCATTTAAAAAACAAACAGTTTGGAAGTCAGTGCCGTATAATGTGGCTGTGTCCACTACCCACACCGCTAACCGTTCTCCCAGCCACTGGGGTTTGTCATCATCATGAACTTCCTGCACCACATCACAAACTGCTTTCTATCCCAGACTGAGCAAGAAAAAGACATAACGGAGCCCTGGCATATCTTTTCCGGCAAGGCAACACATAAAGGACAGAAATGCAGCTGGAAAGGGACCAACGAAAGGAGGGAGGGGATGTAGAAAGAAGGGCATTGACGTGGACGCTGGGGAATCGCTGAAAGGGCCATACAATGGGCAAGAGGAACAGAGCAGTTCAAAACAAAATGGAAGTGCCTCTGTGCAAAGGCGCCTTTGCAGGACGCAGCTGCTCCAGGACCGTGTGCACAGGAGCGTTCGAGCCGTCCCGGGGCTCCACCGGCATCATATATGCTGGTGTGCAGCCACTTCCCTGGCCTGTGCGGAATGGGCCAAAGATGCTCCAGAAACTTGACTAGGGCTTGTGTCTCTTCACTCAGCTAGAAATGATTTTGAAGGAGACAGTATCAAACGTCAACAGTGACAGGATGGGCGACCCCGTCACTCTTTTTCCCTGCCAGTCTCCCACATCATTCAAAACGAAGATTTGCATGAGCTAGTAGCAGCAAATCAGTTTTCTCAGTTGCTTTCTTGGGAATAATTATATTGCAGGATTCACTTCATAAACTTTTTATCACACACAGGTATGTCATGCTAATGAAAGATTTGTCATTAACACAGTTGGAGACCTAAAAGAATTTTCCCATCTGCTTTCACGCAGCACTGAGAAGGAAATGAAAAATGATCTTTTAATTCAAGAGTGATCATCCCCCGCCTAGATTGGCACACCACTCATTTCAACGCTGCGTCAGCTGCCTCGCTTAAGGTCTTCCCTGCCACCAATAGACAACTGTCCTCTTGACCCTGCCAAATGGCCCCCTGCGGCTCAGCTGAAACATCTTCCCGCCTGCGTATCGATTCTCTCTTTTAGCACTACCTTGTTTTAAAAAACTCAAGAGCAACTTAGAAGATGGTTTCACACAATAAGAGCATGCCAACAGTTTTATTGCTAAGAATGGCTGTTATAACCAGAAACAACAATTCACCAGTTAAGAACTATTTTACCATATATATATATATTTAAAAAGATGCTTTGAAGCAGAAACCTTATAGCAAGGCTTGCCAGCTTCAAGTTGGGAAATTTCTGAAAATTTGGGGGCAGGGCCTGGAAGGGGGGGTGCTTTGAGGAGGAGAGAGAGATCAACAATGATGAAATGGCATAGCATCTACACTCTTGGCCAGGACGTCTCCTGCGGCTCTTAAGATGCAGGTGGACACATATGGGAAATAAAGTACCTTGGCATGGGTAGAACCCAAACTGGCATAGGTTAAAAAAAAGCATACCAACCGTTTGTGAAGCGACCATTGTAACTCCCTCAATAAAGGGGACACATTCATGACCAATCAACAAATGGGGAAGTACTAGGGTGTTGTGGGTTTTCCGGGTTGTATGGCCGTGTTCCTGTAGCATTTTCTCCTGACGCTTCGCCTGCATCTGTGACTGGCATGAAGAAGCTTGTGAGGTCCTAGAGGACTCTGCCTTGTCTCCTGTGCTATTTATATCTTGAATTTATACATGTGTGTGCGAAGTGTCGTCAAGTCACAGCTGACTTACAGCAACTCGGTTTTCAAGGCAAGAGGTGAGCAGAGGTGGTTTGCCTTTGCCTACCTCTGCATATTGACCCTCAGTGTTCTCCCATCCAATTACTAACTAGGACCAACCCTGCTTAGCTTGTGAGATCTGATGAGATCGGGCTAGCCTGGGCTTAATTAATTAAAAGTTTTTAAAAGCACAAGACAAACAAACAACTCAGCAAGCTATTAACAACATTCCTGGCTTACTTACCACCATTTCTTAATCAGCTTCTTGCAATTTATAAATTAACTCAGGAACTAGTGTGTATACATTTTAAGCAACAATACTCTCTATTTTATTCCAAGACTCTCTGGACTTGATCAGTAATGGGATAATGTTTGAAAAAATAAGGGGAACTAGAGAGTCCCATATGCTATTTATCCTCAAGATGAAACCTCTGGGAAAGAAGATTCAGAGATTTGGACGCAGTGGCGGGTTATGCACAAAACAGCTGCTGTGTGATGGGGGCGAATGTCTGTCGCAGCAGGATTTCTTGTATGGACGTTTCTCCTTTTGTTTTCGAGTCACCCCACAGCAAGTGAGACCGGGGGGGGGGGATTTCTTTTTTCTTTTTCTTTTTAAAAATATATTTATTAATTTTGTGCAATAAAAATAAAAAAGTATTTTACAAAGTGTGTATAATACATTTTATACCTTGTATATACATTTAGTATATTAAAAGGAAAAAAACAGTAGAATAGAGGACAAATACTATATGCTAATCTAAACAAAGGAAATCTATTTTCTGAATTCCTCTATCATATAGAAAGGACCTGGGGAGATAAAAAAGGGAGAAAAGGTGAAACAACAAATAAACAAAAAATGAATATATTTTAAAAAGAAATATATATATATAAAGAAATATATATATATATAAGAAAAAAGTTAAGAACATATATACCGTATATACTTGCCTATAAGTCAACCCGCATATAAGTCGAGGCACCTAATTTTACCACAAAAAACTGGGAAAACTTATTGACTCGTGTATAAGTCGAGGGTGGGAAATGCAGCAGCTGCTGGTAAATTTCAAAAATAAAAATAGATGCCAATAAAATTAGTTAATCAATTGAGGCATCAGTAGGTTAAATGTTTTTTGAATATTTATTTCAAAGAAAAACAGTAAACTGGCTCTGTAAGTGGAAAAGAGGGTCAATAAGAACAATATAGTATCAACAATAACTTTAAAAGTACAAAAACCTTAGCTCAACCAGCAACCAAGCTAAAACACAAGAGTTAAAATCCTCCAAAACTGGATTCCTCATCATCATCTGTATGTCCAAATGTAACCCAACTTAGATTTTAAGAGGGATATTATCAGAAATGGAAAATCTACTATTAGCTTCCATTGTAAACAATGGGGGATGGGGCATTCCCTTTGGGGGTCAATAACTTTGGATCCCCTGACCCAAACTTTACCAAACTTGGCTGGTATCATCAGGAGTGTCTTCTGAGGGTACCCTGAAATTTTGGTGCCGCTAGCATAAAAACTGCGCCCCCTGCTGGCCGGCAAAGTAAAAACACACAAAAAAATTTAATGACCCGCATATAAGTCGAGGGGAGCTTTTTCAGCATTAAAAATATGCTGAAAAATTCGACTTAAACATGAGTATATACGGTATATATAGACGGTGACTTCCAACCATTCATCCTTAGATTTCGTTATTTACTATTCTTTTCCGGCATACAGCTCCTATTGACTCATGTCTATTAAACAATATTTTCTTCAACCTATGAGATTCTTGTATTCAAAGATGGAAATTACTTTTAATAATCATTTCTATATACTAAATTTGTTATTTTACATAATATATATACTATATTATTTCTACAAATTATATCTAATCTTTATATAGTTATCCCAATCCCCCCCATTTAATAGTTTGAGTCTTAGCTGTTTCTTGAAATTGATTTGTTGCTGTTGTATGCTACGATAATATATCTGCAGTACTCATTTCTTGTACTTTATTAATCCATTTTTCAACATTCGGGAGTGTTGGTGAACGCCATTTTGCCACCAATAATATCCTTGCTGCCGTTGATAAGTAAAAAAACAACCTTTGTGCATTAGCTGGGAAAGACAGATTTGCAATCACCGGACTCAACAGGTATGTTTCCATATTAAGTTCAAATTTTATATTTATAATTTTCTGTACTTGTTTATGTATTGTTTGCCAATACTTTTTTACTTTTTTGCAGGACCACCATATATGCATGTATGACCCTACTGATTCATCACACTTCCAACAAACAGGTGAGTACTTTTTATACATCCTAGCCAACTTCTGAAGGGTATAGTGCAGGGGTAGGGAACCTGCGGCTCTCCAGATGTTCAGGTGCCATTGCTAAAACATTTTTATATTATTTTCTCTTATAGATACACATGGGGTAAATAAGTATATATTCTTCCAATAAGTAGTCCATTTTTCCAGTAGGATAGGATGGGGAGATTTTCCAGGGAGCAGACAGCTTCACCCTCAGGGGCATACCACTTATGGCCATGGTGGCGAACCTTTGGCACTCCAGATGTTATGGACTGCAATTCCCATCAGCCCCTGCCAGCATGGCCAATTGGACCCCCTGAACCAAATCTCACCTAACTTGGGTGATATCATCAGGAGAGTCTCCCAGCAACTTCCTGAAATTTTGGTGCTGCTAGCCCAGGGGTAGGGAACCTGCGGCTCTCCAGATGTTCAGGAACTACAATTCCCATCAGCCTCTGTCAAGATGGCCAATTGGCCATGCTGGTGGAAACTGAAAGTGGGAATTGGTATGGTTCCTGAACATCCGAGAGTCAAGAGGTTCTCTACCCTGTGCTAGCCTAAACCGCACCTGCAGGCCGAAAACTGGAAAAAAAAACACTTAAAATACAAAAAACACACAAACGAACCTGAAATTTTTGCGCCCTCCACTAGGGGGCACCCGGCAACATGGGGTACCCCATGTCCTTTAGGCAAATACACCACTGCTTGGAGGAAATGGTGGTTTTTATTTGAAAGGTTCTTTATTGTCTGTGGAAGGTAGAAGCCGGGGAAAGAGTGCTTCGGTCAGTGGTAGAGGTGACACTCGAGTGCCTGTTATATGCTCCGCTCTCCTTTTCCTCGCTAGCGTGGATGTGTGGCTGTGGTGAAAACCTGGCTGATTACTGCTGAATTAATGGGGTGGGGAAATGCAGCAGGTATCCATTTGAGAGCTTTCTTGAGTGATGGTGAGGAGTTTTCCATTGCTTGTGAGGGACAGAAGGCAGACATTGTGGGGACAATTGGTAGAAATGGAAGCAATCAGGCTGAGCTTTAAAAGACACATTCCAGTGACTGGAGCACAAAAGAAGGGAGGCAGTGAAGATACGCCACAGTCACAGTAGAGGCTTGAATGCACAATTGAGAGAGAGAGAAGAAGGCACTAAGAACATAAGAACATAAGAACAAGCCAGCTGGATCAGACCAAAGTCCATCTAGTCCAGCTCTCTGCTACTCGCAGTGGCCCACCAGGTGCCTTTGGGAGCTCACATGTAGGATGTGAGCACTAATGGCCTTCATGGCTGTTGCTCCCCCCCCCCCCCCCCCCTCCCAATCACCTGCTCTGTTAAGGCATTTGCAATCTCAGATCAAAGAGGATCACTAGGACCTCTGTGGATCATTCTACAACCAACATGGTCTGGGAAGAAGTGGCGGATGAATTCATAGTGTTACTTACCGGTAGATCTCTTGGTGGAAAAGAGTATAGATTATCAATGTAATGATAAACAGTTGTAACAATAGATGTGCCAGATGTTTTGAATTCTCAGCTTTCTTTCTTTTTAAGTAGACTGGCTTGAATGCACACTTGAGAGAGAGAGAAAAGGCACTAGGACCTCTGCGGATAATTCTACAACCGATAAGGTCCGGGAAGAAGTGGTGGATGAATTCACAGTGTTACTTAGATCTTTTTGTGGAAAAGAGTATAGATTATCATTGTAACGATAAACAGTTGTAATAATAGATGTGCCAGATGTTTTGAATTCTCAGCTTCCTTGCTTTTTAAATAAGTCTAGCCTCTTTCCTTGCAGAGATATAAGGAAAAAGGCATATCTTTGAAAGTGAATAAAAATTTACTCTTTTTAAAATACTCAGAATTTTTAAAGGCTCAGAATTGAGAGAACGTGCTATTCCAATCATTACAATGGTGTATCAGTATTGACAAAGCCCTGGTGGCCAAAGCATGGAAAGTGTCCATTTCTGGGGATTAGGAAAAGTAAGTTGCCAAGAAATCTGCTAAGAGGAAGTCCCATTGCGCCTGTTGTGCTTTAGCTGACGCTGCACCAGCTACAGGGAAACCACAAAAATACCTTTCTCTAAAGTAAATCAGATTTTTTTGTGTGTGGAAGGAACAGGCTGTTATTGAGCTATTCACAAATGGAATAGGTTGTCAAGTGGAAACATTTAAAACCCTCACTAATCCTGTGGCTTAAATGTGCAAAACCCTCAGTGTGAAACCAGCTCTAGTTAATTCTGATAATTTAAAAAAATGTGGAATAGATTAACATTTTAAATGTTTCTGCTTATTAGATCCGCAGGTTGTTTCAGGTTTGGGTAGTTCATTGATAGGATTATATTTTTTTACATGAAGACTGGATAAAACCAGAATAAGTTCTCCTCAGTACTAGAGCTAATAGGATAAAAGTTTATATGATTCATGGCATGTCCATGCTGTTTACATTATTGTTTTCTTCCTTATCTAAAGGGTTTCAACAATATCTGTTATATCTGACCAAAAAAATCCTTGAGACAATGCCTTGCCAGGTAGAAGAGACCCCAGACCCAGCCAGAGGGTGGAGTAGAAAAAGTCGCCGTTCCTGTAGGCAGTCGAGGTCAGCCAGACGGTCTCCCAGCTCATCATCTTCTGGTGAGTCTTCGGATGAGGACTCAGCTCAGATCTCTGGGGAGTTTGGGGCTTTAGGAGCTGATGTTCCCGGGCTTGGCCGAAGGCTGAAAGGTTTCGCTAAGAGGCCGGGCGCATGATGGCGCGCTTTGCTGCACCTCCCCGCCTCTGCCGGGTCAATTGCCGGTCAGCCTTCCTTTTGCGACATTCAGGTGTGATCCCCAGGTCTCACCCTTCCCAGAAAATCAAGGAGCAGGCCTTTGATGGTTGGCTACTATCAATGATCGCTCTTCCAGTGCCTCCAGGTCCAGGGATGCGCCCAGGGAGTAACCCGGTTCCCAAGTAGAAAAAGAAAAAACGAGAAAAAAAGAGGGGCAGATTGAATTCTTGAAAATTGGCCAAAAGGTTTTGGGGAATACTTGGCCTTTGATCGGGGCCAGCCACCTGCGGTTGAGGGCTTGGCACCTTGCATAGCTCACATGAATCATGTGTGCTCCAAGCTGGCCAGGTCACTGGGCAGGGGAGGCTAACACCGGGCCATTTCCTACAAGGAGGCAGTTCAGAAGAGAGCTTCTCATAAGCAGGCCTTCCGTTGGGATCTGATCCATGATCAGACATGGATGGAGGTAGGGCATTCTTCTATTAAGGCTTCTGGGGAAAGTAGCCTCCCTGTGGAGGCTGCCCGCAGAGCGTTAGGGAGCGGGCAGGAGTTCCCCATCGCGTGCATTTTTGCTGGGATTGGGGCAACAACAGGGGGGCCTCGCCATAGGGTCAGAGATGTAAAGTACGCGATAGCACGTCTGCAACAGTTGCCTTGGTCCGCACCCTCAGGGGCAATGCACGAAGGCGTCCGCTAAACAGCCCTTTCGCTCCAGCTGGAACCGTGGCTCCAGCGTTCCGTGACAAGAACAGTGGTAGCCAGGGAGGATCAGCCGCTTCTCAAAAACCATGAAGTTCCCCCAAGCCTGTGCTCGCTGGCCCCTTCGCCGGTGCGTGTTAGTTCATTGTGTAGATGGTCGCTATGCTACCCCCTCAGTTCGGAGGCGGAGTACCTGCATAAGGGTTTCACTGAGGGCTTCCGTATCCCATTTAGTGGGCCATAGCGGGCCATGACCGCACCCAACCTAAAAATGGCCAGGGAGTTGTAAGCAGTGATGGCCGGCAAGATCAAGAAGGAATGCTTGGCTGGACGCACTGTGAGTCCTTTTTCTTATCCCCTGTTACCTGTAAGGAATTCCATAGAAGCAGAAATAAAAGACTTTTTTGGTGTAAAAGACCGTTTATTCAGACATCCTAGAAAGCTCACGTACACGACGTGGCAGGAATAAAGTCTCCCGCCAGAAACACAGGTTATAACTCTGTCCATCCCATCCCCCCTCCCGGTTTCTCATGGGAACGGTGTTCTCATCTCCCTCTCGAAGAGATAAGGTCTTCCACTCAGAAATCCTCCGCACGCAGATGCTGGGCTCCATCGCCCGGATTTTTGGAGATCAACTCAGTCAAGGCCAGATGCGTTGTTCTGGACATCAACACCATTGAAACTCTACACTCTGCCTCCCTTAAAGAAAAAAAAACTTCTGTGGGTTTTAGAAAGGGAAAGGTCTGCGGTGGAAAGCAGAAATAAGGGAAGGAAGGCTGCTAATATTTTCTGAATAGACCCATTGATTATACTCCAGAGGAATATCCCACCCAGGAGACTAAATATTGCAAGCGCTATGCGATTAAAGCGAGTCCAGGGATGAAGCGCCAATTTCGTAATGCTTGTGGGCCATCAATTATAGTCGGCGGGTATCTCCGGAGAATTAGTGTCGCAAGCAGGCATCGGAAACGGGAGCCCTCCTCTTTGAGTAAACTTTCGGAATGAAAGACAGGATGGATATTTATTTTTGAAGAGAATTTGAGGCAAGTCTAACCGGGTAGTGACATCATTAATCACTTTAGTAATCTTAAAAGGTCCCATGAATCTTTTGCCCAGTTTTTGGTAAATTCTATGTAACGTCTCTGAGATTCTTGGTAGACAAAATATACCCAGGCACCCACACGTAAAGGGGAAATTCAGAGCGGTGCTTTATCCGCCTAGAAGCTTTGGGAATCTTTAGCCTTGTTGTAAAAGGCGGTCTGGACCGTTTTCCACCCTCGCCAGAGATGAAATCCACTGTTGAAACTCTGGAGGATTCCAACGCTTCTTCGGGTAGTTGTGGCAACGGAGGGAAGGACCGGCCAGACACAATTTCGGCGGGTTTTTTTGTAAACTGCTATGAACCGCATTATTGTAGCGAATGCGTATTCTGCAAAGCGGAATTAAAATCGCACCAGTTGTCTTGGTGATAGTTGGTGTAATTTCAACGTAAATACTGTTCCAGAGGTTCCTGTTCGCTCTTCTCCGACTCACCGTCACTTTGAACGATGATGGTAGGGGCTGCAATTGCCAAGGCGACCCCAACAAGCCTGGCAGAAAAGCTTTCCTTCAGAATCCTTTTGGAAATGAATTGGGGCTCATGGTCGACACCACCTTAATGACGGGGAGGAGTGTAGAAGATATACATGCTGAATGAACAGACGCTACAACTTAGGGAGCTGGAGGGGATGGAAAGTACATGGGATGAAATGGGCTTGCTTGGAAAAATAAATCCACCCACCACCTTCATACGAAGACCCTGTAAGGTTGCCCACTGACTCTCTGGCAAATCCGTAATAAAATCCATGGAGATGACTTCCCAGGGACGGAGGCCACCGGGGAGAAGGGCTTTACTGGCAACAGATCATGTGTTTTCTCGAAATTTGGATTTGGCTTCCACCACAACATCAGAGCATCCTTTGATATATGTCTCTTTAATGTCTTTAGCGCATAGCTGGCCATCACCGTACTTGACCGGCATGGGCCAAAATGCAGAGTCTTAAGCTGAAGCTTTCAAAGTGTCCAAGCCGAAGCCGGCATCATGACAGGCCTCGGTGAACTTGCTACGGAGGGGAGGCACGTACCAACAACTCCGCCCAAAACACCATTCACCAAAGCGTGCAATTGGGAGTCACCTTCCTCCGCTGGCATGTTCTCATGGTGCCCCTCCCCTCGAAGTTCCCGCAGGAAAGGAGAGACCAGGCTGGGAATGGGCGGTGAAGGAGGAGTGGACGCCTGAGCCCGAGTGACAGCCAGCCCCAATTGGGAGGGGAGAGAACAGCGCGCTGGATGTCTCGTAAAGGCAAAGTTCCACCTCGGCAGGGCGCTGAGAGCTTATCAGGCCAGTTTATTGGTTTTTCCAGGGAAAAAAATGGACGGTGAAGAGAAGCGAAAAGAAATCGGCCCAACGGAGTTGTTTTGTTACCCAGGCAGTTCTTGTGATCCGACCAAACTTGAAAGGGTGTTTAGCCCCTCCAGCCAGTGGCGCCAAGTGGAGAGCTGCCACTTTGATGCTGGCCGCCAGTCTCTTTATCCCCTACAGTCCAGTTGAGCTCAGCACCGAGAATTTTTTTTGATAAATAAGCACACGGAACAAGCCTATCATCTTCTTTATTTCTCTGTGCCAGGCTGCTTTCGCTTTGTCCCAGGCATCCACGTGAACCACAAAAGGAAGATCCGGTCAGGTGTTTTAGGATAGGTTCGGGTAGTAAAAGCTGATTTCAAATGTTGAAGGTTGTCTGACATTCCTTAGACCAAGAAGTAGCCCCCAGGCTTGGCAGCCTGTGGGTCTTTACCTTTAGTGCTAAGAGGTCTGTGAGTGGGAGAGTCAGTTCATTTAATTGTATAAAGTCACGATAGAAATTAGCAAACCCCAGGAAAGACTGGAGCTCTTCCTCGATTGGTGGGGGCAGGCCATTGGAGGACTGCTTCGGATCTTAGCAGGATCCATTTTTAACCCTCGGAAGAGATCCGGTAGCCCAAATAGTCTATGGAGGATTGGTGAAAACAACATTTAGAAAGTTTTGCAAAGAGGAGTTGTCGAGCAAGCTGCTTAATATCTTCCCAACCAAGGCTTCATGCTCCTCCAGGGTTTGTGAATAAATTAAAACATCATCTAAGTACACAACTACCCCTTGTATAGTAAGTCATGTAGAACTTCATTGATAAAGGGCCATAAAGCTCCTCGGGGCCCCACTTAACCCGAATGGCATTATTAAGTATTCATACTGTCCAAATTTTGTGTTAAATGCAGTCAAATGTTCATAGCCTTCAATCCTGACTCTGTAATATGCTTCTCTTAAATCCAACTTAGTAAAAATATCGCCCCTGCCCAATGCATCTAAAAGGTCCTTGATCAGAGGCAAAGGGTATTTATTGGACAGAGAAACCGCATTGAGTCCTCGGTAATCCTGCATAGACCTTAAAGACCCGTCCTTTTTTAACAAATAATACCGAGCAGCATGTGTGTGTTTGGTAGCTCGTCAGATGAATCCACAGCAAAGGTTCTTGTCTAAGAAGGCACGGGTTCCTTCTCCTCATTGGGACTCATGCTGTAGATTCTACCCTTGGGCAGTTGGAGTTCTGGCTGTAATAATGATTTTGCAGTCAGTGTCTCTATGGGTGGCAATTGATCGCATTCTTGCTCCTGGAAATACTCTGGCTAAATCCTGGTAAGCCGGGTGGAATGCCGGTGGATTCGGAGCAACAGCTGACGAGAAGCCAGGGTGTATGTCATTAGAGGTGAGTTATTCCCCAATTCATGTGTTCTCCACAGGGAGGGTCAGTGAATTCTAAGATCCGTCTTTCCAAATGATATTTGGTTCATGCAACAACAACCATGGCATGCCCAGGACAATGGAGTGTTTGGCCACTGGGGCCAGAATAAAACTAATTTTCTCCCAATGGTCAGCTTAACGGAGGAGAACCGCTATGCTTTGAACTGGCCGGTCCTTCGCCCCGAGGGGGGCTGGGCTGGCCCATTTGTGTGAAGCGGTATGGGCTTAGCTAGGGGAACTTCGGTTCAATCCAAGTTCTTCAGCCACTTGGGGTCGTGATTAAACAATGGGAGCACCCAGAATCTACAAGGGCTGAGGCTATAATACGAAAGTGTGCTTAGCGGGGTTGGCCAGAATCGCTTGAATCGTAATGGGAGCTTGCCTTCACTCACCGCATCTGGAGTCGAACCGATATCCATGGCGTTGATGAGAGCAAACCGCCACTTCCCCTCTTCTGGTCAGCCTTCGGTAACCGCCTTTAGACTTTGCGCCCATCGGAGGCGTCCGGATTTATGTGGTGGTTTGGCAGATGTAAGCGCTGCAGCCGAGCCGGGTTGGCTTCTGTTTTTCGGCAGTTGGCAGCTAGATGACCCGGTCCTCCGCAGTAAAGGCACAATCCCAAACGGCGATTTTGCTCGGAGGTGGTTTCCGTAGAGGCTGCTGGGCTTGACTTATGAAGTCGCAGCGGTCGTAGCAGCGGGTTTTGGGCGTAATATGCCTGCAGCGTAATCCAAACGAGACGCCACTTGAGATCCCAATTCGATCCATTCAGCAATAGTCGCGTGGGATCCGGATAAGGAACACCGCCGCGAAGCCTGTCAGCCGACGGCATCCGGGAGAAGTATTCACATTTCGGCGCTCAGGCCACTCAGGAGAGTCGAACAGCCGCCGCAGAATGCAAATTCCGACGGGCAAATTCGCAAAAGAGCAGTTGCCTTGCTGGATAGATTTAATAGTGCGGATGGCTTCATTTTCAGCATCCGATCTTGGAAGCGGAGCCCTTTAAGGCTTGGAGGAACGTAGGCACCGTGGCGAGTATCATCCTCTGCAGGTCAAAGAAAGTTACAAACCAGTCGGCTGCCGCTCCATCCAAGACGGGAACCGATGTCCACGTATTTTTTCGCGTTCAGACCGGGTACAAATCGTCATAGTCCTCCATGTGGGCATCGAGTTGCAGGATGAAGTAGGGAGTTTGGAAGCGGTCCCATCGAAGCGGGCAGGTATCGGAGGTCTGTAGTATCCTCTCCACGCCCTCGAAGCTCGCTAAGCGGGCGGGTTCGCGCAGGCTGAAGGCGGCGAGGGAGAGCAGGAATCGGTGGAGGTGGAGGCACAGGTGCCTGCGCCGCTGGTGCTCTGGTGGGAGCAGGCCTTTGGAAGGTGGCAGATACTGGCTGTAGCAGGACTCAGAAGCGCCGCCTTCTGGCGTTAGCCGCACGGTAACGGCGTAGACTCCAGCTTAGTACTTTGTCCCGCTGCTTCCTTGTGCCTCTTTCCAAAGCGGCTAAGTCCCTTTCCTGCGAAGTCAAAGGCATCTGGTGCGCATGCAACGCTGCTTTCTCTCGCTCCAGTTTGGCCAGTTCGCTCCGTTGAATGGTTGCAGTTAGTTCACTTTGAAACATGGCCTTTAACGCTTTCGCTGGACGCTCTAAGTCCATTTTGGAGTGTTCCAGGACCTTATCATGGACCGATAGATTCTGCATATATTGCCGTTAACGTCTTTGCTTGCACGGTCCAGTTCGAGTTGGATTTCTTTGCGCTGCTGTTCCCGGTCCTTTTGCAGGTTTTCACGCTCTTGCTGCAGCTGCTCCGTTCCTCTTCCCATAGCTGGCGTTCATCGGGCCCATGCTTCTTGGCGATCTCAGACGCCCACTTCCTCATCCCAGGTCGCTTTTGTCGGGAGGGGGAAGAGGGCGGGATGAGAAGGCAGGCTTTCGGCGGATTCCTCCTCATCTGAATTCAGCACCTCGTGTCCACGGCGGCTCCATCGGGCCTCTGGTGCAGCCAACTGCTGATCCGGGATCTGGGGTCTGGACAGTGCTGAGTAATGTGATGCCCTCCCAATCCCGATAGAGTCCGGTTTCAACGGTAGTCTTAGGATCGGCCCCAGTGCTATGCCACGGTGGATTCTTGGGTGCATCATCAAATACGAGTCCAGGAATCG
Organism: Sphaerodactylus townsendi; assembly: GCF_021028975.2. Lineage (NCBI taxonomy): Eukaryota > Metazoa > Chordata > Lepidosauria > Squamata > Sphaerodactylidae > Sphaerodactylus > Sphaerodactylus townsendi. The sequence goes on from NC_059425.1 coordinate 190,526,057, forward strand.
CTCAATGGACCTCCTGGGTTGCCGCATGAAAAGTGGTCAGGCCCATCTCCTCTGTGACAGAGTTGCATCTGAGGTTTGTAATCCACACGGAAGCGGGTAGGTATCTCGATCCACAGGCGACGGGTCCATAGACAAGCTTCCAACCACTCATGTAAGTCCCACATGATGCGCTCGTCCCTCGTCTCCAACAAAGTAAGGAAGACTCAGATTGATAATGACGGGAAAGAGTTACCAGCGAGACCCGCCCCACGGGTTCCTCCAAATCCAGAAGGGAAAGCCTCGAGTCTCTTTGGGCTACTGCGCCTTCCACAGTTTCAGGAATATTCAACCCTCTCATGCCGAGTCCACTACACTGGGAAGATAGACGAATTAGGATTCCTGCCACAATGTAAGGAATTCCATAGAAGCAGAAATAAAAGACTTTTTTGGTGTAAAAGACCGTTTATTCAGACATCCTAGAAAGCTCACGTACACGACGTGGCAGGAATAAAGTCTCCCGCCAGAAACACAGGTTATAACTCTGTCCATCCCATCCCCCCTCCCAGTTTCTCATGGGAACGGTGTTCTCATCTCCCTCGAAGAGATAAGGCCTCCACCAGAGTCTCCGCCACAGATGCTGGCCCATCGCCCGGATTTTGGAACTCAGTCAAGGCCAGGCGGCTGTTCTGGACATCAACACCATTGAAACCCTTACAGGTTTGCAGGTTTCACCAATTTGCAGGTTTCGCCTATAGGGGTGGTCCCCAAGAAGAGCGGGATCATGCGACTGATCCGGAATTTGGTACTAGTATGCCTATCACACAATATTTCTTTCCAGGCCTCCTTCATTCCAGGCTTGCGTAATAACATTGCTGATGCTCTGTCTCGCCACCAGGTGAAACGCTTTCGAGCCCTGGCACCAGAGGCCAACCAGTTTCCCAGAACACCTGTGGAGCCTTGGCAGCAAGCAATAGTGGAAGGTGTTCTTCTGTCACTGGCCCCGTCTACCAGGCGCGCCTATGAGGGAGTGATCCGTGCATTTCAGGACTTTGCTGGGCAAAGGGGTCTAGGACCAGGGCAGGGCATCCCTGAAAGTTTCCTCTTACAATACTTGGTTCACCTTAGGCTGACAGGCCTTTCTCCACGGTCCATGCAGACTCACATGGCTGCGTTGGCCTTTTTGTGCAGAGCATTGGGGATTCAGGATTCCACTATGTCATTCCTGGCTTGCAGGGCAATTGCCGGCTGGCATAGGGGTAACCCGCAGGTGAAGGATTCTAGGCGGCCTAGCACCAGGGAGATTCTTCGCTCTATGCTGGGACATCTGGGCTCTAGTTGCTCGTCTCCTTATGAGGAGTTATTGTTCAGCACAGCGTTCGTGCTGGCCTATTTTGGAGCCTTTCGTCCCAGCGAGCTTGTGGCCCCCTCAGGGAATTCTCTTGGACCCAGTGCGGTTCAGATTGGCCGTGTTTCCATTGGGGGTGGGATTGCCACATTTGGCTCGTATCCTGTACAACGGATTAGCTTAGGAGGGGCACTGGCATTCCCACTCCTGCTTTGCCAGGGGATCCTATCTGCCCAGTGGCCACCATATCAGGTTACTTGTTGGCTAGACCAGATTCCCCAGGGGTGTTCCTAGTGCATTCAGACAGTAGTCCACTGTCCCACTTTCAGTTCACTGCAGTTATGCGTCAGTGCCTCAGGGCCTGGAAGCTCCCTGCCAGGGACTTCGCCCTTCACTCTTTTAGAATCGGGGCAGCAACTTCAGCCGCCTCCAAAGGGCTCCCTCCCGATCGTAATCGAGAGATCAGCTGCTGGCGTTCGTTGACCTATAAATCCTATGTTCGACCTCATCTTGTGTTTTAATTGTTTTAGTTGGACCACTGCGAAGCAGAGTCTCAGTTTGGATTGTTGGACACAGTATCATTTACTGGGCCGGTGAATATGCAGCGGCATCTGGTTGGGGTTCGGATCTTGGCCTAGGAGCACCTGTGGACATCCATTGGTTGGGACGTTGCAGCATGAAATGGGAAGAGCTCTGGCCACTTGTTCATACATCTCTTCAGTTTGGTTATCCCCACAGTATCGTTATTCACTTAGGGGAGAATGATCTACCTTCCTTAAAAGGGGTAAAGCTCAAGCTGCGCATGACTGCTGATCTGCGCCAAATACAACGCCACCTGCCTAGAGCCAAACTGTTTTGGTCTTCCCTCCTTCAGCAGCTGCTGTGGAGGGATGCTTTAGATCAGGGGTAGGGAACCTGCGGCTCTCCAGATGTTCAGGAACTACAATCCAATTGGCCATGCTGACAGAGGCTGATGGGAATTGTAGTTCCTGAACATCTGGAGAGCCGCAGGTTCCCTACCCCTGCTTTAGATCATAGGAAGGTTGATTTGGCAAGGAAGAAAGTCAACAAGGGAGTAGCTAAGGTGGTCTGGCAGTTGTGTGGTGGGATCATTCAACACCCTGACATCAACCACCACCAACCTGGGGACTTCATTAAGAGGCTTGGGGTGGGGCAGGCTCATGGCGCAGGCTGCGGTGCCTTGCAATCGAGCCTGACACTCCAGCAGGAAGGGGTGTCACGAATGGGCTTGCGCCCAGGTGGCATCCTTAACTTCCTGTCCTTTCCCCATGGTGGGGACGGTTTGGGCTCAGCAAGGGTGCTGCCCCGATGCTCAGATGTGTCCTCTTGCCTCCCCCAGCTTCCAGCAGTTTTAATAAAGGGGCTGCAGCCCAATTTATTCCAGCCATGGTGTTACATCATTACATTGAAGATTGTGACACAAAAATCCCAGCTGACAAAAAGTTAGCTGAATTTCAGCTTTTAAGGACTGAGCAGCTGTCTTGCTGGATTACAGCAACCTTCGGTCTAGACCAGTATCCTGTTTGCCCCAGTGGCCAACCTTGGAAGACTTACAAACAAATCACGGAGATGAAGGTTTCCCTTGTTACCACCACCACCACCCCCCCCCCCGCTCATCTTCAGAAGGTTTCACTTTGTCATCGTGGATAACAGTCCCTGATGGACCCCTGGTTGGGAACCAAAATCATTTTGTTGCCCATCTTCAAAGTGATTGTTCAATTTTATTTCAAAAACTCCATTTCCTTCCCAGCTCTGTCTCATCCCAAACTTTCTACATTTTTATTAGGCAGCCCAGAGGCATTTTGCAGGTATAGCAATTTCGAAATGCAGTCTGACTGATGATGGGAAAGGTTATCGCTGCCAAAACAAAAGCTGCAGAGCTGTTCTCAAGGTCCATCCTCAAGTGTCACCCTGAGAAGGGGGGGGGGGATGTAGCACGTGTTCTCTAGTGCAGTCTATTGCTTCTCAGCACAAAGGCATACACCTACTCGGCGTGAAATAGCACAGCCACCTCACTTCAGGGATCTGGAGCGGTTTTTTATCGGCCACCAATCTGGACGTGCTCCATCCAATTCTGTTCCCTTCTGAGCAAACGGTGAACTGCAAGTAGGGGTGTCAGCTCTGAAAATGGAAAAGAGATGGAAATTGGGTCAGGCATGAGGAGGACAGAGTCTGAAAGAGGATGGGTCTCAAAGGGGTCTAATGCCACAGAGTCTACCTTCCAAAGCAGCTCTTTTCTCCAGATGAACTGATCTCTGTAGGCTGGAAGAAGAAGAAGAAGAAGAGGAGGAGGAGGAGGAGGAGGAGGAGGAGGAGGAGGAGGAGGAGGAGGAGGAGGAGGAGGAGGAGGAGGAGTTTCCCTTGGCTGCCTACTCGAGGAGGCCCTGAGCGAGTTAAGCAAAGGGGTCCCAACAGTTCAGGTAGCATCACAGGGGCTGTTTAGCAAAGACCCAGGGTGCAGCAACTCATTACAGGCATAGTCTGGCCCAAGTTCAAGGCCATTTGAATGCACCAGTTCATCCTAGGATTGGAGCACCCAAGACTTTTCTCCTGTAGTCAACCTGCAGTTCTGTTCCAGCTGGGCTATTGAAAAAGTGGATCTGTTGTATATACAACTGACAATGGCTGCAACCTAAGGAAACCGCCTGACTGAAACCACTGAATCATTTAGTTGTCCCTGCTGGATCCTTTCAGTTGTCTGATGCACTGAAGCTTAGAATTTTACATGCCTGACAATTCTCTGGGAAGGGGACGAAAAGCATAATTGTTTAAATTGCTGTCTTCCTCAGTGTCCTGATGGACACAGATGTTTCTGGTCCTTCCATTCCAATACAAACAGCTGCTGAATGTTTCTGAGCTGGGTGTCATTTCAAGGTGCGTCCGTTCATCCATCACTTTGGTGTTGGTGATCCACAAGTGGAATACACCGCAAAAACATGCCATTAAGCAAAATCCTGCACCATTCTGCAGTGGTGAGATACATTCCTCATTCTTCGGTGGTCCATATTAAAAGCACATCCCAGACCAGGATAGCCCAGGTTAGCCAAATACAAGCAGGTTTGGGCCTGGTTAGTATTTGGATTGGAGACCACCAAAAAATATCAGGGTCTCAACTCAGTGGCAGCCAACTGAAAACTATCTCTGAACAGCTCTTGCCTTGAAAACCCCACGAGGTCACCATAAATAAGCTGTGACTTGATGGCAAAAACAGACAAAAACACACAAAACTGCTTTCAGGACTTTGTCCCTATATCTTGCTCACAGAACCATATACTTCTGCATCTCTCACTGATAAACTGTATCAAATCAACCCAACTGTATTGGAAAGCCAGTGGAAGCCAGAATCTACTGTTCTGTAGCCCACTAAAGTCCCCCTGCTTGCTCTTCAAACAATGGGTTGGTACCTGTAGGGTCATTCTGCTAATGGCCGTAATTCCCCCATGTTTCCAAGAAAGAAGCACCTTTAGTATAACAGGAGTTCTCTAGTTAAAAAGTCTAAATTCAGCGACTCAGCAGATAGACCCAAGAAAAGTAAATTAAACAAGCTTTGTTTACTTTGGCTTGCAATTCCCAGGTAACCTTGGGTTACAGGTATTCATCACCACAGCAGAGACTTAGCCCAAACACTGAAAATGTCTCTCTTTGAGTAATAGGTTCTCCTCTGCTGCTGCTCTTGCAATAGGCACTCGAAAGGGCAAGAAAGCTTTTATTTCCCCTTTAAAGAGCTATTAAAGCCAGCCACGGTGCAAGAGCATCTTTATTATCAGTGTCCTAAAGGGATGCATTCCACCCTGCAATCTCAGCCCCGCTGTATATTCTAATGCTTGGGTTAGCATCTAAAGAGACCGGAGAGCCTCTGACTGGCTTATTTCACTGATGGCATAAAAAGAGCAGTGGGAACGCAGGGAGCTTTCTCAGCTGTCTGATCTGCAAGCGACATGCCCACCACAAATCCCGGAAGACGTCTGTTGCTGTGTCACCGTGGGAGCATGCACCTTCCAGAAGGCATTCCTCCTCAAACAATGTGGGGCACACTTTCTTATCTAAGGGTCCCAGTCGCACAGATTGAAGACTGCTGGTTTATATGGGCACTGCCGTCCATGATTAGCTAAGCCAAGTGCTTACCTATCAGTAGAATAGCTATTAGGTTGACAGGGCAAATAGTCACCCAAGAAGGGGCCGTGGAAACGGTAAACTTGGCTGGGTTAAGGGCAGCAAAAAAAACCCCTCCCTTCCACACTGCAGCCCCCCCCCCCCCTGAATTCTTCCCCAGGGCCCTGCTATTTGCAGTTTATAAAACAGCGTTCATGGTTTACTTCTAGGTAAGAAGTGAGCTGTGGGGAGGGGTTGAGATGGGCATGTGGGAAATGCAACATCCTGTGCATTGCTGGGTCATTTCTGGAGACAGCTTTACCATGGCATTTCCAGCGATTATCAGAGCTCTGGGAGTGATTGATGAATGAATTGATTGATTGCATTGGCGTAGCTCCAACGGGGACATCCGGGGCGGCCCGCCCCGGGCGGGCTCCTGCCAGGTCACGTGGGGGGCAGCAGCGGCGGCTGCTGGCTTCCGGTTGTGGCTGGGCTGCTGGGCATGCCTGGCCTTGCTGGGGCAGACGTGCAGCCCAAGCAGGCCTCCTTGTGAGCGTGCTGAGGCTGCCTGAGGGGCGGGGAGTTTGAGGGGGCGGGCCCACAGATTGGCCAGGCACCACATGTGACCTGGTGGCTAGCAAATGGCTAGCAGAGGAGCAACGGAAAGGCTGCCGTAAAGGGAGTCCTTTCCACTTCCGTGAGACATTAGCAGCCCCCGAGCACCTACTTGCCGGAGCCTGAAGGCAAACAGCAGGTCAGGTAAGCAGCAGGCACTGGACGGCAGGCAGCCAGCCTGGCCTTGGATCCGGCTGGGCGGGCAGGGGCGGCGGCGACCCGCTGTTTGGGAGGGCAGGGGGTGGCCCAGATGACTCTCTTCCTCCCCTCGGCTGCTCTGGGGGTGTTTGGCGTGCTCCATGGCCGGCAGGGCCTTCTGCAAGGATTTTCCTCCTGTAAGAGAGCTGGAGACTTTCTTGCAGGCTCTTTTACAGGAGAAAAATCCTTGCAGAAGGCCCTGCCGGCCATGGAGCACGCCAAACACCCCCAGAGCAGCCGAGGGCAGCCCCAGCCAGGTCTTGATCCAAGGGGGTGGGGTGGGGGCGGCGACCCGCTGTTTGGGAGGGCAGGGGCTGGCCCGGATGACTCTCTTCCTCCCCTCGGCTGCTCTGGGGGTGTTTGGTGCGCTCCATGGCCAGCAGGGCCTTCTGCAAGGATTTTTCTCCTGTAAAAGAGCCTGCAAGAAAGCCTCCAGCTCTCTTACAGGAGGAAAATCCTTGCAGAAGGCCCTGCCAGCCACCGAACACGCCAAAAACATGTTCTATAATGTGATGGTGACTTTGAGATGACCTGGTGCAAAAAAATCATTCACTGGTAGTAGTGGTGGAGGGCAGCTGCCCATACGGGGGTGGGGGGGTGGGGCGCAAAACTCAGATTTCGTCCCGGGCTACATTTTCCCTAGCTACGCCCCTGATTGATTGGATTTATATCCATCCCCGAGGGGCATTGGACAGGTTACAATGTATATCAGACATACATAACAATAAACATTAAAATATAAATCTTAACAATTAATAATTTAAATTTAAGTTTAAATTCCAATTTCAAACCTTAAAAAAATTACAAAATGCTAAAATAGATGCTGTATTTTTATCCTTCCCCCCCTCCCTCCCACCCACTCCCCCCAAAAGATCTTACAATCATCTGACTGACTTGTTGGGAAAGGCCTGGTGGAACAAACAGCCATCTCTGGCGGGCCCTGTGGAGCCGACGCATTTCCTGCACGCTGACGTCATGCTGCTTGTGATGATGGCTCCGTTTTAGTGGGGGACCCAGGAACCCCCCCCCCCCCAGTTCAATAAAAGGAGAGTACAAAATGTGAGCGTTGAACATGGCCAGTGTTTGGTGTTGAATGTCGTGGCCATAACAGCTAAAGGGCAATTGCGCTTTTTAAAAACTTCATTGAAACATCTTCAGGCCCAGCTTGGTTCACTTTGAGCAGCACTCTGGATTCATGTTCCGATAGCTGAAAGGAACTCCAAATGCTGACATTTTCCAATAATTTGTGGCTTTTTAGAAGGCACTGGTAAATGTTACAAATGCCGACATTTAAAACCTTACAGTTCCCTCATTCCACGGTACCTTTTGTAGATTACAACAACACAGAATTCCGGCCTGCAGCACTGACTGCCACACTAAATGGCAAAGGGTACCATTCAAGATTTCCCCCCCATTTAATTGGAAACTTCTGTGGAGTAATCTAGATTACATGGAAAATACAAAAGGAATATATACAGTGAGAAAACAGCAAGGAACAGGAGTAAACAGGGAAAAAGCTGTATATCAAGATATTATCAAGGCATTTATTATCAAGGCATATATTATCAAGAGCCCTTCGGGGATAGGGCGGTATATTAAATAAAATGAATAAATAAATAATAAATAAAAAGTGTTATGAATATATTTCATTATAAGCAGTGCAAATTGCATAACCTAATGTGCTATCTATATATATAAAAAGCTAACCATCTGTTTGTTGGTGACTCCCTAACACCGAAACGGCTGGACGGATCGCCCCCAAATTTTCACATGATGTCCCTCCCTGTTGCGAGCAGGTAATCGAACCTTCAAATCACCAAAAGTCCATACCTGAGCCAGGTAAAACATCTTTTTCCTGGCGCACCAGGCCATGAAGCTGGCTGTTTTTAACTGTCAACCTTAGAATGTTTGTGCAGCATGTCTGTGGCCTGAGGGGTTGGTATGCCCTTACAATGTTCGCGCAGATGGGCAGAGATGAGCAATGAAAACAGTAAATAGGTAACACTGTTAGGTAATACGAGTGGAAATGAAACACATACACACTTTGCCGTGTGAGATGTCAGGTGGGGTTCCCCCCCCACACACACACATGCAGGTAACTTTCACTCTCTGTGCCTCACCCACTACTACCACACAACACACATGAGAATCCACATCCAGCTCATCCTCACACACCTCACTCTGCCCTCCCTCACATCCAACCACCACTTACCCACTTCCTCACCCATATTCGCCACAGCTCTCTTTTACTAAAAGCAAGCTGGAGTTTGCCTTTTTCTTCTAAGAAAATCCATGGGGTGGGGGCGAACCAACACTACTGGCTCCGCTTCTTTTGCACATGGCCCTTTAAGAACCCAGGGAGCTGGCCTCGATCTGAGCGCCTCACCCCCCTGCCTCTGCTGCCTGACTGGGATAGCCTCCTTGCCCCAGTTCTGCCTTACCCAAGCCAGGACTGTGCGTGTCAACCAGCCTCATGGACAGCGGGATTTGCACTCTGGACAGTTCTGTTGTGGAATGGAAAGGGTTGCCTTATACTAAAAACCAAGACAGCACCGTATAATAATGTGAATTGAAAAGGGAAAGAGGGATTCCATTTGACCACCCCAAAAGTAGTAGAAGAAGAAGAGGAAGAGGAAGAAGAGGAGGAGGAGGAGTTTGGATTTATATCCCCCCTTTCTCTTCTGTAGGAGACTCAAAGGGACTTACAACCTCTTTGCCCTTCACCCCTCACAACAAACACCCTGAGAGGTGGGTGGGGCTGAGAGAGCTCCGAAAATCTGTGACTATCCCAAGGTCACACAGCTGGTGTGTGTAGGAGTACACAGGCTAATCTGAATTCCCCAGATAAGCCTCCACAACTCAAGCTGCAGAGCTGGGAATCAAACACAGTTCCTCCAGATCAGAGTGCACCTGCTCTTAGCCACTATGCCACTGCTGCTCCCCAAAGGCTATGCTGCAGATCATTGGACCTGCATGGACATCTGTGTGGGTTGCGGACTGTGATGAGAAGGACAATTGCCACAGCAATGCGTGGCTGGGCCCCACTATTTACCAATAAACTACTGTTCTTCTACATGAGTTTGTTGCAGTTTTTGGGATTCTGACAGCGCGGTGCGAACAGCACCGGTGGGAGGATGCTGCTTTCCCCCTCCCCTCCACTCACACCGTCCCATCCGGTATCACTCTGGAGGGTTGCAGAGCCCCGCCCACGCTGCCCTCCGACCCCTGGAGGTTGGGTCCCTGCAGCCTTCCAGAGCGACGCTGGATGGGACGGTGAGTGGAGGGGGGGCAACTGGAGGTGGCTCTGTATGGAGTTGCCTCTCTGGCTGAGGAGAAAATTGGGGCCGTTAACACGCTAGCATGCGAATGGTCACCGAGCCTCCACCGGCACGATTAATGCCAGTGGAGGTGCGTTTCTGCCTGTGTGCGGAAAGGGCCTAGTATAAACTAGGACAGTATTAACCTGTCTAAAATAAGATTGACAACACTGGTCTGGGAAATTGATGGAGATTGGGGAGTGGAAACTGGGGAGGAGAGGGGACTCAGCACAGTATAATGCAATACAACAACCTTTATTAGGCATATTAAAATAGGCTCCAGAGCGTTACAGACATTTCTGAAGTACAAATCAAAAGTACATTCAAAACACAGACAAATAAACTGTATCTAGCATTGGACATTACTTAGAAAGTTCTGTCACTTGTAAAAGAAATTTTGCTACTTTTTCCAAGAGCACGGCCTCTATATTATTTAACAAAAGCTCCACAACAGAGTTGTCAGAGTCTCTTTCAGATTTGTCTAAGACCCGCCCAGGAGAGAAATTCCTAATACCCACATATCTCGGACAGTCAAGTATAATGTGAGCAAGAGTCTCCACTTGGTTTTTACAGTGTGGACAGACCCGATCCTGGAGAGGGATAGATAGGTAGCGACCCTTTGTAATGGCCGATGGGAAAGTATTGCATCTGGCCCTTGTAATAATCCATCTCTGTTGGGGTTCAGTTAATAGTTCAAGATATTTGGCTATGTGCCCCTGTTCTGGTACTATTCCGACAGAAAGGGGTGAGCATGATTTATTTGCTTGCTCCAACAAGATATGGTATTCCTGTTCTAAAAGTCTGCTTTTTAAGGTTTGCAGAATCTCTCTGGGTGATAGCATACAGAGATCTTCAATTATTAAACCTAGAGAGTAGATTTTTTATTTAAGAAGTTGATACCATTCGGAGGCATATAGGTCTGGGCGCATAATATATGTTACTGCGCTCATCAGAGTTAAAACATAGTTTGATCCAATACTTGAATGTATTCAGCCATGCTCTTGTTTCAAGTAGGTTCTGACCAGTTTCTAAGCATAGTACAGCATATGGTACAGAGTGTGGTACCCCAAGTATTTTATAGAGAAAGCCAGATTGTATTCTTTCAACTGAGTTGTTCCATGCAGTTATCCATAGGGGAACTCCATAGAGAAGTTGCTGAACTACCTTGGAGTTGAAAACCTTTAGAGTTGTTGAACTATCTTGGAGTTGAAAACCTTTAGAGCAGTGTGATAGCTTCCTTTTATAGCAGTGACTCTGTGTCTGGCCCAAGTGGCTTTGTGATGAAAGGTTAGGCCTAAATATTTAAAGGACTTGGAGTGTTCAACCTTAATCCCATTGATAAGCCATCTGGAAGGCTTAAACACATTGGAAAAAATGACAATTTTTGATTTTTCTGGGTCTAAGGATAGGAAGTTAGATGTACAGTTTTTCTAAGAAGCCTTTTCTAAGAAGCCTTTTCTAAGAAGCCATAGTTTTTCTAAGAAGCCTTTTAAGACCCACTGTCACAGTATAATGCAATAGAGCCCATCCACCAAAACTACCATTTTCTTCAGTGGAACAAAGAAGAAGAGGAAGAGGAAGAGTTTGGATTTATATCCCCCTTTCTCTCCTGTAGGAGACTCAAAGGGGCTTACAATCTCCTTGCCCTTCCCCCCTCATAACAAACACCCTGTGAGGTGGGTGGGGCGGAGAGAGCTCCAAAGAGCTGTGACTAGCCCAAGGTCACCCAGCTGGCGTGTGTGGGAGTGCATAGGCTAAGCTAGTTCCCCAGATAAGCCTCCACAGCTCAAGTGGCAGAGCAGGGAATCAAACCCGGTCCCTCTGGATTAGAATGCACCCGCTCTTAACCACTACACCACTGCTGCTCCAATCAAGAAGGATATTGACTGGCTGGAACAAGTCCAGAGGAAGGCAACCAAAATGGTCAAAGGTCTGGAATCCATGCCCTACAAGGAGAGACTTAGGGAGCTCGGGATGTCTAGTTTGGTGAAGAGAAGGTTAAGAGGTGACATGTTTGCCATGTTTAAATATTTGAAGGGATGCCATATCAAAGAGGGAGCAAGCTTGTTTTCTGCTGCTCCAGAGACTAGGACCAGGAGTGATGGGTTCAAGGTGAAGGAAAAGAGATTCCACCTAAACATCAGGAAAAACTTCCTGACAGTCAGGGCTGTTGGACAGTGGAATTCACTGCCTCGGAGATTGGTGGAGTCTCCTTCTTTGGAGGTTTTGAAACAGAGGCTAAATAAATATATGTTGGGAGTGCTTTGATTGTATGTTCCTGCACTGCAGTGGGTTGGACTTGGGACCTCTTCCAACTCTATGATCCTATGATTCTAGTCTCTGTCAACTGGAGATCAGCTGTAATTCCAGGAACCCTCCAGGACCTGCTTGGCGATTGGCAACCCTACCTAAAAATCACATTCGCAACAGAAAATCTATCCCACATCAATGTCCGTTTTGTGGTGAGTGATAGAAAGACAGTGAGGGCTGATAACGCTGTGGGTGAGTGATAGATTTGCCAGCTCTGGGTGGGAAATATCTGGAGATTTTTTGGGGTGGAGCCTCAGGGAAGTGGGTTGTAGGACCTCAGCAGGGCATCAGGCCATACAGCCCACCCTCCAAACCAGCCTTTTCTTTAGAGAAACTGACCTAGGTTGGCACAAGATCAATTGTAAGAGCAAGAGTCTCCAGGTGCCACCTGGTGGTTGGCACCCAAGTGAGTGATGACACAGCCTGGAGGAGCAATGGAAAGACCTGGAAGGCTGCAGCTGCCATGGCTCTGCCTCTCTCCCGTGAAGGACAGTGGCGGTCTTCTCCGCCAGGGGCAACATTGTGCTACCAAGCAAATTGGCAAAAGTGCCAGCAGCAGTGAGACCCAAATAAATATATATGTATTCCACCCCACTTAGCAAACAATTTTAATAGTGTGAAAAAATAAATGTTACAACCAGTTATCCGTTCAAACACACACCACCTTCACACCAACAAACTCTCAAATAGCTTATATCCCTCTTACAAAATATCTCCTTAGAATTTTTCTGATTGGCTGATATAAGAATATACCACTTAATCTTGTTACAAGAGAGGAAATAAACAAATAGGAACAGGAAACAAAGGGTGGGTATAAATGGGAAGTTCTCACAATGGAGAGATGTAAGGAGTGGTGTCCCCCAAGGATCCGTTTTGGGACCAGTGCTCTTTAACTTATTCATAAATGACCTGGAAGTAGGGGTGGGTAGCGTGGTGGCCAAGTTTGCAGATGATACCAAATTATGTAGGGTGGTGAGAACCACAAAGGATTGCGAAGAGCTCCAAGCGGACCTTGATAAATTAGGTGAGTGGGCTAAGAAATGGCAAATGCAGTTCAATGTAGCAAAATGTAAAGTGATGCACATAGGGGCAAAAAATCCAAACTTCACATACACGCTACAGGGGTCAGTGCTATCAGTCACAGACCAGGAAAGGGATTTGGGCATCTTAGTTGATAGTTCCATGGGAATGTCAACTCAATGCATGGCAGCTGTGAAAAAGGCAAACTCTATGCTGGGGATAATTAGGAAAGGAGTCGATAATAAAACTGCAAGGATTGTCATGCCCTTATATAAAGCAGTGGTGCGACCGCACTTGGAGTACTGTGTTCAGTTCTGGTCGCCACATCTCAAAAAGGATATTGAAGAAATAGAAAAAGTGCAGAGAAGGGCAACGAGGATGATTGAAGGATTGGAGCACCTTCCTTATGAGGAGAGGCTGCAGCGTTTGGGACTCTTTAGTTTGGAGAGGAGACGTCTGAGGGGGGATATGATTGAAGTCTATAAAATTATGCATGGGGTAGAAAATGTTGACAGAGAGAAATTTTTCTCTCTTTCTCACAATACTAGAACCAGGGGGCATTCATTGAAAATGCTGGTGGGAAGAATTAGGACTAATAAAAGGAAACACTTCTTCACGCAACGTGTGATTGGTGTTTGGAATATGCTGCCACAGGAGGTGGTGATGGCCACTAACCTGGATAGCTTTAAAAAGGGCTTGGACAGATTTATGGAGGAGAAGTCAATCTATGGCTACCAATCTTGATCCTCCTTGATCTCAGATTGCAAATGCCTTAGCAGACCAGGTGCTCAGGAGCAGCAGCAGCAGCAGGCCATTGCTTTCACATCCTGCATGTGAGCTCCCAAAGGCACCTGGTGGGCCACTGCGAGTAGCAGAATGCTGGACTAGATGGACTCTCGTCTGATCCAGCAGGCTAGTTCTTATGTTCTTATGTTCTTAAATATAACAATTATTCAACACAAAAGGTTCTATCCAATTCTCCCATCATCTACCGGAATTTCCCCAGAATCTCCCGGAGTCACTTTCAGTGCTGTTGGAAATCTTCAATTGTTCTATCAGTCCCAGTAGCAGACTCCAGGCCTGTGACCCTGAACTGCTGCAAGCCCTTGGGACAGCCCCACATGCAGAAAAGAATCACCGACTCAGCACAGCCACAACCACCTGTAGTCTTCTGGCATCACCACTGGCCACCTGTCACTCCACCAAAAGTACGCTGAGCATGATTGGTAAGAAATCAACAGGAACCTCAGGACACAGCAGAACACAGCCCAGCCCTGGGCTTCTCTCTCCAAGAGGCAAACTGAAGCTTCCCCGGGACAGAAAGCCACTCCTCCGGCCAAAAGGGAGGCAAGATTTCCCTGTCACGGCACACTCCTCTCACAGGATGATGGTCACATCGTGAAATCTAGGTGGGCCCGGAGATGCCCAGGAATTACAGCTGATCTCCAGATTATAGTGATCAGTTTCCTAGAAGAAGTGGTTTCAGAGGGCAGCCATGTTGATCTACAGCTGGATTCAGATCCAAAAGCACCATAGAGACCCACAAGATTCTTTGAGATATGAGCTTTCAAGAGAGCTGTGACTCTCAAAAGCTTGTACCCTCAAAAATTTGTTGGTCTCTGTTGGCTACTGGACTTAAATCTGTCTGGAGGAAATGGGTACTTTGGAGGGTGGACTCAATGGCATTATACCCTGCTGAAGAAGACCCTCCCTTCTGCAAATCTTGCCCTCCGCCCCAAGTTTCATCCCTTAATCTCCAGGAATTTTCCACCCTATAGTTGACAACCATAACAATAACAACAACTGCCTGTTGGCAACCCTAGAGGGATGCCACCCACCTTCAAATCTGCTTGTTTCAAAAATAGACCCTGGGATTCATTATGAACCATGTCCCTTAACCTTGCTATCCTCGAGAAACCTGCTAAGTGAAAATCCAGTGAGAAAACAGTCTCTCTAGTTCATAAAAGTTGATGCTGAAATGAAATCTTGTTAGTCTTTAAGGTGTCATGAATTTTAATTTACAGATGACAGTGGAAGAAAGGAGGGCATTTGGATATTTGTTTGTATAAATTGCTTTTAGAAATACTGAGGGTTTCCTCAACAGCTGTGAGCCACAAACATTGGAATGGACACGGAACCTCGGTTTTCCAAGGGAGTGTTTTCAAAGTGGCCAAGAGCCCCCTGTTGACTCCCAAAATGCTGGGATCCCCAGTTGCTGTGGCTTCATCCCACACGTGAATTGGCATATTTGTAAACAAAGTAAGGGATCTAAATGACCTGGAATGGCAGTTTGTACCTTCTTGTGGATTTTGGGAATAACTGTATGTTATGAGGCCAGCATGGCATTCCTCAGCTGGTGTTTGCCTCCAAAAATGGAGTGAAAACTTTTGGAAGAATGAACAAGCCAAAGAGAAAGGAATATGGAATCTTTCCGACCGCTTATCTGTCCAAGTGGCCCTGCCAACCACCAGTGGAGCCTGGAGGTGTGCCAGAATTACAATCCGTCTCCATGCTAGAGCTGTCAGCTCCTCTGGAGAAAAAAATTGCTTTGAAGGGTAGAACCTATGACATTACTGTACCCTATCCGAGGTTCTCCCCTCTCCACACCCCACTCCTCTTGGCCTCCACCCCCAAATCTCTAGGAATTTCTCAACCCAGAGTTGGCAACCCAATGTCCGGTTGATGGTAAATAAGGCCATGGAGGGCAGGAGTAGCCAGAAGCAGCCATGAGACCAAACATTATCCAGAGAAGAATTTTAAAAACAAACCTGCCAATTCTCACCTGTAAAA
This sequence comes from Sphaerodactylus townsendi, assembly GCF_021028975.2. Taxonomy (NCBI): domain Eukaryota; kingdom Metazoa; phylum Chordata; class Lepidosauria; order Squamata; family Sphaerodactylidae; genus Sphaerodactylus; species Sphaerodactylus townsendi. The sequence goes on from NC_059425.1 coordinate 190,541,744, forward strand.
GCTTCCCACACCTACAGCCAACACTGGCTTAAGAAACCACATTGGCCAGAGTTTGAGTTGCTAGGCATGGCTAGGCAATTGGCAGAGGTCGGATAAGGGGGCAGGGACATGAGGGGGGCCCAGTCAGGGGCAGCAGGACATTAGTTCTGTGGAAAATCTAAAAATTACATCACTCCTCTAGGAATCACTGGAACTTTAACCATAGAGTTTTGGGTGGTTCCTAGACAGATGGTGCGTCACTTTCAGGTTTGCCCCGGAAGTGACATTAGACAATTGGGCTGCTGATTTTTTAAAATTTTTCATTGGCTGTCATTCCAAGTGGCAGCAGGAAGATGGGTTGCCAGCAGGAAATCTCCAGCCATAAAGGGGCCCCTGACCGCCCTGAGCAGCATAGCCTTTAATTCCATACTCGGTTCCACCAGGCAAAAGCCAACTGATCTAAAAATGGAAAACTGTGAATAATACAACAGACAAGCTCGTTCACTTATTTTCGCTCTCTCACATGCACACACCAGCTCCCTGAAGGGCTTCAGTTCAGGGAAAAAATTACCGTGCAATCTATATATATAAACGCGAAATACCACTCACTGACTGACTGACTCATCAACAGAACTCAAAAACCACTGAAGCCACACACATAAAATTTGGCACACCTGTTCCTTACGTACTCCAGGTGCTCACTAAGAAAGGATTTCCCAAAATATTGGATTTCCCAAATACTTTCACTCGATTTATTACCTATTTACTGTTTTAACTGCTCATCTCTGGCCATCTGCGTGAACATTCTAAGGGCAAACCAACCACTCAGTCCACAGACATGCTGCATGAACATTCTAAGGGTGACAGTTCAACACCAGCAGCTTCATGTCCTTCACCAACTGCACTCTACCACTGCCCTCCACAACACACGTGAACCTATTTGAAAACAAACCCATCAGTCAGACAGGCTGTGAGGAAATGTGCTGCATGTCACCCCAAAGTTCACAAACAGGCTGCAAAAAAGTATGTTGAATGTCACCCTGAAGTTAACAGACAGGCCGTGAAAAAGTACTCCTTCACCCACTCTCACGTTAACAACACCGCTACAGCCAAATACTATCAAAATAGATTACAAACCACACTATCACCTTGGACTACTAAACATTTGTCAGGTTTTGCATATGGACATCAGATTGATTATTGTGGAGTCAAGTTTACTGCTCTCGGCCTCCGATCACCCTGTGCTTGGTGTCGTGCTCTGAAGTGGCGGGATGAGTCCCCAGGAATGTGCTGCAGTGGCGGTACAGTCCAGCTCCCTGCCCTTCAACCCTACCCTGAACCTCTTCACAGCCTTCTCACTCATCAGCATCCAATGGCAGAACACTTCCTTTCTGCATCCCGAAAATACAACGGCTGCTTCCACATGACGTCTTTTGGAGCCCACCAGGTGAAAGAGAGAAATAACACATTGCATTAGAAAAAGACAACTACAGGAAGCTGCTGCAAAATATGTGAAACCCATCAGTCCACAGACAGGCTGTGAGGAAATATGCTGCATGTCACCCCAAAGTTCACAGACAGGCTGTAAAGAAGTATGCTGAATGAAAAAAGATAGATGGATTAAATTTGAAAATGAGATAAATCTGAATATTGGTAGCTTTGGAATATATTCCAATTGTTCAAAAACAGAAAGACAAAAACTAATAGGCCCCTGAAAAGTGATATCGGAGATTTGGGGGGAATGGAAAGGGAAATGGATGCCAGGGATTCTGGACATGGCACCAATAGGGAGCATGGTCGGGAAGGAGGGAGGCCAAGTAATAAGATCTCTACAAAGACAAGGACTACAAAAAGTAGCACATTTGTATAATGAAAAAGGGGATTTGATAACATTTCCACATTTTATGGAAAAAGGAGGCACTGAGAACTGCTTGGTACTAAGAGGCATTTGGGAAAAGATAAAAGTTTCCAGGATAGAAGTATAATGAAAAATTGTACAAAAATATACGATGAAAGGAAAGGAAAAATGCTAGGAGTTTTATATGAATATATGATAGAAGATCAAGAGTTTATGGTAAGAGCTGTAATGAAAAAATGGCAACAAGATGGAGTAAAAGACATAAATTTTATAAAACAAATAATAGAAAACATAAATAAGATAAAAATAGAGAAATATGCAGAATTGGAGAAGAAACTAATATTAAAATGGTATAGAACACCAAAACAGTTGGCATATATGATAAGTGGACTCAGCCCAAAATGCTGACATTGTGGGGATAAAAATGCAATTTATACCCATATGTGGTTAGAATGTCCAGAGGTAAAACACCTGTGGGAAAATGTTACAACGTATATGGAAAAATATGTGAAAGTAAAAATAAAGATAAACATAGATCTATTATTTATAGGTATACTGGATTATACAATAATAGAACAAAGAAAGAGAATGCTATTTAAACTTATGATCAGAGCAGCCCATGCAGTAATAGCATTAGGGTGGAAGGACAAAAGAATCTGGACAATACGGAAATGGTTGGAATATATATGGGAACAAAAAGAATTAGAAATTTTTGACATAATGTCAAGAAACCAAATATGGCAAGAAAAACAAAAAGATATGAAGTGGATCTGGACTGAATTCAAAGACTGGTTAAACGAAATTGGAATCACAGAAGAAAACGGGAAAAGAAGACTAGAAAGAATGGACCTGCTGCTGCACATTTAAAGAAGAAAAGAAGAAGGGGGGGGGAAAGGGGGTAAAAGGATATGGAGGATGAAACATAAAGATGTATAACATAAATCTGTAACAATCCAAAATATCAATTAAATTTTTTTTTTAAAGAAGTATGCTGGATGTCACCCCGAAATTCATAGAGAGCCTGTGATGAAGTATGCGTAGCGAAGCACGGGTGCCCTGCTAGTCTGTTATAAGAAAAAGTCTCAGAAAATCAAGGGAGGAAGTTTTGAAATAGCTTGGAGTGCCCCATTCAGCCTTCTGTCTCCCTGCTATTTCATGGCCCGTGCCCCTTGCCCCTTTTCGCTTACTGCTACCCAAACGTTTCTCTCTTTTTATTCCCTCGTTCTGGACTCACAGCCCGTATCATCAGAAGGCTGCCTGGGATTGGATCTGACACACTCTAACCCCTAATCTCAGATACATCAAGCCTTGGTAGTATTGTTCAGTGTTGAGGAAAAGATACTCTGCATATGAACAGAGGTACACTTGCATTGCTTATTGCTCTGCAAAATTAGCACATATGCATGAATTCTGAGTTTCTGGGGTTGGATGGATTCAGGTCGGACGCTGTGTTGGACTGCAGTAGAAGAGCAAGAAGAGACAGGACAAAGATCATGTGGATGACTCTATGTAAAATGCATGGTTTGCCTCGGGGTCTTGCAGGAAGGAGAGACAGGGCTGGAGTCTTCAAATTCCATTCAGTCCCTCTCTATTCTGAAACTGGTCTCTCTGCTTTAGCAGTTCAAATGAGAAAAAGGCATGTCCTTCAAAAGCAGGAAGGTGAAATCTCCCACCCTCAAGCCTTTCTACCCTGCTGTAACCAATCTCATCATATTTTGCTCTGAACCTTTGCGTCCTGCCTTGCTTCTCTGCAGCACCCCCCTCATCATCTTACTGGGATAGAGAAGGTCTCCATTGCTACTCTATCCGATGAAGCAGGGACGTACCACCCAGGGGAACATAGGGGGTCAAATGTCCCTGGGCTGCAGCCATTTAGTCATGTGGGGGGTGGAAAATCGCCCCCACGCCTCTACTCTTCCCACCTGTGTCCATATACTGACTTCCAACACCTGGTGCAAAAAAAGTTGTTTGGTTGTGGTGGGGAAGGGCAGCCGCCCATATGGGGGGTGCGGGATGGAAAACTTAGATTTTGCACCAGGCTACATTTTCCCTAGATATGCCTCTGTGATGAAGGGATCTTTAACTCTTAAAAGCTTACACTAGTTGGTCTCCCCCCCCCCCCCATTTGCATGAAAAAAATCCCAATCCAAAACTCAAGATTTGAATCCAAGGTGCTACCAGACTCAAATCTTGGGGTTTGGATTGGATTTTTTTTAATGCATATGAGGGGAGCGGGGAGAATCACCTAGTTTGGATTTTTCCTCTTTGCAAAAGGTCATCAGATCTCAGAGTGCTGATTGACTTTCACTGCAGACTTCCGTGGTTCTTTCCTCATTAAGTTGAAGGATGCGCTCCTGTTCCAAGTCACCTTTGTAAGGGATTGCTGCGAGCAAGTTTGTCAGATAACATCAAAGGAGACTCGCAACTTACTACATGTGCATAAATGAAAGCTTCTAATAAAGGCATTTCACCTTGGGGACAACCCATAATGTGAGGGAAAGGTTGAAACCTATAATGTGAGGAAAAGCGAAAACTGTTATGGACAGCAGCAGACTGCCACGTCCGGCCTCAATGCAGCAAAGGAAGCCAGCAGCAAAATTAGCTACAGACAAAAAGTGCATTAATGCTAAAGACAAACACAAAAACCCCATCAGTGCATCTGTCAGATGAATCTCTCTCTCAGCCTGAGCTGGAAGTGGTATATCAGGGCCCAAAGAGACATGACAGAGATCGTGTATATCAATCTGTCCATAAAATGCAAATGGCAGACTCTTGCAGCCTCAGTTCGTCTCAGGGCCATGCAGGAAAGGAAGACAGGGGTTTAACTCTTCAACTTCCATTCTGTTTTGCTGTCCTGAAACTGGCCTCCCAGCTTTGTTAGTAGTGTTAGAAATGTGGGTTCAAGATCTCAAAAATGTATAATGAGCAAATTTGGTGAAAGCATCAATCTTTCATTAAGATACATCCTTGCAAGCACAAGCGGCTGTCTTCAGGCAGGCAGGCAGGAAGGCAGGCAGGCAGGCGCACCCAAGGAAGTGTGCAGCATGGTTTTTTTCTCTTTTCCCCGCCCAGATATTTTCTCCTCCCTCCATCTCTGATTGGGTTACAGGGACATTGGGAGTTGCAACCACCCTATTCCACCTTCTATATACTACACATTATAGACCCCTACTCATATGTTTTAAACCCACTCCCAAAGCATGATCATTATCTTCACACTTATGCCTCCCAGGGGTGTGTCAGTAAACATACACTAGCTCATTACGCGTGCGCAGTCTAGATTACCTTGTGGCCTTTTGGTCTTCAGTACAGACTGAACTGATACTTCTCCTCTTGCAGTTGCTGTAGCCAGGTAGGTGGCTTTTCCTGGCCTCTTGAGACATCTGCTCAGCCTGTTTTTCTGTTAGACCTATGCTTTTTTGCAAGCAACTTCCTTTCCACATATAAGTTTTTGCTAAACGAGCCTTATTTTCTGGTTTAGTCTTATGTCTCCTTAGCCTTGGAGCCAACCATTTTTTTCTAAACTAAAACCTCAGTATTCAGGTTAAATTGCCATGTTGGCACTTTGCAATAAATAAGTGGGTTTGGAGTTGCAATCTGGGCACTCAGTCTCAAAAAGGTTCATCATCATAACTATATAATTTTGGCTGAAAAAGTTGTTGTGAATCCTGTCCCATAAAAGAACTCAGATTGATATGTGTGGTACAGTCCCTGCTTCAATGTCTCGAGGTTCAATGAAAAGCTAAAAATGTGCAACCCGCCACCTCCAAATTTTCTTCTTGGAATAATTTCCCCAAAAATGATGGATTGAGCAAAATATGTCTTTTCGGAAGATAATAATTACATCATTTAAAAAAGCAAAAAAAACCCCAACAAAATGCATCAATGCCCCCACCCAACTTATAAATAATTTGGAAGGGTGAACAAATTATTTTCCTCTATCAATATTTTAGAACTGGGAAGAGCCAGCCATGCTGTACCTTCAACTTGACCTCATTTCAAGCATCCAATTCCAAAGCCTTTATTGGCATTATAAATTACAGAGTTAGTAGAAAAGGGGCATTTATCTACTAACTGAGACATTAAAACATTTCAAGCATCCCTAAACTGTAATATGTTTGAATTATCTTCATTTTGACTTTCAACGTTCTAAGGAGAGGGATGAAAGTAGAAAGAGTCCCCCTGGTTGGTGGGGAAGAGAAGGGCTGTTCTTTAATCCCCCCCCCCCAATCCATTCTCTCTGCATGAGGTTCCGTTCAGGTGGAAGCCCAGGCTGCCATCACATTTTAACAAAAATTCTTGAAAATGGCACTCTGAATACCTGAGAAATCTTGGCAACGATGATCCATCAGCAGCTTTATTCGCATTGGCATCCAGCTACCCATCACTCTGCAATTACAAGCACATCTCTTACTTCTGAGAAAGACATCGGTCAATCCAGCCCCAGTCACCTGGCATCCACATGTATCCAGCAGAGCCTTTCATGTATTACAGAATTCCTGTGTATCTTCAGCTACTCAGTTATCTGGCTACTTGCTCTAAATCAACATACAGCCCTTCCTCCTGCCTCCTTGCCCCATCTGCTGGCATTCCTTCTCTAGCTTTTCTCTATATTTTCCTTCCAGCACCAGAGCAGGCACCCCATTCTGTCACCCAGGGCAGACAAGGAAGTGTCCTGCCCCACGTCTGCAGTCTCAAATGAATAATTCATGATTAGCATATGCATATGCTGTTCTTTATTGAAGCATTGTAGCAGGATATTGGCAATCAAGTATCCATAATAAACAGATCTGAAAAGTTATGGCAGGCAGAGGCATACCGCCCACAAGGACAAGTGGTGTCACATGTCCCTGAGCACACGCCACCTACTCACGTGGGGGGGGGGGCGTGCCAGCGGGTCCTTGTGCCCGGCCTCTCCTGCAGTGCGGTGCTCACAAGCTTCAAGTGGTTAACCTTCGGGGATTGGGCGGTATACAAATTAAATAAATAAATAAATAAATAAATAAATAAATAAATAATAATAATAATAATAATAATAATAATAATAATAATAATAATAATAATAATAATAATAATAATAATAATAATAATAATAATAATAACCTGGGCACCTCGCTGGGTTTCAGGCAGTAGACCTGGGCACCATCACCAACCTGGCACTCCTCTGTGAGATCAGCAGATGGCTCAATCGCTCTCTTCTGCTGCCCTGTATCTAGGGAAAATGGAGGCGGGGGGGGGGCACTCAGGCTCCATTTCCCACAGGCTCCATTTCCCCTAGGTACGCCTCTGATGGCAGGCTATGCATTGATATACCCAGAAGAAGAAGAAGAAGAAGAAGAGGAGGAGGAGGAGGAGGAGGAGGAGGAGGAGGAGGAGGAGGAAGAGGAAGAGGAAGAGGAAGAGGAAGAGGAAGAGGAAGAAGAAGAAGAAGAAGAAGAAGAAGAAGAAGAAGAAGAAGAAGAAGAAGAAGAAGAAGAAGAAGAAGAAGAAGAAGAAGAAGAAGAAGAAGAAGAAGAAGAAGAAGAAGAAGAAGAAGAAGAAGAAGAAGAAGAAGAAGAAGAGTTGGATTTATATTCCCCCTTTCTCTTCTGTAAGGAGACTCAAAGGGACTTACAATCTCCTTTCCCTTCCTGCTCACAACAAACACCCTATGAGGTGGGTGGGGCTGAGAGAGCTCCGAAGAACTGTGTCTTACTGTGACAAGGTCACCTAGCTGGCATGTGTTGGCATGCACAAGCTAATCTGTTTCCCCAGATAAGCCTCCACAGCTCAAATGGCAGAGCGGGGAATCAAACCCAGTTCTCCTGCTCTTAACCACTGCACCACACTGGCTCTATTGAATGTTCTATTGATATTTTATTGCTATATTGTTATCAATTGCTGTTGTAAGCTGCTCTGAGTCTATATGGGGAAGGGTGACCTATAAGTTGAATAAAATAAAATAACATGAAGATCTCCAAAATGGCCAGCTCAGCCTCCCTATATGTAAGAATCAGCTTGTGATTCTGTGCTGCTTTTCTGTAATTGTGCTAATACTGTTTTATTAATTCATACAGCAATGGGAATTCACTGTGGAGCTGAAACATTATTCTTATGTCAGGGATGCCTCTATCCCCAAGTCAATTTTGGCACTGAAATGTAATTCTGTGTTCCAAATCAACAACGCTTTGTAGCCCGGCTGGGGACAACTTCACCGTACCAACAACTGTCCTCGCTGATCACCCCAATTCCCCAGCCACCATTCATTGCCCAGAAACTGTCCCATAAGCAGTTATTTATTTGCTTATTTAATTTAATTGAAGGAGGGTGCAAGAGGAAAGGCTTCCTCATTATCACATTTGGTGATAAACACAGAGTTTTTCTGGGATTAGTTCTTGCATAATTTACTTAACGGTGCATTATTTATCATGTTTTAGTTTAACACAAAGCTAGCGATTTTGATGTTGAGCCATACAAAGGATATTTGGGCTGAAGAAATTAAAAAGGGAGGCCCCAAATGCTGACTTAACAGTCATTACTTATTTGCCCTCAAACTACTTAGTTGCCGTTTTACCACTGAGCACAATCCAACCCAAAAAAGATACACACCTCAGCCCATTGAAAACAACAGGATTTGGACACTACTTTAGACATTGGGCTATTGCCCATGTATTGACTCAGTCAAGGAAGCCATGGCTCTCTCTCTGCATGACCCAAACAAGGCTCTGACTGTGAGGACATTCTGGAGGTCACTTATTTGGTTGGTATTTGGCAAGTGCCAGTCACACAATCCAGTAATGAAGGAGTTAATTTTGTGCATGCTAATTAGTCAGTGAGGTCAGAAGTCAGTGTCCAGATAATTGACCCCTCTTGGTCAAGCAGACCTGGCAGGCCTGCATGTAGACAATGGGTATATAGTCTTTGTTGCTCTCTGCACGTGCTCAGTGTGTGTAGTAGCTTATTAGCCATGCGATAGTCAAGCTGAGGGCTAGTTGATGAAGCTAACCAGCTAGAAATATATTTTCTTGTTTTGCATCCAAGTTCCCCAACCCTATCTTGTAGTTAGTAAACTTTGTTTACAGTAAGCAACTGGCTCTGTCTCGTTATTGCAAAGTCTGCATAAGTAAGGAGTGTGATAGCCATATCACAATAAAAAATACATCACTTATTCATAGGGTTGCCATGTCGAAAGTGACTTAATGGCGCGCACACACACACACACACACACACACACACACACACACACACACACACTTCTATCCCACTTCTGTCCAAAACTGGCTTACTGCAATGACCAGCCAATAGAACTATCACAACAAATGTCATTTAAAAGACTCTTGAGAAAGGGGTCCAAGTCCAGGTCGGATGGAAGTTCTGCTTGGCTGCCTCTTCTCCCTCTGCCCTCATTTATGTCATTTGGTGCTTGGAAACAGAGAAGCTTTCAGCAATAGCTGGATCCAGTCATGGGTGGGGTGGGAGGCTAAATACTGTCTCTTCTCCATCTAGCCTCTAGGCTCATCACTTTTGTGCCCCTGAACCTTTTCACAGCTGATCTTACTGGCTGTTATAGTCCAGGATTAGCAGTCAATCATACAAACACAAACTGCCCCGCATGTTTTCCTCACCAATCTAATCTCCTTTTTCATTTGAGCCCTCCAATGGAATCTCTCCTAATTATTTTGGTAAACAACTCTTTAGACCGGGATGGGCCACTGATAGGCGAAACTCGCATAAAACTCGTGATGCTCAGCAGGGTCCCGGCATTATCACTTTTATAGCACGTTCCATCAGTTCCAGACAGCCCTGTTGTTGTGCCCTTTTGTGCTGCTGCTGTGGCTAGATGCAGACCCACCTTCACCTGCCAAACAAAGACTGATGGATTTCCCAAATCAAACTGGAAACAAAGGGTGAATTTGCACATTATACTCCACACACCTTGTGTCTGGGGTCCCTACTCTCTTTCAATCAGACCTGAGTTGGTACTTCCTGCCCTGTATGGTGCTCAGTTCAAATTAGAACCATGGTACATGGAAAGATGGAGATTCCACATACACATACCCATACACACTATAGTGGTGCCAGGTTGCCCACTATGGGGGGCAAACTACCCTCCTCGGGTCTGATGCTTTTGCTGCCCCCCCTCCCTGTGGAATCAAAATGGGGATCAACTATGGCCTCACTTCCTGTTCTGAAAACAGAGATGGCCTCAGGGGGGTCACACAACTGTGGTTTTTGAAGTCTCATCCCCTCATTACTCACAAGAGCTGCCAGATTGTTTCCTCCCTCCCTCCCTCCCTCCCTCCCTCCCTCCCTCCCACACAAACACATACAACATTTTCCTGACCTGAAATAACCTTTGGGTGTTATTTGCCCCATTGGGGAAAAAGCTACATATAGTGCAGGATAGCAAAGGATTAATTTATGAATGGGTGCTGCAGTGGAGAGTGAGTGAACTAGGACAGAGGGTCATTCTTTAGATCCAAGCATCCCTTAAAATCTTTGGAGATCGATATAGGAACGCCTCTTTCTGAAGTGACTTTTTATTGACTTCTTTTGAAATAAAGACAAGGAATGAGCCCTGTACCCACCAAGGAATGTTAGAGTTTCAGCATATCATATTTTAATTACAGGCATAAAAAGTGCAAGTCATGAAAGGTGATTCTAGGAACACAGTTATAATCCCTGCTATAAGCTTTAGAATAAACTCATTTGTTCTGAGTGCAGACATTAAATAATGACAGGGTGTCACCTCAAGATTAATGTAGACAATTAACTGCAAGGGTGGACACTTGAGAATGTGTAAATCTAAGGATAAATGCAGGTGAGAGTGGGAGAGAGGGAGAGAGAACGTCCAAAGGCTTCCTCACAAGCTGCGCCGCAAAGAATGCAGAACTCTCTGGCAGGTTCTCAACCTTCAGAGGAAATTTGCCAACCAGGAATCATCCTCCAGCCTCTTCATCAAAGCGTTGACTGGCCTCCTCCCTCAGAAAGATAATCAAGCATCCCCTGGTCCTCTCTTTTGTGTGGGCATCTATTTTTTAATATGCTGGTTCCTTCTCATGCATTGTGCCCATATTAGCTTACTCTCTAGAAGAGGCCACAGCGCCATTGGTGAGAGGCACCCTGTTTGTGGCTTCCACCTCTTTGGAAGGAATGTCTACGAGGGAAGTGGCTCAGTTCACTTCCTTCCTCACAACTGCACACAGAGAGGCACCGAAGGCCAAACTACATGATACACCAGACAAGTGCCAGGTGACAAGTGTGCAGCTGGACTCCCCGTCAGACAAACATTGGAGGAACTTGCCTTAAAAAATGCTCGTGCCACTGCCCCATTGTGACTGAAACATGTGACATTCTGGGGGAAATGGAGGTGGTGGTTAGAAACGGTTGTGAACAAACTTCCGGTTAAAGTGATTTAGTGTTTTCAGTTATTGTTCCGTGTGTTCTTAAGACATAAAAACTAAAAAAAAAAATTCACGTCCTGCCATTTCCCTGATTGAAAGGTAACATTTGCTCAGTTCCATGGGGACACAGAGAAATGTGGTGAAAAGTTTCCCCGCTGCCACAGTTTCTGCTGGTGAAAACTGGGCGAGAAGGAAACCAGAAACTCCAGCCCTTCACAGTCGTCTTTTGCAATGTCAAGCAAATAAGCAATTTTTAAAGTAGGTTCTGATGTACCTCTGACTTCAAATCTAGTCACACATCTATTGTACAAGTGGATAGTTGGTGAGCAGACTCAAAGTACCAGTACCAGGGGCGTATCTGCCAGAGGGACATGGGGTATCACATGTCCCCAGGCGCACACCATCTAATCATACCGGGGGGGTGCCGGGACCAGGCCGTGCTTACCGGCTGCAGGTGGTAGATCTCAGCACCGGCGCTGGCTCTGGGTGGTAGACCTGGGTGTTGGTGGTGGGGGTGGGGGGCAGAAAATTAAGATTTTGGCTCCAGGCTCCATTTTCCCTACATACACCTCTGACTAGTACTCACCAAACAGCAGATCTTTTCCAAAACAGAGTTAAGTTTTTATTTAGGGAATTATAGGAATACAGGAATTGAAAAGTCAGAATAGTGAAGTTGCCTCTTACAGAACCAAACCACTGATCCATCCAGGTCAATATGGTTTACTCTGACTGGCACCTGCTCTCCAGGACCTCAGGAGGAGGCCTTTCAGTCACCTTCTGCCTGGTCCTTTTTAAGTGGAAATTCCAGGAATCTTCTGCATGCCAAAGCCCCTCCTCAGTGAAATGGCTCTCTTCAGCAGCCTGGTGATTTCTGGGGCAGGGAAACAACCATGCAGTGGCGTAACTAGGCAAACTGGAGCCCTGGGCAAAACCTGAGTTGGATACCCCCCCAAGTGCATGCCCGGTGTAACGTGCACCCCCCCCGGCCCCCTTGTAGGTACACCATGGCATATCTAGGCAAACTGGAGTTTGGGCCCCCCCCATTGGCAGCTGCCCTTCCCCACTTTGTCCAAGCAATGATTTTTTACACCAGGTCGTTTCAAAGTCACCATCACATTATAGAACAATGATGGCAAACCTTTTAGAGACTGAGTGCCAGGGGCAGAGCAGGGGAAAACTGTATCTGGGGCACGTGTGTGCCTTGTGCCCCTGTCACGCCCCCATCCTGCTATGGAATGCCCCTGGAATGCCCCCAAACACCCCCGCCATGCCCCCGGAACACCCTCTAAACGCCCCCACGGGGGCACGCACCCAGTGCTTTGCACACCCCTTACCCCCTTAGTGCTATGCTGCTGCCAAGTACCCAAACTGAGATGATGGCACATGTGCCCACAAAGAGGGCTCTGAGTGCCACCTCTGTCACACGTGCCATAGGTTCGCCACCACTGTTATAAAACATGCCCCAACTCACAAATTTGAACACAACAATAGGCCATGCCACATAGCAGAAATTATTTTTTTGGAAAACATTTTCAAAATGTTTTCAAAATGTTTTATTACTGCTATGAAAACATTTATGGTGTTCCCCAATTGGGGGAAACAGCATCACTTTCAATGTTATTTAAACTGGGAACCCCAGATTCTCCCTTTAAGGTGGATTTAAAAGGAGAATCTGGGCTCCCTAGTTTAAACAAGTGATGCTGGAATCCACCCCCAAAAAGCATCACTTTCAATGGTGTTTAAACTAGGGAGCCCAGATTCTCCTTTTAAATCCACCTTAAAGGGAGAACCTGAGATCCCCAGTTTAAACAACATTGAAAGTGATGCTATTTTGGGGTTGATTCTCCCCAACTCTGAAACAGCATCACTTTCAATCTTTAAACTGGGGACCTCAGATTCTGCCTTTAAATCCCAAGGGGGGGATTTAAAAGGAAAATCTGGGGAAATTTGGGGATGCCTGCCGTCAGGGGTGCAATTGTAAAGCTAGCAGCACCAAAATGTCAGGGTATCTTTAGGAGACTCTCCTGATGATACCTCCCAGGTTTGGTGAAGTTTGGTTCAGGGAGTTTAAAGTTATTGACCCTCAAAGGTGTATCCCCATCTCCTATTAGCTCCCATTGGAAACAATGGGGGATGGGGCACCTCCTTTGGGAGTCTATAACTTTGGACTTCCTAAGCCAAACCTCACCAAACCTGGTGATAGCATCAGGAGAGTCTCCCAAGACATCCCTGACATTTTGGTGCTGCTAGCCTAAAAACTGCACCCCCTGCAGGCCAAAAATGGAAAACCCACTAAAATACCAAAAAACCCACAAACGAACCCTGCATTTTTGGCGCCCGCCCTGGGCAACTGCCCAGTTTGCCCAATGGGCATTACGCCTCTGAAACCATGACATATAGCAGGAGTTGAGGGGGGTTTAATGACAGGCAAAGAGAGATCTGAGAGAAAGTAAATGAAAAGTCCAAGTCCTGTGAAAAAGGAGTTTGCCTGTTCTCAGTCTGTTGTACCAGGGCAGTTCAAATTAAGAATAATTGTAAGGGTGGGGGTTAGTTTCTGCTCTTTCTGCCTGGCCTTGGCGCATTCCTCGTCCTGGGCTTCGTGCCCGGGGTGGTTATGGCCTTAACCTTGCTGTGATTATCTTGTGTGTTTGAAGCTTGTTTCTGTTCTGTCGTGGGAAAACTGCTGGGACGTTTGCGGGAGGTGGCTGAAGGTTCCGTAAAAGCGACGCCTGAAGCCCGGGAAAGTCAGAATCCGCATCCCGTGTATTGCGACCATTGAAGTTTATGAAATAAACGTACTGAACTCAGTTCCTTTGTTTCGAGTCCTTTGAGGTTCCTTACATTATGCGGATTCTGACTTTCGGAACTGCAACGTAGAGAACGGGATAGACTGCAGGGACGACAGGAGGTTCCGAAAGAGGAATCTGACCCCCTCCTGCAGTTGCAAGGGGGAGTGTGGAGACGGGGTGACTGCTGGTACGTCCCACCGGCCTTACGTAAGCAGGTTCTACTGGCTGGTCATGATGCCCGACAAGCGGGACACTTTGGATTTTTGAAAACGCTTCACCTACTTAGGAGGCAGTTTTGGTGGCGCACCATGCGCAAGGACATTGAGGCATACATAAAAGGGTGTCCGATGTGCGCAGAGGCTAAGGACATCCCTAGTAAGCCGCACGGATTACTACGCCCCATCCCCCCGGCGGCTCAGCCGTGGCAAGTGATTTCCATGGATTTCATCACAGATCTCCCCGAAAGCCATGGTAATACAGTACTTTGGGTAGTGGTGGACCTCTTTTCCAAACAGGCGCACTTTGTTCCGTGTTCCACCATTCCCTCGGCGCCTAAATTGGCCAAATTGTTTATTCAACATATCTATCGTTTGCATTCATCGCCGGAGAGGGTGATCTCCGACAGGGGCCCACAGTTCATATCTAAGTTTTGGAAAGCGTTCCTGAAGTTGTTGGGAACGGCCTCGGCTGTGGCTGCCCCGTACCACGTGCAAAGTGACGGCCAGACCGAACGGACCAACAGAACGCTTGAGCAGTACCTACATTGCTACACCAACTATCATCAGGATAACTGGACGGAGCTTCTTCCCTTCGCCGAGTATGCCTACAACAACGCGGTTCACAGCAGCACCAATAAAACTCCATTTGAAGTGGTCTCGGGTCGTTCGTTTCCCCCGTTACCCCAGCTCCCCGATCATGCGCTCCAACCCCCTGACTTTGGTGACTGGAGGCTGAAGGCTGGAAATCCGTTTCTTCCTCGCTCTCGCAAGCGCAGGAAGCCCAAAAAAGACAAGCGGACAAACATAGAATGGATTTTCCTCTGCAAGTGGGGGCGTGGGTTTATTTGTCTACCAAAAACCTTAGGGATGTGCATAAATATTCTAAGCTAGGCAAGAAGTTCATAGGCCTGTTTAGGATCACCCAGGTGATCAACGATGTGACTGTTCGGTTAGAATTGCCCAATTCTCTCAGTAATATTCACCCTGTATTTCATTCTAGCTTACTCAAGCGGGCTCCAGATTCAGATGCTTGGCACGACCCAACGGAGGTTCCCCCGCCGGTGATCGTTGATGGCCACAAACACTACGAAATCGACGCTATTCTGGATTCTCGTTACATACGCAAACGTTTGCAATATTTGGTGTCCTGGGTGGGATATCCCTCGGGCCATAATCAATGGGTGTATGTTGAAAACATTGACGCCCCCCCCCCTTTGATCGCTGCTTTTCATAAGGCTTTCCCTCATAAACCAGGGGGAGAGGGGGCTTTCGTGGAGGAGGCGGAGTGTAAGGGTGGGGGTTAGTTTCTGCTCTTTCTGCCTGGCCTTGGCGCATTCCTCGTCCTGGGCTTCGTGCCCGGGGTGGTTATGGCCTTAACCTTGCTGTGATTATCTTGTGTGTTTGAAGCTTGTTTCTGTTCTGTCGTGGGAAAACTGCTGGGACGTTTGGGGGAGGTGGCTGAAGGTTCCGTAAAAGCGACGCCTGAAGCCCGGGAAAGTCAGAATCCGCATCCCGTGTATTGCGACCATTGAAGTTTATGAAATAAACGTACTGAACTCAGTTCCTTTGTTTCGAGTCCTTTGAGGTTCCTTACAATAATGATCCAGAAATCCAGAGGGCTGCACTTTTCCCCAGGCCCAGGGGCCAATGGTAGAATAGTGGGGAACTTAGGCAAAGTTCCAAAAGATCCCAGGATACTGTCAGCAGAAGGAGGTTCCTTTGTGACAAGGAAACATCCCAACGTTTCAAAGGAAGAAAAATAGAGTTGGCTGCCTCTGACCAAATGGAGGGATAAGGTTATCACCACACTTGTTGGCTGATAGAGCAGCAACACTTAAAGAAGCCACACATAAAAATGCAAAATACAGAAAGACATGGAAAATACAGAAATTTAGGGTGAGTCCTGCTGCTCCAGAGACTGGGGCAAGGAGTCATGGGTTCAAGGTGCAGGAAAAGAGATTCTACCTAAACGTTAGGAGGAACTTCCTGACTGTTAGGGCTGTTTGGAAGTGGAATATGCTACCTTGGAGGGGGGTGGAGTTTTCTTCTTTGGAGGTTTTAAAATAGAGGCTGGATGGCCATCTGTTGGGAGTGCTTTGACTGTGTATTCCTGCATGGTGGTTGTGTGTGTGTTTGTGTGTGTGTTTGTGTCTAAACTTGATGGCCATGGTGGTCTCTATGATTCTTGCATGAGGCAATCCTATGTCAGCATCAACAGGAAGATGCCACTCCAATCAGGACATTCTGTGACAGCAGTGGTGTATTTGCTTCGGGACAGGGGGTATCCTTTGTCCCCAGGTGCCACTGATCTGGTCATGTGGGGGCCCCCACAAAATTGGACCCCCATGTGATCAGGAAGCCTTGTTGTCTTCTGGCACCCTCAGCCCTGCCCATGACTTCATCGACATGGGTGGGGCCAAGGAAGCCAGAAGACCCCCCCCAAGCCTCACCCCTCTCCTGGCTCCCCCCGAGCCCCATTCTACTCCAGGCTGCTGGCTCTGAGCCACACTGAGCCAGCAGCCGGCAGTCCCTTCTGCCCTCCCCTTTGGGGGCAGTCCCTTCTGCCCTCCCATTGGGGGCATGGCCCCACCCCCAAGCTTATAAAAGCAAAGGCCCCAGCAAAGAGCCTTCCAGTTGCTTCCAGAGGGGAGGGCAGGGCAGAGGGGAGGGCAGAAGGGACTGCCATCTGCCAGCTTGGAGCTGGCAGCCAGGAGGGGGCAGGGCTCAGGGGTGGGGGTGGCCCCAGGCATAGCAGGGGGGGCACCGGAGAATGGATGTCTCTGGGCACCATTTCCCCCGGTATGTCTCTGTGTGGCAGTAAGCCTATGAAGTTGTGGCTGGGGTGAAGGAATAAGGAAATCTGGCCTTTTTATTTTTAAAAGGAGGGTGACTGCTAGAGCTTCATCTTGGCCACAGTCCTTTACTGCAAGTGTAAATATTAAATTTGCAGTTGTTTTTTAAAAACATATTTAATTTTTAATACATATTTAAGACTTAAGCCTTTATTTTCCTTGGCCCTGACTGACAACTTGGTGATGCTTTCTAACCTTTGAGGTCTTATCAGGTAGTCACAGGTGCTACCACAAAATGGCTGCCATGAGGAAAAACATAGTCACAAAATGGTGGGAGGTTGCTTAGCCAAAGCATCCTACAAGAACTGAGGCAGCTGTTCCTAAATTGGTAATGTTTGTAGACACAAATTTGGATAATGGCTTTTAGATTCAAGTACCTTCTACATCAATGAAGTATAAGAAATCCAGGACTAGTTCTTTCCTTGGAAGGCCTCAAGACAAGAAGATAGCAGGACAGCAAGGCAGAAAGGCTTAGGCCCTTTCCGCACAGGTCAATAAACATGGGTGTGGGACAGTGAAAAACTTGTTTTGGGAGGAACTTCACACAGATCCCTCCCTTAAAACAAGTCAGCCCTGTGCTATTTCCCCGAAACTGGGTTTTTTGAGAATCACGTTACTAACAGGTCTTTTCAAAAAATCCCAGGTCTCAACCCCTCGCCAGCGAATGGCCAGGCAGGAGGCGCTTCATTCGCCTCCTTTTTCTTTTTTAAAACATTTTTTGTGGAGTACATCTGCGTAACTACACAGGTACAAATGGTCATATTGTGAGACATCAGCATGACTGTGTGTGGGGGGGGGTTCATTTGTGCTGAGCTACACATTGGTGGGAAGTTGTCAGAGGGATGCTAGCTGGGTGATTAAAGCACATTCCTAATCCTATGTTTGAAATAACAAACCAGTGGTGCTTTTGAGATATATGTAACCAGCCTGCTATATGTAACCACTGCCATCGGTGCGTTCTTTTCTTGATCTTTACTTTATGGCTTCAGACACTTTGTAGGAAACTAGGCTTCCCCTGCACCTCTGTACCATGAGAAAAGAATTGCATCCGTTATCTCATTGGGGCAGGAAGTCAGGAGGCTCTCTCACTATCTGCTGCTGACTTTGGGGCCGTCTCAGCTCCAAGGACGGTATTCGGGAATTCTCGGGACAACGGGAGGGGGACCTTCTGCAAGGGATAAAGGGAACCAAAAATGCCAGCTTCGCCAGAACTGGCTTTCACCAAGCATGGTGCTTCCAGGCCTCCTCAATCAATGCTGCTGACTGATACTTCAGAGTCTGCTTATTGACTTGAGGTTCCAAGTCCTAACAGAAATAAATGAAGAGAGAGAGATGCGTCTCTGTGTGAAGGCGCAACAGCAACCCGGATTGTTTCTGTGGGCTCCAGTCGCTGCCTGCGTGTGAACGCTGTGATGCACGTGAACGTCAAAACAGGAAAACGGATTACTTTATCCCAACTGCAACAAGTTATACATCATCAATCAATTAAATACCTTTAATGGCATATAAATAAAAAGAAGAAAAAACACATGACATCACAACCTTCCAGTTAACACAGGTTAGAATGACTTAAAATTACACCATTTAAAAATTTGGCCACAGCTTCCAGCACCTCATAGCAATGTCTGTTTAGAAGAAATATAGCCTTCTGTTTATCCGTTGTGCCTTCCCTTTCACACAAGAGGGGGGTTATATATTTTTTCCTATCTAGAACATAGAAGGGACAGTATGAGTTATACATTTGCTGGCAGAAGGGTCCTTAGGAAAGGAAGGGCTACTGTCAGGGTTGCGACCCTGCCAGTAAGTTTCCATTTCCTAGTAAGTTTCTGTTTCCCCAGTCATGCCTGTTCCCGCCACTGGGTGGGACCGCCCCCAACAACCCCTAACATATACTGGAACTGAGGGCAAGAACCCTCAGTTCCAGCACCCTGTACCTTAGAGCAACACAGCTCAATAAAGTTTGTTCCTTTGCTACAAAGCCGACTTTGTCTGAGCGTGTCCAGCCTTACAGGCTACTCTGACGGTGCCTCCAGGCGTTCCTGAGGAAAACACTCTCAAAAATGAAAACTGTGCTTTGCCTTCCGTAAATATTGCCCCTGAGGCAGAGTAGAGCATCACAGATATATGGACTTGCAATTTTTCAAGTTCCTTCATAACACTGGCTGGTAGTTTAGAATGCAATCTTCAGCAGAATGAATCAGCTAATATTGCTCTGTGTTGACATAGTGTTTTGTTGCGGGATGGAGCGGCTCTGTTTTATTAACTCCTACCTAGCTATAAATGGTGTGCCTGCCACAAATGACTCCCTGAGACACCCCTACAACGCCTTTCCACCTGGCAATTGAATTAGCAAAGGATTGCACTTGCTGGCAATGAAAATGTTTCCCCTACAACAGCCTATTGCTATGTGAGTGCCAGGAAAATTCAGTCCTCCAAAACTCCGTTCTAGGCCAGCCTGCCAATAGTGGTCAGCTGGATAGTTCTGAGGACAGGAGAAGGCGGCAGAGCAGGAAATGAGTGAGGGAAAAATCAGCCCTGGGAAAAGGTCTTGCCTCGTCCCTCAGGGAGGGAGCATGAGACTTGCCTCCCCAGTTAGAGGGCGGGGCTCTGACCCCCCCGAGGTGTAGGGAGGGGGAACAGAGCCTGGGGCCAAATGGCATCCAGGCCTGCCTGGCTCAGAGAGAGGAGGAGACCCACCTGAAGGGAGGTCCGGGGGGGGGGGCATGAGGGCAAGTCTGCTGCCGCTTGTGAGTTGCTCCTAAGGTTTCCTTTCAGCTACTGAGCTAACCACGAACCCCCCTACTAAGAATTGGTCTGATTCTTTTCTGACATCACCTAAGCTGCACAGCATTTCCTAAACTGGGTGCCAGTGAATTAAGTACATTACTCATCTGTCATATCTATCCTTAACTTGTTGCCAGTCAATTTAATTGTTCCATTCTGATTTGTACTATGATGAGAGGGGAGGGAAACACTGATCCATTCTCACCAAGCCATTCATAATTTTATACAGCCCCCCACACACACCCCTAACCCCAGGTGCCTTGCTTTCTAAATATTTTCTGGAGGAAAACAACTTGCTCGCCTGACAGCAGCCGGGGAAATACACGGAGGGTTTCTCTTCAGCCCCATCATTGCCTCTGTGAGATGTCGCACTGAGCCAAGGATTTTATCTTCCATAACATACGGAGGCCTCTTCTGGAGGAACGCTCTGATCAGCTGATGCCAACGTTAAGGGGGCCGGCCTGGCACGATGTCCTGACTGTAAAGGTTTCAATGGTGTTGATGGTAAGGGCAGCCGCCTAACCTTGAGTACATTCCACAGCCCGGGCGATGGGCCAGCTTCATCGGCGGAGACTTTATCTCTGCGCGGGAGATGAGGTCTCCGTTCCCATGGGAAGCAGGGAGGGGGATGGGATGAATAGAGTTATAACCTGTGCTTCTGGCGGGAAGTGTCATTCCTGCCACTGCGTGTACTTGAGCTTTCTAAGATGTCTGAATAAACGGTCTTTTCACCAAAGAGCCTTTTATTTCTGCTTCTATGGAATTCCTTACATTGTGGCAGGAATCCTAATTCATCTATATCCCTAGTGCAGTGGACCTCTGGTGTCTCGGCATGGAGAGGTTGAATATTACTGCGGAAGGTGCGGTAGCCCCCAAAGAGGGCTCCGACCTTTCCCTTCTGGATCTGGAGGAACCGGCGGGAGGGCCGGGCCTCGCTGGTGACTCTTTCCGTCCTCGTATCAGCACGAAGTCTTCCCTTTTCGCCGTTGGACCGAGGGACGTGGAGACGACCGTGGGGACTTACATGAGTCGGTTGGGGCGCTGTCTATGGATCGAGCGCCTGTGGATCGGATCTCTACCCGTTTTCGTATGGATTACAAACCTCAGATGCAACCTGTCATGGAGGAGGCGGGCCTGACCACCTTTCATGCGGCAACCCAGGAGTCCATTGAACGATTCCTGGACTCGTATTTTGGTGATGCTCCCAAAGAACCACCGTGGCACAGCACTGGGGCCCGTCCGAAGGACACTGGGACTAAAACCTGGGATTGGGAGAGTGTCCGTATCGCCTTCCGATCGGACCCTGATCCCGGGACAGCGACTGCACCCCAGGGGAGCCACCGTGGCTACGGGTGTCTCCGATGTCTCGCTTCCAGGCGGCGAAGAGTCCGAAGAAAGCCTGCACTCCCAGCCGGATCTGTTCCCACTCCCATCGAAGGAAAACTGGGGTGGGGAAGTGGGGGGACTGCGAGAGGCCGAAGAGGCATGGACCCGTGAGCGGCAGGTATGGGAGGAGGAACGGGCACAGGTGCAGCAAGGGCGCGAAAACCTGCAGAGCGCCTGGGAACAGCAACGCAAACAAGTCCAACTCTAGTTGGCCCGTGCCAAAGATCGCGCTCCAACGACAATATGCCCAGAACCTGTCAGTCCATGATAAGGTCCTGGAACACTCCAGACTGGATTTACAGCGGCAACGCCAAAGCGTTCAGGCGCTTGCGCACGCAAAGTGAGCTCACTGCAGCTATTAAACGGGACGAACTGGCTAAATTGGAACGAGAAAAAGCAGCCCTGCATGCGCACCAGGATGCATTGACCCGCAAGGAGAGAGAGCTGGCTGCGTTGGAGAGGGAACTGAGGAAGCAGCAGACCAGGAAGCCCCAAGTTGGAGTCTATGCCGTTACTGAAACTGCCGGCGCCAGAGGGGCAACGTGGCTGGGTCCTGCCACCCAAACGCCAGCGGCACCGGCATTGATACCGCCTCCGATTCCGGCCCCCCCCTGTGCAACCGCTGCCCGCCCAACCTGCTCAACCCGTGCAACCGCCTGCCGGGCGCCAAGAGCCGTGGAAAGGGGTTACTATAGGCCCCCGCTACCTGCCCGCTTTGATGGGGCCGCTTCCACGCTTCCCTACTTCATTTTGCAACTCGATGCCCACATGGGAGGACTATGATGATTTATACCCGGTCTGGCGCGAAAAAATCACGGGACATCGGCTCAGTCCTGGATGGGGCAGCAGCCGACTGGTTTGTGACCCTTTTGGATTTGCAAGATGAAGACTCTCGCACCGGTGCCCGCACTCCTCCAAGCCTCAAGAGCGCGCGTCCACGAGCCGGGCGCCGAAAATGGGGCTATACGCGCCATCAACACTATCCAGCAAGGCAACCCGTCCGTTTGCAGAATTTGCCCGTGAATTTCGATGCGGGCGGCTGCTCGACTCCCTCCCTGAGTGGCCTGAACGCATGAAATCACGAATACTTCTCAGATGCTGTTGGCGGCAAGCTGCGGGAAACGGTGTTTTTAATTCCGGGTTCCTCGCACTGTTGCTGATTGGATCCAGTTGGGATCCCAGGTGGCGTCTCGCTTGGAATACGCTTGTGCCGGAGGCCGCCCACGCCCGAAGCCTGCCACTGCGTCCACCAAGGCAAGCCCAGCCGCCCCCACCGAGACCACCTCTGAGCGCCGTCGCCGACTGGGATTGTGCCTTTACTGCGGAGGACCAGGTCATCTAGCTGCCAACTGTCCCAAGAAACAAAACCAACCGCTCCAGCCATCGCACCCCATCTGCCAAGCCACCACGCCGTCGGGGCCGCCTCCAGCCGGGCTCTTCTAAGGCGGTCATCGAAGAAGCTGACCCAGAGGAGGGGAAGCAGCTGTTTGCCTTTCTTCAGCCCCCCCCCATGGATATGGGTCCGACTCCTGACGCGGTGAGTGAAGGCAGCTCCCATTACTGTCCAAAGCGTTTCTGGCCAACCCCGCTAAACATACTCGCATTATAGCCCTCGGCCCTTGTGGATTCCTGGCTGCTCCCATTGCTTAATGCGGCCCCAGGTGGCAGAGGAGCTAGGTCTGGACCAAATTCCCCTGGCTAAGCCCATACCATTCACCCAAATGGACGGCAGCCCTCTCGGGAACGAAGGACCGGCCAGTTCAAAACACAACCGGTTCTCCTCCGTTCGCCCGACCATTGGGAGAAAATTAGTTTTATTTTGAAGCCAGGGGCCAAACACTCCATAGTTTTGGGCATGCCATGGTTATTGTTACATGAACCAAAGTTCATTTGGAAAGAACGGATCTTAGAATTCACTGACCCTCCCTGCGGTGAACACATGAATTGGGGAAAACTCAACTTCTCCTGACACACCCCCCTCCCTGGCTTCGTCAGCGATTGCTCCCGATTCTATTGACATCCCACCGGCGTACCAAGATCTAGCCAGAGTTTTTTCAGGAGCAAGAATGCGATCAGTTGCCACCCCATAGGGACACACTGACTGCAAAATCGTTATACAGCCAGGGGCGAACTGCCCAAAGGGTAGAATCTACCGCATGAGTCCCAATGAGGAGAAGGAACTTCGTGCCTTCTTGGACAAGAACCGCTATTTCAGCGAGGTTCATAATGGCGAGACTACCAAACACACACACGCGCTGCTCCCCGTTTTGTTTTGTAAAAGAAAGATGGGTCTTTACGGCTTTGGAGTGATTATCGAGGGCTCAATGCAGTCTCCCTGTCCAATAAATATCCTTTGCCTTTGATCAAGGACCTTTTAGATGCACTGGGCAAAAAGCGCATCTTTACTAAATTAAACTTGAGAGAAGCTTACTACAGGGTCAGGATTGCTGAAGGCTATAAACACTTAACTGCGTTTAACACAAAGTTTAAACAGTTTAAATACTTAATAATGCCATTCAAGTTAAGTGGGGCCCCCAAAGCTTTTATAGCCCTCATCAACAAAGTTCTCCATAATTTATTGTACAAGGGAGTTGTAGTATACTTAAATAACGTTTTAATTTATTCACAAACCATAAAAAAGCATAAAGCATTAGTTCAAAAAGTATTAAAACGCTTGCTCAACAACTCTCTCTTTGCCAAACTCTCCAAATGCTGTTTCCACCAAACCTCCATTAACTATTTAAATTACCAGATCTCGCCCAAAGGCTTAAAAATAAATCCTGCTAAAATTAACGCAGTCCTCCAATAGCCTGCCCCCACCAACCGCAAAAAACTCCAATCTTTTCTAACTTTTGCTAATTTCTATCGTAACTTTATACCCCAATTGGCTGAGCTGACTCTCCTCTCTCCACGGACCTCTTACGCACTAAGGGTAAAGATCCACTGTCCGCCAAGCCCGGGCCCCTTTCCTGGTCTGGAAGAATGTCAAACAGCCTTTCAGCTCTTAAAGTCTGCTTTTACCACCGAACCTATCCTAAAGCACCCTGACCCAGATCTCCCGTTTGTGGTTCCGCGTGGATGCCTCGGACAAAGCGGCTTTGGGGCAGCCCTGTTGCAGAAAAATAAAGATGGTAGGCTGGTTCCGTGTGCTTATTTATCAAAGAAATTCTCCGGTGCTGAACGCAACTGGACTGTGGGGATAAAGAGACTGCAGCCATCAAAGTAGCACTCTCCACTTGGCTTCACTGGCTGGAGGGGCTGAACACCCCTTTCAGGTTTGGTGGGATCACAAAAACCTGGCCGGTCTTTCCACCCCCCTCAAGATGTCCGCAAAACAACTCTGTTGGGCCGATTGCTTTTCTCGTTTCTCTTTCACAGTCCGTTTTTTCCCTGGGATAACCAATAAACTGGCTGACGCAGCTCTCGCGCTTACCGAGGAGGGTGGAGCTGCCTTACCAGACATTCCACGCACTGTTCTCTCCCCTCCCAGTTAGGACTGGCTGTCACCAGATCTTCAACGTCCACTACTACTTCACCGCCTATTCCCAGTCTCGTCTCTCGCTTTCCTGCGGGAACTTCGAGGAGGCGGGGCTGCACGAGCCTCCAGCGGAGGAAAGTGACTCCCAATTCGCGTTTGGAGAATGGAGTTTGGCGGAGGGGGGAGTGTTGGTACGATGCCTCCCCCTCCGCAAGTAGCAGGTTCTTGAAGCCTGCCACGATGCCCGCTCGGCTGGACATTTTGGCTTTCTGAAAACTCTGCATTTGGCCCGCCGTCAGTTCTGGTGGCGCGCAATGCGCAAGGACATTGAGGCGTATATTAAAGGCTGCTCTGTTTGTGCAGAAGCCAAAACCATTCCGGGAAAGCCCCATGGGCTGTTGAAACCTCTCCCGGTGGCCTCCCGCCCTTGGGAAGTCATCTCCATGGATTTTATTACAGATTTGCCCGAAAGTCATGGCAACACGGTCTTGTGGGTGGTGGTGGACTTATTTTCTAAACAAGCCCATTTTATTCCATGTGCTTCCATCCCCTCCGCTCCTAAGTTAGCACGGCTGTTCATTCAACATGTTTACCGTCTACACTCCGCCCCGTTAAGGTGGTCTCCGACCGCGGCCCCCAATTCATTTCTAAGTTCTGGAAGGCGCTTTTGGGGTTGTTGGGGGCCGCCCCGGCGGTCGCCGCCCCCTACCATCGCCTTCAAAGTGACGGTGAGTCGGAGAGAACGAACAGAACCCTAGAGCAGTATTTACGTTGTTACACCAACTACCACCAAGACAATTGGTGCGAGCTCATTCCGTTTGCGGAGTACACCTATAACAACCCGGTTCATAGCAGTACAAAGAAAACCCCCTTCGAAATTGTGTCTGGTCGCTCGTTCTCCTCCGTTGTCGCAACTACCGCTACAGCTTTGGATCCTCCAGAGTTTCAACAATGGCTTTCATCCCTAGCCGAGGGATGGAAATCGGTCCAGACCGCCTTATAACAGGCTAAGGACTCCCAAAAGCTGCAAGCGGATAAGCACCGCTCGGATTTTCCTCTGCGTGTGGGCGCTTGGGTGTATTTGTCTACCAAAATCTCAGAGACGTGCATAAATTTTCCAAACTAGGCAAAAGATTCGTGGGACCTTTTCAGATTACTAAAGTAATTAATGATGTCACTGCCCGATTGGATTTGCCTAACTCTCTTAGTAACATTCATCCTGTCTTCCATTCCAGTTTACTCAAGGAGGCTCCCGCTTCCGATGCCTGGCACGACCCGCCGGAGAGGCCCCCACCAACTATTATTGATGGCCACAAGCACTACGAAATTGACGCCATCCTGGACTCTCGCTTTAATCGCAAACGCTTGCAATATTTAGTCTCTTGGGTGGGATATTCCTCTGGGTATAATCAATGGGTTTATTCCGAAAATATTGACGCCCCCTCCCTTATTTCTGCTTTCCACCGCGCCTTTCCGCATAAACCCGGGGGGGAGGGGTCTTCTTTAAGGGAGGCAGAGTGTAAAGGTTTCAATGGTGTTGATGGTAAGGGCAGCCGCCTAACCTTGAGTACATTCCACAGCCCGGGCGATGGGCCAGCTTCATCGGCGGAGACTTTATCTCTGCGCGGGAGATGAGGTCTCCGTTCCCATGGGAAGCAGGGAGGGGGATGGGATGAATAGAGTTATAACCTGTGCTTCTGGCGGGAAGTGTCATTCCTGCCACTGCGTGTACTTGAGCTTTCTAAGATGTCTGAATAAACGGTCTTTTTTCACCAAAGAGCCTTTTATTTCTGCTTCTATGGAATTCCTTACACTGACAAGCCAGCATCATAAATTCTCCAAACAGTGAAACTAAAGTAATAAATTGTAAACCAACCAAACGAAAATGCTAGCTAAATATTTTGGTGGGATACAAGGCAGGCTGAGAAATGCCTTTTCTCTGGACACCCATTATAAATATGTGTGTGTTGACTGAAGCACCCACAGATAGTAGCATATTTACAGAAAATGGAGCTTGGGGCAAAAACTGATTTTGCTCCCCAGCCCACAAGAGCATCCAGCACCCGTCTTTTTAAATAACTGCACAATTATTAGAGCTCAAAAATAAGTCACAGCTTAAAAGGTTGTAAAATTCCAGTGACTTCCACTCATCCATAGAATATGTTGTAAAGCAGTCCCCTTGTGTATATGGCAAACAATTCCGCCATGGGGTTTAAGGGACAGGACAGTTGCAGAATGGCTGCCTGCCTGCAACAGACTGTGGTATAACAAGAAGGATTTTCAAGGGGCCCCGGTTTATCTCAGTCCTGCAGCTTGTCCTCTGCCACGACAAAGACACCTGCTCACATTCCCTCTTGCGTGCAACAATCAAAGTTACAGACCATAGTACAAGATGCAACAAAGAAAAAAGACCACTGATAACGCTTACCTACTTGAGAATTTCAGCTTTTAACAATCCTTGTAGGTGCACAACAAAAACCATTAGGAAAACCATTTCTGGAGATTGGTGATTAAAAAAGGGAACAGAACAAAAAATACAAAAAACTCCAAAAAGCAAAAAGTGAACAGCAGCACTATTTTGAGGACTTCTGACTCAGACGACACAGCCACATTGTTTAACGGGAGGAAAGGACATCTGAAATCACTCATGGCTAAAACAATGTGGACGTAAAGGATCATAGAATCCTAGAGTTGGAAGAGACCCCAAGGGCCATCAAGTCCAAACCCCTGCAATGCAGGAACGCTCAGTCAAAGCACTCCTGACAGATAGCCAGCCAGCCAGCCAGCCTCTCTTTGAAAACTCCCAAAGAAGGAGACTCCAAGGTAGTGCAGCCACTGTAGAACAGCCCTTACGGTCAGGAAGTTCCTCCCAATGTTTAGATGGAATCTCTTTTCCTTGAACCCATTACTCCAGGTCCTGGCCTCTGAGGCAGCTTGCTCCCTCACCAACATGACAACCCTTCCAATATCTAAACATGGCTTTCATGTCACCTCTTAACCTTCTCTTCTCCAGACTAAACCTCCCCAGCTCCCTAAGCAGTGGTGGGATCCAAACATTTTAATAACAGGTTCCGATGGTGGTGGGATTCAAACAGTGGCGGCGCCACACACACGCACCTCCAGTCCCTATTGGGCAGGGAGGTTGCTTTAGTAACCCCTTCTCGGCACTCAGAAAAAATTAGTAACCAGTTCTAGAGAAGTGGTGAGAACTGGTTGGATCCCACCTCTGTCCCTAAGTCTCTCCTCATCGTAGGGCATGGATTCCAGACCTTTTACCATTTTTGTTGCTGTCCTCTGGACCCGTCAATATCCTTCTGGAATTGTGGTGTCCAGAACTGTACACAATATTCCAGGTGGGGTCCAACCAATGCAGAAATATTTACAAATCTTTTAAGTGCACACAACCTCCGACTACTGCTTCTGTCTCGTAATGCTCAAAATACCTTGTAGGACTTTACAGCCTTTATTGCCAACCTTATTAACAATACTCCTCGACACAATGCAACAGTCTACCAATTAAACTGGTACACAAGTCTCTGCTTGGTTAATCTGAGTGCCCTTCATTTGCATAGACACTCCATGCAGGCTGACTCCGGAGTAAGTTGTGAGCTCAGTGGGGCTTCTAAATAAGTATGGAATTTTGTACCAGGTACAAGAGAGGGGGTAACCGCCCAAAGAGACATTCTAATAAGAGAGAGAGATAGAGAGACAGACTCTCCATCTGAGGCACCTCCAACCCCTATGCAGAAATTAACAGAAGGGGGGGGGTTACTGAGTTTGTGCCGATCGCAAACCACGCCCCAAACAAAGCTCCCCATCCTCACTCCCTGGGTCAAAGCTGCAGGGCCACTGGGCCTGAGCGGAAACCCTCACCAGACTCGCTGGAACCTGGTCAGTTGGATCACAGTTGTTTGTTTGGAGCCGGGATTGACCCTGAAACGACCTCTCTAGCAGGCAGAGGAAGTTCACATTGGAAATACCGGGGGGGGGTTGCATGTTTGTGTGCATACCAGTACATGTGGCCCCATTTCATATGTGCTGGGGAAGTGCCCGATGAGTTTACCTGGACCCCCCCAACAGACACAGGTACCCTTGGCACTTCCCACACCACTTTAGCCAGCCGCCCGGCATTTCCTGGGCCTTTGGCTCCCCTGAGGCGTCTTTCCTGCTGTCGCTGTACCAGCAGCTGCCCACTGCGGCTTTGTCTCCTCCACTTCAGATGCGCAGCCCTCATTGAAGTCTGCCAGCCAAGCCGGCACCCACAACTCAGCCCTTGTTTGAAGCCCACCCCAGCTCTGGCTGCCAACTGCCCTCCACTCTTCCAGGCAGGAAAGGGGGAGTGGAGGGTGGGCGACCAATGGAGGAGGCAAGTCTAGGTGGAGGCCATTACCCAGGAGAGCGGGGGTGGGGGCTTGGAAGGGCCTGCATCATTCTTGAGTGCCTGGCAGGGCTGCCAGCAGCTGAGCTGTGGGCGGAAGGGACTGAAGTTCACTGGTCAGGCGGCACACTAATGCTGTCTTGCCGCTCATGCCTCCTCAAAAGGCAGAGTGGTGGGCAGCTCCAGGACTCAGCTTGGTACTGCATCCTCCAGCCCAGTTGGGTGTGGGGCAGTGCAGTGGGGTGGCTCTGGGCTGGACATGTGGGCAGAATGAACAGTGGCTGGGGGGGCGGAAGAACTGGTGAAACATTGCATTTGTTCTCTGCCAAGGCGACATACAGAGTGGGGAAAGGTGGGCAAGAGGGCCCCACGGTCAGCATGGTCCTTCTCCCCATTCAGCCCTGCTTGCTCCTGGGGGGAGGGCAGGGGGAACAGCCCCATGTGCCCTGCAAAGTGGCACCTGGGTCGTCGCCCCCCCCGTCCTCTCCCCCCCCCAGATATGCCAGTGGCCATAGATGCTGTGTGCAGGTTGTGATAACTCTCTCAGTGCTCCAGAGTGCTAGCTGTCAGGACCATGCCTGTCAGTGCCTAGATGTCTTGCTGTGTGGGAATTGCAAATGTTTTCCTGTAAATGCTTTCCTGTTTTCTTCTTCCCATCTTGGCAACCTCCTGGCACCAGCTCATCTGCAAGAAGGTGTGAACGGTTCCCAGGTTCTTTGAAGCTCTGTAGTGCAAATGTTGTAGAAACTGTAAGAGACATTTGGTGTGGGGCGAAATGGGGGGGAGTTTAAGGATATAGTTCCTGGATCTGCCACACAAAGCACCAGCGGTGGGGAGAGCATGGGATCACCCTACTCTTGGGTCCCCTCTTGGCGGCTATGCTGGGGGGCCAAGGTGGCTGGGCGGCATGCGTCCACTTGGCTCACGCAGCCCATAGACCAGGACATTTATTCAGAGTGGGACCCGGCGGCGCAAAGTGAGTGGTCGCAGGTGAGGTGCGGTTGCCTGACAGCAAGAGCAAGATGAAATGTGGCAGAAGATACACTTCCTACAGTGCAACATGGAGCTCCTTTTGGCCCGCGCAGAGACAGCAGAGTGGGATCATCATGATCCGCAGCAGTTGCCGCCACTGCAGCCTCCGGAGGGAGAGCGGCCAGTGCCCATGCCCCCCAATGACAAACCGCCAGGGCAACCGGGGCCACCAGGCCAGCCCGGGCCATAACCGCTGCAGGTCCCTCAGTGGCGTTGGCGTTTGAAGGCCCGTTTCGACGGGACGATGGAGAAGCTGGCCTACTTCCTCGTACAGGTCGAGGCGCACATGGAAAAGTACAGCGGTGACTACAAGGATGAGGTCAAGCAGGTACTTGAGGTGGGGGCTCTCCTGGAGGGAGCGGTGGCCAGTTGGTACGTAGGACTTTACAAGAGCCGGGCACCCGAATTGCGTTCCTTCCCTCACTTCATGTTGGCCCTACGGCGGCAGTTCGAGGATCCGTTCGAGGAGGAGAAGGCCCGGGTCAGGCTGCGGCAGATCCAGCAAGGGTCCTGATCCGTGAGCGAGTATGTCTCTGAGGTCCGCCAGCCATCCGGGGTGGCCCTGGACTGGCCGGAGCAGGTGAAGATCCACTTCTTCCGAGAGGGACTTCACCCAGAGGTGGCACAGTGGGCCATGGTGACTGTGGAGCGACCTCCCTAGCGGGTGGTACATGTGGGCAGGCGAAGCGGAGGTCTGTCTACATAGAGTGCAACTACTGAAACAACGGAACAACCCTCTGCTGGCTTCCCCCTGTCCCCCATCGGAGGGCACCGCCTCAGCTCGTGGTGGCAAGGAGGCAAGGGTATTGCTTTATGCCCAAAGGTGGCAGCTGGGGCTCTGCCTGAGTTGCGGCAGTGAGGGGTACAAGACGGCTGTGTGTCCGAGTAAGACACCCAACTCTCCGGTGGTCCCCACCAGCAGCGCAGTGAAGGCCGGGATGACTAAGGGTCCAGGGAAGAAGTCCCTGTTCAAGAAGAGTGCAGAACTGCAAGTGGTGTCGTGTGAGGTGAGTTCGGCCTCCGAGGAGGCGGGTGGTCCCAAGTCCAGTGAGGAGTCGGCGGGAAACGACAGCGACCTGGCCTGAAGGGTGCCTGATGCCAGGTCCCTTCGAAGGGTGTGGAACTGACGGTGAGTGGAAGCAGCGGCCTGTTCCTTCTCCCAGTGACTGTGTCAAACCAGACTTGTGGGACTAGTGTACAGACGCAAGCTCTTGTTGACTCGGGATGCACCCTCTGCCTAATGCAGCCGGCCCTTGTAACCCAGTTGGGGCTACAGTGGATTCCCCTGCGCTGTCCCATCCTGTTCGAGCAGATGGATGGGGGCACATTGGGGGCGCAGCGGCCTCGCATCGGATGGAGCCAGTCCTGCTCCAATGCGGGGGGCACTGGGAGGAGCGGTGATTCATCATTGCAGAGGTGGCAAAATATTCCCTGGTGCTGGGGGTGCCTTGGTTGTGGGGCCACGATCCGGATATCTCCTGGTCTTCCATCTCTATTCGATTTGTTGATTCCCCCTTGCGGTGACCATATGCCTGGTCCCCACTGATGCGGGCAGGGGTCTCCCACAAGGTGGCTGGGAGTGCACTGGACATCTCGGCCATCCTTCGACCCTACCAGGACCTCCGGAGGGTGTTCGAGGAGACGGAGTGCAACAAGCTGCCGTCCCACCATAAGACTGACTGTAAGATCAAGTTACTCCCTGGGGCTAAGCTCCTGAAAAGCCGTCTATACCCCATGAGTCCATCGGAAGCCCAGGCGCTACAGGAGTTTTGGGACAAAAACTTGAAACGGGGCTTTATAAAACGGGTAAACAGTGACTTTGCTGCGCCCGTCCTGTTCGTGCGGAAGAAGGATGGCTCCCTGCGCTTGTGCACTATCGTTGACTGAACACAGTCTCCGCTTGTAACAAGTACCCCCTCCCACTGGTCGACTGATTAAGTTGCTTAGGCGAGGGCAAGATTTTCACTAAGTTGGACTTGAGGGAAGCCTACTACCGGGTGCGGATCGCCAAGGGCTACAAACACCTGACGGCTTTCCACACGAGGCTGGGCCAGTTTGCCTACCATGTCCTTCCATTTGGATTATCCGGGGTGCCCTTGACTTTCATGTGTTTGATAAATGAGGTGCTTCAGGACTTTCTGTTCAAGGGGGTGGTAGTGTATTTGGACGATGTACTTATTTACTCCCAGTCGGAGGAGGAGCACGTCGCAACTGTGCCGGCTGTGCTACAGCAGCTCCTCGACAATGACCTGTTTGTGAAGCTTTCCAAATGTGACTTTCATAAGGAGCGGCTACACTTTCTGGGTTACCAGATCTCCAGCTGGGGGTTGGAGATGGACCTGGGTAAGGTTCGAGATGTGGTGCAATGGCAGGAGCCCCGCACCAGACGTCACTTGCAGTCATTCCTGGGCTTCGCCAACTTCTATCGGGATTTTATACCGGACTTTGCCCGGCTAGTGCTCCCTCTCACCAATTTGCTACGCACAAAGGAGATGGGGCCAGTGGCAGTGAGGCCTTCGGCTCCGCTGCCTGGTCGGCAGATTGCAGGGCAGTGTTCCGGGCACTCAAAGGCGCCTTCACGTCGGAGCCCCTCTTACACCATGGCGACCCCTCCAAGCCCCTTGTTGTTCACGTTGATGCTTTGGACAAATCTATGGCGCGGCCCTACTGCAGAAACGGGAGGACGGGAGGTTGTATCCCTGTGCCTATCTTTCCCACAAGTTTTCAGGGGCTGAGCGTCACTGGACGGCTGGTAACAAGGAGATGGGAGCAATCAAATGTGCATTGACTACTTGGCGTCACTGGCTGGAGACCCTTCCTTTTGAGGTGTGGACTAACCATAGGAACTTGGCTGTGCTCCACGCCCCGGGGAAGTTGTCCGCCAAGCAACTTCGTTGGGCTGACTTCTGTTTCGATTTCACTCTGCATTTCCTCCCAGTGAAGGCCAATTGCCTGGCTGATGCTTTGCTTCAGTTGCCAGATCCTTCCCCAGGGGACCCCGCTCTGTTTGGGACGGTGTTTTCTCACTTTCAACTGGTCTTGGCAGTCGTCACTCGTAGTTAGGCGGCGCTTCGCTCCAGCCCCCCGGGCATTCCCGCCTTGCTGGAGGAGGCCCTACGGGGGGTGGGGGCCCTCAAAGTGCCACGGGATGAAGGTGGTGACCTCCTGGAAAAGCGGGGGGAGTTCTGGTGGAAGGGGGATCGACTGTATGTGTCTCCCGGCAGTGTCACTTTGGGTTTGTGAAAACGTTGCATTTGGCCCGTAGACAATTTTGGTGGAAAACGTTGAGGGGGGATGTGGAGGCTTATGTGAAAGGTTGCCTTACGTGTGCGATGGCCAAGAGGGTGCAAGGGAAGGTGTCTGGTCGCCTCCAGCCCCTGCTGGCATCCCCCCCCACGCCCTGGAAGATGATTTCTATGGATTTCATCACCGACCTCCCATCCCGCAGAGGAAGTCGGTGATCTGGATGGTTATGGACTTGTTTTCAAAGCAGGCGCACTTTGTCCCTTGCGCCTCACTGCCGACGGCGAGCAAGTTGGCCCGCTTGTTTGTAACTCATGTCTACCAGCTCCACACTGCTCCTGATAAGATAGTATCAGACCGCAGCAGGCAGTTCATTTCGCAGTTCTGGTGGCACTTTCTGAAGCTGCTGGGCACGGAATAAGCTCTTTCATCAGCGTTTCACGCAGCTACCAACGGTCAGAGTGAATGCACGAACATGACTCTTGAACAGTATCTACGGTGTTACATTAATTTCCAGCAGGACAATTGGGTTGACCTGCTGCCTTTTGCTGAATTCGCCTATACTAATGCGGTGCATAGCAGCACGGGGAAAAACCCCTTTGAGGTCGTTTCGGGACAATCGGCTAAGCCGTTTCCATTCCTGGGGGAGATTCAGCAGGGGCCCATGGGACTTCAGGATTGGGTGCATTCCATCCGGCAAGCGTAGGGGCCGAAGCAGCAGGCCCTGGAGAAGGCGAAGCAGGGGTACAAGTGGCAGGCCAACAAGACGCGGCAGCCAGTTACTCTTACAGTGTGGGATTGGATGTACTTATCCACCAAGAACTTGCGGGGGCTGCAAGGGTGTAGGAAACTGTGGAAAAAGTACATTGGCCCTTTTCAGGTACTCAGAGTGATTAATGATGTGAAAGCCAAATTACAATTGCCAAAAAACTTGAAGTTTGTACATCCTGTTTTTCATTGCAGCCTCTTCAAGAAGGCACCTCCCCTGGATGACTGGCACCCTCGGCTGGCGGTACCGGTACCGGTAACAGTGAGGGGGGGAGCCTCACCACGAGGTGGAGGAAGTTTTGGACTCTCGGGTGCACCATGGCCGGCTACAGTATTTGATTGCATGGACTCATTTCCCTGCTGGGGACAAGGAGTGGGTTAATTCTGAATATGTTCAAGCCCCTCACTTAGTGAAGGTGTTTCACTGGGCTCACACCGATTGCTCAGGAGGGGGGGAGGTCTTAAGGGGGGCGGAATGTCAGGACCATGCCTGTCAGTGCCTAGATGTCTTGCTGTGTGGGAATTGCAAATGTTTTCCTGTAAATTCTTTCCTGTTTCCCTCTTCCTGGCAACCTACTGGCTTTCTTGTTTCCCTCTTCCTAGCAACCTTCCTGGCAACCTACTGACGCCAGCTCATCTGCAAGAAGGTGTGAATGGTTCCCAAGTTTTGCAAATGTAGTGCAAATGTTGTAGAAACTGTAAGGGACATTTGGTGTGGGGCGAAACCATCCAGGTCAGTGTGCCAATTTTGACTCTTTGAGTTGTTCGGTTTTATTGCATTGTGCTTGGCACACTGTTTTCTATCTTGTGAGCTTTGGAATATACTCAAGTTGTTTAAAAACAGAAAGACAAAAACTAATAGGCCCTCGAAAAGTGATATCGGAGATTTGGGAGAAATGGAAATGGATGTCAGGGATTCTGGACATGGCATCAATAGGGAGAATGGTCGGGAAGGAGGGAGGCCAAGTAATAAGATCTCTACATAGTCAAGGACTACAAAAAGTAGCACATTTTTATAATGAAAGAGGAGATTTTATAACGTTTCCACATCTTATGGAGAAAGAAGGTACAGAGAACTGGTTAGTACTAAGAGGAATTTGGGAAAAGATAAAAGTCTCCAGGATAG
Source organism: Sphaerodactylus townsendi (assembly GCF_021028975.2). Classification (NCBI taxonomy): domain Eukaryota; kingdom Metazoa; phylum Chordata; class Lepidosauria; order Squamata; family Sphaerodactylidae; genus Sphaerodactylus; species Sphaerodactylus townsendi. The sequence goes on from NC_059425.1 coordinate 190,577,018, forward strand.
AAGAAGATTGTATAATGAAAAATTGTATAAAAACATATGATGAAAGGAAAGGAAAAATGTGAGGAGTTTTATATAAATACATGATAGAAGATCAAGAATTTATGGTAAGAGCTGTAATGGAAAAATGGCAACCAGATGGAGTAAAAGACTCCAATGTTGCCATTGTGGGGATAAAAATGCAATTTACACCCATATGTGGTTAGAATGTCCAAAGGTAAAACACCTGTGGGAAAATGTTACAATGTATATGGAAAAATATGTGAAAGTAAAAATAAAGATAAACATAGATCTATTATTTATAGGTATACTGGATTATACAATAATAGAACAAAGAAAGAGAATGCTATTTAAACTTATGATCAGAGCAGCCCATGCAGTAATAGCATTAGGGTGGAAGGACAAAAGAATCTGGACAATACAGAAATGGTTGGAATATATATGGGAACAAATACAATTAGAAATTTTTGACATAATGTCAAGAAACCAAATATGGCAAGAAAAACAAAAAGATATGAAGTGGATCTGGACTGAATTCAAAGACTGGTTAAACGAAATTGGAATCACAGAAGAAAACGGGAAAAGAAGACTAGAAAGAATGGACCTGCTGCTGCACATTTAAAGAAGAAAAGAAGAAGGGGGAGGGGGGAAAGGGGGTAAAAGGATATGGAGGATGAAACATAAAGATGTATAACATAAATCTGTAACAATCCAAAATATCAATTAAATTTTTTTTAAAGAAATACACTGCTTTAGGACTTTTCTACGGTCTCTGTTATTTCCACGTTTGAGAGTCTGACACTAGCACGCTTTTGGAAATGAAACAGGGAAAATGACAAGGCACTCCTTTGCAACGAGTGTTCCTAGGTAGTTCAGGTTTCAGATTCATCATCATCAGTCAATCATTTTGACTAACAGTCCATGGAGAAACGAAGCATTTCACTAACTACTTGGAAGAATGAACGTCACTTAGCCCCTGATGCTGGAAACCATCCAAAATGGAAGAGAAAGGAAGGTAATACCTCCTCCGTCCAGAAGACATTTGTTTTCTCTGCTTTTTGTTTCACAGTAACTCCAGACCTTGCTTTGAAAAGAGGACATGTTACGAACAATGATGCTTCAATGTATTGTCGAAGGCTTTCACGGCCGGAATCACTAGGGTGTTGTGGGTTTTCTGGGTTGTATGGCCATGTTGCAGTAGCCTGATCTCCTGACATTTCACCTGCGTCTGTGGCTGGCAGCTCCTGAGGACCATCTCCAGGCTCCTGTTCACGGTTTCAGTGGCCTCCCTTGTTAACCTCCTCCCATGTGAACTTGCCTTTCCCTGAAATACATTTTGTAGCCCAGCTTGAAAGTAGTGTGGGGGTGGGGCAGTTGGGAGAGGCTGTGGAACTTCCTACCCATAAGCCCCCCTGGAAGGACATGCAGCGAGCTGCCAGTGCCAGCAAAGGACATGGTGGCTTCACTCTTGTTGGTTGTTCGCCTCTCAGCTGCTGCTGCCACCAGCCTCGTCATTGGTTTATGGTACAAGTCTTGCTTTTAAGGGCAGTATAACATTTCACTGATTATCTTTGAATGGTTTTATTACTACTGATCTGTTATTTTAAGTACTGCTGCAATTTAATTGCTCCTATAACTTGATGATGAGCTAAGAGGCCCATGAAGAACTGCAGGCAACCTACATGGGTCAGCCCAGCCTGATCTCTTTAGATTTTGGCAGCTAAGCAGAGTCAGCCTAGTGCTTGGCTAGGAGACCACCAAGAAACACAGTCACAACAGAGAGGCAGCCACTGGCAAACCACCTCTGAATATCTCTTGCTTTGAAAAACCCATGGGGGTGCCATCAGCCAGCTGTGTCTTTTAAAAAAAATTATATATAATTTTTATTGTATAATTTGATTATTACATTTTATATTAATGCTGCAGTGGTGTAGGAGGTTAAGAGCTCGTGTATCTAATCTGGAGGAACCGGGTTTGATTCCCAGCTCTGCCGCCTGAGCTGTGGAGGCTTCTCTGGGGAATTCAGATTAGCCTGTGCACTCCCACACATGCCAGCTGGGTGACCTTGGGCTAGTCACGGCTTCTCGGAGCTCTCTCAGCCCCACCTACCTCACAGGGTATTTGTTGTGAGGGGGGAAGGGCAAGGAGATTGTCAGCCCCTTTGAGTCTCCTGCAGGAGAGAAAGGGGGGATATAAATCCAAACTCCTCTTCCTCCTCCTCCTCCTCCTCTTCTTCTTCTTCTTCTTCTTCTTCTTCTTCTTCTTCTTCTTCTTCTTCTTCTTCTTCTTCTTCTTCTTCTTCTTCTTCTTCATTCGTTTTCAAACAATACATTTTCCCCTTTTTCCCCTCCCCCCTATATTTTTTCATAGTTTTGTCAAACAAACAGCGGTAAGTTCATTCTTTGTAATCTCTTCTCCCATTTCTCCTCATTGACTCCAGCTTCTTTCATCCAGTCCGCGTATATGGTCCATATCTTCAAGATTTCGCTCTGTTTATCTTGCCACAGTTTATTCTTTGTTATTATTTCGAAAATGTCCAGTGTCACTTGTTCCCAGATATATTCCAACCATTTCTGGATTGTCCATTTTTTCTTTTCTTTCAGCCTAAAACTATTGTTGCATGTGCTGCTTTGATCATTATTTTATACATGTCACTATATTTTTTATCTACCCTCCTATCCTCCATTACACCCATGAACATTAAGTTGTTATTTATCCCAATATTAATCTTCACCAGTTTCTCGATATATAACATTACAGTTGTCCAAAAATTTTTCACTTCTATACATTCCGTCCACATATGACTATAATATGCCTCCTGATCACCGCAGTGCCAGCATTTAGGACTAAGTCCTTTAATCATATATGCTAGTTGTTTTGGTGTTCTATACCATTTCAATATCACTTTTCTTTCCAACTCCATATATTTCTCAATCTTTATTTTTTTCCAACTGTCTATTAATTTTTCAGTTTTCCCAGTGACTAGAAAACCTTCCTTCTCCCATTTTTGATTCAGTGTTCTTATCATAAAGTCTTTGTCATCAACCATATATTTATATATATGTCCCAAATTTTTCTCTTTACATTTTTCATATAGTTCAAAACATTTAGCCATTATACATTCTCCTTTTATTCGTGAAACCTTTATCCTTTCCCAAATGCCCCTCAAGACCAACCAGTTCTCATTACCTCCTAACTCTATAAAATGTTATAAGGTCATAATTTCTCCTCCTTCTCTTATCAGATTTGCAACAGTCTGAATTCCTTGTCTTTTCAATATTTTTATCGCTTTTTTCCCATCTTTTCCGGCCACACTTGGCAATGGCGCCACATCCAGAGTACCGGGCATCCATTTACCTCTCCATTTTTCCCATATATCTAATAACACCTTTCTTGGCCATATTGCGGTTTGGTTCCCTCTCTTCAACTCATTATTAAATATTCCATAGGCACCAATCCCTTCATTTATTTCATTTTCAAATTTAACCCATCCTTCAACGTTTTCTTCATTTATGTACATCAGATTTTTAATCTGGAATGCTTCATAGTACTCTTGCATTTTAGGTATCCCCCATCCTAAATAATTTTTTGTCATGTATATTATCTTGTTCATAATTCTTGGATTTTTTTGATTAAACACCCAAGCTTTCAACTTTCTGTCCCATTCCTCAAATTGCTTCTTCTTGATTTATAAAGGAAGAATTCAAAATAGATAAAACATTTTTGGCATTATACACATTTTTAGTGCTTTGATTTCCCTGTAATCAATAAAGTCTTCCTATCCCATTCTTTTAATTGTTTTAATATTTTTTCCATCTTGCCTCATAATTATATTTAAACATCTTCTTTCTATGTGTTATTATAATACCTAAATATTTAATTTTATTTTTTACTAGTCTTCTATCTAATTGTCTTTTTTCCACATTAACCGCCATTATTTCTGTTTTTTCCATATTAACTTTTAATCCAAGCCAGCTGTGTCTTGACGACACTCCCCAACACCATCAGGAAATTTTAAGAAATCCCCCACCCCGATCTCTTTCTCCAGGTTTCTACAAATTCCCAGGAATGTGAGAAACTTGGTTTCTCCATTCACTGGGGAACCTTTAACCCTCCAACAGGATGCTACCATATTGGCAGCCTCATGGGCAGTGCCTGCTCCTGTTGATGGTCCATCTGAAATTGACTTCTGTGGATGAAACTGAAAAGACTTTTAGCCTCAAGTGTCTTCTGTAACATTTGATTTGCAAAGGAAGTGTAACCCCCATGCTCAGAATGGGTTGACCCAAAAAGGGGTGGAGACTCAAAGCAGCAGGAGGCTTCAGAGCTCATGTAGTTTGGAAGAGACAAGGCTACCAGACTCGGACCTTGATTTGTATGAGCCCTTAACACCTTGTTAAGGTAACTGCAATGTTGTTGGGAACTAGTGGGAAGGTAGTTGTTTATTTTTTGCTATGTTGTAAATGTTGGAGTTTATTGTTTCAGGGGTTTTTTGTATTTGTAATGGGTGAGAGTTCTCCTGGAAACCTTCATCATGTTGATTCCTGTTCACCAAGCCCTTGGAGTCTTCAGGAGCCAACCCACTTGCAGGAAGAATTGGACTTGGCAATATCAGAAGACTAACTAGAAGGACTTGAAATGAAACCTGAACAGGACCTTGAAGTGTGATGTTAAATGTTGATGTTTGATGTTATATGTTAGGAAAGTAAACCATTTTGTTTTTAAAATTTGTTGTTGCAAAATCATTCCAAGTTTTGCCCCACAGAACCCACAGATAGAGGTTCCAGAAGCCCCAGGAATGTTGAGATGATGGGCATTTGGCATAGATTCCCAGGTGAGTAACATCATCAGGATAGGGAAAGGAAAAGATTAAAATTATGTGCTTTAATACCTACTTTATACTGCTAGATATGAGTCCTGTCGCACCTTAAAAATACTATCTGGGCTGCTCAGAGGTGGGGCTCCTGAGGTGAGTCACTCTTTAGTTCAGTCTCTGAAACCAGAGTCCAGAGTTCAGTCTCTGGAACCAGCAGAGAAGCAGTGGTGGAGAAGACTGGGCCAGAAGAGCAGAGTCAGCTCTGGTGTTCATTTCATTTGAAGGGCTTTTCTCATAGCCACATCTTTTAAAACAGTGTACTTTAACAGGGGTTTGCAGGGGTTATCTCTTTTTCTCCTTAAGGCTACTAGGAGCTGAGACTGCTGGAAGGTGGGGCTTAACAGGGGTTAACAGAGGTTCCTCTTTGTCCTGGGCTGCTCAGAGGTGGGGCTCCTGAGGTGAGTCACTCTTTAGTTCAGTCTCTGAAACCAGCGGCACGCGCCTAGCGGCGCGCGCAATTTCATTTTTTCCCTGTTTTTCTTTTTGTTTTAATTAAAAAGGGCATTTCTTGAGGGATAGTATGTACAGATAGCTCCAGGGGCACAGACTAAAAAAGTTTAATATTTAAATATCTAAACAAAAACAGAGATGAAGACAGGAAGCCAGCAGGGGGGTGGGGCTTTCCAGTGTTTTGCACTGAGTGTCACATGTATGACTATCTGCCACTGGGACAGAAGTTGTGGGTGTGCCCTCACTGCAATGAGCTGCTGGCACTCAGGGAACGGTGTGCGTTCTCTTGAAGCCAAGGTGGCAGACCTGGAGAAGCTGAAAGAGGTAGAGAGGGTGACAGGCAAGGCTTTCAGGGACCTAACAGCTGGATCCCACTCCCAAGGTGACGTCCATTCAGATGTCATGGAGAATGAAGGTCTTGGGGACGGAGGGTGCCAGTTTGAGGTGGGGAAGATGCTCCCTTAGATGGGACCCCTTCCTTAGCTGGTGATCAGATATCCTCTCGCACTGAGGATACCCCTCAGGGAGGTGGGGGGCTTCTCGTAGTGGGTGATTCGATCATTAGAAATATAGAGAGTTGGGTTTGCGAGAGGCGTGATGACCGCATGGTGACTTGCCTGCCCGGTGGGAGGGTTGCAGATGTCACGCCCGTCTAGATAGGCTTTTAGACAGTGCTGGGGTGGAGTCAGCAGTTGTAGTCCCACATTGGCACCAACGACATTGGGAAATGTAGCCGGGAGGTTCTGGAAGCTAAATTTAGGCTGCTAGGGTAACAGGTTGAAGTCCAGGACCCCCAAGGTGGCATTCTCAGAAATGCTACCTGTTCCATCGCCAGGGCGAGCTAGGCAAGCGGAGATGCAGGGTCTCAATGCGTGGATGAGAAGGTGGTGTAAGGCAGAGGGTTTCAGATTTGTCAGGAACTGGGGAACCTTTTGGGACAAGGCAGGCCTGTACAAACGGGACCAAAGAGGAACCAGGCTGCTGGCGCTCAACATTCAAGAGGTGGCAGAACAGCTTTTAGACTGATCACTGGGGGAAAGCCGACAGGAGCTGAGGTGACTTCGGTTCGGAATACAGTATCTATGGGGATGCAGACAGAGAGGGAGGTTTTTCTAAATCAACCACATGCAAGCGAGGAACATAGCAATGTGCATGTGACAAGGGATAGTGTCTACAAAAGACTTGAGGGTAAAGCACATAAATCCCAGGTTAAGGACAAAGACAGGGTATACAGGTGTCTCTATGCTAATAGTAGAAGCCTTCAACCTAAAATGGGGAGCTGGAGTACAGAGTTTTGAAGGAGGACTTTTGATATAGTGGGCATTACAGAGACATGGTGAAATGAGCAGAACCAGTGGGATGCTGTTATACCAGGTTGCAGGCTCTACAGGAAGGATCGGACAGAGCGCATTGGGGGTGGAGTTGCCCTTTACATAAAAGAGAGCATAGTGTCACATAAAATAGACAATGAAAGGGGAGCTGGTTCCCCTACAGAATCACAGTTGATAGCAATACCAGGTGTGAAGGACAGTTTAATATCAGGGATATATTATTGTCCCCCTGACCAAAGTGCACAAGAGGATTCTGAGATGGAAAAAGAAATTAGAGAGGCTAACAAAAAGAAAAATGTAGTGGTAATGGGTGATTTTAACTATCCCCATATAAACTGGAAAAATGCATGTTCAGGTCATAGTAAGGAGAGAGCATTTCTGGATATGCTAAATGACTGTGGCTTAGAGCAGATCGTTGTGGAACCAACCAGGGGAGAGGTGATCCTAGATCTAATTCTATGTGGGACCCAGGACCTGGTGCGGGAAGTCAGTGTTGTTGAGCCGATAGGGAACAGCAACCACAATGCTGCCAGATTCAGTATCTCTGCATGCAAGCAAGTGACAACTACTAACGTAGTTACATTCGCCTTCAGAAGGGGAAATTTTTCAAAGATGAGGGGATAGTGCACAGGAAGCTGAAAGGGAAAATCAAGAGAGTCAAAACTGTCCAAGATGCTTGGAGGTTATTTTAAAACACAGTAATAAAAGCTCAGCTGGAATGTGTTCCACAGGTTAGGAAAGGCAGCGCCCAGTCCAAAAGAAAGCCACCATGGTTAACAAGAGAGGTTGAGGAAATTATCAGAAAAAAGAAAATGTCTTTTAGAAAATGGAAGTCCAGTTTGACTGATGAAGAATATGAGAGGGAACACAAATGGTGGCAAAAGAGAAGTAAGTTAGCTATAAGGGAGGCAAAAAAGGATTATGAGGAACGCATGGCTGTGAACATCAAAACCAGCAACAAACAGTTCTTCAAGTACATCAAAAGCAGGAAGCTAGCAAGGGAAGCGGTAGGCCCGTTAGATGACAAAGGAACAAAGAGTGTGCTAAAAGATGGCAGGGAGATTGCAGAGAAGCTGAATGAATTCTTTGCATCTGTCTTCACCCAAGAGGAGGTGAGGAAAATTCCTGCACCTGAACCAAGCTTCTTAGGAGGCGATTCTGAGGAACTAGCGATGATAGTGGTAGACAAGGAAGAAGTTCTGGCAGCCATTGATAAACTAAATGCTACCAAATCCCCTGGCCCAGATTGCATTCACCCAAGAGTTCTTAAAGAGCTCAAGCATGAAATTGCTGATCTTCTCACATTAATATGCAACTTATCCCTGAAATCTGCCTCCATCCCTGAAGACTGGAAGATGGCCAATGTCACACCAATCTTTAAGAAAGGATCTAGGGGGGACCCGGGAAATTACAGGCCAGTCAGTTTGACATCTGTTCCTGGCAAATTAGTAGAATCTATCATTAAAGATAAAATTATAAAACATGTAGAAAAGCAAGACCTGCTGAGAAAGAGTCAGCATGGCTTTTGCAGAGGCAAATCCTGTCTTACAAACTTACTAGAGTTCTTTGAGGGTGTAAACAGGCATGTGGATAAGGGGGAACCAGTGGACATTGTCTACTTGGATTTTCAAAAGGCTTTTGACAAAGTTCCTCACCAGAGACTATTGAGAAAACTCAGCAATGAAGGAATAAGAGGGGAAGTCCTCCTATGGATTAAAAACTGGTTGAGAAACAGGAAGCAAAGAGTGGGTGTAAATGGGAAATTCTCACAATGGAGAGATGTAAGGAGTGGTGTCCCCCAAGGATCCGTTTTGGGACCAGTGCTCTTTAACCTATTCATAAATGACCTGGAAGTAGGGGTGGGTAGCGTGGTGGCCAAGTTCGCAGAAGAAACCAAATTATGTAGGGTGGTGAGAACCGCAAAGGATTGCGAAGAGCTCCAAGCGGACCTTGATAAATTAGGTGAGTGGGCTCAGAAATGGCAAATGCAGTTCAATGTAGCAAAATGTAAAGTGATGCACATAGGGGCAAAAAATCCAAACTTCACATACATGCTACAGGGGTCAGTGCTATCAGTCACAGACCAGGAAAGGGATTTAGGCGTCTTAGTTGATAGTTCCATGGGAATGTCAACTCAATGCATGGCAGCTGTGAAAAAGGCAAACTCTATGTTGGGGATAATTAGGAAAGGAATTGGAGAATAAAACCCTGCAAAAGATTGTCATGCCCATATATATAGAAGACACGTGGCAGCGCACCGCGAGACTTTGGAGTACTGTAAGTTCAGTTCTGGTCGCTACATCTCAAAAAAAGGATATTGAAAGAGATAGAAAAAGTGCAGAGAAGGACAACCCGAGGATGATTGAGGGACTGGAGCACCTTCCTTATGCGAGGAGAGGTTGCACGCCGTTTGGGACTCTTTAGCTTGGAGAGGAGACGTCTGAGGGGGGATATGATTGAAGTCTATAAAATTATGCATGGGGAAGAAAATGTTGACAGAGAGAAATTTTTCTCTCTTTCTCACAATACTAGAACCAGGGGGGATACATAGAAAATGCTGGGGGGAAGAATTAGAACCAATAAAAGGAAACACTTCTTCACGCAACGTGTGATTGGTGTTTGGAATCTGCTGCCACAGGAGGTGGTGATGGCCACTCACCTGGATAGCTTCAAAAGGGGCTTGGACAGATTTATGGAGGAGAAGTCGATTTATGGCTACCAATCTTGATCCTCTTGATCTGAGATTGCAAATGCCTTAGCAGACCAGGTGATCGGGAGCAACAGCCGCAGAAGGCCATTGCTCTCACATCCTGCATGTGAGCTCCCAAAGGCACCTGGTGGGCCACTGCGAGTAGCAGAAAGCTGGACTAGATGGACTCTCGTCTGATCCAGCTGGCTTGTTCTTATGTTCTTATGTTCTTACTATCTGACAAATGGAGCTTTGACTCTCAAAAGCTGAACCCCCCCCCCCAAAAAAAAAAATTATTTCTAGTCTCTGAGGGGTTACTGGACTCAAACCCGGCTCTTCTACTGCAGACTAACACATCTTCCTTCTGAAAAACTATTTTTTACTGTTACTGAAGAAGGATGTGCAAACGAAAGAATTGTATACCTCTCTGTTCTGCAATCTTCTTATTTACATGGATGACTGTATCATTCCAGGAGCAAGATTCTCCTTATCTGTTGCTTTGTTTAGCTGTCCTTTATATCTCTCACACTGACATGCTCATTAGGCAGAAAACTAGGGCAAGGATGGATTTGTTTCAATTAAATGGTAGTTTTTAGAACTGACCTTTTACGGACATTCAGTGTCTACCAGAATACCTTACTTGCGGGTTTTTAAGGTTTACACTCCATAAGTTGTTCCCTAAATATTTTTTCTCATTCAGAAAATGAAAGGGAAGGTCATGCCAGTTAAATCAAGTAACTTTTCCTGCAACTGTCAGCTGCTTTTACACATCAGCAAACAAATTTAACTTAGATGAGAGACTTGGCAATAAACAGTCCATATAATAAACTGGATGTAAACCTGTGCTTTTGACCTCTCCAGCAAGGGACTCACATCAAAACATGCTTGAAGGTTCTTCATGAAGGTCTTCATGATCTGTTCCAGTTTCTTTTGCTACATCAAACCCTGAAGACTTTAACAGGAGGTGGGCTCCATTTTCTTCTGCTGATTTTACCTCTCTAGATTTCTGAGACACAGACCTGCATTAATCACCCCTGGAAGCGCATTCCTTGAACCCCAGGTATGTGGCAGCTGCTTAGGAAGACAGTGTGGCATTCTGGACTTTCTCAAAGGTAATCTGATCCAAGTGGCATGTAAATCTTTGAAGGACTTACACATGCACAGATGAAAAGTTTACTTATAATTATTTAGTGCAAGCATTTGCATCAGCGAGGGTTACTTCTTTAACTAGTGAGCTAGGATTGTTGACCTGTTAGATTCTGAAATGAAGTGAGTAAATTTTTTTTCTATCATTTTACTTATTATATTTGTATGCCAACTTTCCCTTTGCAGACTCAAGGCAGCATCCATCGTATAATATACAATAAATGGAATCAGTCTAAAAATGTAAAACCAATAACTCCTATCTCTAAAACAGGTGGTGACTGGGAGCTCAGAGGAGACAGAAGAGAAGGAGGCCAAAAGTTAGTAGAATCACTAATTACACTAATGCTGCCTCAATCATAAGCCAAGTGAAAGACCTCCACCTTGAAGGCCCTGCAAAATTGCATGAAATCCCAGAAGGCACAGATCTCATCAGGCAGAGTGTTCCATCAGGCTGGGACCAGAGCCGAAGCCAGCTGGACTTCTTTTGGGTTCTCAGCTCATGGCCAAATTTCTAGTAGTTTGGGACTTCTCTGACAAAGTCATTAGTGATTGAATTATCTTAAATAATTGCACTGGACAAGACCTAGTTGATACACTGTTGGTTGTGAAATATTCCTTCTTTGTGGACTTCACCACCACCTGATAGGCATTCATAGGTATCCTAAAGATGTTCTTACCATCTTGTCACAAGTTCTCCACCATCTCAGTTCCTGTTTTCTCCTCAACTTCGAGTTATACCAGGAGGCTAATTTGGCGTGGGCATGGAGAGGACGTTCTGGAAACCAGTTGGATCCGTAAGTCTCCACAGGGAAGCATAAATCAGCTCTCTGCCTATACAGAGAGGGTTCAGCATGTCTAAATACAATGCCTTCAAAGGCATGCCTTCAGGGCATAATGGTCCAACCATAGAAATCAGTCCCTTATCCAACCCCCAAAATAAATCCAGGGTGTGGCCTGCAGGATACATTGGGCCTATTCAAATTTGGAGAGTCCCTGTGCCAGTGTGGAACCAGCATTGTTCACATGGGTGATGAAATCCCCCATGCCCAGTTTGATCCTGCCTCCAGCACACCAGACAGGGCATCAACTGGGGTGTTAGCCGGTGATAGCCAAGCTCTCCTCAGCATCCTGCGTCAACATTGCCACCCCCTCCCTACATCCCTTTGTTCGGGGCTGATGAAGGACCTAGAAACCGGCAGGGCTTTCAGAGCAGCTGCATTCATCGGGCCAAGGAACACGCAGGGAATGTCTTTTGAAGTTGCAATCTTAGGTCATGTTCAAGCTCTACGGAATATAGAGAAGGAATTACATAATGGAAAAATTAAACTGAAACAGATATCAGGATGGTGGACCTTATAGACAAAGAAGTTAGCCATTAACAAATCAAGGTATGGAAGAGCAACTCTGGGAAATTCATGGGAACATAACAGTGAAAAAGAAATGAAATGAATAACATATTTCTTTTGTGTTCTATCACCCTTTTTTAAAAAATCTGAGCTTCCATGCTTTGGAGAAGGGGGCTGAATGTATGTCAAGAGATAAAACTAGAAACTGAGTTTATTTTTTTTTAATCTTGCTTTAAAAAGGGGAAAGGAAAGGTTAGAGGAATAAATGAGGATGAAATACATATGTATGATAAATTTGAATGTATTTAGTTCTTTAGGCGCAAAAGGCCTGCTGTGTATGGGACAGGCCTGATACAGGTACTGATTTGAATAATCACCTGACTTCAGAAGGGGGGGGGTCACTCAGTCATGAGGCTGATTCCTTATTTAGTATGCCCCATATGACCTTCAGCTGGCTTACAAAATAGAACTTCTGCCATTTACAAAGGTTAATGGTAGATATTAAAGAATGTACTGAAAAACATAGCAAAGAAATGTATTGTCAAAGGCTTTTCACAGTTAGATTCAACTGGTTCTGGTGGGTTTTCTGGGCTGTGTGGCCGTGGTCTGGTGGATCTCGTTCCTAACGTTTTGCCTGAATCTGTGACTGGCACCTTCAGAGGTGTATCACAGAGGGAAGTCTATTACACACTGTGTCCAGAGAGAAGGGAATGTTTGGGGTGTATATTGTCCATGTCCCAGGGTGGGGAACCAATTAGTAAGTGTTTGGGTAGAACTTGTTATGCAGAGATGTGGTTGATAGTCTTGTATTGAGGGTGGGGCTTATCAGTCCAGGGAGTGATTCACATTTTCATGCCCTGCAGCAGCAGTAGTATTGGTGAATGCAAATCCTGTGTGTGGGTGGAGTTCAGGGTGTGGCCTGCAGGATACATTGGGCCTATTCAAATTTGGAGAGTCCTATTCAAATTTGGAGAGCAAAGAAAAACTATAATGGCTGAAGTGGGGTTGCCATCCCCCCCCCCCAGCCACCAGTGGGGAATGAGTGGTAAGGCTGTCAGATCCAGGTTAGGAAACTCCTGGAAATTTGAGGATAGAGCCAGGGCTAGGGGAGGACCTCAGCAGAATACAAAGCCATATAGCCAACCCTCCAAAGCATTCATTTTCTCCAGGAGTCCTCCTGATCTCTGTTGTCTGGGGATAAGCTGTAATTCCAAGGGATCCCCATGTCCCCCTGAAAGCTGGAACCCCTAGGCTAAATTTACAATGGAGAAACACCAGTGAATTGCAACCAAAATGGTAAAAAGTCTGGAATCCAAGTCCTACGAGGAGAGACTTAGGGAGCTGGGGATGTTTAGTTTGGTCAAGAGAAGGTTAAGAGGCAACATGATAGCTATGTTTAAATATTTGAAGGGATGTCATGTTGGTGAGGGAGCAAGTAATAAGGAATGTATTGTCAAAGCTCCATTTCCCCTCAAGGTGAAGGAAAACAGATTCAACCTAAACATCAGGAAAAACGTCCTGACAGCGCAGCAGCAGCAGCAGCAGCAGGAGGAGGAGGAGGAGGAGGAGGAGGAGGAGGAGGAGGAGGAGGAGGAGGAGGAGCAGGCAGGGACGTAGGTATAGATTTTTATGGGGGGTTCGGGGGGTTACACCCCCACCCGCCCCTAGGACATGGCCATGCCTCCCCAAGCCCCGCCCCTGGCCTAGCGCTTATAAAAGCAGCTCTCTGAGGTTGGGGATGGCAGACTTCCCTGCCCTGCCCCTCCCCTCAGGGCAGAGGCATAGAGGGAAAATGGAGCCTGGTGCAAAATCTGAGCCCCTCCCCCCCCCGGGCAGCTGCTGTGATGCTGGAATCCACCCCCAAATAGCATCACTTTCAGAACAGTACTTCTGAAAATTGGCCAATTTAGTTCATGCTCATTCTGTCCAGATTGGCCTCCAATCAGCCACGTGCTTTGTCTCGCAAAGGTGTGTAGCAGATATCAACATTTTTATTAATCATCTGCAACAATCCATACTGCAGTCACCGCCCCGTCCCCTCCAAATGAACATATTACTCTCTGGCCTTCCTGCATTTCTGATGTTTCCTTTAATGTATTTTCATTGTGTAATATACCTCATAAATTTGCTTTACTTTTGAGCATTAACTTTGGCCATTTAACTAGCACAGTAAATAGGTTATTGGCAGAAAGGCACAGAATTCATATATAGGGTTGATGCCCTATTTCTTAACCAAATAAAAAGAAATTGCTGGAAGACATATTGAGCCTATCAGTCCCCTGCTGTATTTACAGACTTCAGCCAGAAATTGTATCGAATACGAAATGCCATGCTACACACTTCCTGAAAATTACTTCATTAATCTGTCAGGCTTTACAAAGCTGTCAAAATATTATGCTAGGCTTTCTATTGGTATGTTTTTTTTTCCAATTTCCCTCCTGCATGCAAAACTTCTCATAAACAATCATCAATATTTATAACTTGGATTCCATTTCACTTTATCAAAAGGGGAATATTTAAAACCCTACTTTGGCTGGGAGGCATTTGTCAAAACGGGGATTTCTTGTCACAGTCGCTAAAGCATTTTTTTTTTTTTGGTAGCAATAATTGTTCAGGGCATCCTCTGTCAGACTCTTGAACGTGGAAATAACAGAGACCGTAGGAAAGTCCTAACGCAGTTTATTTCTTACAATGCATAGAGTAACAATAGAAAGCTGGATCTAAGCTAGAGACCTTAGATCCAGAGACTACATCCTTCAAACCACCACCTCCCATTTCGCCTCACACCAAATGTCCCTTACAGTTTCTACAACATTTGCACTACAGAGCTTCAAAGAATCTGGGAACCGTTCGCACCTTCTTGCAGATGAGCTGGCGCCAGGAAGTTGCCAGGAAGGGGAGAGGGAAACAGGAAAGCATTTACAGGAAAACATTTGCAATTCTTACACAGCAAGACATCTGGGCACTGACAGGCTTGGTCCGGACATCCTGAAAGGCAAAAACGGTACTTCTGAAAAGGAATATTTGCATGTCCAGAGTGAATGAACGGAAGGAGGCGCACAGGAGCTTCCAGTGTATGCCTCTGGACTATAGCAAAAGCTGTAGAAGATGACATCCCTCAGAAAGTCAAAACAAAATGGCAACTGTTGCTTGTTGGGCTGTTCTGATATAGAACCTGTTTAGCCCCAAAGTTTAAAACATTCTATGGGGACAAAGCCCAATAGGGCATCATGTAAATTATGGGGATTTGATGTCTAAGAAGAAGAAGAAGGAGGCGGAGGCGGAGGCGGAGGCGGAGGAGGAGGCGGAGGAGGAGGAGGAGGTCAACCTTGAGACTACATTCCTTCATCTGCCAGCCCAGACCAGTTCGTATCTCCTTCTTAACCTTGCTGCGTGCTTGCCATCTCTGGCTTCTATACTGTGTGAATCTCTGTCTTGGTGGGAATAGTGGGATGGGAAAGCAGGGTTGTTTTGGGCTGGGATTTCCGCAGGAAAACGTTTGCCCGTAAAAGCGGCAGCTGGGGAGAGTCTGATCAGATTCCGCATTGTCTGTAGAAGATCATGATTGCCAGTCAATAAAGAGCTTTTAAAGTTACTGTTGGCCTGGACATTTGCAAACACCAAGACAACTTCAACAAGAAAGAAGAGACTCTGAGAATTAACAAAGCTTGGCTACCAGTACTTAAAAACACCAGAATTAAAGGCCAAGGGAATGCTAAATTCATGGACAATGAACTCCACTCAGACACAGGATTTGCAAATGCCAATTGTAAGGAATTCCATAGAAGCAGAAATAAAAGGCTTTTTGGGTGCAAAAGTCCGTTTATTAAGACATCTTAGAAAGCTCACGTACACGTAGTGGCAGGAATGACTCTTCCCGCCAGAGGCACAGGTTATAACACCATTCACCCCATCCCCCCTTCCTGCTTCCCATGGGAACGGAGTCCTCATCTCCCGCGCAAAGATAAAGTCTCCGCCGAAGAAGCTGGCCCATCGCCCGGGCTGTGGAATGCACTCAAGGTTACTTCACCATCAACACCATTGAATCCTTTACACTAATACTGCTGCTGCTGCAGGGAATGCAAATGCAACTACAAATGTAAATGAACTGATAACTTCACCTGCAATACAATGCACTCAATCACACCTTTGCATAGCAAGTTCCACCCAAACACTTAGTGATTGGTTCCCCACCCTAAGACATGGACAATATATACCCCACTAAACATTCCCTTCTCACTAGACACAGTGTGTAACAGACTTCTCTCTGCAATACACCTCTGAAGATGCCAGCGACAGATGCAGGCAAAACGTTAGGAACAAGATCTACAAGACCACGGCCACACAGCCCGGAAAGCCTTCGACAATACAAATGTGATAGTAGTTTGGTTGATTCAGAAGCTGTTCCAAGAGTGTTTATCTCTGCTGAGGATCTCATTACTGTACCTGGAAACCAGCTTTTGAGAAAGAAAGGAGGGATGGGATGGCAGTTCCATGGAATCTTAAGCAGCCTCATTTGCATCTTATGCAAAATATTTGTTAATTATGCTACTCAGCTGAAGGTGAGCATTCTTCAACACTGTTCTTGCTCCCAGCCACCATATGAAGAGTTGCTTGGTCCCCCTTGGCCAGGGGATGGAGGGGTAGTGTTTCCATCTCCAGATTGGGCAGCTCCTGGAGATTTGGGGGTGGAACCTGGGGAGGGCAGGGATAATGCCACAACATCCACCGTCCCAAGCATCCACATTTATTTGTTTGTTTGTTTGTTTGTTTATTGTTTCAATTTCTATACCGCCCGATCCCCGAAGGGCTCCGGGCAGTGAACAACATAATATAAAACATAAAACAGGAGCAAATCCAATACAACACAATACATAGGCTCCATCAATAAAACATCTTAAAATACATAAAAACAGCGGCTAATAATTAACATTTAAACAAAAGGCGTCCAAGCCTCAATTTCAACCCACCCCAAAAGGGGGACGGCAGGCCCCTCAATATGCGGGCTCTGATGTACCAGTGCCAGGGCTAGGAGCAGTAGGGGGCATCAGTTTTGGGCAACTGATCCCAGTAGTCTAAAATGAGCTATAATTTCATGGGATGCCCAGGTGCCACCTGGAGGTGGGCATCCCTACAGCACAGACCACACAAGGTGGGGGGGAAATGTGGGAGTTGGCTCACGGGAGATCTCCACTGGCTGAGCGTGTGGGCAGAGATGAGGGCAGACTCTGCGTCCCCCCTGCCTTTGGGGTAAGCCCCCCCCCCCTCCGACATGTATTTTTTGGTTTGGCTTCATTTTCTGTTTAACACATACCTATATATGAAAGAAAGAGGAGTGCGGGCTCACCTCTTTCTTGCAACTTAACCGAGAGAACAGGGTTCAAATCCAGACACGCTGAAACCGCTGGCTTTTTCAAGGTTTTTTTTAAAAGAAAGCAAACAAAGGAAAAGGAAAAATAACAGAAAAATGACTCGAGTTCCAAGAGGAAGCTTTCGCGTGTCCCTTGCTGGTCTGAAGGCTGAATTGGAATGAGCCGGAGTCTCTCCCCAATTCCTGTGATCTGAGCTATGCGGCCTCTCGCCTCCTTTTGGGGGCCAGGTCAACCTTCTTGGTCTGACAGGCCGGGTTTCAGAATGTGGCCCCGGAGAATCTGATTTCCATTGTAGAAACATAGGCACAGTTTTATAGCTTTTCTACAGGGCAAGGGTCTCATAGTTCATGACTTTAGCCAGGCCATGCAAAGTCCTTCTTCACACTATGATACCCCTTCTTTCACCCATAGAACTGCACTTCCATTTATTTCCCAGGCAACTGAATGACAGGCGCATTGAGGGGCTCAGATCTTTAAGGCACTTAGAACAGCCAGGTGAAAACAGGTATTACTCCTCAAATATCTTCTAAGTCTGGCATTGCCAAACCTCGTTGGGACCTAGAGATCTCCCAACTTTATACCTGATCTTCAGACTACAGAGGTCAGCTCCCTGAAGAAGACAGCCACCCCAGTGGGTGTCCCTTATGTCATTATCCCTCACTGAGGTCCCTCTCCTGCCCAAGCTCCACCCTCCCCAGGTGCCACCCCCAAATCTCCAAGAAGTTCTCAACCTGGAGTCACCAACCCTACCTGAGTCCAAAGAGGGTGTCATCCCTGCAGAAGCATTCCAAAACTATCTCCTTTCTCGAGAAAATCTTTTATTGCGTATTAACAGATCAGTTTCTGCAAAGGAGCCCATGGGACCAAAGAACTTTCACCTCCTTTTTAAAATGTCCTGTTTATCATCCTGAATGAGCGGCACAGAAATCGGAAGCTTTGGACATCAGCACTTTCTGCCAATCGGTCAGAAGTGGCCATTGCTCTTGGCGGGGAAATGATCCCGGAGCATATTTATTTGTTCATTCACTGAGCCGGGAGTCTCTCGCTGGGGCAGGCAGCGCAAAGAGGGGCTCCGGAGCAGAAATCAGCAGCAGTCCTAAGATGGTTGATAAGTCATTCTTCTGCCTGGTACAGTCACGGTTAATGTCTGCTGCAACATCGGAGCCGGCTTCCAACGGTCCAAGTTTTTCACTTCCAACTTTTCTCTCTCCAGTTCTTGCTGTTTCTCCTTTACACGGAAAGGCACACTAGCATTTGTGTGTGTGTGTGTATTGGGAAGAAAAACAAACAAGGCAACTGTCAAGCTGAACCATCACAGCAAAGATGCTTTTCTACATCCACAGGTTTCAATCACACATTATCAAAGTCAACAAAATAGCCCACTATCAGCATCTGTTGATAGATTCACAGCCCCTTTACAGCAAACATTCAAGGCAAACTGAGAAGGTCCCCGAAGCAGAGGCCTACCGGGCCTAAAGGGTGCTCAGGGGCACGACCGCTTCCCTGCACCCCCACCCCCCTGCCCAGCCCCCTGCCCCTTCCTGCGCCCCACTCATGGGAGCCAGCAGGGAGGGCGGGGGGGGGGTGCCTCAGATGGCAGCAGCTGGCTTCTGGGCTGGGTGTCCTCCTTGGCCAACTTGCACTTTCTCACACTAACTGCAGTCACAACTGCCCACACTGATGACGCACCTTTCCCCCAGTTGTGTTGGGCTGGTGGGTGCCGGTTGAAGTGTCTCTGCCATGGCCCCAGGAATGCTGATCAAGGCAAGTGACTGGTTAAAGCTGAATCACCTTAACCCCCACCCCAAAGCCATATCAGTTTTTTTGGGGGGGGTTAATTTACAGAGCCTGGGTGCCCCCCCTAAAGCTGGACATGATTCGGCTTTTTCAGCCTGGGCGGGGGGGTGGAGAGCAAGAGCTTCGGCTGAATGCTGGAGGGCCATGTCCCAGGCCTCTGCAGACTGGGGCAACAGCAGAGCTCCGGCTGGACGGTGGCCTCCTCCAGCCCAGACAACTGCACCTCCCCCAGCCCCTCCCCAGGACTGTGGCCCAAGCCCACCTGCAACCATCTCTTTTATTTGGTAATATTCAGGTGTGGGGTTCAAAAACATTTTTCTGTAAAAAGTTGAATAGGCTGTCCTGTCAGGAGTGCGCCGGTTGTGTGTTCCTGCTTGGCAGGCGGTTGGACTTGTGGTCTTTTCTAGCTCTACGATTCTATTATTCTACAGTTGATTGTTATTAGCTTTATTCTGCTTTACCAAAATTTCTGGATTTTAAAAACCCAAACCCAAAATTTACCAAACAAAATCCAATATGTTGAAGCCATCCCAGCCACAGGTCCACTCACTGTCCTCCAAGTGTGCATGCCAGCTGTGTAGTGCCACCTGTCCCCTCACTAGGGGACAGGTTCAGGCAGACTGAGACCCCCCCCCCAGTGCTCCCCCTGTGATCCTGGGGTCTAGGACAAGTGGCAAACTATGGCTTGCTCAGTTGTGCCCCCCCCCCCCCAGGTATCCATTACTTCTGATGCTAGCTGCCATCACTGCCCACGCAAGAACTAAGCCCTCTGCCCAGTGTCTTTGGGACAGAGGAGGGAAGTCAGAGGAGTCATAAGCAACAGAAACCCAGTGTGTGTGAAGGTGGGGGCCCCATCTGACAGTACCTGCCTGCAGCCCATCCCTCCCCCCCCAGTCCCCCTTTGCAGTTTATATGTGTGGTCTATCATTATTGGATATAGAAGCAAACCAACCTGATTTCAATGGATTGTTCAGAATACTTTGGTTGCAAAACTTTACCATTTAATTTTTTTCTAGGCTTGATAAAGCAATAAACCTGAAAGGGTGGAGATGTGAATCTGAGGGATCCAAATGCCACATTATTTAAACTGGGTTCCAGCTCCACCATGGAGCTCAGGGGAGGGGTGTGGCTCAGGGGAAGAGCCTCTGCTTTGCCGGTTCAGACCCCGGCATCTCCAGTTAAACGGAACAGGCAGGAGAGGATTGGACAGACCCCGGAGAGCGGCTGCCAGGCTGAGCGGACCAGGCTGAGCTTGCTGGAATCAGCCTAAGGCAGCAGACAGAGGGGCTTGTTGCGTACATAACAGACTTACTTTTTCATGAGTACAACAAGGCCAGTGATGCTTGGGGGAACGGGAAGAGATCCACACATGGCCCTCAATAACAAGGTGAGGTATGGGTAGAAAAGGGGTTAAGTGACTCTGTGCTGAGCTGCACGTGCACAAATGTTATGAAATGCTCAGAACTGTGAAAATGGTGAGTCTTTTCAAAAAGCAGTGTGCTGTATAATCCTGGGTCCTGAGAAGGTCAGGAGAAAGGTTGGCACGTGAATAATCTGATCTTTTAAAAAATAATAATATACCTCCAACTCTCCGCACATCAGACTGAAATCCCTGGGGACGGGTCCTGTTTCATGTTCCAAAACACAAAGGTATATCCCGCTAATACAAAAGGCTCAATATTAAAGTGCACAGTGCGTTTATCTTGCTAGTGTGGTTTCTAAACATCCACTTATCACTATACCTAACAGACTACTACTATTAACTACTGCCTCATTTTAACACATAACAAATACTTATTACCAAACATACAACTCTTACTTATGACATACAATTAAGACATAAAATTAAATATACAAACATACAAGAAACCATTAAGAATGTAGAGGTTTGGGGTGTCAGCCCTTCACTCATCAGTTTGTGTCATCCAGTTATTTTAGCTTCCTCCTCTTCTTGGACCATGAAACCAAAGCAACTCAATTGTCCATAACAAAATTCCAATTAGGCACAAGTCTTGGAGGCCATCCAAGTGGAAGGCTTCTCTCTTCTCTCCATCAGAGCGTCTAAAACGGGTTCCGTGGTATGTTCCACGTTCTCCAAAAAGCAGTTCTCTTCAGTAGAAGCTCAGCATAAGGTAGTCAATCATTTGATAAGGGCATCGCGTGCTGCTGAGCCGCCTGACTGAATTGGAGTTACCAGTAATTGAGTTGTTTTGGTTTCATGGTCCAAGAAGAGGAGAAAGCTAAAATAACTGGACCACATAAACTGATGAGTGAAGGGTGTCAGCTGACACCCCAAACCTCTACATTCTTAATGGTTTCTTGCATATATATCTTTGTGTTTTGGAACTTGTCCTGTTTTATGTTCCCATTCAGCTGATCTTCAACGGTGAGAAGTTCAAACCACCACAGGAGGGAGATACTAACCAGCTTCCAGAATTACTCAGGAGGAGTTTCCTATGCAGGCAAAGGGGTTTCACTATACAAAATTATCCATAAAGTTACTTGGAGAAATGATTAGGGACTGTGGGCTACACTATTGTCTAAAGCTTGCCATAATTAGAATCCTGCTATGTATTTTTTGCATCATTTTATGTGTGATATCAATGCTTGGGCTTTGCTTCAGTTCTGTTTTTAGATTCTGGCTGGTCCTGCATGTCCTAATGTCCTGTCCTGTTGGTTGTATTTATGTAATCTGACTTGCATCCAAGTTGAGAAAGGCAGACTATGAATAACTTTAACAAAACTTAAATAGATAAAATAAATACATACATAAATTTTGAGGGAGTAAAATCTAGTCTGAAAAAGCATTCCACACATTTCAAAAGAAAAAAATAAATGTCTCATAGAAGTTTTCTTTTCTTTTTTGTGTTCCCTTGAATTGCTACTGGAAAACACCAGAAAAGAAGCCCTCAAATTTTCATGTGATAAATTTTGAATGTATACAAATGTCTTAAAAAGCATTTCACTCTTTTTTCAGAAAAATATTTTTCAGAGGGAGTTTTTTCACTGCTGCCCAAAGTCTCCTAATTTTTTCATCAGAAAAAAAAATGAAAATAAGTCCTTACAAAATACATTTCCATTCTGGGCCTTCACATCTCTATTCCCAAACCCAAATCACATATGCTCACTTTTATTCCACACTTTTAAACACTGTAACTGTAAAGCCATCTTATTTTTTACTTTTTATCCTAGTTGCCTTTCCCAATTAGGATTTCTCATCAAATTGAGATAATGTGTGTGCATGTTTAGTGCTGTCATGTTGCTTCTGATTCACAGTGACCACATGAATTAATGCCCTCCCAAAGGTCCTCTTGCGAACAGCCTCACAGACTGAGGAGCCCCGGGGTTTCTTGGTGGTGTTAATCCACCTCCTGTAGGACTGTGATCATTTTTCTCCTTGGTATTTTTTGGGCTCAACTTTAAAAGAAGTTTTTGAAAAAGCTGGAAAAAGCCAAATCTTCAGTCCCTTTTAAATGTTTTGGGTTTTTAAAGCCAAACTCAAAAAACTCCAGGCCATGGAGCTGAATGCAGGGATTTGGTGACTTGGTCCCTGCATGCAGTTCTGCTAGCTGCCTCTCTGCCGAAACCTGAAAAAGGTGGAACACTTTTCAGGTTTTTGGGGTTGGGCTATTTGGCTCTGCTAAACAGCCGGGGTGTGTGTGTGTGTGTGGTTTTTCCCCCCCAGCTAGCCAAGGACATTGTAGCAGCGTCTCTTTGGCCCCTTCCGCACACGCAAAATAATGCGTTTTCAAACCACTTTCACAACTGTTAGCAAGTGGATTTTGCCATTCCGCACAGCTTCAAAGAGCACTGAAAGCAGTTTCAAAGTGCATTATTCTGCATGTGCGGAATGAGCCTTTGAGAGCATTTGCTTGCCAAGACAGGAGTCTTGCTCAAAGAGATGCACCACCCCAGGCTTGTGGCATTACTGCTAGAAATACATAGGAATGTGATTCAACACAAGTCACTTTGGTTATCAGGATGGTTTATAGTTTCAAACTAAAGAAAGCATAGGAATGTGATTTAACTCAAGCTACGTTGATAAGGAGGCTTTGCGCCTTGAAGAAAAATCCTTGAAAGCAGACTTTTTATCGCAAAAATTGCTTGGCTTCCAGAGTCTTGTTTACTATTGGACTAATTATATTTGACTCTCAGCATCTTGTTTAGAATGAGATTAGAATATTAAGAGATGTTATCTTGAATGGAGATATGTTTTTCTTCCTGTGTTCTGAGTTCTATTGTAATTTGAATGCTTTAAATAATAGGCGATTCTTGTTTTTAATTGCACTGTGACACTTCATTATAAATGTCATAAATACTTGTGGGTTGTCTTTTTGTGTGCAGCAGGGAGTGAACTGCATTTGTATTTCACTTGCACTTGCCACTCCTGGTTTTTTTTTAGTTTTTTCCTCCAACTCATTATCCAAACGCACAGCCTAATTTCTCCTGTTGGGTCCGACTGGCTTCAACTTTTCCTAGCACAAGTGTCTTTTCCAGTGACCTGCCGTCTCATAAATAGCCTCAATTTAGTCATTTTAGTTTCTAGGGACAGTTCCGTCTTGATTTCATACCCACTGATTTGTCTTTTTCGTAGTCCGCTGGGTCTATAAAACTGTCCTCCTGCACCAATTTCAAAGAAATCTACTTTCTTCTGGTCAGCTTTCTTCATTTTCTAACTTTCACTCTGTTATGGCTCAGCCTGCTCTGGCTGGGGACCCCTGGGAGGAAGATGGAGAGGAGGAGGGGGAAGTTTTGGTTCCAGATTCCCAGGCACTGCCTGTAAATGCAGGACCTGAGCAGTCAGTAGTTCCTGCAGGGCCAGGTCCACAGCACTACAGGCAGACCATTCAGGCTGGGATCAACAGCCAGGTCCTAGCTCTGAGATTCCCCAGCTAGGGTCTAGCTCTGAGACCCTTCAGTCTCGGGATACTAAGCCAAAGTCACCCCACTTGACTCCAGAGCCCCAGGAGCAACTCAGGAGGAGACTACGTGCTAGTTTACAGCAAAGGAGATGCAGCAGCAGGTTAGCACCTATGGGCGAGCTGGATGAGATGCAAAGTCTTTGCAGGAGCCAGACTAGAGGAACCCAGCTGCAAGAGGGCATCGCACAAGGGAATGGGAGGCTGGCTATGAAAGAGAGGCTGCAGTTGAGCTAGCTCAGGGGTAGGGAACCTGCGGCTCTCCAGATGTTCAGGAACTACAATTCCCATCAGCCTCTGTCAGCATGGCCAATTGGCCATGCTGGTAGGGGCTGATGGGAATTGTAGTTCCTGAACATCTGGAGAGCCGCAGGTTCCCTACCCCTGAGCTAGCTTGTGGCAGCAACTTTGTGCTTCAGTTTTCAGGTTACGGTTTCTACCCTTGCCTTGGTTCCAGGCTCTGTGTACTCATTAAACAACTGAACCTGCTAAGACCTGTGTCTGGGTTATCTTTGGTTCCTGAAGACTATGACACAAACCCAGGCCGTTTCCCCACTCACCTTTTGTTGCGCGCTACTCACTCCAAGTAACATGTGGTCCACCGGCACTCCCCACTACAGGAGCGGCAACAACGCAGCTGCCCCGATTCTACCCCTCTCGTGACCCCTCAGCGCGCGTCAATTCTGTTCCTGTTTAGAACAGCACCTTTTGGAAAACCCCGCGCAGAGCGCGGGGCAGTGGGGAAGTCTGGGGGGGGTGACTCTGGGTTTGAGTTTCCCACCCCTGGTAGTGACATGGAGCCTTTTGCGCAATAAGGAAGCAGTGGGCTGTGCGCAAGCGCGCAGCCTTTTTTTTTTATTTCGGGGAACAGAGATCGACGTGTATTTGACCCTACGTTGCAACATAGGGTCATTCATATAGCAATGCAAGGGAGCACTCACTGAAAGCCTAGTATTTATCCCTATCTGCTGTTAGAGTTTCTGTGGCTTAACAAGGTAATGCACCCTTCTGTCCGCTTGTGCTGCAATGTGAAAGCTCATCAGTTCTAATCCCGCTAGGGATGGCTTATTTTTTTTAAAGAAAAAAATAGTCTATGAAGGAATTGGGGCTGATTTTTGACCAGACAAGTTTTCTTCTGTTTAGGCTGAAAGCAGCGTGATTCTGATACACTGGTCTCACTGTTATTTAGGTTTACTCAAAACACACCACAATGAATTTCCACAGTTTCTGTCCCCAGCGTGATCATGAAGCCACAAGTGAACAACCAGGAAGTTCAGCAAATTTTCACGCTGCAACGTGCTGGCCAATCAAAAGACAGCACCAAAGCAGGGAAATCGCATTGGGCAGCTTTGTGATGACGTGTACAAGTGGGGACGTTTCAACGTGGATCCCAGGAAGGAAAAATGAAAAAAAATTAAAAAGGGTTCAGCCTCCAAAACGGGACTCCAACCAATCATAACAGAGACCCGCCCTGCCGATCGCTGCAGAAAGCGGGGCCGTGGGGAGTGCTGCTTCTAAAAAAACGCAGCAGAAAGGTGAGTTTCCCTAATGGATAAACTGCAGTGGGGAACATTAACCCGCACTCGACAATGCCGGGTTCTTACGAGCCCGGTCTGCCTCCACTTTCACTTCTGAAGTGGGGAAACGACCCCTGGCACAGTGATAGGGAATACTGTGGCATAAATTAACCTGATCTTGATTACCAGGGACACATATTGAAGAATCTTTACTAGCTCCTTCATGGCAGCCCTTCCCAGCCTCAAACTCCTTCTGATTTCTCCCCCTCTGGGCTGATTTTCGATTTCAATTTGCTCCTTGTCCATCTTGAAGTTGAGTAATTGCCCAATAGTCATTTCTTTCGCCTTCTTGATGCTCAGCTGAAATCCTGCTTTTGCCTATCATTGTTTTATGTCTTCACCTTTCTCTGCCAGTAAAGTGGTGTCATCCGCATATCTCAAACTGTTAACGTTCCTTCCTTGAATTTTCTCTTCATCTAAATCTAATCCAACTTCCCTTATGACAAGTTCTGCATGTAGACTGAAGAGATATTTTTGCCAGCTGGAGTCTGTTTCTCCATACTCAGCCCTAACAGTAATCTTGAATAGTGTTGGGATAATGGGAGGCAGATATCATAGTTTTGCTGTTGCATTTGGGTAAAGCCACTGTTCTTGGATTTCTTAAGGTGGGAGCCCATTCTAAATTTACTTGGGGGGGCACCTTGCAAAGTAACTCTGGATTATTTCCCCCCGTCCATAACATAAAATGCAGGTATCTCACACCAGTTAGTACTGGATGAGTTGATATTCAAGTTTTTCACATTTAGCACGGATAAGCATGGAAGGGAAAGTGCACAACATAACCTGGTCTCATCAGATGTCAGAAGGTCAGCAAGGTCAGGACTGGGAAGGAAGGAAGACTCTGCAGAGGAAAGCTGTGGTGAATCGCCTGCTTCTCCCTTGTCCTGAGGGCCCTGCCGTGGCCATCCCCTGAAGAGCGATGAATCCTCAGGGGATGAGCAGAGCCCAGGAAGCCCAGGCCAGATTGGGAACCCACAAGGGCGGGGCTTGGAGCAGCCAGAGCCCCTGCAGGCGCAACAGGCAGGTCAGAACTCAGACGTGCCAGAAGTGCCCGAAGAAGCAGGCCATGCACCCATCCCTGTCCCAGCTGAAGAAACTCCACCCCCTTGCCCACCTGAGGCCACGTGTCAGAAAAGGCAGGGGCAGAGGGAGCTGTTGTGTGTTAGACGAAGGAGCGCGCGCCTGCCAGCTCAGAGAAGGCGCCTTCTGCAGCAGGGGAGGCAGAATCTCCCAGGATGAAGCCTAACATGCCGGAAGTGCCTATATCAAGCAGGTTCACAGAGTATCCCGGCCTGGACACAACAAAGAAGAAGAAGAAGAGTTTGGATTTATACCCAACCTTTCTCTCCTGTAAGGAGACTCAAGGTGGCCGACAAGCTCCTTTCCCTTCCTCTCCCCACAACAGACCCCTTGTGAGGCAGGTGGGGCTGGGAGAGTTCTGAGAGAACTGTGTCTAGCTCAAGGTAATCCAGCAGGAATGTGTGAATGGGGAAATAAATCCAGTTCTCCAGATTAGAATCCACCTGCTCTTAACCACTGCACAATGTGAATACTGCAACGCTTCCTCTGACTTGTGGATTCTGCCCATTCTGACTGGACTTCTGATGCTGAAACCTGACTCTCAAACTGTACTCAGCTCCCTGCTGTAACCTGATATCTAAAGCCGGGACAAGCCGCTTATCACAGTCGCCATAAGTTGGTGGCAACTTGATGGCACATACATATAGATATAGCATTGTTGACCAACAGAAGTTGTCGTGTGTGGCCTGTCACCAATCTTGCAGAGGCAAAGCCAGTTTCGCTATCCAAGCACTCCAGAGCCTCCTCTCCCAGCTCACCCTTCTCTTCGCCCTCCCTCCTGGTCTTGTGACCCCATTTGGTGCCTGCTGCTTCCATTTGTCACTTGGAAGATCTCTCAGCAGCTACCAATGCAGGGCACAAATAACAATAAAAGCACCAAATAAAAACTTAAAATGGCAGAACAACTGCCAATACTGACAGGCTAATACCACTAAATCCAATGCTACTTACATACCTAGGAACTCCTGGCAAGTGTTCAAGGGGAATAAAAGTATCGGATTTCTTTTTACGTGTGGCACTGTTAAACAGAGAGGAAAAGAGGTCATTGTGATGGCATGACTTCCAGTACAGAACATTTATTATGGTTAGAGTTGCCAGGTACCCCCTGGTAACTGGTAGAAGGTGGGGCAGGAAGTGGTGGGTTTTACCCGCAGCAAACTGAGGCCTAGGCCCCTACCAGTGGCAATTTGGCAATGTCACTACTGGTGTGTACCAGGAGTGAACATCAGTGCCCTGGGGATGCTCTGATATTTGGACCAGCAGAATAAATTGTCCATGAGCACAGTGACTAGATATGTCTACATGCATCTCCAATGCTTCCTGCTGTGCCAGTTAGATCTATGATCTGATAATGACTCTCTCTGATCAATTTCCCCCTTTCCCTTCGGTAATTTTCTGCATAATAATGAAGAAAGTTCTTTTCTTTCATTGCATCCACGGATGTGAGCTTTGACTCACAAAAGTTCATGTTGAAATATGCTGTTAGTTCTGAATACAACAAACTAACACAGCAACCCATCTCTAGAATTCAAGTATTTAAAACATTGTTAAGCCCCAAAAAGAGGTAGAACAATTTAATTTGTAAAGAATCACCTCCCAAAATTCACTGGAGGCATCGTTGATGCCATTTTGTAGAAGTCTTTACTTTGCTCTGGGCACACGTACGGATGGTCTCCAGGGGTCACCAACAGAATGCCATTTCTGGAGTCAATTTCTGTCACTATAATTACAGACAAAGAAGAAGAAAAGAAAAAATTGGCTTTATACCCCATCTTTCTCTCCTGTAAGGAGACTCAAGGTGACTTACAAATTCCTTTTCCTTCGTTTACCCACCTTGTGAGGTAGGTGGGGCTGAGAGAGGTCAGAGAGAATTGTGACTAGCCCAAGGTCATCCAGCAGGAATATAGGAGTCCGGAATCACATCTGGTTCAACAGATAAGCCTCCACCACTCAGGTGGAGGAGTGGGGAATCAAACCAGGTTCTCCAGATTAGAATCCACCTGCTCTTAACCATTACACCATGCAAACACAAGCAAGTAAGACACCAAGAGCACCGTTTGATATTCCCTTAGGACACATTGCTCTCCTGCATGTGCCGGCACCCCAAATCTGTAAAACTGTAAGGAATTCCATAGAAGCAGAAATAAAAGGCTCTTTGGTGTAAAAGACCGTTTATTCAGACATCTTAGAAAGCTCATGTACACGCAGTGGCAGGAATAAGATCTCCCGCCAGAAACACAGGTTATAACTCTGTCCATCCCATCCCCTCGGTAGTTCCCATGGGGAGCGAGGTCTCATCTCCTAGCAGAGATAAGGTCTCCGCCGAGAAGCTGGGCCCATTGTCGCCGGTTATTGGAATGTAGTCAAGGCCGAAGGCTGACTGCCCCCCCTCTCATCAACACCATTGAATCCTTTACACTCTGCCTCCCTTAAAAGACCCTCCCCAGGGTTTTGATAGGAAGAAGCGTGATTGGAAAGCAGAAATAAGGGTGGGAATCAACTATTTTCCGGAATAAACCCATTGATTATGCCCAGAGGAATACCCCACGCAAGAGATTCGCTAAATATTATGTTGCGTTTAGATTAAAGCGAGAGTCCATGGATGGCGTCAATTTAAGTGAATGCTTGTGGCCATCAATAATAGTCGGTGGGGGCCTCCGCCAGTCGTGCCGAGCATCGAGGAAAGGGGAGCCTCCCTTTGAGTAAAACTGGAATGGAAGACAGGATGAAGATGTTACTTACTAAGAGATTTAGAGCCAAATCCAATCGGTCAGCGTGACATCATTAATCACTTTAGTAATCTGAAAAAGGTCCCCGCGAATCTTTTGCCCTAGTTTAAGAAAATTTACGCTACTGCGTCTCTAAAGATTTTGGTAGACAAATACGCGAAGCTCACACGCAGAGGGAAATCCGAAGCGGTGCTTATCCATTGCAGCTTTGGGGAGTCTTTAGCCTGTTGTAAAGACAGTCTGGACCCGTTTTCCACCCTGACCAGAGATGAAATCCATTGTTGTTGAAACTGGAGGATCGAACTCTTTCGCCGGGTAATTAGTTCGCGACAGCGGCGGGGAAGGCGCACGGACCACAATTTCGGAAGGGGTTTTTTGTACTGCTATGAACCGCATTGTTATAGGCATTACTTTCTGCAAGCGGAATTAGCTTCGCGCAATTGTCTTGGTGGTAGTTGGTGCGTAACAAGCGTGAAATACTCGCTCTAGGGTTCTGT
This sequence comes from Sphaerodactylus townsendi, assembly GCF_021028975.2. Lineage (NCBI taxonomy): Eukaryota > Metazoa > Chordata > Lepidosauria > Squamata > Sphaerodactylidae > Sphaerodactylus > Sphaerodactylus townsendi. The sequence continues at coordinate 190,606,824 of NC_059425.1, forward strand.
TAAGTTCTCTCGATCTCAACCGTCACTTTGAAGGCGTGGTAGAGGCCGCACAGCTGCGAGGCTGACTAACAACCCTAGAAAAGCTTTCCAGAACTTTGAAATGAATTGGGGTCAAAGATTGGGATGACCACCTTTTAACGGGCGAAGTGCAGGCGGTGAGACATGCTGAATGAACAGACGCTGGCTTAACTTAGGAGCGGGAGGGGATGGAAAGCACATGGAATAAAATGGGCTTATTTAGAAAATAAGTCCACCACCACCCACAAAGACCGTGTTGCCATGACTTTCTGGCAAATCTGTAATAAAATCCATGGAGATGACTTCCCAGAGGCGAGGGAGGCCACCGGAGAAGGTTTCAACAGACCATGGGAGGCTTTCCCCGAACGTCTTGCAGCTTCTGCACAAACAGAGCAACCTTTTAATATACGTCTCTCTCAATGTCGCTAGCATCGCTAGCGCCACAGGTATTGGACGGCGGGCCAAAATGGGAGTTTTAGAAAGCCAAAATGTCCAACTGGCGGGCATCATGGCAGGCCTCGAACCTGCTGGCGGAGGAGGAGAGGCACGCGTGCCAACAACTCACGCCATGCGCCGTCTCTAAGCATAGTGGGGGTAAGCCTTCCTCCGCCCGAGCTGGCGGTAACCCGCCTCCTCGAAGTTCCCGTGAGGGAAAGGAGAGAGACCAGCGGAAACTGGAAATGGGCGGAGAAGGAGGAAGTGGATGTCTGAACCCGGTGACAGCCAACCCTAATTGGGAGGGAGAGAACAGTGTAGCGGAATGTCCGGTAAAGCTGGCTCCACCCCTCCCGGTAGGCCCGGCTGAGGCGCATCAGCATAGCTTTGTGGTTTTCGAGGGAAAAAAATGGACCGCGTGAAAAGAGAAACGAAAAGAAATGCGGCCGCGAACGGTTGCTTCAGCGGACATCTTGAGGGGGGGGTGGAAAGAGGCTGACCCAAAGTTCTTGTGGATCCCGACCAAACTTTGAAAAAAAGGTGTTTAGCCCCTCCAACCAGTGGCGTAAGTGGAGAGTGCTACTTTAATGACGCCAGTCTCTTTATCCCCTACAGTCCAGTTGAGAGTTCAGCACCGAGAATTTCTTTGATAAATAAGCTACGGAACCAACCTATCATCTTTATTTTCTCTGCAACAGGGCTGCCCTGCAGCTTTGTCCGGAGCATCCGGTGAACCTAAGCGAGGAGATCTGGGGTCAGGGTGCGCTTTAGGATAGGTTCGGTGGTAAAAGCAGACTTTAAAAGCTGAAAGGCTGTCCTGACATTCTTCGGACCAGGAAAGGGGGGGCGGGCTTGGCGGACAGTGGATCTCTTTACCCTTGAATATGGCATAAGAAGTCTGTGAGAGGGAGAAGTCAGTTCAGCGAGGTAATTGGGGTATAAAGTCACGCGATAGAAATTAGCAAAACCTAGAAAAAGATTGGGAGTTCTTTTAGGTTGGTGGTAGGGAGATGCGACCATTGGAGGACCGTGATCAATCTTAGCAGGATCCATTTTTTAGGCCCCTCAGCTGAGATCCGTAAACCAACAAATAGTCAATAGAGATTTGGTGGAAACAGCACTTGGAAGGTGGCAAAGAGAGGGGTTGTTGAGCAAAGCGTTTCAATACTTCCCGAACCAATGCTTACATGCTCCTCCCATGGTTTGTGAATAAATTAAAGCGTCATCTAAGTACACCACCACTACTCCCTTGTACAATAAATCATGGAGAAACCGTTGATAAGGGCCATAAAAGCTCCAGGGGCCCCTAACTTAACCCGAATGGCATTATTAAGCATTCAAACTGTCCAAACTTTGTAAGTTAAATGCAGTCAAGTGCCTTCACCAACCTTCAGCAATTCCTGACCCTGTAGTAAGCTTCTCTCAAAATTCAACTTAGTAAAGAATCGTCCTTTGCCCAATGCGTCTAAAAGGTCCTTGGATCAAAGGCAAAGGGGTTTATTGGACAGGGGAGACTGGGCATTGAGACCTACATTAATCAGTGCAGAGTCAGTAAAGAGCCATCTTTCTTTTTTTTTACAAAACAATACAGGAGCAGCATGTGTGTGTTTGGTGGCCGCCCGTATGAACACCGATGGCGGGTTCTTGTCTAGAAACGCACGTTCCTTCTCCTCATTGGGACTCATGCGGTAGGATTCTACCTTTGGGCAGTTAAGCCCTGGCTGTAATGCGATTTTGCAGTCAGTGTCTCTATGGGGTGGCAACTGATCGCATTCTTTAACTCCTGAAATACTCTGGCTGAATCTTGGTGCGCGCCGATTGGGATGCGGTAGAATGGGAACTGTCGCTGATGAAGCCAGGGGGGGGTGTCAGGAGAAGTCGAAGTTTTCCCCAATTCATGTGTTCCCGAGGCGGGAAGTCAGTGAATTCCAAGATCCTTTCTTTCCAAAGGAATTTTTGGTTCATGCAACAATAACCATGGCATGCCCAGAACTATGGAGGTGTTTGAAGCCACTGGCGCCAGAATAAAACTAATTTTTCTCCCAATGGTCGGCGAGCGGGAGGAGACCCGGTTATGCGTTTTTGAACTGGGCGGTCCTTCGGCCCTTTCGAAGGACTGTCAGATCCATTTGGGTGAATGGTATGAACTTAGCCAGGGGACTTAGTCTAGACCTAGCTCCTCCGGGCTTCACCTGGGGTGCGCGATAGCAATGGGAGCAACCAGAACTAATCGGGCTGAAGGCTATAATAATACTGCAGTATGCCAGCGGGGTTGGCCACAGACGCTTGGATTGTAAAATGGGAGCGCCTGCGCTTCACTCACAGCTGCTGTCTGCTGAGCTCGAACCCATGTCCATGGGGGCTGAAGAAAGGCAAACAGCTGCTTCCCCTCCTCCGGTCGCCTTCGGATGACGCTGCCTTAGACGAGCCCGTTGAGGCGGCCGATTCGGCGTGGTGGCTTGGCGAATGGAATGTAGCAAGGCCGGAGCGGGTTGGCTTCTGTTTTTTTTGGGGCAGTTGGCGGCTAGATGACCTGGACCTCCGCGGTAGAGACACAAATCCCAGTCGGCGACGGCGCTTCGAGGAAGTGGTCGGTAGGGGCGGCTGGGCTTGGCTTGAGTGGGCGCCAGTGGCAGGCTTAATTAGGCGGGCGCTCCTCCGCACGCAGCATTACTCTAGCCAGAGGCATACACCTGGGATCCCAATTCAATCCAATCAACTTAATAAGTCTTGAGGGGGACCTCGAATTTTAAAACACCGCTTTCAACGCAGCTTGCACGCGTCGACAGCATCCGAAGTATTAAGCATTTCATCGCTCAGGCCACTTACAGGAGGGAGTCGAGCAGCCGCATACTGCAATTCGCGGGCAAATTCTGCAAGCGAGCGGTTGCCTTGCCGGAATAGTTTTTTTGATGGTCGCGGATAGCTTCATTTTCCGGGCACCCGGATCTTCGGAAGCCGCACCCCTTGGAAGGCTTGGAGGAATCGCGGTACCGCGTCTGCGGTATCTTCTTCATCTTGCAGGTTCAAAGAGTCACAAACCAGTGGGCTGCTGCCCCAGAATCAGGACTGACCCGATGTCCGATATTTTTTTCGGGCTCAACCCGGTTATAAATGTCATAGTCACTCCATGTGGGCATCGAGTTGCAAAGATGAAGCCCAAGGGGAAGCTTCTGGAGGCGGTCCCGCTCCAAACGCCGGGGCAGGTATTGGAGGCTCTGTAGTAACCCCTCTCCCGCGACCCTTGAAGCCCTTGCGAGGGGCGCGGTTAAAGGATGGGCTGAGTGGTTGAGGCAGCAGTTAGCGAGGCTGAGGAATGGGTGGAGGAATATCAGCGCCGATTGCCGCTGGTGTTCGATTGAGGCAGGTCCTTGAAGCGTAGCTGGACCCAGCAGCGTCAGCCCTCTGGTAGCCTGGCTACCCACGTGTTGGCGTAGACTCCAACGGGTTGTCCTGGTCTGCTGCTTCTCTTCAGTTCCCTCTCTCCAAGGCAGCCAGCTCTCTCGCCCTAGAGCGGTTAATGCATCCTGAGAATGCGCATGCAAAGCTGCTTTCTCTGCGTTCAATTTAGCCAGTTAGGTCCGTTGAACAGCTGCAGTAAGTTCACTTTGTGTGCGCAAGGCCACGAACACTTTAGTTGACGCTGTAAGTTCAGCTTGGAGTGTTCCAGGACTTTATCTGTGGACTGATAGATTCTGCGCATATTGCCGCTTGGGTAGCGATCTTTGGCGGTCCAAATTGAAAGTTGGACTTCTTTCGCTGCTGCTCCCGGTCTCTCTGCAGGTTTTCCGCGCTCTTTGCTGCCGCTGTTCCCGTTCTCTTCCCATAGCGCTGGCGCTTCACGGGCCCATGCTTCCCTGGGCATCTACGCCCAGTCGGGCCACTTCCTCATCCCAGCTACTCTCTTCGATGGGAGAGGTCACCAGATCGGCTGGGAGGGGCAGGCTTTCTCCGGACTCCTAAAGTCGTCTGGGCGAAGACATAAAATTGCGCTCCACCGGTGGCTCCGCGAGGGAATCTCAGGTGCCGCTGCTGGTCCGGGGATCAGGGGAGGGGTTCTGATGGGAAGACGGGCGAATGCGGATACTCCCTCAATCCCTGGTATGGTCCCAATGTCGCGGTGGTCTTCGGCCGGGCTAGTGCTATGCCCACGGTGGGTCTTTGGGAGCATCCGCAAAAATCTGAGATCAGGAATCGTTCAATGGACTCCTGGGTTGCCGATGAAAGGTGAAGTCAGGGACGCTTCATAAATTGACAGGTTACATCTGAGGGTTTTGTAATCCATAATGCAAAAACGCGGTAGATATCCGATTCATTGCATTTCGATCCATGGGCAAGCCCCAAATGACTCATGTAAGTCCCCATATGGTGCGTCTTCACGTCCCTGGATTCCAATGAATTAAAGGAAGACTTCGTTAACGATCACGAGGGGCGGGAAAAGAGTCACCAAGCGAAGACCAGTTCTCCGCCGGGTTCCTCGAGATCCAGAAGGAAAGGTTATCCAGACCCTCTTTGAAGGGCTACCCGACCTTCCACAGAAACATCCAACCTCTCGATGCCGAGACCACAGGGGATTACTGTACTAGGAATATAGATGAATTAGGATTCCTGCCACAATGTAAGGAATTCCATAGAAGCAGAAATAAAAGGCTCTTTGGTGTAAAAGACCGTTTATTCAGACATCTTAGAAAGCTCATGTACACGCAGTGGCAGGAATAAGATCTCCCGCCAGAAACACAGGTTATAACTCTGTCCATCCCATCCCCCCTCCCGGATTCCCATGGGAACGGAGGTCTCATCTCCCTCGCAGAGATAAGGTCTCCGCCGGAGAAGCTGGCCCATCGCCCGGGCTGTGGAATGTAGTCAAGGCCAGGCGGCTGCCCCTCTCATCAACACCATCGAATCCTTTACAAAAACATTAATTTCAACATCGCTATAAACCTGCAAGAGCCTTCTTGTACCCGAGGACAGCCATGGCACACTGTTTTTGGCAAAAGCTGCCTCCACAACACAAGGTGCTCCCCTGCGTAGCTGAAAGGAAGCTGTGGCAGGCATTTGGTAGCTGGCTATTCCTAGAGTGGCCAGGTCCACCCGGCCACTGGTGGAGGACAGGGGGAAAGGTTTGTCAGAATGTAAATCCAGGGAATTCCCCGGTCCCAACTCTGCCTCATGCAGCAGCCATTTTATGGCTCTTGTCAGGACCATGCCTGTCAGTATCTTGATGTCTTGCTGTGTGTGATTTGCAATTGTTTTCCTGTTTCCCTCTTCCCTTCCTAGCAATCTCCTGCTAGCAATCTCCTGGCGCCAGCCCATCCTCAAAGAGGTGTGATAGGTTCCCAGGTCCTTTGTAGCACAAACTGTAGTGGACATTTGGTGTGGGGCGAATGGGGGGGGGGGAATTAAAAGATATAAGTCCTGGATCTGAGCTCTCTAGCTCAGATCCTGCTTTACATTCTTACTCTTCGCATCACCTGGAATAAACTGCTTTTGGACTTTCCTACGGTCTCTGTTATTTCCACGTTCGAGAGTCTGACAGCTCTGTCCATAGCCGCATTCCAAACCTGGCTGCAGGATCAAAAGGTTCAGGGACTCCGGATTAGAGTGTCAGTCTACAATTGGGGAGAGAAGGGTTCGAATCCCCATTGTTTCTTGAAAGCTAACTGGGCCAGTTAGGCACCCTCAGCTGAACCTGCCTCGCAGGTTTGTAAGGATAAGGTGCAGAAGGGCAGAACGTTATAAGCCCCTTTGGGACCCTGTTGGGGAGGACAGTGGGGCACATAAGAGAAATAAATACACTTACAACCATTGCACCTGGATGAAACTATTGTCCTCATTATTTGCCACAAATGTTAATTATTAAATTCTGTACATTTTGAAGAATTAAATGAAAATGACAGAACAATTAAATTAAATTTTAGAGATAATACGCTGTGTTCTTTATGCATGATGAAAGTAGAAACTCATATTGTTAATTGCTCTGCTATGCAAAAAATAAATCTTAATTGGCCATGTAAAATGATAGTTTCTCATATTCAGTGACACAGCAAATACAAAGCATCACTAATTCACCTTCTGAATAGAATTAAACTTTTCACATATGAAAATGGTTGGCCCCCCTTGCATGGTCCATTCCTCTCCCCACAACAGACAGCTTGTGAGGTAGGTGAGGCTGAGAGAGTTCAGAGATAACTGTGACTGGCCCAAGATCACCCAGCAGGCTTCACATGGAGGAGCATGGAATCAAACCTCTTCATGTGGTGGAGTGAAGGAGTCTGGTTCTCCAGATTAGAGTCCACTTCTCTTAACCACTACATCATGCTGGCTGTCACCGTCCTGAAGTCAGATGTAACCTGGACAAAGGGCAACATTAGAATGGAAGATCTTTCCTTCTTGCCCAACATCCTGCGTTAGCATGATTCAAATTGGCAACTCAAATGTATATTAAATGCTTTAACTCAACTGGTCAAATATGTTGCTAACCAGATGACCCAACTAACCAGGTGAGTTGCCACACGATCAGCAGCTGCATAAGGCCTGATCCAGCAAACACCATCTCCTGCTCACAGGCCCTGGCACCAGCGCGATGGAATTAGCAGGCCAAAGTTCCTTTTGTCCTTGAGACCACAGGCCCAGTGGTCTGCCTGTGTCAGAATCCCAAAAACTGAAACAAACTCATGTAAAAGAACAGTAGTTTATTGAGTATTGAGATCTTCTCTGGTCAATGCCAGAACTAAGGTTTGGTGAAGACAGCCAGGCACTGACCTTGGGCAGCACCTGGTACAGTATAACATCATACAGAAGACAGTTGAAAGTCAGTTAGAAATGCAATTAACCCATTCCTCCACCCTCAGCATATAGAAAGCAGCAAAAGCAAAATCCCCTTAATAACAGGCCTCCTGAAAATCCGCTCCCTCTAGGGCCCTCGCCCCGGCTTGCTTGGGCAGCGTTGATGAAAAGCTCTAACGAGGCGAGGGGCTTTAACATTTTCAGCAAATATCCACTGATTCTGTCCAGGTAAACAACCTTTCCAAGAGACCAAATACTGCAAGCGGTTCCGATAGATGCGAGAATCAAGAATGTCCAAAAGTTCATAATGTTTGGTTCCATTAATCAGGATCGGAGGAGGAACCTTCATCTCAGGATGCCAGACATCTGGGGAATTTGTCTTCTTTAGTAAGCTGCAATGAAACACAGGGTGTATTTTATGCAATGCATTAGGCAGTTCCAGTTCAGCAGTCACCTTATTGATCACCCTGACAATCTTGAAGGGCCCAACATACTTTGCACTTAATTTCGAGGGCCTATGTATGTCCCGAAGATTTATTGTGGAGAGGTACACCGTATCTCCTACCACTAGAGGTAAGTCACGTCTGTGCTTATTAGCCTCTGGCTTCCTGAAGCACTTGCAAGATCAGGGGCCATTGATCAGCGATGGACCGTATCCAATCTTTAACCTCTGGTCCAGGGGCATCCCCCAACTGAAGCATGGGCAGAGGGGGTGCTGAGTGGCCATGAACCACCTCAAAAGGAGTCTTGCCTGTGCTACTATGTGCTACTATGAACAGAGTATAGGCATATTCCACATAGGGCAAAATGTCAACCCAGTCATCCTGCTGATAGTTCACATAACACCTTAGGTACTGTTCCAAAGTCTGATTGGACCTCTCACTCTCTCCATCGGATTGTGGATGGTATGTAGAGGACACCCCTTGTTCAATACCCAACAACTTCATAAATGGCCTCCAAAAGTGGGAGAGAAATTGTGAACCCCTGTCCGTGATTATTTTCCTGGGGGCAGAATGCAATCTGTAAATATGCAGCATAAACAGTTCAGCCAGTTTCTGAGCAGTGGGAATGGAGGGGCAAGGAATAAAATGAGCCTGCTTAGAGAACAGATCAACCACAGTCCATATCACTGTTTTGCCATGACTCAAAGGCAAGTCCATAATAAAATCCATAGAAATCACCTGCCAGGGCTCACTGGGCAATGCAATGTCCTGTAACAATCCATGGGGCTTTCCTGGAACTGTTTTTGCCATAGCACAGACAAGACAGCCCTTGATATAAGCCTCAATATCCTTATGCATAGTTTTCCACCAAAACTGCCTGCGGAGCAAATGCAAAGTTTTCACAAAGCCAAAATGACCAGCTGACTTGGAATTGTGCCCCTGGTGGAGGATTTGAGAATGCACATACAGCAGCGAGCCACGGCACCAAACGCCGTCACATAAGTCCAAACCATCATCGCCCTCCTCAAAAGGCACCGGGGACTTTCCGGCTTCCAAGAAGGCAGAGAGGAGGTGGCTGGGAGGAGAAACCAATGGCGGGGGCTCTGCCTTCGCTTGAGACCAGGTGACAGCCAAGCCCAAGTGGGAGGGGGAGAGAATAGTACGGGAAAGCGAAGGATCCACCTTGCACTCCTCCCCCTCTGGCAAGCGGCTGGGCAAGAGGGGAACGTCCAACTGGCGCTCCCAACGTGGCCGCTTCGTGCATTCTGGCCTCCGCAGTACCCGCAAGTACGAACCACTCAGGTTCTGCGGGCTGTCCTGAACAACAGCCCAATTTAACAAGTCTGGGTGTAGGGCTTTCTTAAAGGCAAACACTTTCACGGGGTCATCCCAATCCTGGATCTTACTGGCCACAGTACGGAAGTTTTCCACAAACTCAGCGAAAGGGGTCTTACCCTGACGCATCTCCATAAGTTCCTGTTTAGCTTGCTTGCCCACAAATGGTCGAAGCGGCGGCGAAGGTCCATCATGAAATCTTGGAAGTTGCGCAGCTCAGGCACCTGAAGTTGAAACAGGTTCACGTACCAATTGGCGGCAGGACCATCCAGCTTAGATCCCACCTCACACACACATTCAAAGTCGTTCAGGTATTGCTGCCCATACTGCAACATGTGGGCATTGACCTGAACCAGGAAAGCCAGGAGCAAGTCCTGAGTCCCATCAAAACGAGTAGTCAGCTGTACCCTAGGCATGAACAGAGAGGGAGCTACCCCATATGGAACAAAGTTCGGCAACACTCCACCAGGAGCTCCCCATCCGGGTGGTACAAACGACGGCATCAAAGGTGGAACAGGTAACAGAGCAGGTGCAGCTGGTGGCAGGGGGACCCCTCCGAGGCCTGGCTGGAAAGGCGGCTGGCCTGGTACTGGAATTGGTTGAGCCAGTACTGGTGCTGGAGCGGCTCCCATTTGAACAGGCTGGACTGGAGCCGGTACAAGCGGAGGAGCTGGGGCTGGAACCGGAGCCGGCTGGGCGAGCTGAACAGGTACTGGAACAGGAGTGGGGACTGGAACCAGAGCCGGCTGAGCTGGCTGAGCAGGTGCCGGCGTGCGGGAAAGCTGGCATCCCGGCCACTCCATCTGCAGGAGCAGGGGCCACTTGGCAAGCCTGGGCGAGAGCCACTTGCAGGTGCTCGATATCCCATTCCCTCTGGTGCAGGGCCCGGCGATACTCCTCTCTCTCCAAATCCCAGGCCTCCTCTGACACTTGAAACAACCGCCAGGCTTCTGCGAGCCATCTAACGGGGCAGTCATGAACTGGTTGATGGAGTCCAGAACTCCATCTGGGGTAGGGGCTTCCCCACCTGCCGCACTGCCAAGTGAGATTCAAGGCCCCTCGGCTGAGTCAGAGGCTGAATCCGAAGTCCCTGTCAGATCATCTGGAATGGGGCGCCCTTGGTCTGCAGCCACAGATTCACCCGCTGGCTGGGGCTCCGAAGACATATTACTGGCAGGAAAAGTCTTTGTGAAAAGTTGCAAAGGTGGAAGGTGAAATCCCAGCAAAGCTCAGCAGCATGGAATTCAACCTAAGAGGAGTTCTGTCATCATGTCAGAATCCCAAAAACTGAAACAAACTCATGTAAAAGAACAGTAGTTTATTGAGTATTGAGATCTTCTCTGGTCAATGCCAGAACTAAGGTTTGCCCGCCCAAAACCCAGTAGTTAAAGCAGACTGCACCTCCCCCCCCCCATCGTGGGAATGCGCGCCCAAAAGGAACTGTGAAAGAGATAACGGTGAAGACAGCCAGGCACTGACCTTGGGCAGCACCTGGTACAGTATAACATCATACAGAAGACAGTTGAAAGTCAGTTAGAAATGCAATTAACCCATTTCTCCACCCTCAGCATATAGAAAGCAGCAAAAGCAAAATCCCCTTAACAACAGGCCTCCTGACATTCTGGCACGTCGGCGAGCTCTTGCGCAGGTCAAATTTGGGTTTGCAGAGGGAGATGGTGCCTAATTTTTGCTAGGCCTCAGCTCAGACCAATTTCACTGAGCGAGAGGATGCCAGCTGAGCGAGCCTCTTGCCCTCTGATTCCCTCCCTCCAGTCCAGTTTTTCAGCCAATCAGTTTGCTGTTAACATTAGAGTCAACCACATTGTGTTTTGTGCAAAGCAGTTCGTCAGCCAAGTATTGCTAAAAAACATAACCTGGTTGAGATAAAACAGCAATCTATGCAACTTATGTAGGAGGAGGAGAAAAAATCGTAACTGGGTGGAGATGGAGGTGGCATGTGAGGGTGGTTAGTTAGTTAGTTAGTTAGTTAGTTAGTTAGTTAGTTAGTTAGTTAGTTAGTTAGTTAGTTAGTTAGTTAGTTAGTTAGTTGGTTGGTTGGTTGGTTGGTTGGTTGGTTGGTTGGTTGGTTGGTTGGTTGGTTGGTTGGTTGGTTGGTTGGTTGGTTGGTTAGTTAGTTAGGCTGTATTAGGTTATCCTGCTATTAGTTTAGGTAGTACATAACTGTTTTGTGGACATTTTCTGTGCTGGTGTTAGGTATAGTTAGGTTGTTTAGATTCAGCTTAGTTGTAGGATGTTGTATTTTTTGATTAAGAAGAAGAAGAAGAAGAGTTGGATTTATATCCCCCCCTTTCTCTCCTGCAAGGAGACTCAAAGGGGCTTACAATCTCCTTTCCCTTCCCCTTCCCCTTTCACACCTACCTGTGAGGTAGGTGGGGCTGAGAGAGCTCAGAAGAACTGTGACTAGCCCAAGGTCACCCAGCTGGCGTGTGTTTGAGTGTACAGGCTAATCTGAATTCCCCATATAAGCCTCCACAACTCAGCTGACAGAGCGGGGAACCAAACCCAGTTCCTCCATTTTAGAGTATACCTGCTCTTAACCACTACGCCACTAGGTTAGGCTTTTTATACTAACACAGTGGTAGATTGTTGAGGGTTAGCTCTTAGGCCATTGTGTTCTCTATAGTTATGCTACAGAAGGGGCAAGTCGCCATCTATGTTTATTATTGTCCATTTATGCTCCTTATGTATGTTATGATTAATGTTATTTATGGTTTATGATGTTTTAACTATTGATGTTTGTTATTTACAAGGTTATATTATAGTAAGTTGTTGATTATTGCTCATAATTGTAAGGTTACTGCTTAGCCTTGGAAGGTTTTCATCTGACAAGGTTGGCGGCAGGATCTACATTAAATATACAATACAATACAATGTGTGATATTGGCAAAGTCAGTAGAGCCGCCAGATTTAGGGTTGGATCTTGGGGAAGCGTAGGATTTGAAGCAGGGAGGAGGACCCTTCATGGTGTGTAACGCCACAGAGTCCACTTTCCAAAGCAGCCGTTTTCTCCCTGTAACCTGTAATTCCAGGAGATCTGGAATAACAAACTGGATAGGAAAGAGAAGAGATGCACTTAAGCTGCCCTGAGCTCAAGTTGTTGGGAAAGGGCAGAGTATATAAATCAAATAAATCAATGAACAGCAGATAAATAAACCAAGCTGAGAGGGAAAGGGAGAGAGACTGTTCTAGAACAAAAACCTCTGTCAACATCGAAGGAAAACTCCTTTAAAAAGCAGGTATTTCCCCTGCAGTCCTGTCTGGTTGGAGCACGCTGCCCCCTGCAGAATCTTCTTTCTTTTTCCTCTTTGCTCAAGAGTCATTGCTACATCCCAACACGCAAGGGCAAAACTGGGGCACACACCCTCCCAAATCAATGGGGAAGCCTTTTGCACCTGGGAAAGGTGCCTCACATCAAAGGAAGGCAGCACTCTGGTTCACCAAACAAATCAGTGCAATCCAGCCTATTGTGTTTTTTGTAAATATCCGAGCCCTGCTGCAGATGGTGCTCTTCACACTGAAATGCTTGAAAGAGAGGAAGGTTGAAATCCTACACAGACTTATTCCCTGTGATTTATGTATGCCAGAGGCTTGGATGCCACACTTTCCCTCCATCAGTCTTTATTACAGCCATAGACAAGCATAAAGTAGATAAGCTACAAACAAAGATAAGATATATTAAAACAATACTTATATATCTGAAAGAATCCACTGGGAAAAAATTAGGAACACAAGAAAAGAACATCAAGGAAATGGGATAAGAACGTAAATATTAAAGGAAACAAAAAGCTTGAAAACTAAAAAAACGGGGGGGGGGGGGCTAGGCATAAGAGAACAGATAGAAGACTATAACGGTCAAATCACAGTATATTTTAGTAAGAGAACCTTAATATTCACATAGCCTGATTTATATCACAGAGCATCCTATGGCATATCTCAAGAGCCCCTTGGGGATAGGGCGGTATATCAAATTCAATTAATAATAATAATAATAATAACAATAACAACAACAACAATAATGAGTCACTACACAAAACGTGGCCACATGTGGTGTTATATCAGCATTGGTATCTGTAAGCAGCAAGGAAGTCGTTCAAAGTACTTTTCCAGAAAAGACAGTCATTAAACAAGAGGTTAAAAGGATGCCATCAATAAGAATAAAATGTTTAGTAACATTGCAAATAAACTTGCAAATAAACATTGCAAATAAAGTTGCAAATAAACTTGGGGCCATGAAAAGAGGAATGAGCTATCCTTTCAGAAGGAGGGCGGCCCCGCCTCCAGCTTAGCAGATTCCTGGAGATCTGGGGATAGACCCTAGGGAGGAGGAGGCGGGAGGAAGGTGGGAGGAGGAGGAGGAGGAGAAGAGGAGGAGGAGGAGTTTGGATTTATATCCCCCCTTTCTCTCCTGCAGGAGACTCAAAGGGGCTTACAATCTCCTTGCCCTTCCCCCCTCACAACAAACACCCTGCGAGGTGGGTGGGGCTGAGGGAACTGTGACTAGCCCAAGGTCACCCAGCTGGCGTGTGTGGGAGTGCACAGGCTAATCTGAATTCCCCAGATAAGCCTCTACAGCTGAAGCAGCAGAGCGGTTCAGGAGAAAGGTTTAGGGGAGGGAGGGAGCTCCACACAGCCTGCCCTACAAAGCAGCTGTACTTCTCCAGTGTGTGTGGGGGGGGGGCTGATTTCTGTAGTCAGGTGTGATTCCAGGCCCCACCCAGAGGTTGGCACTCCTGTTTCAGAAGGCTTTTTAGCTGAATAATTCAGATTTCTGCCATGGCTTTTCTACACTAAAGAAAAAACTGCTGTTTTCATTTCTTCTTGATCTTTCCCATTCCATTTGATACAAAGGTTTTACTTCAGTTGCATATGATACACATCACCTGTCAGGACAATGCCTGTCAGTGCTTTGATGTCTTGCTGTGTGTGAATTGCAAATGTTTCCCTGTTTCCCTCTTGTTTGGCCTTGGCATGGGTTTACAGAGGGGAGTGCGGGATATTGCATTTAGCTTGTCTGTTTTCAGTATGTCCATTTTTGGTTTTTAATTTGGTTTGGTTTGGTCATGTGTGTTTGTTAAGGAATGATGTTTGTATGAGAACTGTGGAATGTGTATTTGGGATTTGTGGGGGTGCAGGGTTGTGTTAAGTCTGGGGAAAATTGTTGTTGCTCAATTGGAATTGAGAGAAGGGACTGGGGTAGTTATTTGGGAGGGGCTATGTTTATTTTAATATTGGATAATGAATATGCCTGGAGTGTAATTTTTAAAAAATTGTTAATAACACTAGGTGTCCCATCCCACATTGTTTCCAATGGGAGCTAATAGAAGACGGCGGCTGCACATTTGAGTGTCCATAACTTTGCATTCCCTGAACCAAACCTGGGTGGTACCATAAGGGGAGTCTCTTATTGATACCACCCAGATTTTGTGAAGTTTGGTCCAGGGGGTCCAAAGCTATGGACTCCCAAAGGGGGTACCCCTGTCCCCCATTGTTTCCAATGGGAGCTAACAGAAGATGGGGCTACACATTTGAGGGCCCATAATTTTGGACCCCCTGAACCAAACTTCTCCAAACCTTCGTGGTATCATCAGGGGAGTCTTTTACTGATACCACCTGGGTTTTGTGAATTTTGGGGGTCCAAAGCTATAGACTCTCTAGTATTATTTTAATACAAAAGCAACTCAAGCCTCCTTGCCTATCTTTATTTGCCGCTGCGCATCTCTGCGACTTAAGAATCTCTTTGAATTTATTTTTAAACCCTTCAACAATACATTAATTTCAAAAGGGACTAAATAAAAAAGCCCCCCCCCCACCTGAAATGTTGAAGAGATGCTATCATCACCTCTCTCCCTGACAGTTGGTGATTCTCCCATCTCCTGTAGAAAGCCATTCTACGGTGGCCCCTCTGCCCCGTGTCACAATCCCCAACATGCCTGCAGGCTCAAAGTGGTCAGGGATTCTTATCGTCTACTTCTGGTTTCTTGTCAGTCAGATGTGTGTTTTTCCAAAACTTTAAAATAAACAAAATGTTGATAGAGATTAAACTTTTTGTCCCAGGTTAGTGAAGCAAAAAAACCAAGCTTGTTGCTGCTTGTATTTATCTCAGGCTGTTTCTGCACGGTCCGTAAATGGAGCCCTGGGGACGGGATAAATGCCGTCCCCAGGGAGCCATTCGCACAGGCGGCGCTCCCCCTCCCCCAGGCGTCAGCCATCCTTGCGGCCAGGGTCGCTTCTGAAAACAACCCTTTAAAGGGTTGTTTTTCCCGAGACAGCGTGCCGGCAGCGCATGTTAACAGCACCGCTGAACACGCTGTTCTTCCTCGTTGACTCATTTAGCCCAGTCTCCGCTCACAAGTCGGCTTAGCTGGTCGAGCTCACGACGCGCTGTCCCCCCCACCCCTGGAGGTCGGAGGGCGAAGCGTATGCTGGCTTCACGGGTCAGCAGGCCAACGACGGGACAAGGTAGAATCGAATGGGGAAGGGGAAGAGGCTGCTCCACGCGGAGCCACCTGCCATCTGCCGTCGTTTTCAGGAGGTCAGCCCAAGATGCTTGCATGCGAATGTTCACTTCCATCGCCGCAGAATTTTGCCGGCGCGGAGAAATTTCAACGGCCGTGCGGAAACGGCCTCATATTTTCATGAGTGATTCTAGAACTTAAAGGCTGATTTTCTCAGCAAAAAGAATGGCTCTAAAGCTGAGAACAAGTAATTGGGGCAAAGAGCAATCATGAACCACCATGAATGACCTAAGATTTTGGGAAAGGTTTGAGTCTCACTGTAAGAGCCTTTTTCATGCCAAGAAAAAAAATTCTTGAACACTCCACATAGCTCTCTTAATTTCAGCATCTTTTGGGCAGTGACAGACACTAAGACAATTTCAACAGGAAAGAAGAGACTTTGAAAATTAGCAAAGCTTGGCTACCAGTACTTAAAAACACCAAAAGCAAACCCCAAGGGCGTGCTAAGTTCATGAACAATGGACTCCACCCACACATAGGATTTGCATTCACCAATACTACTGCTGCTGCAGGGCATGCAAATGTGAATCACTCCCTGGACTGATAAGCCCCACCAGCAATACAATGCGATCAGTTGCCACCCCATAGAGACACTGACTGCAAAATCGTAATACAGCCAGGGGCACAACTGCCCAAAGGGAGAATTCCACTGATGAGTCCTAAATGAGGAGAAGGAACTGCCTTCTTAGGACAGAAGAACCTCGCCTCGCTGGTTCATATGATGGCTACTCAAACACACGATGCTGCTCCCATTGTTTGTAAAAGAAAGATGGGGTCTTTACTGCCTGCACAGATTAATGAGGACTCAATGCAGTCTCCCCTGGTCCAATAAATACCTCTTTTGCCATTAATCAAAGATCTTTTAGACGCGATTGGGCAAGGGACGCGATCTTTACTTTGCTGGACTTGGAGGAGAAGCTAATACAGAGTCAGAATTGCTGAAGGTTATGAATTACTCCTTGACTGCATTTTAAATACAAAGTTTGACAGTTTGGACACTTAATAATGCCATTCCGGGTTAAGTGCGGGGCCCCCGGAGCTTTATGGTCTCTTTATCGTTCTCCATGATTTATTGTACAAGGGAGTAGTGGTACTTAGATGACGCTTTTAATTTATTCACAAACCATGGAGGAGCAGCGAAGCATTGGTTCGCAAGTATTGGAAACGCTTGCTCAACAACCCCTTCTTTGCCAAACTTTCCAAATGCTGTTTCCACCAAACCTCTATTGACTATTTGGGTTACCGGATCTCGCTCGAGGGCCTAAAAAAAAAAATGGATCCTGCTAAAATTGATGCAGTCCTCCAATGGCTCAAGCCCTACCGTTTAAAAGAACTCCAATCTTTCTAGGTTTTACACTTATCGTGACTTTATACCCCAATTCGCTGAACTGACTTCTCCCACTCACAGACCTCTTACGCGACTAAGGGCAAAGATCCACTGGACTGCCAAGCCCTCGTCCCCCCCTTTCCTGGTCTGGAAGAATGTCAGACAGCCTTTCAGCTTTTAAAATCTGTAAGCATCCAATGGTTTACGATGGCCAGCCGCTGGCCTCGACTACATTCCACAGCCCGCATGATGGGCCAGTCCAAGCGGAGACCTTATCTCTGGCGTAGGGAGATATGACCTCCGCTCCCATGGAATCCGGGGAGGGGATGGACACAGAGTTATAACCAGTTTGGCGGAGATCTTATTCCTGCCACTGCGCAGTAATGCGGAGTTTAGGATGTTCAAACAACCTTGGCCTTTACACCAAAGAGCCTTTTATTGCTGCTTCTATGGAATTCCTTACATTGTGGAAGGAATCAATCGCTCATCTATTTCTTAGTGCAGTGGACCTCTGGTGTCTCGCATGGAGAGGTTGAATGTTCCTGTGGAAGGTTCGTAGCCCCCAAAGAGGGCTCCGGTGCCTCCCTTCTCTGATTTAGAGGAACCGGGCGGGAGAGAGCTGGTCTCGCTGGTGACTCTTTTCCGCCCTCAGATCAGCACGAAATCTTCCTTTACCCTGCTGAACGAGGGTCGAAGACGCACCATGGGGACTTACATGAGTCGCTTGGGGCGCTGTCTATGGATCGAAAGTCAGGATCGGTATCTACCCGGGTTGTGATGGGATTACAAACCCTCAGATGCAACCTTCCTGTCACGAGGAGACGGCCTGACCACCTTCAGGAGTCCATTGAACGAATTTGACTCAGATTTTGGTGATGTTCCCAAAGATCCACCGCGGGCATAGCACTGGGGCCTGCACCGCATAATTTGGACTATACCAGGGATTGGGAGGGGTATCCGTGATCGCCTTCCGGGATCGACTCCCAGACTTCGGACCAGCTGCTGCACCTGAGATGCCCCGTGATGCCTGTTCTATCGCCCTGCAGATGAAGAGGAGTCCGAGAGCCTGCACTCCCAGCCGGATTTATTCCCTCTCCCATCGAAAGAGAGCTGGATGAGGAAGTGGGCCGACTACGAAGATGCCCAAGAAGCAACGAGCACCTTAGCCATGGAAGAGGAACGCAGAACAGCTGCAGCAGGAGCGTGAAACCTGCAAAGAGACCGGGAACAGCAGCGCAAAGAAATCCAACTCGAATTGGACTGCAGCTAAAAGACGCTGGGTAACGGCAATATGCAGTAACCTATCAGTCCATGATAAAGTCCTGGAACACTCCAAACTGGATTTAGCCAACGCTGGAAGCCGCTCTTGTACTCTACGTGACGCAGAGTGAACTAACCGGGCAGCCAACCAGACTTTACCGCAAACGGGAACCGGTGAGAAAGCAGCGCATCTAGGATGCTTGACACGTTAAGGAGGAGAGAGCTGGCTTTGAGGGAACGGCCAGCAGCAGAACAGGGACAACCTGCTAGTTGGAGTCTACTAACACTGGTACAGCCGGGCGCCAGGTAGCTGCTTGCTGGGTCTCCGCACCTCCGCTGGACCGTATCCCACCAGGAACGCTTTGAAGCGCACCAGCTGGTACCGCCACTTCCACCGATTCGCCCCCGCGCAACCGCTGCCTCAACCTGCGCGAATCACTATGGCCAAGGGCCGCGGAGAGGGATATTACAGACCTCCAATACCTGCCCGCTTCGATGGGACCGCTTCCAAACTTCCTACTATCTTGCAACTCGATGCCCACATGGAGGACTATGACTACCAGAGTACCACCGAAAATGATGCACAACAGCCAGCCCTGGATGGGCAGCAGCCGACTGGTTTGTGACTCTTTTGAACCTGCAGATGAAGATACTCGACGGTGCCCGCTGCTCCTCCAAGCCTTAAGGGCCTTCCGTCAAGATCCGTAGCGAAACAGCGTATCCCATCTGACCAACAAATCTATTCAAGGTTAGCAACCGGCCGCTTTTGCAGAATTTGCCCGGAATTTCGCCGCCCGACTCTCCTGAGTACCGATGCATGCAAATGGCCACTTCGATGCTGTTGACGTAAAGCTTGAAACGTGTTTTTAATTCCGGACCCCGCACTATTGCTGATTGACCATTAGATCCCAGGGCGCCTTCGCTTGGATGATGCCGAGGTCACTTCCACGCTTCCAAACCCGCTTCACCGCGACCACTCGCCGCGCTTCCGTACGCCTCGCACGAGACCACTCCGGACGCTCGGCCGCCGACTGGGATTGTGTCTTTACCGCGATAACGCAGGCCCATCTGGCCGCCAACTGACCGAAAAAGCAGAAGCCAACCGGCCCGCCGCTAATTCCCATCTGCCGGGCAGCCACGAAATCCCGGCCGCATTTCAACAACAGGCTCATTAAGGCAGTTATCGGTTAAGACCCAGAGGAGGGGAAGCAGCTGCCTGTTTTCTTCAGCCCCCATGGACACATGGGTCGAATTCCACGGCGGAAGGCATCTCTGGCCATAATCCAAGCGCTTTCTAGCCAACCCCTACATATCAGATATAGCCTCAGCCCCGTGACGCTGCTCCCATTGCCCCAGGTGGCGGAGGTGAGCCAGGCCCTAGACCAGTCCCCTGGTTGCCCATACCATTCACCCAAATGGACGCAGTCCTCTCGAGCGAAGGACCGCCCAGTTCAAAAAACGCAACCGTTCTCCCACCATTGGGAGCAGTAAATTAGTTTTATTCTGGCGCCAGTACAAACAACACTCCATAGTTCTGGGCATACCATGGTTGTTGCTTTTCGCATGAACCAAAAATTCATTTGGAAAGAAAGGATCTTTAGAATCACCGACCTTCCCTGGCAAATACACATGAATTGGGAAAACTCGCTTCTCCCTGGACACACACACCCCTGGTCATCAGCTGGCCAAGCTCCCGATTCTACCGCATTCCAATCGGGGCTTACCAAGATTTAGCCAGAGTATTTCAGGAGCAAGAATGCTATCAGCTGCTTTTCACCCCATAGACACTGACTGCAAAATCGCAATACGTTAGAAGCAACCGCCAAAGGGAGAATCTACCGTGATGAGTCCTAATGAGGAGAGAAGGAACTTCGTGCCTTCTTAGACAAGAACCGCCTCGGTTCATACACGCGTGGCTACCAAACACACGAGATGCTGCTCCTGTATTGTTTGTAAAAGAAAGATGGGTCTTTACGGCTCTGCACAGATTACCGAGGACTCAATGTAGTCTCCTGTCAGTCACACCCTTTGCCATTAATCAAAGATTCTTGCACGATTGGGCAAGGGACGATCTTTACTAAGTTGGACTTGAGAGAAGCTTACTACAGGGTCATCAGAATCTGCTGAAGGCTATGAACACTTACCGCGTCGAAAAGTTTGACAGTTTGAATACTTAATAATGCCATTCGGGTTAAGTGGGGCCCCGGTTTTGGCGGCCCTTATCAACGAAGTTCGCGATTTATTGTACAAGGGAGTAGTGGTGTACTTAGATGACGTTTTAATTTATTCACAAACCATGGAGGAGCATGAAGCATTGGTCTGGAAGTATTGGAAACGCTTATTCAACAACTCCCCTTTGCCAAACTTTCCAAATGCTGTTTCCAATTCAGACCTCTATTGACTATTTGCTACCGGATCCTCAGGGCCTAAAATGACCTGCTAAAATTGATGTGCAGTCCTCCAATGGCTCGTTCCTACCAGCCTAAAAGAACCTTAATCTTTTCTAGGTTTTACACTTCTATCGTGGACTTTATAGAATTCCCACCCGCTGAACTGACTCTCCCACTCACAGACCTTCTTTACGACTAAGGGTAAAGATCCACTGATCAGTTGCCCGGGCCCCTTTCCTGGTCTGAAGAACGTCAGACAGCCTTTCAGCTTTTAAAAATCTGCTTTTACTTCAATGGGAACCTATCCTGAAGCACCTGACCCAGATCTCCGCTTGTGGTTCACGGATGCCTCGACAAAGCTTTGGGGCAGCCCTGTTGCAGAGAAATAAAGACATAGGTTGTTCCGTGTGCTTATTTATCAAAGAAATTCTCCGGTGCTGAACTTAACTACTGGACTGTAGGGATAAAGAAACTGTGGCCATCAAAGTAGCACTTCCACTTGTATGCCACCGGCTGGAGGGGCTAAACACCCCTTTCAAGTTTGGTCGGATCACAAGAACTTGTCGCTTCTCTCCGCACCCCTCAAGATGTCCGCTGGGCTAAATCCGCTAAAATACCGATTTTCGCTTCTTTCACGGTCCATTTTTTCCTCTCGAAACTAATAAATTGGCTGATGCCGCCTACCCGAGGTGGAGCTGCCTTATCGACATTCACAGACTGTTCTCCAATTGGGGCTGGCTGTCACTGATCTCAGACGTCCACCTCCTTCCACCCATTCCCAGCCTGAATCTCTCCTTTCCATGGGGAACTCGAGTATAGCGGGTTGGCGCGAAACGCGGAGGAAGGTGACTCCTAAATTGGCGCTGCTGAGAATGCATGCTGGCGCGGGGATTGTTGGTACGCACCGTAGCGTTACAGGTGGTTCTCGAGGCTCGTCATGATGCCCGCTCGGGCTGACATCGGGCTTTCTAAAAAACTCTGCATTTGGCCCGCCATCAGTTTCCTGCGGTATGCCATTGGCGCAAGGACATTGAGACGTGATATTAAAGGTTGCTCTGTTTGCAGAAGCTAAGAACGCCTGAAAACCCTATGGTCTGTTGAAACCTCCCGGGTGGCCTCCGCCTCTGGAAGTCATCTCCATGGATTTTATTATAGATTTACCAGAAAGTCATGGCAACACGGTCTTTGTGGGGTGGTGGACTTATTTTCTAAACAAGCCTTATTTCATCCTATGTGCTTCCATCCCTCCGCCCTGCTAGCTGCCTGTTCATTCAGCATGTCTACCGCCTACATCACTGCTATAGTCTCCGACCGCGTCTCCCAATTCTATTTCTGCTAAAGTTCGAAAGTTTAGGGTTGTTAGGCTGCCCGGGCGGTTGTCACTTCACCACGTTCTCAAAAGTGACGGTGAGTCAGAGAGAATGAACAGAACCCTAGAGCAGCATTTTACGGTGTTACACCAACTACCACCAAGACACCAGGCGAAGCATTCCGCTTGCAGAATATGCCTATAATAATGCTGTCTATAGCAGTACAAAACCCTTCAAATTCATTGTGTCCGTCAGCCTTTCCCCACCGGTTAGCGTCGCAACTACTCATGGATGCATTGATCCTCCGAGTTTCAGCAGTGGATTTCATCTCCTGGCCGAGGGTGGAAATGGTCCAGACTGCCTTACAACAGGCTAAAGACTCCCCAAAAGCTGCAAGCGGATAGCTAATCACGGATTTCCCTCTCATGCGGTGGGCTTCGCGTATTTGTTCACCAAAAATCTCAGAGACGTGCATAAATTTTCTCTTCAAAACTAGGCAAAAGATTCAGAGGGACCTTTTCAGATTACTAAAGTGATTAGCCCATCGCCCCGTCGATTCAGCTCCCTCCGAAGGCTATCCGTCCAGTTCACTTCCAAGGAGGCTCCTCGCTTCCATGCCTGGTACTCCATTCGCCAGAGAGACCCCCACCGACTATTACGATGGCCACAAGTACGGTGAAATTGACGCCTATCCCACCTCCGCGACCGCAAACGCTGGGTAATATTTAGTCTCTTGTAACTCTGGGTATAATCAATGGGTTTATTCCGAAAATATTGACGCCTCTCACTCTCATTTCTGCTTTCCAATCACCAAGACAAACCTTGGGGATATTCCTTTAGGAGGCAGAGTAAAGGATTCAATGGTGTTGATGAGCCGGTCAGCCAGCCTGGCCTTGACTACATTCCACAGCCCGGCGATATCTCGGGCGAGACCCTTTATCTCAAGTGAGGGGAGATGAGACCTCCGCTCCCATGGGAACCGTAGGGGGATGGGATGGACAGAGTTATAACCTGTGCTTCTGGCGGGAGATCTTATTCCTGCCACTGCGTGTACGTGAGCTTTCTAGGATGTCTGAATAAACGGTCTTTTACACCCAAAGAGCCTTTTATTTCTGCTTCTATGGAATTCCTTACAACTATCAACAACATCTTTGCATAAAAAGTTCCACCCAAACACTTATTGATTGGTTCCCCACCCTGGGACATGGACAATATACACCCCAAACATTCCCTTCTCTCTGGACACAGTGTGTAACAGACTTTTCACTGTGATACACCTCTGAAGACGCCAGCCACAGATGCAGGCAAAACATTAAGAACAAGATCCACCAGACCATGGCCACACAGCACTGGCGTAATGCCCATTGGGCAAGGTGGGCAGCTGCCCAGGGCATCACCTTGTGGGGGGCATCAAAATGCTGGGTCTGCTGTTTTGTGGTATTTGAAGTGGTTTTCCATTTTGGCCTGCCAGGCAAGCGCAGTTTTTATTAGCGGCAATCCAAAATTTCAACATAGCGTTAGGAAACTGTCCTTATGATACCTCCCAAGTTTGGTGAGGTTTGGTTCAGGGAGTCCAAAGTTATGGACTCCCAAAGAGGGTGCCCCATCCCCCATTGTTTCCAATGGGAGCTAATAGGAGATGGGGGCTACAGTTTTGAGGGTCCATAACTTTGGCCCCCCTAAACCAAACTACACCAAACTTGGGAGGTATCATTAGGGCAGTCTCCTGATGAGACCCTGAAAGTTTTGAGACTGTGCCTTCAGAAATGTGCCCCCCACAGCCTGCAACCCCCATTGACAGCAATGCAGAAAACTCAATGCAGAACAAAGATTCTTGGGCAAGGCCCTCTAGGAAGTTCCTGCAGGGGGTGCATTTTTGGACGTATCGGCAACCAAAATTTCAGGGTATCATCTGGAGATGATGGCACCCTCTCAAGCTTGGTGCAGTTTGGTTCAGGGGGTCCAAAGTTATGGACCTCAAAACGGTAGCCCCATCTCCTATTAGCTCCCATTGGAACCAATGGGGGATGGGGCACCCCCTTTGGGAGTCCATAACTTTGGACTCCTTGAACCAAACCTCACCAAACCTGGGGAGTAGCATAAGGACAGTCACCTGATGATATGCTGAAATTTTGGTGCTGATATGTCTAAAAATGCACCCCCTGCAGGCACCAATGTCCTGGTGCAAAAAATATTTTGGTCATGGTGGACTGGCCACCCATGGGGGGTGGGGGCATCCAACTCAGGTTTTGCCCAGGGCTACAGTTTTCCCAGGGCTGCCTCGTTACGCCCCTGCCACACAGCCTGGAAAACCCACCAGAACCAGTTGAATCTGGCCATGAAAGCCTTCAACAATACAGTGGCCAGAATGCTTCTGGATCCAGAAGGGCCATCCCTTACCGTATTTCTTCTTTCCCATGCACATTTCCAGTGTCCTTTCAGATGTGCTGGTTTTATTTCGGAGGTAGATACCATCAAAGACACACTTCTTTCCAGTATGATAAGTGAGATGACCAGAACTTGGGTAAAATGTCCATTCTGTGTCTGGATAGCCTTTTCTCCCTAAAAATAACCAATATGAGGCAGCTGAGTCTACAAAGCAAAGGGCATCAAGGGAAATAGTACACCTTGACTTCAGTAAGGTCTTTGACAAGGTCCCCCATGATATTCTTGCAAGGAAGCTAGTAAAATATTGGCTAGACAATGCTATTGTTAGATGAATTTGTAAATGGTTGACGGACTGAACCCAAAGGGTTCACCAGTGTCTCATCTTCATCCTGGAGAGAAGTGCCTAGTGGGGTGCCACAGGGTTCTGTACTGGACCCAGTGCTATTCAATATGTTTACCAATAACTGGGATGATGGAATAGAGGGCATGCTAATCAAATCTGCAGATGACACCAAATTAGGAGGGGTAGACCTTAGTGTCAGAATTCAAAATGACCTGGACAGGTTAGAGAACTGGACCAAAATGAATGAAATGAATTTCAACAGAGATAAATGTAAGTTAGTAGAACACAAGCTGAACATGAGTCAGCAGTGTGATGCGACAGTCAAGAAAACCAAAGCAATTCTGGGATGCATCAATAGGAGTATGGTATCTAGATCAAGGGATGTGATAGTACCTCTCCATTCTGCATTGGTCAGACCTCATCTGGAATACTGTGTCCAATTTAGGGCACCACAATTCAAGAAGGATATTGACAAAGTGGAACAGGTCCAGAGGAGGGCAACCAAAATGGCCAATGGCCTGAATTCCGTGTCCTATGAAGAGCAGCTTAAGGAGCTGGGGATGATTAGTCTGGGGAAGAGAAGGTGAAGGGGGGACATGATAGCCATGTTTAAACATTTGAAGGGATGTCATGTTGAAGAGGGAGCAAGTTTGCTTTCTACTGCTCCAGAGACTAGGACAAGGAATAATGGGTCCCAGTTTCAGGAAAAGTGGTTCACCTAAACATTAGGAAGAACTGTATTGTCAAAGGCTTTCATGGCCGGATTCAACTGGTTGTGGTGGTTTTTCCAGGCTGTGTGGCCGTGGTCTAACGTGTCGCCTGCATCTGTGGCTGGCACCTTCAGAGGTGTATCACAGAGAGAAATCTGTTGCACACTGTGTCCACTGTATTATACACTGTGTCACAGTGTGTAACAGACTTCCCCCTGTGATATTTTCGAATAAACTGTTGTGGGCCCACTGGAGCATTGCCGTATCACTACAGTGTCATTTCTGCAGCGACGGCCATGCAAAGTCTCCCCCTATAACGCTGTTTTTACCATCCTTTTAGCAGCTTTTTTGGCCGGTGCAGAAACAGCCTTAGAGAGCAAGATTTTAAGAGTCTGTGCTTTTGAAAGTCAAAAGTCCCTTCATCAGATCTGATGACAAGAGCTTTAACTCTCAAAAGCTTATATCCCGAACATCTTGGCAGTCTCTGAGGTGCTACTGAGGTGAAGCCTGGTGCTTCCTTAGATCTTGCCATCCATAACTGGGGTGACATCTTTGCAAGACCCAACCTTAAAATTAGTGACGTAGACAATAAACCCTAATTCCAGTGCAGAATTTCTGACTATGCCAGTGGCCCCGAACCACTGGCGTAATGCCCATTGGGCAAGGTGGGCAGCTGCCCAGGGCATCACCTTGTGGGGGGGGGCATCAAAATGCTGGGTTCGTTTTTGGGTATTTTAGTGGTTTTCCATTTTTGGCCTGCAGAGGGCGCGGTTTTTAGGCTAGCGGCACCACAGTTTCAGGGTCTCATCAGGAGACTGTCCTTATGCTACCACCCATGTTTGGTGAGGTTTGGTTCAGGGAGTCCAAAGTTATGGAGGGTGCCCCTATCCCCCATTGTTTCCAATGGGAACTAATAGGAGATGGGGGCTACAGTTTTGAGGGTCCATAACTTTGGCTCCCTGAATAAACTACACCAACCTTGGGGGGTATCAATAGGTAGTCTTTCGATGAGATCTCGAAAGTTTTGAGCATCTGTGCCTTCATAAATGTGTTCTCACAGCTCTGCAACCGCCATTGATTAATCAATGAACTCTGCGGAACAAAGATTCTTGGGCAAATTTCTAGATGTCTCTGCAGGGGTGACATTTTTGGACGTATTGGCACCAAAATTTCAGGGTATCATCTGGAGATGATGGCACCTCTGTTTGGTGCAGTTTATTCAGGGGGTCCAAAGTTATGGATCTCAAAGGGTAGCCCCCATTTCCTTAGAAAAGAATGGGGATGGGTATCTCCCTTTGGGGAGTCCATAACTTTGGACCCCCTAAATTAAAACTGTTGTACCTCAAAATTTGGGCAGTACCATAAGGAAAGTTTCCAGATGATACCCTGAAATTTTGGTGCTGATACATCCAAAAATACGCCCCCTGCAGGAACATCCCAGAAATTTGCCCAAGAATCTTTGTTCTGCATTGAGTTTTCTGTATTGCTATCCATGGGGGTTGCTGGCTGCGGGGGACATTTCTGAAGGCACAGTCTCAAAACTTTCAGGGTCTCATCAGGAGACTGCCCTGATGATACCCCCCATGTTTGGTGCAGTTTGGTTCAGGGGGGCCAAAGTTATGGACCCTCAAAACCGTAGCCCCCATCTCCTATTAGCTCCCATTGGAAACAATGGGGGATGGGGCACCCCCTTTGGGAGTCCATAACTTTGGACTCCTTGAACCAAATCTCACCAAACTTGGGGAGTAGCATAAGGACAGTCACCTGATGATATGCTGAAACTATCGTGCTGATAAGTCTAAAAAGGCACCCCCTGCAGGCACCAATGTCCTGGTGCAAAAAAAATTGGTCATGATGGAGTGGCCGCCCATGGAGGGGGGGGCATCCAACTCAGGGTTTGCCCAGGGCTACAGTTTGCCCAGGGCTGCCTTGTTATGCCCCTGCCCCGAACACAAGTGCCCATGGGCCTGGTAGCCACTTGACCGAGATCCCCCTTGCAAATGACCCAGCTGGCACAATCTAGTCACTGTGGATTAATTGAGGAAGAGGAGTTTGAGCCTAAAACTCAGGCTTGAGGTGGGCTCCAAACATGAAAAATCAAGCAGAGCAAACAGAAATGCAACCAACTGAACTTTCTGCTTTCCTATTTCATTTGTAAAATGTGAGCAGGCTTTGAATCTGATTTTTTTTTCCAAATGATGCTTAGTACCTTTTTTGGCAGTTCTGTGATTTAAATGAATACCAGATTGATGATCTAAAGTACTTTTCGCTCCAAAAATAACTGCACAGCAAGAACATCCATAAAGGATGCCAAACAAAAACCCATCCTTGGCATCCCTTGGCTGGGGGTGGGGGGTATAGATTAAATGGTGCAAAATGTCCACATCTGCTCAGTAACACATTTGATTTTCCAGAAAAACACTGTAGAACTGTTTTCTTCTGCTGGAAACTTCCAAAAAGATTGCACTGTACTTTTGGAGCATCTGGGTACCCATATTGCAAACAAATGCATACAGAAAGAGAGAGAAAGAGAGGGAGAGAGAGTCGGAAAGCACTGAAAGAATGGTGGACCCATCTCTGATGAGTCTACAAAGTATCTTAGAGATCCACGATGGCCCTTGTGAGAAGGGGACCAGTAGAGATTCTATTCAGTATTTTTTAAAAAATAAGTACGAGTAACAGAGGACAGGAATATCTCAGTACCTTTAAAAACTATTGCAGAACCTCCAACAATTTTCTCTTTTCTGTCTATAAGTCATGTAATTATGCTATGCTAATCTTTTTTAAAAATTAATTGACAGAACTCCTTTAGAAACATGAAACTACCAATACCAATAGCACCCTGCTCAGGAAATGCTACTTTTTTTTACAGGTTTGAAATGATCTACATTTTAATGGAAAGAACAAGCTATTGGTCTGTGCACAAATCTAGGATTATGTCATATACAGTGGTGTAGCTACCATGGGATAGGCATCCTGGGCAAACACTGTTGAGGTCATGTGGGGGGAAATTGCCCCCACACCCCTCCTCCTTCCCCCCTTGCCCTGCCCCACCAGACCCGGGAGACCACTGCCAGGCACCCCTGCCCGGCTCCACCACCGGCTAAGGTAAGTGGGGCACGGGGGGCGGACCCATGGGGAGCGGAAAACTCGGAGTCTGCTCCAGGCTCTATTTTCCCTAGCTATACCCCTGGTCATATAGAAACATGAAAAAAATCCTGCCCCTTCAAGTGACTGAAATGGGGGCAATCTGTGGTGTGGATGCAGCCAGAGAAGGAAGTTCAGAGTTTTAGTTGCTTAGCTGGCAAGAAGTAAGAGAGAGAAGAAGCAGAAAGCCAGCCAAAGAGTTGTATTTTGGAGACAAGCAAGGAAATAACTGTTAGCATGTCCTTACTGAAGTAGCTTTCTTTCTTCTTGGCTGCTGTACCCCCCAGGAGCCTATTTCTGGACCCAGGATTTGCTCCATCTCTGCTTTCCATATCTCTACCCCCTCCCCCGCTTTTTTCTCCCATCCCTGTCAGGATGTGGTTAGTATGTGATCTGTCCTTGGGAGGTGGCCACCGGCTGCTTCTGGCTTTCTGCCTAGGATGGGGATTTTTGCTTGTAGGTTATCTCTACTTGCTTGTGTGAAACTATGTTTTATTATTGTTGTACTGTTGTCTATGCCAATAAAGGCTTGCTTCTGCTTCTGAATAATGTGAAACTATGCTTAGTTTATTCTGTATGGCTTTGAGTATTTGCTTTGTTTATTCTGTATTGGCAGGAGCGTGAAATGCCACTGTGTAAAATCTACTATGAGAGCCTCAGACCTCACATTGCCTGTATCTGACTATGATTGCCAACACAATAAAGAACTGAGAACGATTACTTTGGCCTGGACTTTGCTAGTTTGTTACATTATGCGAGGTCTCACTTTTCAGTGTAACTGTTGACTGCTGTACAAGGTTACCTGATGTCTCGCCGTGGACTTCCCTCCACGGATACTGATAAGCTGGGTTCAGGGGTCCATTCAACTCTGAATATGAGATTAGGACGGAGGCCCCCAAAGAGGGTCCCATCTATTCTCCCCCTGACCCAGCTGTGCCAGAGGAGTCTGAACGGGACTTGGACCCAGAAGCAGAGCCTCTGTCATTGGTTGCCTTATCCCGACCTTGTCTCAGCTGGATTGTTGCTTTCCTCAGGTTGCAGGAGCAGGTCGAACAGGCTACCTTGAGGGCGACTCGCCATACGGTATCAATGGGTTGCATTCCAGTGCAACGTGAATCCTATGATGTTGGTGGTGGGGCTGCCATGGATCGTGTTCCGGTGGAAATGCATTTCACCACCCGCCGCTGCATGGATTACAAACCAGTCATGAGAGTGGTGACCGAGGAAATTGGTTTATCTACCATTCACGGGTCAACTTACGGCTCGATGGAAAGGTTTCTGGATCGTTATTTTGAAGATCCCGTGGTGACCAGCCAGTGGCAGAGCACAGGGGCCCGACCCCAAACCACCTGGATGGCACTTCCCCAACATGAATCTTTTGACTCTGACCCTCCCTAAAGGGGTGCGGAAGCCCGTTGGCCAGACCAGGACGCTGAAAGGGAACCCTTGGTGAACTTGGATGTTTCACACCTGGGCTCACTTCCTCCTGGTGCCTATGGTGAGGATGAGCCGGTGGAGCCTCTAGACCCTCCAGGAGCCGGTTCATCGCACCATGGAGATGCAGATGACCCAAGATGGCTGGGACCCTGTGATGATCCAGACCCGTTCACCCTTCATGCGCAACACACAGCACTGGAACGGGCCAAGTGTGAATGGCAGGAAGCCCGTGAAGCCTTGACTGATTATCATGTTCATCAGCGGTTTCAACCAAGAGAAGAATTTGGCAGAGAAAGGGAAGTGCTGTATCGTCAACTTCAAATGGATCGGGAGCAACAGGAACGTGAACTTTTGCAGGCAGCAGAACAGTCCAAACAAGAACTTCGGGAAGTGCAACAGTTCGGGAAGTGCAAACCAAAAGTTCAGCCGCTCAAAACGCTGAACGCGTCCATATCCAATGTGAACGTGAGGCCCTAGAGAGGCAACAGGCTGAACTAATCCGGAAAGAGAGGGACCTGATCGACATGGAAGCACGGGAACGAGTAGCTGCTGCTGACCTCCCACGGGAACTCACCATTCAGGCTACCATGAGGTCGGACCGCTGGCGCGATGCGGCAAGTCAGGCTCGCCCACGAACCAAGGACGACCGACCCACCAGACCACAGCCTCGGAGCTATGGTCAACCCATACCGTTGCAGCAAGCTGCCCCAATCCCCCCAGCACCTCCAGGTCGAGGCTTTCCCCGGCCTCACATTCCTGCTCGTTTTGATGGAACAGCATCTAAACTACCCTATTTTATCCTTCAATTGGATGCCCACATGCAAGAATATGATGATATGTATCAGCTCGATCACGAATGAGAAAAGCGTTCGGCGACAATTGGATTCAAAGTATTAAGATGGAGAAGCCGCTTCAGAATGGTTTAACCGTGGAATTGTTTAGAATCCAGACGCTGAGGAGCTTCGAATTCGAGTGGCTGAACTTCTGCCAAAGGATTCAATGGTGTTGATGTTCAGGACAGTCAGCCTGGCCTTGACTGGAATTCCATAACCAGGCCGATGGAGCCAGCATCTGGCGGCGGAGACTCTGGCGGAGACCTTATCTCTGGCGAGAGAGATGAGAACTCCGTTCCCAGCTGGAATCCGAGGAGGGATGGGATGGACAGAGTTATAACCTGTGCTTCTGGCGCGGAGACTCTATTCCTGCCACGTCGTATGCAGTGAGCTTTCTAGGATGTCTGGAATAAACGGTCTTTTACACCAAAAAGCCTTTATTTCTGCTTCTATGGAATTCACTTACATTGTGGCAGGAATCTTTTGATTCATCTATCTTCCCAGTGCAGCGGACCTCTGTGGTGTCTCGGCATGGAGAGGTTGAATATTCCTACTGAATCTGTGAATAAAAGGTCATTGCCCCCAAAGAGGAGCTCCCGAAGCTTTCCCTTATGGATTTGGAGGAACCCGGTGGGAGAAGCGAGGTCTGCGCTTGGTAACTCTTTCCCCGTCCTACCATCAACACGAAGTCTTCCCTTACTCCGTTGGGGCCGAGGGACGAGGAAACGATCATGTGGACTTGCATGAGTCGTTTGATGCGCTGTCTGTATGGATGCGAAGCTTGTGGATCGGATATCTGCCCGCTTTCCGTAGTGGATTACAAACCTCAGATGCAACCTATCACGCAGGAGGAGCCAGGCCTGGCAAACCACCTTTCATCACGCGCAACACAGGAGTCCATTGAGCGATTCCTGGACTCGTATTTTAATGATGTCTCCCGGAATCCACCGTGGCATAGCACTGGGGCTCCGTCTTACGAACCACCGGTGAAGCAGGGACTATATATGAGGATTGGGAGGGGTATCCGTGCCAACTTCCGATCCGGACACGAATCCGGATCAGCAGCTGCTACAAAGAGGCGTCGGAGCCGCCCGGTGGATACCAGGTGCTGGGTTCTGATGAAGAAGGAATCGAGAAGAAAGCCCTGCCTTTCCCGATCCGGATCAAATCCCCCTGCCGATCAAAGAGCTGGGATAGAGGAAGTGCAAGAGCGACTTCGCAGAATGCCCAGGAAGCATGGAGCCCGATGAGCGCCAGCTATATGAAGAAGGAACGAGAACGAGCGCTGCAATAGGCGTGAAAACCACCAAAAAGACCGTGGTAACAACTGGCGCAAAGAAATCCAACTGCTTCGGGTGGACCGTGCCAAAGACGCAGCTGCAACGTGTAATATATGCAGAATCTATCAGTCCATGATAAGGGTCCTGGAACACTCCAAACTGGACTTAAAATCAGCAGCGGCGGTGGAGCCATCGCGTGCATAAAGTGAAACTAACTGCAGCTATTCAGCGAGGAGCGAACTGGCCCAAACTGGAGCGAGAGAAAGCAGCACTATGCGCACCAGGATGCCTTGACTTCGCAAGGAAAGAGACTTAACGCCTTGGAAAAGGAGCGTGGAAAGAAGCAGCAGGACAAGATGCCCTGAAGTTGGAGTCACGGCTGTCGCTGGTGCAGCCAGCGCCAGTTAAGGCTGGCAGCTACGCTGGGTCCTGCTATCGCTTGCGCATCTGCCACCTTTCCAAAGACCTGCCACTCCCACCAGAACAACATTCCCAGCCCGGCGCCCGGCGTTGGTGCCCCCTAACCTCCGCGCCACATTCCGGCTGGCCCTCCCTGCGCCGCTGCCTCAATCCCTGTGCAACCGCCGCTTTAGCGAGGTATCACCAAGGGGAGCGTGGAGAGAGGATATTACAGACCTCCAATACCTACCCGTTTTGATGGGACCGCTTCCAAACTCCCCTACTTCATCCACCACAACTTTCGATGCCCACATGGAGGACTATGGCGCATTTGTCTGAACGCGAAAAAATGCGGGACATGGGTTCCTTCCGGCTCTTCAGATGGAAGCGACGTACGACTGGTTTGTGACTCTTTTTGATCTGCAAGGGGAGGATACTCGCACGGAGAACACCGCTTATCCAAACCTTAGAGCGCAAGCTTCCAAGATCCGAGATTGCTGAAAATGAAGCCATCCGCGCACCATCAAAATCTATTATTCAACAAAACAACAGCTCCTTTGCCCGAATTGCCGATGAATTTACGTCGCGGCGAGCTGCCCGGCTCCCTCCTCTGAAATTAGCCTGAGCGCATGAAATGTCGAATACTTCTCGGATGTCGGCGGCGGGCAAACTGCGTGAAACGGTGTTCCTCTATTCCGGATCCCCCGATACTATTGCTGGAGATTCTAGGATGCGAGAATTGGGATCTCAAATTGGCGCTCGTTTGGATTACGCTTCGTGCCGGAGGCCGCATACGCCTAAAACCGCCCGCATTTACGACCGGGTCAGCTGGCGACTCGCATAAAGCCAAGCTTCCGGCAACCTCTGCACCGTAAACCACCTCCGAGCGCCGTCGCCGTCTGGGGATTATTAATGTGTTTATCTACGGGCGGACCGGGTCATCTAGCTACCAACTGCCCGAAAAAAACGAAGCAACAGCCTCCGCACGTAGCGCACCCCATCTGCCAAACCACCACGCCAAATCCGGACGCCCCCAGCGGGCTACCGTCCTGAAATGATTGCGAAGGCGACACTCCAGAAGAGGGGAAGCAGCTGTTTGCCTCTCTTCAGCCCCCCCCATGGATAATGGGTTCGACTCCAGATCACGGTGAGTGAAGGCAGAAAAGCTCCCATTCACGACATTCAGCGATTCATGGCCAACCCAGCTAAAAGCACACTCGTATTATAGCCACAGCCCTTGTAGATTCTGGGTGCTCCCATTGTTTAATCGCGGCCCCGGGTGGCGGAAGGAAACTTGGACTAAGGCCGAGTCCCCTGGCTAAGTTTCCATACCGCTTCACCCAAATGGTGGCAGCCCTCTCGAAGGGCCGAAGGACCCGGCCCAGTTCAAAAGCAGCAACCGGTTCTCCTCCGCTTCCGCTCTTTGACCATTGGGAGAAAATTAGTTTTTATTCTGAAGCCGGTGGCTAAGAGCACTCCATAGTCCTGGGCATGCTACCATGGTTTGTTGTTACATGAACTAAAAAAATTCAGGTGGAAAGAGCGGATCTTAGAATTCACTGAAGGCCACTCCCTGCGGAGAATACATGGTGGGGAAAACTCACCTCCTAATGACATACCTCCTAGCCTTCGTCGGCGATGTATGCAGCTCTAATTGCTCCCGAGTCTGCGGCATTCCACCGGGCTTGCTACCAAGATTTTGGCCAGAGTATTTCAGGAACAGGAATGCGATCAATTGCCACTCCCATAGAGACACTGACTGCAAAGATAGGTATTACAGCCAGGGGCTCAACTGCCTGCTAAAGGGTAAGAATCTACCGATGAGTCCCATCACCGATGAGAAGGCACTTGTGCCAGCTAGGCCAAGAACCTTTGCTCGGCGGGTTCATACGAATGAAAGCTACCAAAACACACACACCTGCTGCTCCTGTATTATTTGTTTTAAAAGGGCCGGGTCTTTAAGGCTCTGGCACGCAGTTACCGAGGGACTCAATGCGTAGTTTCCCTGTCCAATAAATACCTCTTTGCCATTAATCCAAGGACCTTTTAGGATGCAGGTGGGCAAGGGGCGGCATTTTCACTAAGTTGGACTCTGAGAGAAGCTTACTACAGGGTCAGTAGTTAGGAAGGCTATGAACATTTGGCTGCATTTAACACCGAAATTTGGACAGTTTGAATGCTTAATAATGCCATTATCTCGGGTTAAGTAGGGCCCCGGAGCTTTATGGCCCTTTATCCACGCAAGGTTCTACATGATTTATTATACAAGGGAGTAGTGGTGTACTTAGGCGACATGTTTAATTTATTCTGAAACCATGGAGGAGCATGAAACCCTTGGTTGAGTATTAAAACGCTTTGGTCAACAACTCCTCTTTGCCAAACTTTCTAAATGTTGTTTCCGCAAGAGCCTCTATCGCACTATTTGGGTTGCGGATCTGCGCCCGAGGGCCTAAAATGGATCCTGCTAAAGATTGAAGCAGTCCTCCAATGGCACTTACTTCCTACTCGATAGGAAGGCTGAACTCCAATCTTTCCTAGGGTTTGCTAACTAATTTCTATTGTGACTTTATACTGAGATTCGCTGAACTGACTCTCCCACTCACAGACCTCTTACGCATCTAAGGGTAAAGACCCTGGGCTGCCTGCAAGCCCGGGGCCCCTACTTTCCTGGTCTAAAGAATGTCAGACAGCCTTTCAACATTAGTAAAATCAGCTTTTTTACTACCCGAACCTATCCTAAACCACCCTGACCCAGATCTTCCTTTTGTGGTTCACGTGGATGCCTCGGACAAAGCGCTGGGTGCAGCCCTGTTGCAGAGAAGTGAAGATGAGATGCTGGTTCTGTGGGCTTATTTATCAAAGAGATTATCGATTGCTGAGCTTCCAATCTGGACTGTAGGGATAAAGAGACTGCGGCCATCAAAGTAGCACTTTCCACTTCTGGCGCCACTGGCTGGAGTGGGCTAAACACTTTCTGCAGTTTGAGTCGGATCACAAGAATCTTGGCAGTCCCTTTCCACCTCTCAAGATGTCTGCAAAGGAAACAACTCCGTTGGGCCGATTTCTTTTCGCGTTTCTCTTTAACATCCATTTTTTTTCCGAAAAACCAATAAACTGGCTGATCTTGCGCTCTACATGCAGTTCGAGGAGGGTGGAGCTGCGCCTTTGCGGGATATCCAGCGACTGTTCTCTCCCCCTCCCAATTGGGGCTGGCTGTCACTCGATCTCAGGCGTCCACTCCTCCTTTCCACCCATTTCAAGCCTGGTCTCTCCTTTCCCTACGAGAACTTCGGAGGAGGCCCGAGAAGACTCTTAGCGAAAGCCACCAGCGGAGGAAGCGTGACTTTACCTGCCCTGGAGAATGTGGTGTTTGGCCAGTTGTTGGATATACGTGCCTCCTCCTCAGTAACCCGGGTCTCTCGAGGCCTGTCATGATGCCCTTTCGGCTGGACATTTTGTCGCCTCTTTTAAGACTTCAATGGCATTTGGGCCCCGCATATCAGTTCTGAGTAGTAGCGATGTCTAAGAGACAGTAGAGGCGTATATTAAAGCGTTGCTCTGTTTGTGCAGAAGCCAAGAGCGTCCAGGGGAAAACCCATGGGTTCTGTTGAAGCCTCTCCCAGTGGCCTCCCGCCCCTGGGAGAATCATCTCCATGGATTTTATTACGGATTTGCCAGAAAGTCAAGGCAAGTACACGGTCTTGGCTAAGGTGGTGGTGGACTTGTATTATTCCGCAACAAGTTTAATTTCGCCATGTGCCAGCTGTCATCCCTCCGCTCCTAAGTTAGTGCAGTGCTCGTTCATTCAGCATATTTGCTTAAGTCATACACTCTGCCCCTCAAGTATAAGGTGGTCTCCGGCAACCGCGGGCCCCAATTCATTTCAAAGCTTCTGGAAAGCTTTCCTGGGCTTGTTGGGGAGCCGCCCGACGTCTGCACTTCTACGCCTTCAAAAGTGGCGATTGAAAGTCGGAGAGAAATCGAACAGAACCCTGGAGCGAGTATTTACGTTGTTACACCTCAACTATCACCAAGACAACTGGTGCGAAGTTAATTCCGTTTGCAGAATACCGCCCTATAATAATGCGGTTCTATAGCGGTACCAAAAAAAACCCCTTCAAATTATTGTGTCACAGTGGTCGCATCCTTCCCTCCGTTGCCGCGGCTTTACCTGGGCGGAGGCGTTGAATCCCTCCAGAGTTCCAACAGTGGATTTCATCTCTGGCCGAGGGGTGGAAAAGCGGTCCGGAACTGCCTTTACGGCGAGCTACAAAGACTCCCATAAAAACTTCAGCCGGATAAGAAAGCGCTCGGATTTCCCTTTACGATGTGGAAGCCTGGAGTGTATTTGTCTACCAAAAATCCTCAGAGACGCGTACATAAATTTTTCAAAAAACTGGGCAAAAGATTCAGGTGGGACCTTTGCAGATTACTAAAGTGATTAATGATATCACTGCCCGATTGGACTTTGGCTCTAATTCTCTGAGTAATCCATCCATCCTGTCTTTTCATTCCAGTTTGCTCAAGGAGGCTCCCGCTTTCCGATGCCTGGCTTACGACCATGGAGAAGACCCCGCCGCACTATAATTGATGGCCACAAAGCATTCTGAAATTAGCGCTTCATCCTGGACTCTCGTTTGCAATCGCATAGCGGCTTGCAATATTTGTGAAAGTCTCTTGGGTGGGATGTTCCTCTGGGTATAATCAATGATAAGGTCTATTCCTCGGAAAATATTGGACGCCTCTACCCTGTTTCTGCTTTCCAACCGCGACTTTCTCGCGACAAACCTGGGGAAGTTTTTCTCTAAAGAGGCAGAGTGTAAAGGATTCAATGGTGTTGATGTTCAGGACAGCCGCCTGGCCTTGACTGAATTCCATAACCCGGGCGATGGGCCAGCATCTGCGGCGGAGACTCTGGCGGAGACCTTATCTCTGTGAGAGAGATGAGAACTCCGTTCCCATGGGAATCCGGGAGGGGGGATGGGATGGACAGAGTTATATTAACCTATTAGCTTCTGGCGGGGAGATCTCCTATTCCTGCCACGTCGTGTACGTGAGCTTTCTAGGATGTCTGAATAAACGGTCTTTTACACCAAAAAGCCTTTTATTTCTGCTTCTATGGAATTCCTTACAGAACTACTGCAAGGACTGCATCTCCGTTTCGAGGACAGAGATGTTATTGAGAAGGCTAAGAAAACCTTAAAGACGATCCAGCAGGGCAACAGACCATTTGCAAACTTTGCCCGACAATTTCGAGCTGCGGCCAGTAAAATCCCTGATTGGCCAGATCGCATGAAATGTGAGTACTTCTATGGAGCTGTCGACCCCAAGATTCGTCGTTGGGTTGTCATGAACAATGAACCCCGCACCATAGCCAAGTGGATCGAAGTCAGAAGTATCATCGCCGGCCGACTCAATCGCTCTAAAGGGACAGTGACCAAACCCAACCACCTAAACAAACGTTGGTGTCAGCGAAAAAAGTACCCACCTCCACGAGTCCATCTACTACCACTTCTGAAACCACCTCTGAGAGACGCCGCCGATTAGGTCTCTGTCTGTACTGTGGCGAACCTGGACACATGGCTGCCAACTGCCCAAAGAAAGCCAAACCTGGGGCCCCACCTAAAAAGCAATGGCCAAACCACCACGTTGTTCAACCACTCCGAAGGTATCACAAGGTGCTTCCAAAGCACTGACTGCAGAGGAATCAGATCTTCCTGAGGGGGACAACCTAGCAGAAGTTGGACTCTCTATGGCAGTTCCTCAAACCTCTAAGCCCCCCAAAGATGCGGTGAGTGATAATGGCACCCCCATTACTTTAATGACTACCTTGACCAATCCAGCAAAAAAAAAAACCATATTCCAGCACGAGCCCTGGTGGACTCAGGTTGTTCCCACGGCCTTATGTGCCTGCAAATAGCAGAGGAACTTGGACTTGAACTGATCCCCTTGGCCAAGAACCCATTCGCTCACTCAAAATGGATGGTGGAGTCCAGTGGGGGGAGGGCCAGCCTCGTTTCAAAAAACTGAACCTGTACTCTTCACGATGTGCAGAGCATTGGGAACGCCCAAGCCAGTTTTATCTGAGGTCTCCGCTGGCAAGGTACCCAATAGTCCTTGGTATGTCTTGGTTGGAAACACATGATCCCACCATCCGCTGGGTACCCTGAATAGTCCATTTCATGGATTCACCTTGCAGGGACCACATGCATGAAGGGGAACCGCCTGAGATGACTACCCCGCCTCAGTTTCTGAAGTTGCCTCCCATCCGGAATTGCCCGGGGTGCCAAAGCACTATTGGGATCTTTCCAAGGTGTTTGAAGAACAAGAGTGCGATCAGTTGCCGCCCCACCAGGATACTTACTGTAAAATTGAATTAATTCCGGGAGCCAGACTCCCAAAAGGGCGGATTTATTGCATGAGTCCTACTGAAGAGGCTGAGTTGCGGGCATTTTTGAATAAAAACTTGGCACGAGGTTTCATCCAAATGGTGACCCGAAGTACTTATGCGGCACCGGTGTTATTCGTTAAGAAAAAAGATGGCTCCCTAAGACTATGCACTGATTATAGGGGTTTAAATGCTGTATTGAAATCCAATAAATATCCCTTGCCATTGATTAAGGACTTATCGGATGCCTTAGGATCTGGTCGGATTTTTACTAAGTTGGACTTGCGAGAAGCTTATTATAGGGCCCGAATTGCCGAAGGCTATGAATATCTTACTGCTTTTAATACTAAGTTTGGACAGTTTGAATATCTTGAAATGCCATTCGGATTAAACGGGGCACCTGGGGCTTTCATGTCTCTGTTCAATGAGGTGTTGCAAGATGTGTTGTTTAAAGGTGTGGTGGTGTACTTGGATGATGTGTTGATTTATTCGGAGAATGAGGAGGAGCACGTTAAATTAGTCCAGACTGCACTGCAAAGGCTCCTTGATAACTCTTTATTAGTAAAATTATCCAAATGCGCCTTCCACCAGGAGAAATTGGACTTTCTTGGATACAGAGTCTCGGCTATGTGGTTAGAGATGGACCCTGCCAAGGTGGAAGCGGTGGCTAACTGGCCCACTCCATCATCCCGCCGGGAACTGCAGTCGTTCCTGGGATTTGCAAATTTCTACCGTGATTTTATCCCACAATTCACCCAAATTGCACTGCCTTTGACTGATTTGTTACACACAAAGGGTAAGGGGCCACAAGCCACAAAAACAGGACCCTTGCATGGTCCGACAAGTGTCAGGACGCATTCCAGCAACTCAAAACCGTATTTACCACGGAACCTATCCTGGCACATCCTGACCCTTCCCTTTGTGGTTCATGTGGATGCTTCTGATAAAGCGCTAGGCGCCGCCCTTTTGCAAAGAAATAAGGACGGTAAGCTTACCCCTTGCACTTATTTGTCCAAGAAATTTTCTGGACCGGAACTGAACTGGACAGTAGGGGATAAGGAGTCTGCGGCTATTAAGGAAGCCCTTCGCACTTGGTGCCATTGGTTGGAGGGGACTACACACCCCTTCCAGGTTTGGTCTGATCACAAGAACCTGGCGGCTCTTTCGACTCCTAGCAAGATGTCCACTAAACAACTGCGATGGGTGGATTTCTTCTCCCGTTTCCAGTTTCCAGTACATTTCTTCCCCAGGAAAACCAACCATTTGGCGGACGTCCTTTCCCGCCTTCCTAAAGAGAAACTTCATTGACATGCCGCTCCACGGACTACGGTTTTTATCTTCTGGCGCGGTGGGCCTAGCAGGCTGTCACCAGAGCCCAAGCTCATGTGCATCCCAGTCCAGCTCCACCTTCAGACCTGCTGCCCATCACTCCCCCCTTATACAATGACATTGTTACACCTTTCTTACAAGACCTCCTTGTAGCAGGGAGGAGCCCTGTCCCGGAAAATGAAAATGATCCTTCACTGGTTTTAAAGGATGGGGTATGGCGAAGGGGGGACTGTTGGTACATACTGCCTTCTTTACATAAGAAGGTACTCCTTGCTGGGCATGATGCTAAACAGATTTTTGAAAACGCTTCATTTACTGCGCCACCAATTTTGGTGGCGTTCTATGAGCAAGGATATTGAAGCGTACATAAAAGACTGTCCTACATGTGCAGAGGCCGTCCATTCCTGGCAAATCCCACAGTTTATTACAACCCATTCCTCCTGCCTCCTACCCGTGGCAAGTCATTTCCATGGATTTTATAAGTGATCTACCCGAGAGCCATGGCAATACTGTATTATGGGTTGTAGTGGATTTGTTTTCCAAACAAGCTCATTTTATACCTTGTTCCACCATCCCTTCAGCCCCCAAGTTGGCAAAATGTTCATTCAACATATCTATCGTTTGCACTCTGCCCCCGCTAAGATGATTTCGGACAGAGGTCCTCAGTTTATCTCCAAGTTTTGGAAGGCCTTCTTAATGTTTTTGGGGGTTGAACCCGTGTTGTCTTCTCCATATCACATGCAATCTGATGGCCAGAGAACAGAACAATCAGACATTGGAACAATACCTGCGTTGCTACACCAATTACCATCAGGATAATTGGGCTGACTTACTGCCTTTTGCGGAATATGCGTACAATAATGCGGAGCACAGTAGCGCCAAGAAAACTCCCTTTGAAGTTGTTTCTGGACGCTCTGCCCCACCATTTCCTCTGTTGGGCTTTGATCCCTTGCAACCCTCTGAACTAAATGACTGGATCCAAACCATAGTCAAGGGGTGGGACTCAATTGGTATAGCTCTCCGCCAGGCTCAGGAAGCCCAAAAGACTCAGGCAGACAAACCCTCTGCATGTTAATGATTGGGTGTATTTGTCTACAAAAAACCCCCGTGATGTACATAAATATTTTAAACTGGGGAAAAAGTTTATTGGTCCTTTTAGAGTTGTACAAGTTATTAATAATGTAACTGCTAAACTTGAGTTGCCTAAGACTCTTAGCAATATTCACCCTGTTTTCTATTCCAGTTTGCTCAAGCGGGCTCCAGATTTCGATGCCTGGCACGGCCCTCCAGAACGCCCTCCGCCAGTTTTGATTGATGGCCACAAGCATTACGAGATCGACGCTATCCTGGATTCCCGCATGCGCCTCCAGCACTTACAATATCTTGTTTCATGGATGGGTTTTCAATGCTTCGGATGTTCACACCCCTACCTTAGTTACTGCATTTCATAAAGCTTTCCCTCACAAGCTGGGGGGAGGGGAATCTTGGCTTTTGACAAAGTTCCTCACCAGAGACTATTGAGAAAACTCAGCAATGAAGGAATAAGAGGGGAAGTCCTCCTATGGATTAAAAACTGGTTGAGAAACAGGAAGCAAAGAGTGGGTGTAAATGGGAAATTCTCACAATGGAGAGATGTAGGGAGTGGTGTCCCCCAAGGATCCTCAGATGGGGACCAGTGCTCTTTAACCTATTCATAAATGACCTTGGAAGTAGGGGTGGGTAGCGTGCAGGCTAAGTTTGCAGATGATACCAAATTATGTAGGGTGGTGGAGAACCACAAAGTTGATTGGGTGCGAGGAGCTCCAAGCTGACCTTGATAAATTAGGTGAGTGGGCTAAGAAATGGCAAATGCAGTTCAGCAAAATGCAAAGTGATGCACATAGGGGCAAAAAATCCAAACTTCACATACATGCTACAGGGGTCAGTGCTATCAGTCACAGACCAGGAAAGGGATTTGGGCGTCTTAGTTGATAGTTCCATGGGAATGTCAACTCAATGTATGGCAGCAGAAAAGGCAAACTCTATGCAAGCATAATTAGGAAAGGAATTGAGAATAAAACTGCAAAGATTGTCATGCCTCTTTATATAAAGCTGTGGTGCGACCAAGACTTGGAGTATCAGGTTCAGTCTCTATCGCCACATCCAAAAAAGGATATTGAAGAGATAGAAAAAGTGCAGAGAAGGGCGACGATTGAGGGACTGCAGCACCTTCCTTATGAGGAAAGGTTACAGCCAGCTTTGGGACTCTTTTAGGTTTGAGAGGAGACGTCTGAGGGGGGATAAGGATTGAAGTCTATAAAATTATGCATGGGGTAGAAAATGTTGACAGAGAGAAATTTTTCTCTCTTTCTCACAATACTAGAACCAGGGGGCATTCATTGAAAATGCTGGGGGGAAGAATTAGAACTAATAAAAGGAAACACTTCTTCACGCAACGTGTGATTGGTGTTTGGAATATGCTGCCACAGGAGGTGGTGATGGCCACTAACCTGGATATAGCTTTAAAAGGGGCTTGGACAGATTTATGGAGGAGAAGTCGATTTATGGCTACCAATCTTGATCCTCTTTGATCTGAGATTGCAAATGCCTTAACAGTCCAGGTGCTCGGGAGCAACAGCCACAGAAGGCCATTGCTTTCACCTCCTGCACGTGAGCTCCCAAAGGCACCTGGTGGGCCACTGCGAGTAGCAGAGAGCTGGACTAGATGGACTCTGGTCTGATCCAGCTGGCTTGTTCTTATGTTCTTATGTTCTTAGGAGGGGTGGAATGTCAGGATGTGGTTAGTGTGTGATCTGTCCTTGGGAGGTGGCCGCTGGCTGCTTCTGGCTTTCTGCCTAGGATGGGGATTTTTGTTTGTAGGTTATCTCTACTTGCCTGTGTGAAACTATGCTTTGTTTATTCTGTATTGCTTTGAGTATTTGCTTTGTTTATTCTGTATTGGCGGGAATGTGAAATGCCACTGTGTAAAATCTACTATCAGAGAGCCTCAGACCTCACATTGCCTGTATCTGACTATGATTGCCAACACAATAAAGAACTGAGAACGATTACTTTGGCCT
Organism: Sphaerodactylus townsendi; assembly: GCF_021028975.2. NCBI lineage: Eukaryota > Metazoa > Chordata > Lepidosauria > Squamata > Sphaerodactylidae > Sphaerodactylus > Sphaerodactylus townsendi. The sequence goes on from NC_059425.1 coordinate 190,649,977, forward strand.
GGACTTTTCTAGTTCGTTACAATCCCCCATCTTCTGGCCTGCACCTTCTCCTGTCTTAACTACCCGCCCCCCCACACACCCAATGTCTCCAGCTCCCAGGCCCCATCCATTGAGGTTTCTGGTTTTCTTTTCTCCCCTTTGATGTGCCCACTGTCTCTCCCTTCTTCCCTTCCCCCTCCCTCCTTCTCCCCACTCGCTTCCTTCCATGGTCAGGCACTAAGGTTGTCAATCTCCAGGTGGGGCTTGCAGAACTCCTGAGGCAGTTCCCTGAAAGAAAATGGCTGCTTTTGGGGGTGGGAACTCTGGCATCATATCCTGCCCTCTGCAGCCTTCAGCTCCAAATCTCCAGAAGTTTCCCAACTGCAACAATGGTGTAGCTTCCAGGGGGAGGGGTGAGGATAGGCGCCTTGAGTGGCCACTGTTGGAGTCATGTAGGGGCATAAAATCACCCCACACCCCTCCTTCTTCCCCCCTCACCTTGACTGACCCTGTCAGGCCCCACCGCTGGCTAAGGTAAGTGGGGCATGGGGGGTAGGGCACAGGGAGGTGCGGGGGCCCAAGGGTAGGCAGAAAACTCAGAGTCTGCCCTAGGCTCCATTTTCCCTAACTATGCCCCTGTGAGATTGCTAACGATGGGGGGGGTTGCCCCCAGTTTCATTTTTAACTCTTTGTTTCTCTGCCAGAGATTTGCAAAAAGGTATCCCTAGGCTTCTTCCGACAAGCACAGGGTGATGTTGGTACCCGTGGCTATTATTTGAAGAAGCCCCAACTCAGAGACTTGTAACAAGGCAACATTCATACTGCAGAGAACTTGCCCATATTTCCTTTTGAGTATTTATGAGACCTTCACTCACGTCGGAAGGGCTTCTGCTGCACAGCCTCCATAAATGAGCCAGAGTCTTCTTCCCGTTTTGTTTCAAGAGGAGCGTCAGGATGACCCGGAGAGGATACTGTGGAATCAGGTCTTGAGGGAGGGCAGGGTCTGACAAAAAACAAAATGGAACCTGCTTGTTTATCAACACAACAGCACAACTCCGGCTGAACAGTTCTGGTCTGGCACATACTCAGAATGACAAGACTCTTTGGTGGGCTCATGAGATGTTCCCAGAAGGTCTTCACTGCCGCTGTGGTGAACGGATGCCACCGAAGAGGCTTTTCCCTGATCTGGTTCTGCTGAGCTGTGGCTTAATATCAGAAGGGAAGGAGGCTCCTTGCTCGGAGACCCTGCAACAGATGACAGGCAACAACTTCTATGAAGACAGCTGTTGGCATTTGGCAAATGCCAGTCACACAATCCAGTAATGAAGGAGTTAATATTGTGCATGCTAATTAGTTAGTGAAGTCAGAAGTCAGTGACCAGGTAATTGACCCCCATTGGTCAAGCAGGTCTACATGCAGTTCTGTACGTAGACAATAGGTATATATTCTTTGTTCTCTCTCTGCACATGCTCTCTAGTAGATTATTAGCCATGTGATAGTAAGCAGGAGCTAGCTAATGAGCTAGCTAGTTAGAAATTTATTTACTTGTTTTGTATCCAAGTTTACCCTCCCCTTCTTCTATAGCTAGTAAACTTTATTCTTCAGTAAGCAACTGCCTCTGTCTATTTATTTGCGCAACTCTGCATTTAATATTGTGATATAATAATCACACCAAAGATTTAAAATAACAGCCAGAGGTGGGGCTGGCATCGGCATGCCCGGGGTTCTGGCAGGGCCAGTGGCGTAACTACCACAGGACAGGGTAGGGATACCCCTCCTCCATCCCCCCCACCCCGCCCCACCAGGCCCAGCAGAGACCACCACCAGGCACCCTTGCCTGGCCACACCCCACCAGGCCCTGCTGCCAGCTAAGGTAAGTGGGGCATGGGGGCATGACGGGGGCCCATGGGGAGGCAGAAAACTCAGAGTCTATCCTGGGCTCCATTTTCCCTAGTTACGCCCCCGGGCAGGGCCCATTGCTGTTGATCCCTCCACACACTTATTTGCTCCCAACTGCACTCACTGCCCAGGGCCTCTGGGGTAAAGGCTGTCGGCAGTGCCCAGGTAGCGGCAGAGCTCACAGGAAAATGCAGGCAGGTAGGCAGGGAAAGGGAGGGAGAGCAGGTATGAAAGTCTGAGAATGGGTAGAAGAAGCTACGGGGGCTGGGAACTCTCTGTCCAGTGGTCCTAAAACCTGGCACCAACCCTGGCCCGAGAGAAGGGAAGGGGTAAAACTACGAAGAGAGGCTTAGGGAGCTGGGGATGTTTAATCTGGAGAAGCGTAGGTCAATGGGTGACATGATAACCATGTTTAAATACTTGAAGGGATGTCATGTCGAAGAGGGAGCAAGCTTGTTTTCTACTGCCTCAGAGACTAGGACACGGAGTAATGGATTCAAGGTGAACGAAAAGAGATTCCACCTAAACATCAGGAAGAACTTCCTGACCGTCAGGGCTGTTCGACAGTGGAATTCACTGCCTCGGAGAGTGGTTTTGGGGGGTTTTTAAACAAAGGCTGGATCAGCATATGTCAGGAGTGCTTTGATTGTGTGTTCCTGCATTGCAGGGGGTTGGGCTTGATGGTTATTTATTTCTGACGCAACAGCATCGTGACTTTACCTCTTACAGAGAAAGAAGGGTTGCCAGCTTTCAGCTGGGCATGGAGATCTCCTGTGGTTAAAGCTGATCTCCTCAGACAACCAAGATCAGTTACCCTGGAGAAAATAGCTGCTTTGGAGAATGAACTCCATGGCGTCATACCCTGCTGAGATCCCTCCCCTCCTGAGACCCCACCTTCCCCCAACCCCCCAACCCCCCATCTCCAGGTATATCCAAAAACACAACACGCAACCATAGTAAAAAGAGAATGGCCCCTTGCGGAAAACATACAAGGCTCTGCATCTTTTAACCTGAACCGCCCATCAAGTCCTAAAACTAGATGGGAGTCTTGTAGACCACTCCGTTCAGCCGTCTACTCAAGGTAGGAAATTCAAAGCTCAAACAGCCCCTTTTGGGAGACACCCGGGCAGCTCATTTCCATAATATTGGGAAGTTTCTCCTAATGTTCTCCTGAAATCTGCCCTCTTGTAACATGAGACCATAAGGTCTGGTCCTGCCCTCTGGAACAGCAGAGAACGAGTGCTTCAGATACAGAAGTTCTGCAATTATTATTTAAAAGGGGGGACCTTCTCATTTCATTCCTTCTGTACAGTCTCCCAGGGAAAGCAATATGGATCCATATACTTTTTTAAAGATTTGGCATGGATGTGTGGGCTGCCCAAATGGTATTAGGCCTCTGATTGCTAGGATAAGCAACCAACCCCCGCCCCCCTGCCACAGGCAAGTGATCAGCTAACATGGGAGAGCGCAACTCACATATGTACAAAAGTGCCTTCAAGTCGCAACCAATTTATGGAGCCCCAGAAAGGGACGTTCAAGGCAAGTGAGAAGCCGTGCATTGCAGGCTCCTCCTTGGTGGTCTCCCATCCAAATACTGACCCTGCTTAACCTCTGAGGCCTCACTTTTCAGGAAAGCCCGAGCCAAATGCAGACCCCCAAGTCAAAAGCCCACGTCAAGATGGCGACAATTCCTCAAGGCTTCCGATAGGCTTGGTTCATGAAGTCAAAATCTTGCTTATGTAACACAACACTGATGTCCTGGATAACAGAGATCAGGGAGCCCACAAGGATCAGCCAGCTGGAAAAATGGGCGGCCCTGCTTGCAGAAATCACTCACAAATAGCTAGCTGCTCCCGTGCCCTTCAAAGACCTGACTCCTCCCGGGAAGATGCTGCAGAGACCCGCAGAAAATGTTTGGTGCCTTCCCTGGGCCCCAAGTTGTGTTACATTTTACTTTTCACAGCTTTCAGCTCTGCAACCATTTAACGGCATCAGCAAACACCTAATGCCACAGACCCATCAAACTGTCAGGATATTGAAAATTGCAAGGTGGTCATATGCTGGTCTAGAATGTCCCACTCACAGACCTCTTACGCATCTAAGGGTAAAGACCCACAGGCTGCCGCCCGGCCCCTTCCTGGTCTAAAGAATGCCTACAGCCTTCGATTTAGTAAAATCAGCTTTTTTACTTCAACAACCTATCCTAAAACACTTGACCTAGATCTTCTTTAGTTCACGTGGATGCCTCGGACAAAGCGCTTTGGTGCAGCCCTGTTGCAGAGAAATAAAGATGATAGGTTGGTTCCGCGGTGCTTATTTATCAAAGAAATTCTCCCGTGCTACTTCCAATCTGACTAGGATAAAGAGACTGCGCCATCAAAGTAGCACTTTCCACTTCTGGCGCCACTGGCTGAGGGGCTAAACTTTCTGCAGTTTGGTCGGATCACAAGAATCCTGGGTCACTTCACCCCTCAAGATGTCTGCAAAACAACTCCGCGGCCGATTTCTTCGCTTTTCGCCATCCATTTTTTTTCCGAAAACCAACAAAATTGGCGATAGCGCCCGCTACTTTCAGTTCGAGGGGTGGAGCGTCTTTACGGATATCCGCGACTGGTTCTCCACTGGGGCTGGCTACCGATCTCAGACGCCCACTCTCCTTTCCACCCATTCGCCTGGTCTTCCTTTCCACGAACTCGGAGGAGGCGTGGCTGGCGCTGAAAGCCACCAGCGGAGGAAGCGTGACTTACCTGCCTGGAGAATGCGTTTCATATGGGATATAAATGCCTCCTCCGTAGTTAGCAGGTTCTCTCGAGGTCATGATGCCCCGCCGGCTGGACATTTTGGCCTCTTTTAAGACTTCAATGGCATTTGGGCCCCGCCTATCGCTCGGCGGCGCGAAAGTGACATTGAGACGATACAGCGTTGCTCGTTTGTGCAGAAGCTTAAGAACGCCCCGAAAGTCCTATGGGTTCCGTTGAAGCTCTCCCGGTGGCCTCCCGCCCCAGTCATCTCCATGGATTTTATTACGGATTTGCCGTCAAGGCAAGTACACGCCTTGTGGGTGGTGGTGGACTTTTATTATTCTTTAAACAGTTTCATTTCAATCAGAAGCGTGCTTCATCCCTCCGCCTGGGTTAGGCAGTGCTCGTCGGTTCAGCATATTTATCGCCTACTCGCCCCTCAAGTATAAGTGGTCTCCGGCAATCAAAGGCCCCACCATTTCAAAGCTCCTGGAAAGCTTTCCTGGGCTTGTTACCGCAATTCTTCCCTACCACGCCTTCAAAAGTGACGGTGAGTCGGAGAGAAATCCAACAGGAACCTGGCAGTATTTACGCTGTTACACCTCAACTATCACCAAGACAACTGGTGCGAAGTTAATTCCGCAGAATACCGGCAATAATGTCTATAGCAGTACAAAACCCTTCAAATTATTGTGTCTGGTCGCATCCTTCCTCCGTTTAAACTACCTGGGCGGAAGCTGAATCCTCCAGAGTTCCAACAGTGGATTTCATCTCTGGCCGAGGGTGAAAACGTCCAGACCGCCTTTACAGCAGCTAAAGATTCCCAAAAACTTCAAGGATAAGCACCGCCGGATTTCCTTTACTTCGGGTGCATTTGTCTACCAAAAATCCCAGAGACGCATACATAAATTTTCAAACTGGGCAAAGATTCAGGACCTTTTAAGATTACTAAAGTGATTAATGATGTCACTGCCCATTGGACTTTGGCTCTAATTCTCTGAGTAATAATATCCATCCTGTCTTTTCATTCCAGTTTGCTCAAGGAGGCTCCCGCTTCCCGATGCCTGGCACGCACTGAGAGACCCCGCCGCATCATAATTGATGGCCACAAGCATTTAAAATTGACGCTTCATCCTGACTCGCTTAATCGCAAACGCTGCAATATTTAGTCTCTTGGGTGGGATATTCCTCTTGCATAATCAATGGGTTCATTCCTCGGTAAATATTGGACGCCTCTGCCCTCATTTCTGCTTTCCAATCGCGACTTTCTCGCGACAAACCTGAGAAGTTTTTCTCTTAAGGCAGAGGTAAAGGATTCAATGGTGTTAGATGTCTGTGACAGCCTGGCCTTGACTGAATTCCATAACTCGGCGATGGGCCAGCATCTGGCGGAGACTCTGGCGGAGACCTTATCTCTGTGAGAGAGATGAGAACTCCGCTCCCATGGGAATCCGAGGGGATGGGATGGCAGAGTTATAACCTGTGCTTCTGGCGGGAGATCTCCTATTCCTGCCACGCCGGGTAATGCGGAGTTTAGGATGTCTTAAATAAACGGCCTTACACCAAAAGCCTTTTTATTTCTGTTTCTATGGAATTCTTACAGAACCATTGCAGTGACTGCACTCCGCTTCGGTGACAGAGATGTTATTGAGAAGGCTAAGAAAACCTTAAAGACGATCCAGCAGGGCACAGACCATTTGGGTAAAACTTTGCCCGACAATTTCGAAGGCGCCAGTAAAATCCCTGATTGGCCAGATCGCATGAAATGAGTACTTCTATGAAGCTGTCGGTTCTAAGATTCGTTGGGTTGTCACAATGAACCCCGCACTATAGCCAAGTGGATCGAAGTCAGAAGTATCATCACGTCAATCTAATTTTAAAGGACAGTGACCAAACCCAACCGCCTAAACAAACGTTGGTGTCAGCGAGAAAAGTACCCACCTCCACGAGTCCATCTACTACCGCTTCAGAAACCAATTCTGGTGAGATGCATTGTCTCTTGTCTGTACTGTGGTGAACCTGGACCCATGGCTGCCAACCGCCCAAAGAGCCAAACCTAAATCTCCAATTCCAAAAGCAATGGCCAAACCACCACGTTGTTCAACCACTCCGAAGGTATCACAAGGTGCTTCCAAAGCACTGACTGCAGAGGAATCAGATCTTCCTGAGGGGGACAACCTAGCAGAAGTTGGACTCTCTATGGCAGTTCCTCAAACCTCTAAGCCCCCCAAAGATGCGGTGAGTGATAATGGCACCCCCATTACTTTAATGACTACCTTGACCAATCCAGCAAAAAAAAAAACCATATTCCAGCACGAGCCCTGGTGGACTCAGGTTGTTCCCACTGCCTTATGTGCCTGCAAATAGCAGAGGAACTTGGACTTGAACTGATCCCCTTGGCCAAACCCATTCCGTTCACTCAAATGGATGGTGGAATCGTGGGGAGGGCCAGCTTCGTTTCAAAAAACTGAACCTGTACTCTTACGTGCAGAGCATTGGGAACGCGAGTTTTACCCAGGGCCCCGCTGGCACCCACAGTCCTTGGTATGTCTTGGTTGGAAACACATGATCCCACCATCCGGGTACCCTGAATAGTCCATTTCCTTGATTCACCTTGCAGGACCATACGAAGGGGAACCGATGACTACCCCGGCCAGTTTCTGGTTGCCTCCCATCCGGAGTTGCCCGGGGTGCCAAAGCACTATTGGGATCTTTCCAAGGTGTTTGAAGAACAAGAGTGCTATCAGTTGCCGCCCCACCAGGATACTGACTGTAAAATTGAATTAATTCCGGGAGCCAAACTCCCAAAAGGGCGGATTTATCGCATGAGTCCTACTGAAGAGGCTGAATTGCGGGCGTCTTTGGATAAAAACTTGGCACGAGGTTTCATCCAAATGGTGACCGGCACTTGCGCGCACCGGGTAAGTTATTCGTTAAGAAAAAGATGGCTCCCCTAAGACTATAATTGATTATAGGGTTTAAATGCTGTATTGAAATCCAACAACATCCCTTTGCCATTGATTAAGGACTTATCGGACGCCTTAGGATCTGGTCGGATTTTTACTAAGCTGGACTCTATGCAGAAGTTTATTATAGGTCCAATTCGTCGGGCTGCGAATATCTTACCGCTTTTAATACTAAGTTTGACAGTTTGAATATCTTCATGGAAATGCCATTCGATTAAAACGGGCACCCAGGGCTTTCTATGTCTCTGTTCAATGAGGTGTTGCAAGATTGCCATTTAGCGGGTGGTGTACTTGGATGATGTGTTGATTTATTCGGAGAATGAGGAGGAGCACGTTAAATTAGTCCAGACTGCACTGCAAAGGCTCCTTGATAACTCTTTATTAGTAAAATTATCCAAATGCGCCTTCCACCAGGAGAAATTGGACTTTCTTGGATACAGAGTCTCGGCTATGTGGTTAGAGATGGACCCTGCCAAGGTGGAAGCGGTGGCTAACTGGCCCACTCCATCCCACTGAACTGCAGTCGTTCCTGGGATTTGCAAATTTCTACCGTGATTTTATCCCACCACCCAAATTGCACTGCCTTTGACTGATTTGTTACACACAAAGGGTAAGGGGCCACAAGCCACAAAAACGGGACCCTTGCATGGTCCGACAAGTGTCAGGACGCATTCCAGCAACTCAAAACTGCATTTACCCCGGCACATCCTGACCCTTCCCTTTGTGGTTCATGTGGATGCTTCTGATAAAGCGCTAGTCACTTTTGCAAAGAAATAAGGACGTAAGCTTACTCTTTGCACTTATTTGTCCAAGAAATTTCTGGACCAACTGAACTGACAGTAGGGGATAGCGGAGTCTGGTGGCTATTAAGGAAGCTCCCTTCACACTTGGCGCCATTGGCTGAGGGGACTACACACCCCTTCCAGGTTTGGTCTGGATCACAAGAACTCACGTTCTTTTCGACTCCTAGCAAGATGTCCACTTAAACAACTGGGCGTATGGGTGGATTTCCTTCTCCGCTTTCCAGTTTCCAGTACATTTCTTCCCAGAAACTAACTACCATGGATTCCGCCTTCCTAAGGTATGGAAACCTCGCGACATGCCGCTCCACGGACTGTTTTGACCCTGACGAATTAAGCCTAGCCTGTCACCAGAGCCCAAGCTCAGCGTGCATCCCAGTCCAGCCCACCTTCAGACCTTGCTGCCCATCACTCTTTATACAATGACATTGTTACACCTTTCTTACAAGACCTCCTTGTAGCAGGGAGGAGCCCCATCCCGGAAAATGAAAACGATCCTTCACTGGTTTTAAAGGATGGGGTATGGCGAAGGGGGGACTGTTGGTACATACTGCCTTCTTTACATAAGAAGGTACTCCTTGCTGGGCATGATGCTAAACAGATTTTTGAAAACGCTTCATTTACTGCGCCACCAATTTTGGTGGCGTTCTATGAGCAAGGATATTGAAGCGTACATAAAAGACTGTCCTACATGTGCAGAGCCCATTCCCGGCAAATCCTACAGCTTATTACAACTCCATTCCTCCTGCCTCCCACCCGCGTCATTTCCATGGATTTTATAAGTGATCTACCCGAGAGCCATGGCAATACTGTATTATGGGTTGTAGTGGATTTGTTTTCCAAACAAGCTCATTTTATACCTTGTTCCACCATCCCTTCAGCCCCCAAGTTGGCAAAATGTTCATTCAACATATCTATCGTTTGCACTCTGCCCCCGCTAAGATGATTTCGGACAGAGGTCCTCAGTTTATCTCCAAGTTTTGGAAGGCCTTCTTAATGCTTTTGGGGGTTGAACCCGTGTTGTCTTCTCCATATCACATGCAATCTGATGGCCAGAGAACAGAACAATCAGACATTGGAACAATACTCCGCGCTTAAGTTACACCAATTACCATCAGATAATTGGGCTGACTTACTGCCTTATGAATATGCGATAATATCGCGGAGCAGTAGCCAAGAAAACTCCCCTTTGAAGTTGTTTCTGACTTCTGCCCCACCATTCTGTTGGGCTTGATCCCTTGCAACCCTCTGAACTAAAATGACTGATCCAAACCATAGTCAAGGGGTGGGACTCAATTGGTATAGCTCCGCCCAGGCTCAGGAAGCCTTAAAAGACTCAGGCAGACAAACCCTCTGCATGTTAATGATTGGGTGTATTTGTCTACAAAAGTCCTTGATGTACATATAAATATTTTAAACTGGGGAAAAAGTTTATTGGTCCTTTTAGAGTTGTACAAGTTATTAATAATGTAACTGCTAAACTTGAGTTGGCTAAGACTCTTAGTAATATTCAACCTGTGTTCTATTCCAGTTTGCTCAAGCTGGCCTAGATTTCGATAGCCTGGCACGGCCTCTCCAGAACGTTTCTCCGCCAGTTTTGGATTGATGGCCACAAGCATTACGATCGACGCTTATCCTGATTCCTGCGAGATTCCAGCACTTACAATATCTTTACCATGGATGGGTTTTCACGTTTCGATGTTCATGCCCTACCTTAGTTACTGCATTTCCCATGCTTCACAAGCTGGGGAGGGGAATCTTATTTTGACAAAGTTCCTCACCAGAGACTATTGAGAAAAACTCAGCAATGAAGGAATAAGAGGGGAAGTCCTCCTATGGATTAAAGTCTGCTGAGAAACAGGGAAGCAAAGAGTGGTGTAAATGGGAAATTCTCACAATGGAGAGAGATGTAGGAGGGTGTCCCCAAGGATCCTCAGATGGGGACCAGTGCTCTTAACCTATTCATAAATGACCTTGGAAGTAGGTGTAGCGCAGGCTAAGTTTGCAGATGATACCAAATTATGTAGGGTGGTGGAGAACCACAAGTTGATTGGGTGCGAGAGTCAGCTGACCTTGATAAATTAGGTGAGGGCTAAGAAATGCAAATGCAGTTCAGCAAATGCAAAGTGATGGCACATAGGGCAAAAAATCCAAACTTCACATACATGCTACAGGTCAGTGCTATCAGTCACAGACCAGGAAAGGGATTTGGGCTGCCTTAGTTGATAGTTCCATGGGAATGTCAACTCAATGTATGGCACAGAAAAGGCAAACTCTATGCAAGCATAATTAGGAAAGGAATTGAGAATAAACTGCAAAGATTGTCATGCCTCTTTATATAAAGCTGTGGTGCGACCAAGACTTGGAGTATCAGGTTCAGTCTCTATCGCCACATCCAAAAAAGGATATTGAAGAGATAGAAAAAGTGCAGAGAAGGGCGACGATTGAGGGACTGCAGCACCTTCCTTATGAGGAAGTTACAGCCAGCTTTGGGACTCTTTTAGGTTTGAGAGGAGACTCTGAGGGGATAAGGATTGAAGTCTATAAAATTATGCATGGGGTAGAAAATGTTGACAGAGAGAAATTTTTTCTTTCACACAATACTGAACCAGGGGCATTCATTGAAAATGCTGGGGAAGAATTAGAACTAATAAAAGGAAACACTCTCTTTCACGCAACGTGTGATTGGTGTTTGGAATATGCTGCCACAGGAGGTGGTGATGGCCACTAACCTGGATATAGCTTTAAAAGGGGCTTGGACAGATTTATGGAGGAGAAGTCGATTATGGCTACCAATCTGATCCTCTTGATCTGAGATTGCAAATGCCTTAACAGTCCAGGTGCTGGGAGCAACAGCCACAGTAGCTGGCCATTGCTTTCACCTCCCACGTGAGTCTTCAAAGGCACCTGGTGGGCCACTTCTAGTAGCAGAGAGCTGGACTAGATGGACTCTGGTCTGATCCAGCTGGCTTGTTCTATAGCTCCCATGTTCTTAGGAGGGTGGAATGTCAGATGTGGTTAGTGTGTGATCTGTCCTTGGGAGGTAGCTGGCCGTTTCTGGCTTCTGCCTAGGATGGTGGGGATTTTGTTTGTAGGTTATCTCTACTTCTGCCTCGTGTGAAACCATGCTTTGGTTTATTCCTGTACTGTTTCTTTGAGTATTTGCTTTGTTTATTCTGTATTGGCGGGAATGTGAAATGCCACTGTGTAAAATCTACTATCAGAGAGCCTCAGACCTCACATTGCCTGTATCTGACTATGATTTATGGCAATACAATGTTGGACTGAGAGCGATTACTTTTGGCCTGGACTTTTTCTAGTTCATTTACAGAGTCCCCATCTTCTTGAAACACGCACTTCTCCCTGTCGCCCTTCACCCGCCTCACCCCCCACCGTGTCTCCCAGCTCCCAGGCCCCATCCATTGAGGTTTCTGGTTTTCTTTTCTCCCCTTTGATGTGCCCACTGTCTCTCCCTTCTTCCCTTCCCCCTCCCTCCTTCTCCCCACTCGCTTCCTTCCATGGTCAGGCACTAAGGTTGTCAATCTCCAGGTGGGGCTTGCAGAACTCCTGAGGCAGTTCCCTGAAAGAAAATGGCTGCTTTTGGGGGTGGGAACTCTGGCATCATATCCTGCCCTCTGCAGCCTTCAGCTCCAAATCTCCAGAAGTTTCCCAACTGCAACAATGGTGTAGCTTCCAGGGGGAGGGGTGAGGATAGGCGCCTTGAGTGGCCACTGTTGGAGTCATGTAGGGGCATAAAATCACCCCACATCCCTCCTTCTTCCCCCCTCACCTTGACTGACCCTGTCAGGCCCCACCGCTGGCTAAGGTAAGTGGGGCATGGGGGGTAGGGCACAGGGAGGTGCGGGGGCCCAAGGGTAGGCAGAAAACTCAGAGTCTGCCCTAGGCTCCATTTTCCCTAACTATGCCCCTGTGAGATTGCTAACGATGGGGGGGGGTTGCCCCCAGTTTCATTTTTAACTCTTTGTTTCTCTGCCAGAGATTTGCAAAAAGGTATCCCCTAGGCTTTTCCGATTAGCACAGGTGACAGCGGGTACCCGTGGCTATTATTTGAAGAAGCCCCAACTCAGAGACTTGTAACAAGGCAACATTCATACTGCAGAGAACTTGCCCATATTTCCTTTTGAGTATTTATGAGACCTTCACTCACGTCGGAAGGGCTTCTGCTGCACAGCCTCCATAAATGAGCCAGAGTCTTCTTCCCGTTTTGTTTCAAGAGGAGCGTCAGGATGACCCGGAGAGGATACTGTGGAATCAGGTCTTGAGGGAGGGCAGGGTCTAACAAAAAACAAAATGGAACCTGCTTGTTTATCAACACAACAGCACAACTCCGGCTGAACAGTTCTGGTCTGGCACATACTCAGAATGACAAGACTCTTTGGTGGGCTCATGAGATGTTCCCAGAAGGTCTTCACTGCCGCTGTGGTGAACGGATGCCACCGAAGAGGCTTTTCCCTGATCTGGTTCTGCTGAGCTGTGGCTTAATATCAGAAGGGAAGGAGGCTCCTTGCTCGGAGACCCTGCAACAGATGACAGGCAACAACTTCTATGAAGACAGCTGTTGGCATTTGCCAAATGCCAGTCACACAATCCAGTAATGAAGGAGTTAATATTGTGCATACTAGTGGTTAGTGAAGTCAGAAGTCAGTGACCAATTAATTGACCCCCATTGGGTCCAAACCAGGTCTACATACGAGTTCTGTCACGTGAACCAATAGGTATATATATTCTTTGTTCTCTCTCTGCACATGCTCTCTAGTAGATTTCATTAGCCATGTGATAGTAAGCGGGAGCTAGCTAATGGAGCTAGCTAGTTAGAAATTGTTACTTGTTTTGTATCCAAGTTTACTCCCTCCCTTCTTCTATAGCTAGTAAACTTTATTCTTCAGTAAGCAACTGCCTCTGTCTATTTATTTGCGCAACTCTGCATTTAATATTGTGATATAATAATCACACCAAAGATTTAAAATAACAGCCAGAGGTGGGGCTGGCATCGGCATGCCCGGGGTTCACAGCAGGGGCCAGTGCATGTAACCTTCACCACAGTGACAGGGTAGGGATACCCCTCCCCCATCCCCCCCCCCGCCTCACCACCAGGCCTCAGCAGAGACCACCACCACCAGGCACCGCCCGCCTGGCCACACCCCACCAGGCCCCTGCTGCTGCCAGCTAAGATGAAGTGGGGCATGGGGGGCATGACAGAGTTATGGGGAGACGGAAAACTCAGAGTCTATCCTTGGGCTCCATTTTCCCTAGTTACCAGCACTGGGTGGCAGGCCATTGCTGGTGATCCTCCACACACTTATTTGCTCCCCAACTGCACCTTCCACTGCCCAGGACCTCTGGGGTAAAGGCTGTCGTGGTGCCCAGGTAGCTGACAGAGCTCACAGAGAAAGTCACAGGCAGGTAGGCAGGGAAAGGAGTGGAGAGAGCAGGTATGGAGAGTCTGAGAATGGGTAGAAGAAGCTCACGGGGCTGGGAACTCTCTGTCCGAGGAGTGGATTCCCTAAGAGCCACAAGCACCCAGCCTGGCCCGAGAGGAAGGGAAGGTAAAACTTCTGAGAGGAGCAGGGGGGCTGGGGATGTTTAATCTGGAGAAGTGTGGGTCAATGGGTGACACTTGGTAAATCCATGTTTAAATTCACTTGAAGGGATGTCATGTGAAGAGGGGAGCAAACATTGTTTCTACTACCTTCAGAGACTAGGACACGGGTAATGGATTCAAGATTGAGCGAAAGAGATTCCACCTAAACATCAGGAAGAACTTCCCTGACCCGTCAGAACTGTTCGACAGTGGAATTCACTGCCTCGGAGAGTGGTTTTTGAAGTTTTAAACAAAGGCTGGATCAGCATATGTCAGGAGTGCTTTGATTGTGTGTTCCTGCATTGCAGGGGGTTGGGCTTGATGGTTATTTATTTCTGATGCAACAGCATCGTGACTTTACCTCTTACAGAGAAAGAAGGGTTGCCAGCTTTCAGCTGGGCATGGAGATCTTCTGTGGTTAAAGCTGATCTCCTCAGACAACCAAGATCAGTTACCCTGGAGAAAATAGCTGCTTTGGAGGATGAACTCCATGGCGTCATACCCTGCTGAGATCCCTCCCCTCCTGAGACCCCACCTTCCCCCAAACCCCCAACCCCCCATCTCCAGGTATATCCAAAAACACAACACGCAACCATAGTAAAAAGAGAATGGCCCCTTGCGGAGAAGCCTGAGAAGGCTCTGCATCTTTTAAACGCAGACTTATGGGGTCACAAAACTGGAATGGAGGTCACATCAAATTCCAACTCGTTCAATGAATCACTCAAGGAATGAGAGAATTCAAGGCTCAAACATTTTAGAGACTTGGGCAGCCTGTTCCCATGTGGGAAGTTTCTCCTAATGTTCCTCCTGAAATCTGTCCTGTGAACCATGAGACCATATAATTGGTCCCTGCCTCATGGAATTGACAGAGAACGAAAGTGCTTCAGACCAGGGGTTCTGCAATTATTATTTAGGGGACATACCATTTCAAATTCCTTCATGAATATTCCCCAGGGAAAGCAATATGGATCCATACACTTTTTTAAAGATTTAAGTATGGGTGTGGATGGGCCTTTGCCCAAACCTAGGCCTAGGTTACGCTGGGATGAGCAACCAACCCCATTCTGCCACAGGCAAGTCATCAGCTAACATGGGAGAGCTTGACTCATATGTGCAAAAGTGCCTTTAAGGTAACCAGGTGTGATTTATGAAGTTCAGAAAGGGGACGCCTGATGGCTGCAAGCGTGAGGTTTGCATTGCAGACTCCTCCTTGGTGATCCCATCCAAATAGCATTTTCAGCTTAACCTCTGGGGCCTCAAAAGCAGGAAAGGCCAGGCCAAATGTACATTTAAGTCCAAGCCCGTCGCTAAGATGAACGCATAATTCTCAAGGCTTCCGGAGCAGGCTTGGTTCCGTGAATCCAAAGTCTTGCATATGTGGCTTCTTACTGATGTATAAGATAAACAGAGATCAGGGAGCCCACTGGGATCAGCCATGGCTGGAAAAATAAATTTCTTTGAAATCTTCTCACAAACCAGCTGGCTGCTCCCGTGCCTTCAGAACCAACCCTGAGCTCCTCCGGAGATGCTGCAGAGACCAAGAGAAAATGCTGTTCTTGGGTGCCTTCCCTGGGCCCCTAGATTCATGTTGCATTTTGCTGCACAGCTTTCAGCTCTGCAACTTCATTTAAGCAGCATCAACAAACACCTACAAATACAGACCCATCAAACATGGGGACATGTTGAAATTTGCAAGGTGTTTGGTAGCATGATACTAGGAATGACTGGAGATGTGAGTCAAGCTTAGGAACATAAAGATACAGAACCTCTCATCTGGAATGCAGTGATTGGCCATGTAACAGTCAAACAGACCCATAGGAAAGGTTAGAACACCTACATGTCTGGTCACAGGATTGACATGTAACAGTCAGCAACAAGTGAAAGGGTCACCCAGGCCTTGGGACCAGTTAGATCATCTAAAACTTCAATGGTTGCTAGGACAAAACTATATAAGAAGACTGCATACTTGTTCAGTGCCTCATGCCTTTAATCTTCAGGTTTTAGACTCAGATTGTTGCCAGGGAGCAGAGAGTGGATGGTGTGTTGTTATTTTGTTCCTTTGGCAGAGCAGAGATGAAACATGGTGGAACTAAGTCTACTGTCACGAGTGAACAGCACCACTGCAAGCAGTTACCTCCCTGTTCTAAAACAAGGGTGAGTTGGCACCCTAAATTCCTCGGGCTTCAGCTGTGCACTAGAGGCCAACAATTTGGTTATATGGAGCCCAGTATCCTAACCACTGAAGCTAGAGAGTGTCGCAGGAGCAGTGTGACCACGATGACATCCCACCATGTGCAGTTTGCCTTTTGAGCTGACTGGACTGCAGGGAACCTACTCAGCATGGAGAGTGTGAAAATGCAGAGCTTTCTCATGCATTGAGATTTATGTGGGCTGTAGTCAAGACCCCGCAGACAGGCACAGCAGCAGAGCAGAGGGCAGATGCCAGAGCCAAAGTCCATAATGTTGGCTGTGGAAAACTCCCAGCCTTCATTCTATCCTACGGGCTGCTGAGAAGGCTTCTGGTGACTGCTGGAAGGTGTTAGAAGGACCTGTACTCAGACGCAGACTTCACTGGACAGGTAATCTTGTTGACGTTTATACAATTTGAAGCTGAGAAAGGAGGTGAAAATGTGGCCAACCATGTCCAACAGCTCATGTACACTATCTAGATCAAGCTGGAAGACAGATGCGCATGACTTTCACTGGGTGTATAGGGCCTATATTGTACTATCTTCCCTAGATGACAGCGCTGGGACAATTTTGTCTATAATTATGCAGAGCATAAAGGAAGATGATTTGACCTCTAGACTATGTGACTGCACGGGCTTCTGGAGCTCAAGAAACAAAGAGAGAGTTTTGCCTTGAAGCCACAGCCAGAGAAATACTACTGTTTCCAGAGGCAAAGAAGTGAAATATTTCCCTAGACTGGGTCCAAGGTCATATGCAGTTCCAGCGTTGTTTCCGCTTGTGGCTCTACTAATCATCTTCTCGAGAATGCCCAATAAGCAGAAGGGAGAAAGAAGGGCCAGCTAAAAGGACTAGCGGGGAAGAGGAAAGAAGGAGCACTAACTTGACAGCATTGTTGGGAACCGATGTCCAGAGAAACCAACCCATCTGGCTCTTGGACTCTGCCTGCTCAGAGCATGGCATCTGCTCATCACTCTATTGACTGAGGAGTCCAAGGCAAGTGTGAAACGTGTCAGCTTGGCCGATGGATCCACCAGCTGCTGTTACGCTGCAAAGGAACTGCCTACATACCATGCACCTAGAGTAAAAGTTGCAAAATATGTTATGTGTGTTCCCTGGACTGGATTTTTTGTTTGTTGAGCTGATCCCAAGTTTAGCTGAACAAGGGTGCAAAACTATATTCGATAGACAGGGTTGGCACAGTATGGTGCAGAATGACATAGAGTGTGCAAAAGGAGGTACACTCTGGTGACAAAATGTATGTTATGACTGATAAAGGGCAAAATGAAAGATATAATGAATGTTTCCAAGTCTAACTAATAAGCCTATGCATGATGATTTGTGTGTACTATCTTCACAGAGAGTCCCTAGGACTTGTAAGTTTTACCACCATCAAGCAGTTGGCAAAAGTATGTGCAATTTGAGTGTAAAACCTTGCAAAGCATTCCTCAGACTGTTCAGTCTGTAGTGGGGTTAAGGTGAAATCCCCTCCAATCCCCAAAAGAGCTAGCTATGACAAATGGAAAGATCCATTTGAACTAGTCCATGCAGACTTAGCTGGTCCTCCAATCCAAGCGAAAGGGGATTACTACGATATATATTTCTGCTGATTGATGATTATAGCAGATATTCTTACTGCTTACTGCTTGAAATCTAAGGATGAAGCCTTTACAAGGTTTAAGGAATGAGTCTCAATGATTGAACAGAGGTTCCCTCTAAAGGTGGCTTTCTTACCTGCAATCTGACAGAGGCGAGGTGAGTTCATGGGGAACAAATTCCAAACATGGCTGACACAGAAGGTATTAGCCACAGGAGAACAAATCCGCTTCAGTCCCGGCTGAAAATGCGTGGCTGAGAGGAGACTAGAGCATTATCTTCAAACAATGCGGGATTACTGCATGATAAATGATACCAAAGGTTCCATTCCATTTCTGGGGAGAGCTGTCTATAGCTGCCACACATGTAATAAAGCCAGGTTGTGGAGTTCAGAGGCCATAAATGAAACACCATTTTTTCCAGGAATGTTTGGCAAAAGGCCTTCCCTAGAAACACCTTAGAATATTTGGAGAGTTTGCTAGCGTCCTCATTTCCCAGACAGCAACGGAAAAAGGACAAAAGAAATGGCAGAGACTGCGTTTTGGCCAGGATGTCATACAGAATTACCAAAGGCTATAGATTTTCATTGGGTCCTTGGAAGAATTCTGCTATCTCACGCGGTGCCAACTTTGAAAAGCATACAGGTTGGGAACATGTGCATCAAAACTCTGAAGTGTTCTTACCACTTATTAAGCCATGACACGGTACCTAGTGACAGCACACAACCCCCCCTACTCCTGTTCAAGGTCCCGCACATCTGGGCTCGAGGCCTTAAAGCAACAACAGAACAGTGATGAGTGATCAGAGCGAAGGAACCAGAAGGAGGGGCTGAGCAAACTGGAGAAATAGCTATACCGCAAGATCAGAAAGAGCAAATAAAGGCATACTCAAAAAAGGTTTATGGTACAAGAGGTGAAAGTGTGCCAATTAGGACAGAATACCCAAAGGTTTCCAATGATATGTTGAAATGTCCACCTGAGAGACAGGAAAAAATGGGAATCAGAGCTATGGACAATGAGTTTGAATCCTTGGTGAACTTAAAAAGTGTTGCTTTATTGTTGATAAAACCTACTGATAAACCCGCATCATGAGTTGCAAGATGGGTACTGGTATGTGAACCACAACCCGATGGAACTTTAAATATAAAGCAAGATTAATTAGCGACAAGGCTTCTCTCAAAACAAAGTTTGACAGTTATGATCGAACTTATGCACACCCTGCAAAGGCAGAGTCCATGAGATTAGTGATTGCTCTGGCTGAGCAAAGAGACTTTTAAATGAGGCACTTTTGATTTTTGAAACAAGCTTTATTTAAATTTTGCAGATTTACAAGAGACCAAGTATACATGAAGCAAGCACCAGGTTATGAGCATGAACAAGTTGAGTAAAGTTTATAAACAACAAAGCTTTATGCGGGCTGGAAACAGTCAGCCAGATGTTGGAACAGGTGCATTACACAAGAAGCATTATGTGAAATGAAATTTGACCAAAGTGTGGCCGATGTGCCTGTATATATACTCAGGAGGTACTGGTGATGAATGTAATTCATTTTGATGATTTATGTTGGTAATCTCTGTGTGGACACAAAACAGACAACCAAATCAAACAACTTTTACACTGAGTTGAGTAAACACTTTTAAGCTAGAAAGACTTGGGGTATCTAAAGCAATACCTGGGTATTCAAGTCAGTAAAATCTGAAGAAGGGATGTGTTTCTGACACAAAAACAAAAGATAAGAGGGTGTCATACAAAAGCTGGTCTGCAAGCATGCAAAAGGTGGCACAAACCCCAATGAAATTTGTGGCTGATTTTTTTGTAAAGCAAGATCTTTAACAGCAAAGCATTTGAAAGGCAAGACCTATATATCATTCCTTAATTGGCAGCCTGCTGCACATTTGCCTAACTGGACAAGACCAGACATAGCTTTTGCTGTAGGTTTATTAAAGTAGAACAGTTGCAAAACCTACTGAGAAAGAGACTGGCAGGGGCTAAAAGGAGTAATTCGTTACTTGAAGGGAACTGCTAACTATGGTTTTACACTTTTCTAACTTCAAAACAACAAAAGGGACTTAGTGGTGTGGCCATCACGGACAGCTCATTTGCAGAGGACTCAGGATGTAGAAGTCAGTGAGTGGTTATTATATGCAATATGGCAGCCACATCCGATTTGTTGGAGATCTCGAGAACAAACAAACGGTTTGCCACTTCAACTGCCCTGAGGCAGAGTATCGCGGCTCTTAATGAGGGCATGCAATGAGCTACAATGGGTTATGCAGTTGCTAAAAAGACCTGGAATTGAGAAATGTGAACAACCTATAACAGTTTTGAAGACTCACAGACATGTATAGCCATGGCAGAGAGCGAAAACCTTAAAAAGTCATTGCACTAAACAGCTGTGGCTGTGAAATTCCAAAATGTAAAACAACTGATACAGTCAAATATGATTAAGTTTACGGCACTTACTGAATCATCTGCAAACATAGCCGACATCTTAACAAAGCCATTCACCAATACAAAAACATAATGACTTGAGTGTTTTGGTTTGGGTTTAGCAGATCGTACATAATTTGGCAAGGAGACTCTGTACAAAGTGAGTAGAGAATAAAGCCCAACTCTGTGTACTGACTATGTACTAACTATGTAATGAGTGTAAAAATAATGTGAATGACTTTTGTTTGGTAATTATTTTGTTTTACTTAAATATGTGCATGTAATATGAGGGCAACTTATTCCAACCAGATATGAGAAGGGATTGTGTCAGGATGTGAAAGAGATTGTTCTGCAAGGTGGTCATATGCTGGTCTAGAAATGACTGGAATGTAACAGTCCAGCAAGAATTGTAAAAGGTAAGAGACCTCTCTGTCTGGAGTCTGCAGTGATTGGCATGTAACAGTCAGCAGAATTGTAAAGGTCGGAGCCTCTCTGTCTGGGTCTGCAGTGATTGGCATGTAACAGTCAGCAGAAGTGAAAAGGTCACAGGCCAGGATGATTAGATCCCATCTAGCTAATGATTTGCTGGACAAAACTATATAAGAAGACTGCATACCCAATTCAGTACCTCTCCTTCACCTTCAGGAGTTAGGAGCTCAGATTGTTGTCCAGAGTAGAGAGTGGATAGTTATTGTTATTTTTGTTCCTTTGAGAAACAAGAGATAAAGTATTCCTGTTGGAACTAAATCTACTGTCTGAGTGTTTCTTTTTCTTATACTGCAAGCAGTTACCTCCTGTTCTAGCAAGGGTGAGTTGGCACCTAGTCCTTCCGCTGTGCACTAGGCCAACACAAACTGGACACGGGAATGTGTCACCCCACTCTGCAGTCTCTGGGTGTCCCAGGCACTGCATTCCCAATTGAAGCAGGCTGTTCACAACAGTTTAAGCACAGAAAAATCAAGTGGGTAGCCTCAAACTCAGGAGCGTGCCATTTATAAGCAGCTCCCACAATGCCAGCCCCCCCAGTTTAGGGGAGAAGGGTAGTCGTCCCCACTCTGGGTTTTAATAATACCAAACAAAGCATAAAAGTTGAAATGGACAGACTTGCTGCGGCCTCACTGTACCTTATACATGGAGAAGGCTGCTGATCTGCAGGTGGTAGGTAACAATCTCTCGTTATTATAGCTGATCCCTGGATAAAATGGCCGGTTTGGAAAGTGGGCTCTATGGTATTAGACCCCACTGAAATCCCTCCCCTCCCCAAGCCCTGCCCTCCTCGGGCTCCACCCCCAAAATCTCCAGGTATTTTCCAACCTGTAGCTGGCAACCCTATACATCAGGGGTGTCCAACTGTGATGCTTCAGGTGTTCATGGACTACAATTCCCATCAACCAATTGGCCATGCCAGCAGGGGCTGATGGGAATTGCAGTCCCAAATGAACATTTGAAGCGCCACAGTTGGACACCCCTGCTATACATGAATGATGGACAATAAATTTGGCTTAACCCTGGAATCCACTTGTTACAGGCAGCGTTGAAAAAGCAGCCAACCAACCAATGGCCCCCATTTTTCCCTAATGGAATGACACAAACTTATAGTCCCTTGAAAGTGCCCACCAAACCCGCTTACCATTTGCCCTGTCCCCAGGAGATGCCACATTTCCTTCCCCTGTCATTCTGCAACCTTCTTGGCTACCATTCAAAAATTAACTCGGGGGGGGCGGTTCTGTGTCTCCCACCTCTCCTGTGGCAGGCACATTTCACCCGAAAACTGCAGGGGAGAGGGACTGAGGTGAGCACTGACTCTGCCCCTCCGGACCAGTGGTTCTGTTTCCCTCAGTCGCCAAGGAAACAGGTGGTGGCAAACAAAGGGTGGGGCGGGGGGGGGGGTTCTGAGGAGGCTGCCCCTGCATAGATTCTTCGGCCAGGTCTCTGTCTGCAAGGAACAGGAATGCTTTTCAGAAACCGCGTGGCTGTTTTCCATGCCGCTGCGCTGAGGGAGAAATTTTTCCTCTCAATCTACATCCTCATTTCAAAGGTTACCAGAGGAGAGCTCAAAAGCAGAAACAACTCTATAAATGTCAAGCAGGGGAAGACAAGGAGGGGAGAGCTGGACACTGTCATGAGCAGGGGGAGGGGGGGGTCGCACACTCTCATTCAAGAGAAGAAAGCCCACCTGCCCAGCACCCCAATCCAGTCTGGCAACAGGGAACACATCAAGTGACAAATCTGTCTAATGCAAAGAAAACCAGCTGGAATGTCGTTTGTAAATATGCACATTCATTGCCTTGTGCTGTCTTCAAAGAAATAGAGATCCTAAGAGCTCCCAAGGTAACACAACTGAGGAGGAGGAGGAGGAGGAGGAGGAGAACAGAAGGAGGAGGAGGAGGAGGAGGAGGATTTATATCCCCCCTTTCTGTCCTGTAAGGAGACTGAAAAGGGTTTATAATCTCCTTTCCCTTCCCCACCCCACAACAAACACCCTGTGAGGTGGGTGGGGCTGAGAGAGCTCCCAAGGTCTCCCAGCTAGCATGTGTCAGAGTGCACAAGCTAATCTGGTTCACCAGATAAGTCTCCACAGCTCAAGTGGCAGATCAAACCCAGTTCTCCAAATTAGAGTGCACCTGCTCTTAACCACTACACCTCTGGCTCACCTCCTAAAGTGGATCACCACCTAACAGGGCAGGCAGCCTCCAGGTGGGGCCTGGAAATCTCCAGGAATCACAACGTAGCTCCTGACAACAGAGATCAGTTTGTCTGCAGAAAATGGCTGCCTTGGAAGGTAGACGTGGTGGCCTTTTATCGCACGTGGTTCTCTCCCTGATCCCGGCCCTCCCCAGGCTCCTCCCCCAAAATCTCCAGGCATTTTGCACCACCTGGAGTTGGCCACCCTAATTGCTGATCGTGGATGTGTGGCCTGAATCAGCCAGACAACTAAACATTTCTGATGGGTGTGAAGTGTGGTGCACGTGTTTGCAAATTCCACATTTATATGCCTTTAAAAAGTGTTGTGAGTCTGAAAGCAATGAGAGCGCAGATAGCAAGGAAAGAAGACCTTCATACTTCCTCCATATGCTCAAGAGGGGCCTGGTTGCCATTTAAAAACCCTTATTGTCCACATCACTAGTCTGTTCACAGCCTTTTAGGCCATTTTTGCACAATCAAAATATCCTGGGATGAGCACAGAAAATATCTCTGTGCAGCCAGGAATTCCACACAGTTCCCGAAGCTGCACAGGGTCTGCCCTGGTGTTGCCCCGTGATATTAGCCCGGGATTTTCAAAAATCACCAGTTTGGAGGTTCTTTTTTAAAGTTCCAGTGTGACCCTGCTGGTGCCTGTACCATGCAAAAAACGATCAGGAGCAGGACCAGTTTGTTTTTCCCCTCCCAGCCACCTGGTCTCCCCACCTGACGTCCATTCAAACTGCCACTCAAAAACAACTGCCATGCCCTACGAGGAGAGACTTAGGGAGCTGGGTATGTTTAGTTTGGCAAATAGAAGGCAAAGAGGTGACATAATAGCCATGTTTAAATATTTGAAGGGATGTCATATTGGTGAGGGAGCAAGCTTGTTTTCTGCGGCTCCAGAGACTAGGACCAGGAGTCATGGGTTCAAGGTGCAGGAAAAGAGATTCCACCTAAATATCAGGAAAAACTTCCTGACAGTATGGGCTGTTCGACAGTGGAATGCACTACCTCAGAGTGTGGTGGAGTCTTCTTCTTTGGAGGTTTTTAAAGAGAGGCTGATGGCAAAGGCGGAGCAAGGGGAAACTGCGCCTGCCCGAGGTGCGTGCGCACCCTGCGCCCCTGCTGCAGTGGCGCCCTCCCCGCACTAGAACACCCCCAGAACACCCCGGAATGCCACTGCCATGCCCCCTCCACGACCTGGCCATGCCTCTGCTGTAGCTCCGCCCAGGGCGTCACGCCTCCCCCTGACCCATTGGTGCTACACCATTGCTGGATGGTCATCTGACAGGAGTGCTTTGATTGTGTTTTCCTGCATTGAAGGGGTTGGACTTGATGGCCCTTGAGGTCTCTTCCAACTCTATGATTCTAAGGGACTACAAATTCCTTTTTTCTACCCACAATTCAGCCAGGGACAGCATCAATTTGAACAGTCACTTTGCAGTTGAAAATGTGAGAAGAGGAATGTAACCGTGGGGAGGCCTGGGGAGATACTTTCTCCAAACTCATTGTTGTGGTGCTGACTCAGAGACCCACAGGTGTCAAGTCCCAGATGACACATGATGACCCCGTAGGGTTTTCAAGGAAAGAGGTGGTTTGCCAGTGCCTGCCTCTGTGTGGGCTGAGAGAGTCCTGAGAGAACTGTGGCTGGCCCAAGGTCACCCAGCAGGCTTCATGGAGGAGCAGGAAAACAATGTTAGTTCACCAGATAAGTGTCTGGCACTTATATGGAGGAGTGGGGAAACAAGCCCAGTTCTCCAGATTATTTATTTTATTTATTAATGTATTACATTTTTACCCCGCCCATCCCCAAAGGGGCTCAGGGCGGCCACACAACAAGATAAAACCACAAATTAAAAACTATAAAATCCTAAAACATTATAAAAACTTCACTACTCCAATATTCCCTGGGAGGCCAGTGAAAGAAGATGGTAGAAGATGTTAGTCCAGCTGGCCACCTGGAAAAGCCCAGTGGAAGAGCTCCGTCTTGCAGGCCCTGCGGAAACTACTCAAGTCCCGCAGGGCCCCGATCTCATGAGGGAGCATAATCCACCAGGTAGGGGCCAGGACAGAGTAGGCCCTGGCCCTGGTCGTGGCCAGCCGGATATGTTTAGGGCCAGGGATTACCAGTAGATTACCAAGGACCAGAAGGACCTAGTTGGGCAATATATGCTGGACGCTTTGGATACAAAAGAACTCTGGCTAAAATTACATTGGTGTTCTACTGGCCTGGGGTACCCAAAGATGTAAAATATTATGTTAATTCATGTATGGCTTGCCAGAAAGTGGGATACCCTACTGATCACCCTAAGGTGCCTCTACGGAAAATCCCAATAGTAAAAACACCCTTCTCAGAAATACAGATAGATGTACAAGGCCCCTCCCCTCCCACTACATCTGGGAAAAGGTTCATTCTTGTCAGGAGGCCTGTAGGAATTGGGGGTTTGCTTATGCTGCTTTCTGTATGATGGGGGGGGTGGAATGGGTTAACTGCACTCCTGTCTGCCTTTTGACTGTTCCTTGTGTGTGATTTCACTTCCCAGGTGCTGGCCAAGGTCTGTGGCTGGGCATCTTCACTGTTATCTTTCTTACAGTTGCTTTTGGGCGCGCTTTCCCAGGATGGGGGAGGGGGGGTGCAAGCTGTTTTAATGACTGGATTTTGCGCGGGCAAAGTCAGTTCTGGCTTTGTCCAGAGAAGATCCACAACTCTGAATAAACTGCTGTTCTTACACATGAGTTTGTCTCAGTTTTGGGGATTCTGACATTAAGCCAGAACTCCTCATAGCTTGAATTCCATGCTGCTATGACTAGCTGGGATTTCGCCTTTCCATTTTGCAACTTTTATCAAGGACTTTTCTCGCAACTATGTTCTCTGTGGGGGAACATCTGGAGGGTGCGTCTGCTGCCGCGGACAACAGGCACCCAATTCCTGCGGACTTAACAGGAACGTCTGATTCCACCTCTGAACCACCTGAAGGAGACCTTGGGTGGGAGTGCCTCAGCCACAGGTGGCCCCTTGGACTCTATAAATCCTTCCATGACTGCCCCATTAGATGGCTCTCAAGGAGTGACCGTACGCTGTCGCCGCGGTCTAGGCCAGGGGGAGTCGCAGACTCAAGGCTTTGGGAGTGCTTTGTGGGCCACTGCACCCCTAGCTGGCAACCTGACATTTGGAGATTGCTCTGCGGAAGATATGGCCGCTTGTGGAGAGGGAGGGGAAAAGCACTTGCATTGTAAGTTAGAACAGCACCACCAGTTGGATTACTGCCAACGAGACATAATCATTGTCACCCTAAAAAGATCAGCTGGTGCTGATACAGGAAAGGGTAAATAAGCACAGGGGAGGAAGGGGAAAGGCAGAAACTCTTTCGTCCTTCGTGCAAGGAGGGTGGTAGTTAAGTTAGAGCATGTAGGCCTTGTTTTATTCAGTACTGAAATGGTTTCTAACCGGTAGTGCAACTACCTGCAAGATTGTTTTTTCTGTTCCTGTTTTTAACTGCTGTGAATAAAAGTGGTCTGACTGTGGTGTTGCCAGCAGTTGGATTTGTTTTGCTTTCTTCCTTGTCCCTGAAAGTGTTTCACGGAGAAGGTTGCTTTGGGAGAGGAGAGAGAGAGAGAGAAAGCCTTCTAGAGAAGCTTGTGGGCTGTTCGCTGTCCGGTGTGCAAGACGGCACGAACACCAGAATAGATGGCCTGGCTCCTACAGGCGGTCCCGAAGGTCTGCTGCTCTTAACTGCTGCACATAATAACTTGTTAATTGAGTGTGGAAAAGCCGCCTTTAGAGGAAGCTGCAGTGCCGCTCTTTCTCACACAGATGGTGCTCTGGTTGTTAGCAAATCGCATCAGAAGTTCAGGCTGGGATGTTCTTCCCAGGACAGAGATCAGCCCATTCGTCGTCCTTATTAGATCACATCTTGTCCTTTGCAGCAACAGATGCATATCCCTATAAGGACCTTGAAAGAAGGAAGCACATTAATATGGGTTCACGTTTCAGCATTGCCACACATGAAGAGATATTGTTGGGGTTTTAAACAAAAAACAAAAAAAACACCTGTCATCAATCCCAGATAATGACACTGATTAAAATATGAATATATTTTTTTGGGGGGGGGGGGGTGTAGCAAGATGGAGAACATCTGTGATTTAGGAGTCTACAGCCAAGTTTGATAGTGTCTCAGTTTTCATTCTGCAACCAACCAAAGTAGAAATGTAATGTTTGAAAACAGATTCATTCCAACATTTTCTCATGTCCTGGTAAAATTCTTACCATCTTGATTTTAAACCAGCAACTTTTTAACTTTGTACTAGACCTGAGTTAATCACTAGGGAGGCATCATAGGGGCACTGGCCAAATAGGCACATGAATCTCTGCGCTCCTTATATGTATTTTCACCTTGTATTGTTGAAGGCCTTCATAACCAGAATCACTGGGGTGTTGTGGGTTTTCCAGGTTGTATGACCATGTTCCAGCAGCATTTTCTCCTATGTTTTGCCTGCATCGGTGGCTGGCATCTTCAGAGGATCATGGCCATACAAAAAAAACCATACCGGAAAACCATTCACCCTATTTTCACCTTATTTATGTAAAGGTTTCAATGGTGTTGATTCTCAGCACAGCCGCTTGGCCTTGAGTAGATTCCAGGGCTCGGGCGATGGGCCAGAATCGGCTGCGATTTCTCTGGCAGAGGCCTTATCTCACGGAGAGAGATGAGCATGCCGTTCCCATGAGAATGGGACGGGGAACACCGGGAGGGGGATGGGACGGAGAAAGTTATAACCTGTGGGTCTGGCGGGAAGACTTCATTCCTGCCACGCCGTGTACGTGAGCTTTCTAAGATGTCTGAATAAACAGTCTTTCAACCAACAAAGCCTTTTATTTCTGCTCTATGGAATTCCCTTACGTTTGTGGCAGGAATCCTAATCCTCATTTGCTACCACAAATCCAATTGGACCTCTGGTGTTCCCGGCCGCAGGAGTTGAATATTCCCTAAGAAACTGAGGGAGGCTCGGTAGCCCCCATAGAGGGTTCAGAGCCTTCCCTTCAACAGAGAAACCAGCGGAGGAGCGGGTCTCGCTGTTAACTTTCTCTCCCGTCCTACCGCCTCGACCCGAGTCTTCCGCCGCCGTTGGGATGAGGGACCTTGAGAGCGATCATGCTTGGTGGCATGTGGGAGACGTTTGGGGCGCTGTCTATGGATTATGCGCCTGTGGGAAGCTGAATCTCTCTACCCGTTTTCGTGTGGATTACAAACCTCAGATGCACCCTGTCACCGAGGAGATGGGCCTAGCCACTTTTCATGCGGCAACCCAGGAATCAATAGAGCGATTCCTGGACTTCGTATTCTGATGATGCTCCCAAGAATCCACAGTGGCATAGCACCGGAGCCGTTCCTGGAAACTGCAGTTAACACCGGGTCCTTGTCGAGGGTCGGGTTCGATGATTGGGAGGGGGCTCCGTGCCGTACCCAATCTGGCCCATCAGATCCCGGGCGTAGGGTAGCTGATGCGCATGAAGCTTAGCCAGCGGGAATGATGATGGACTGGAGGTGCTACTTTCTGATGAGGAGGAATCCGAGGAAAGATCTGCCTCCCCATCCGAAGTTTGTTTCCCCTCCCGTCCAAAGAAGAGATTAGGACGAGGAAGTGGCTTGACTGCGAGATACCCAAGAAGCGTATAGGCCCGTGAAGCGCCAGCTATGGGAGGAGGAACGCGAACAGCTGCAAAGAGGAGCGTGAAAACCACCAAAAAGATCGTGAACAACCCAAAGCGCCAAAGGCGTCCAACTTGGGTGGAGCCCGGAGCCAAGGCGGCGTTACTAGCGGCAATATATGCAAGATTTATCGATCCACAATAAGGTCCTAGAACACTCTAGGATGGACCTGGAGGCGATCAGCCTTGAGGTATTAAGGCCATCTGGGCCGCCAAGGTGAATTGACTGCAGCTATTCAACAGGAGCCCGAAGACTTGACAAACTGGAAGCGGGGAGAAGGCGGCTTTGCACGCACATCAAGATCTGCCTTGACTTCGCCAAAGAGAGGGAGTTAACTGCCGCCGAACAGGAGCTGGAAGAAGCAGCGGGACAGGATGACCCGAGTTGGCGCCTGCTGTTACCCGAGCGTGACACCATTGCCGATCCTATCTGCTCGACGCTTCTGGGACCTGCTACTCGCGCTCCTGCCGCCTCCCAAGGTCCTGCTACTCCCAGCGGGAACCAATGGCGCCAGGATGCCTCCCCCGATTCCTTCTCCTCCTGCTCCACCGCCCCAACCTGTGCGGCGCAGCCCAAGCGGGTTTCCAAGGGCCGTGGAGAGAGGATATTACTGAGCCCGATCCCTACCCGTTTCGATGGGACCACTTCGCTCCCCTACTTCATCTTGCACCTACGATGCACATATGGAGGAATATGATGAAACTTATATCGATCTGAGCACGTGAAAAAATACGGGACATTCCGGGTCTGTTATTTCTGGGCGGGAATTGGCTGCTGACTGGTTTGCTTGACCCTTTTTTTTGAGCTGCAGGCGGATGATACTCGCACAGTGGCTGCATTTCTTCCAAGCCCTAAAGAGCCGCTTTCAAGATCCAGAGCGCTGAAAACTGAAGCCATCCATTTACCATAAAATCTATTCAACAGGGCAACCGTTCCTTTGCGAATTTGCTTTCGTGAGTTCGGGCATGACTGCTTTCGACTTCCCTCGGATTGGCCTGAACGCATGATAAATGAGAATACTTCTCTGATGCCATCGACGTAAAACTTGAGAGATGGTGTTTCTCATCCGTATTCAGCGCACTATGCGCTGAGTGGATCGAGCTTGGGATCACTGAAGTAGCGGCACCGTTTGGACTACGCTCGCTTGGGGAAATGACCGCACGCGAAACCCGCCACTACGACCACCTCTACAACTTTCGCCAAGCCAAGCCCAGCCGTCTCTACGAAACCACCTCTGAGCATGCCGTCGGCGTTTAGGATTGTGCAACTTTATTGAGGGGACCAGGCCATCTGGCTGCCAACTGCCGAAAAACAGAAGCCCACGCACCGACCCCACGCACCACCTCTGCCAAGCCACCCACGCGGAGATCCGGCCCTCCTCCAACTGGGCTTCGTCTAAAGCGGTTACCGAGGGTGACTTACCGAGGGAGGAGGAAGTGGCAGTTTATATCGTAAAATCGAAGCCCATGGATGTGGATCCCTACCTCCAGATCGCGGTGAGTGAAGGCAGCGCCCCCATTACTGTTCAGCGATTCTGGCCAACCCTGCTAAGTATACACGTATATTGGCCTACGGCCCCTCGTAGATTCTGGTTGCTCCCATTGCTGTAATCGCACATTTAAAGTGGCTGAAAGAGCTTTCGGTTTTAGACCGAGTTCCTCCTATGAAAAGCCCATACCGTTCCACACAAATGGGCCGGCAGCCCGCATCGAGCCGGAGGGCCCGACTCGATTCAAAGCATAACCTGTCCTCCGCTTGGTTAAGCTGACCATTTAAGGGGAGAAGATTAGTTTCATACGCCCCTCCGGTGGCCAAACATTTCTACATTGTCCTGGGCATGCCATGGATTTATTGCTACATGAACCAAATATTATTTGGAAGGAGCAGTTCTAGAATTCACTGATCCCCCCTGATGGAGGTATGAATTGGAGGGAGAACCCCCCATCCCGGAATGAGATAAATCCCTTAGGAACATTTCTTCAATGGTGCATCCCAATGGCTCTCAATTCCACAGGCATTCACTCCAGCTTACCAGGACTTAGCCAGAGTGTTTCAAGAACAGGAATGTGACCAAATTTTGCAGCCCCATAGAGACACTGACTGCAAAATCATGCTACAGCCGGGAATGTCCAACTACCCAAGGGTAGAATTTATCAGCATGAGCTAGCGAGGGAGAAAGAACTCCGTGCGCTTCTTAGATAAAAAACCTTGCTTTCAGCGGATTCATGCGACGGGCTGCAAACATACACATAGCGGCTCCTGTCCTGTTTGTAAAGAAGAATAACGGGTCTTTAAGACTTTATTACTGATTACCGCGGATTACATGCTGTTTCCATGTCCATAAATACCCCTTGCCCTTAATCAAGGACCTTTTAGATGCATTGGGCAAGGGGCGGATTGCTAAGTTGGATTTGAGAGAAGCATACTACAGAGTCAGAATTACCACGAAGACTCTGAGGCATTTTCGACAGCATTTAACACTGGTCGGACAATATGAATGCTTAATTATGCCATTAGGGATTACGCTACAGGGACACCTGGCGCTTTCATATGGCCCTCATCAATGAAGTTTTGCCATGATTTATTATATAAAGGAGTAGTTGTGTACTTAGATGATGTTTTAATTTACTCACAAACTGTGGAGGAGCATGAGGCTTTGGTTTAGGAAGCCATTACAACGCTTTCGACAACTCTCCTCTTCGCAAAACTTCATCTAAGTGCTGCTTTCATCAAACCCTCCGCATAGACTATTTGGGCTACAGGATCTCATCCTAAGGTTTAAAAATGGATGCCTGCAAAGGGTTGAAGCAGTCCAGCAATGGCCAGCCCCCACCAACAGGAAAGAACTACAATCTTTCCTAGGGTTTGCTCAATTTTTTATCGTGACTTTATACCCCATTTTGCTGAATTGACCCTTCCACTCCACGGAGACCTATTACAGCACTAAAGGTAAAGACTCACAAAGCATGCCGAAGCCCACGAGGCTCCCCTCCCTTGGTCTCAGAATGTCCGTGGAAACAGCCTTCCAGCTTTTAGAAATACCGGCTTTCACTACCGATTTCCTCGTCTTAAAACGCAGAACCCCGACCCAGACCTTCCAGCCTTGTTGGTTTCACGTGGATTTAGCTACGGACAAGGCGCTTGGCAAGCAGCCCTATTGCAGAGAAATAAAAATGGTAGGCTTGTTCCGTGTGCTTATTTATCCAAAAAATTCTCGGGCGCAGAACTCAACTGGACCGTGGGGATAAAGAGACTGCTGCCATCAAGGCAGCGCTTTCCACTTAAGCGTCGCACTGGCTTGAGGGGCTAAACATCGCCTTCGAGGTCTGGTCGGGATCACAAGAACTTGGCTGCATCTACTCTACCCCCCTCGAAAATGTCTGCAAAACAACATCACACGTTGGGCCGATTTCTTTTCGCGTTTTTTTTCTTCACTGTCCATGTTTTTCCCGGGAAAGACAAACAAACTGGCTGATGCACTGTCAATTGCCTTCCTGGGGGGGGTGGAGCTGCCTTCTGAGAACATCCAGCGCACTGTCCTCTCCCCTCCCAACTGGGGTTGGCCGTCACTCGAATCCCAGACATCCGGCTCCTCCAACGCCCGTTCCCAGCGCTTGTCTCCCCACTTCCTGCTTGAGGAACTCGTGAGGCCCGAGGTCTTCCATGAAGCTGCCGGCATGGAGGAAGGTGACTCCCAGCTGGCGGCATTAGATGAATGAGTGTTTGGAAGCGGAAGTGTTGGTATGTGCTATGCTTAAAGCAGGTT
This sequence comes from Sphaerodactylus townsendi, assembly GCF_021028975.2. NCBI lineage: Eukaryota > Metazoa > Chordata > Lepidosauria > Squamata > Sphaerodactylidae > Sphaerodactylus > Sphaerodactylus townsendi. Next base: position 190,682,338 of record NC_059425.1, read on the forward strand.
CTCGAGAGCCTGCCATGATGCCACATCAGCTGGACCATTTTGGCTTTCTCAAGACACTGCACTTAGCCAATACGCCGATCCCAGATTCTGGTGGCGCGCCATCGCAAAGAACTGCATTGGAAGGCGTATATCAAGGTGCTCTCGTTTCAGTGCGGAGGCCAAATCCATCCCCGGAAAGCCCCATGGACCTGTTAAAACCTCTCCCGGATTGCCTCCCTCGCCCCTGGGAAGTCATCTCAATGGATTTTTTATTACAGATTTACCCGAGAGCCAGGGAAACACAGTCTTGTGGGTGGTGGTGGACCCTGTTTTCCAAACCGATAGCCCATTTCATCCCCTGCACCTCCATTCCTTCCGCTCCCCAAATTAGGCGTGGTTGTTTCATTCAAACATATATACCGTCTACACTCCTCCCTCAAGGTGGTGTGTCCGAGCCGGCGGTCCCCAATTCCAATTTCAAAATTTTTTGGAAAGCTTTCCTGAGTCTGTTGAAGGGCTACCCCGGCAGTTGCCGCCCTACCACGTTCAAAGTGGCGGTGAAAGTCAGAAAGGACGAACAGAACTCTTGAACAGTATTTACGATTGAAATTACACCAACTATCACCAAGAACAACTGGTCTGCGATTTAAATTCCGTTTGCGGAATATGCCTATAACAATGCCGTTCATAGCAGTACCGCAAAAAACCCCCTTATGAAATTGTGTTCTGGCGGCTCCTTCCCACCGCGTTGCCCCAACTCACCGGAGGAGGCGCTGCATCCATCCAGAATTCCAGCAGTGGATTTCATCTCTGGCTGAGGGGTGGAAAACGGTTCAGACTGCTTTGCAGCAAGCTAAAGATTCCCCAAAGTTCCAGGCGGATGAAACATCGGTCTGACTTCCCTTTGCGTGTTGGGGCTTGGGTCTGCGGTTGTCTACTAAAAATCTCAGAAGATCGTGCATAAATTTTCAAAACTGGGCAAAAAATTCGTAGGACCCTTTTAGAATTACGAAGAGTTGACGGAATTAAATGATGATGTTACTGCCCGGGTTAGGAACTGCCTAACTCATTAAGTAATATTCATCCCGTTTATCATTCCAGTTTACTCAAGGAGGCTCCTCGCTTCGATGCCTGGCACAACCCTCCGGAGATACCCCTCACCGAGCTATAATTGATGGCCACAAGCATTGCGAAATTAATGGACGCTTCATCCCTGGACTCTCGCTTTAACCGCAAACGCTTGCAATATTTGGTTTCCTGGGTGGGGGGTATTCCTAAAGCTGGTTATCAATCAATGGAGTGTATTCAGAAAATATTAACACCCCTCCCTTATTTCTGCTTTCCGTAATCGTACCTTCCCACACAAACCAGGGGAGAAGTGTTTCTTAGGGGAAGCAGAGTGTAAGTTGTTTCAATGGTGTTGATTCTCAGCACAGCCGCTTGGCCTTGAGTAGATTCCAGGGCTCGGGCGATGGGCCAGAATCGGCTGCGATTTCTCTGGCAGAGGCCTTATCTCACGGAGAGAGATGAGCATGCCGTTCCCATGAGAATGGGACGGGGAACACCGGGAGGGGGATGGGACGGAGAAAGTTATAACCTGTGGGTCTGGCGGGGAAGACTTCATTCCTGCCACGCCGTGTACGTGAGCTTTCTAAGATGTCTGAATAAACGGTCTTTCAACCAACAAAGCCTTTTATTTCTGCTCTATGGAATTCCTTACAATTTATTTGCTTGTTTGCTTGATTTTTATCCTTTCCTAACTGAAGTCCAGTTCAGGGCAGCTAACAACATTAACAATATGACTAAATATAAAATACAAGACAGCACCCCATAAAATTAATTGATGATGAAACCAAAAACTATTGCACTTGGGTATAGTTCAGACACTTGAGGAAAACACAGTTTATGTTCACTATGATTAACATGACCATCTGACTGCAGCCATTCTGCTGTGTGTCAAGCATAGCAGAATCTGGGGATAGTTAATTAGCCACAGCCAGGCACTTCTTGTGTGACATGCGGGACATGAGCCAGGCTGGGACTCCCGTGACCACATTCATGGTCAGATGTTCAACAGGAGACTCATTTTCACAGTGACTGGTGGGGTGACATTGCTCAGAGCAGCAGTCTAGTGAAAGACGAGGTTTCAACCTTATCTCCTGTGCCGTTTTTGCTAGTCATGGGGGGGGCATTTGCCCTGCTTCCATGGGCCCCACGTCCTCGTTCACAAAATTCTGGACATGCGGTGAAGTAAACACGATGTCCCCATGGCCACTTTTGCTGTTGATAATGAGTCAGGAAAGAAAGTTCAAGTGCTTCCATGCCACCTCTCCAAGGAAAATCACCTCTTCCCCCAGCTGGTTCTAAGGCGAGGACCTTGTGTGTCGGGTCACAGGAAACCCTGACCTGACTCTTGTCCAGGTTCTTGTGTAATGAGATTCTGACTTTTAACTATGGTCTTCATGATGCACAAATGCAAACATCCCGGCTTAATCCTGCCCAAGAACACTGATTCTTTCCCATCAAAAAGAGGCCGAGACACTCACGTTCATTTTGGAATGATCACGTGTGAGCCGAGTCCTGGGTCCGCCAACTCCCCGTAATTCATTTAACATAAACCATGTTTTTTTGCAATGAGCCTTGGTTATCTTGCTAGAAATTTTCAGACAACCAAAGAAACTTTTTCTTCTAAATAATAGTTACAGTTTTCCCCTTCAAAACTCTCCCCACTGGGGAAAACTTGGTGAAGGGCTAGTGCCAGCATATGCCAAAGAGGGGCAGCCACTGAGACCCAAACCTTTCAGCAGGGCCCAGGCTGCTGCTAGCCCCTCTGCCCACCCAGCTGCCCTGATGCCTAGCTGGGAAAGGGAATCTAAGCAATGAATGTGGCTGGGACACAGGTGCTGGGAGGACTCAGAGGACCCCTGGTTGGGCAGTCATTGAGGGCCATACAGGCAGGTGAGCAGGTGGGTGGAAAGGGGTGCTACAGGGCATGGCAGCAGAGAAGAGCTTCTGAGCACTCTGCACAGCCCCCCCCCCCAAACCTGGAACCAACCCTGCCTTTGTGTACTGTGGTGGGGAGGCCAGTCTCCAGGTGGGACCTGTGGATATCCTTGAGTTACAGCTCATCTCCAGACTGTAGAGATTAGTTCCCCTGGGGGGTGGGATCTAGGGCCTGGCACCCCACTGAAGTCCCCGTCCTCCACAGGCACCATCCCTAAATCCCTAGGGCCGTTTCCGCACGGGCAAAATATGACGTCGTCGCAACGGAAAAAGAAGCGTCAGAGCGAGAGCGTTCGCACGCGCAGCGGCGGAGGTGCGCAGTCGCGCCGTCGCGAAAACGCTAAACCGGCGCGAAGACGGTGTATTCAGCAAACGCTTAAAACCACTCTTTTTCCCCATGTGACGCATCGACGCCGCACTCGTGCGAACAGCCGCCACGGAGCTGTCGGCAAAAATGGCGTCGGGCCTGCACGGCTTCGCAAGTGCGCAGGCGCAACATCGCGAGACGCCGCTTCCGCAGCGCTGCCGTGCGAACCGTCACATTTCTGCGGGGCTGCGGACGCCCGCAGCTCCGCCTGTCTGTGTGAACGCTTTTTTTGGGATGCGTCGCAATTTGCGACGTCATCGCGTCGCTGCTTTTGGCCGTGCGGAAACGGCCTAGGAGTTTTTCAAGCTGCACCTGACAACCCCACCCGCCACCCCATTCCCCCATCAGTGGCCAGGAGGGACCCAACAGCCCTAACTGGTGGGCTGTTTCCCCAGCTGGGCCAAGAGCAGTCAGTCCCTGGGGCTGCTAAAGATTGGGAAAATAGGGCAGGGGGAGCCTTAAACCCCCCTCCCCCAATTCCGCTGCCTTGCCCTCCCATCTCCAAAGGAAAGTTTCCCATGTCTGTCAGTGCTGTGTGAAATGGTTTACCCAGCGGCTGCCATTGTTTTGCTGGGGAGTGCTCCTTTCGAGAGCGCCCATCAAGTCTGCATTCTGCTGTGGCTTTTGAAACTGGACACACACACACACACACACACACACACACCGCTTCAGAAGAAATCTGGTTCAAAGGCAGGTGATCCCTCGGGAGGCTCAAGGTGTGGCAGAGCTGGCTGAATGGCTGAAGTTTTATTTCTTTTTTCGTTCTGCCTCCAGGTAACCATGTGCTGGAGTGAGAGAAAAAAGACCGTTGAAAAGGATGTAATGAAAGGAAAAGTTTCAGACTCTTTTGTCAGTCTGTAGAAAGAGGCACTTTGGCCTATTCTTAATGGGTCACATGGTCAGTTTTTACATTGCCCTGTTTTTCTTTTGTTTTTTAAAGTTATGTTTTTACTAGTTATCAGAATGTGGTAATGCATATAGTTGTAATAAGTCAATGTGGAGAACATAGAAGAAATATGATATATATAGTACATACTATGTGTCTAAATGCTTGTTGTTTAAATTTTACATAAATAATAGTAACAATTGATTCAAGATGAGAATAAAATGTCAAACAGTACATCTAAGTGTATTAAATTGGATTCTGATTGCTGTTATTAATGCCTTATCTGGGGGATCATCACCATGTGAGTTTCATCACACCGGTTCCCCCACTTTCAGAAAAGAATCGAGACGTTTCTTGTTCAGAAGCATCATTTATCTGCTATTCTAGAGTCCCGGATCTTCTGTCGCCACTCATCCGTGGTTGGCATTTCGTGGCTTTTCCAAAGCCCGGCAGCAACAGTTCCCACCACCGTTGTCAGGTAATGAAGTGATTTCTTGTGTTGCTATAGGGTAGCATCATTAGAAGGATCCCATAAACCAAGAAGGTCCTGATTTTCTTTGTTCTCTTGTTTGGACAGGGTTGAAACCCTCAAAACCCTTTGCTGAAACTCACATCCAATAAGTCCACTGAAGACCTGCTGAATGTTGATCAGTTCTGCACAAAGGAGCACCAGAGGGGACAGCTGTTTTCATCTCTGTCTTTGCCCCGAACCTCATCTGTGCATGTCCACAACAGTCTTAATTGTAATGGCAGCTTTGAACAAATGGGCAGAGAACTTCCATGCCAGCACAACTGCCCAGCAAACTTACCTGAATTTGCTTGATCTCACACAAGGCAAATTTGCTTGATCTCACACAAGGCAAACCCCTGTTAACAACCATGACTGTCTCTGTTGACATTCTTCTGGAGCAACATGTTGAACAGCTTTGTGTCTGTGCAGTAGTTTCTCCTGCTCCAGGGCTGGGATACAGCTTGATAATAAGTCACAAATACCCAGCCATTTGCATAACAGAGAAGAGACAAATATCCGCCAAAGGGTTGCCAGCTTCAGTTGAGAAATTCCTGTAGCTTTGGGAGTGGAGTCAAGGGAGGGAAGGATTTGGGGAGGGGAGGGACTTCAGAATTGAGACCAAAGTGTCAGGGGAAAGCCTAGTTATTTACTCAGAGTGTGAAGCTATAAAGTTAAGATCAAGGAAACAATGTCCCAGGACAGCAGTGATAATATATAGCAGACTAGTTACATATATCTTGTAGCAATTGCATTGAGCTAGGAATCACTTCGATACAATCCCCCTAACACTTACAGACCACCAGAGTGCCGTACCCTTGGATGGTTCATTAATGGGGCTCTGTGTTCAGATGCCTATGTTCAGTTACTGTGGAACAGCATCAGGAATAAGCATTTAGACTTCTATTGCCATAGCCAAAGCATTGTTGGGAGAAGCACACCTGGTGCGTGTGTTTCCCTTGCAAAAGTAGCAGAGTGGCACAGAGGCTGAACACAGGGAAGCTTACCTGGGCTCACACGCGTGGCTGAGCTTGCTAGAGAGAACTTCAGACACAAAAGAAAGTCAGAGTCGTTTGTAGTTTCTAATCTAGTAAAAAGAGTATTTATTAGTGAACTCCATTCTGGATAGAAAGGTGGAGAGAGAGGTTCACTATTTAGTCTAATCTAGCTGGATGGAGGCGGATGTGTAGGAGACACATCCTCTCCCTAGGCATGGTGAAGGTAAGATGGAGAGGTTCGGAGAAGCAGGTGGAAGCAAGGAAGGAAGTCCCTAAGAGTATCAGTCTACATCAAAGGGATAGAGTCAGCATGGTAGAGTAAAGGTGACAAATTCCTAAGTCCCTATCTAGCCACTCGCTCGCTAGTAAAAAAACCCTCTGTAGGGTGAGGCAGGAAACAGCGTAAAGTCCCTTTTGTCCAACAAGCATAAGCAGGGAAGCACCCTCCATTATACCCCACATCATGCCCCACATCACACAACACCACCCCGACTACCTGCTCCCAAAGGGGGAGATGGCCCCTCACCAGTCCCACAGTCTAGAGACGACGCAGCCTCTCCCAGGGTCAAAACAAGCTACGTGCCATACTACTGACAGAACTACAACAGCAGGTGTCTCATGAGCCGGTAAGACGTTGTCTGGGAACAGAAAGTCCAGAGAGTGAGAAAGTATGTCCAACCACAGCAATTCAGGGGGAAAGAGGAATGAGGAGAGAAAGGATCCCGTGTCCTGGGCAGGAAACATGGCAGGATCAAACCAGATACGGGAGCTGGCTGAAATCATGATGTTTTTGCTTTTTTCCTGTGTCATTGTTGCTGAGAACGGGGTGATCCAGCTTAGCAGATGAATCAGGATTCCCCCCAGTGACATGCAGATGGAGCTGTGTTGCTCTTGGAGTTCTCACCTGAAGGCGCGTTCCCTCCCAGGCTCTGCATCCAACCCCAGACTTCAAAGCTATCTCTTGTCAGTGGCCATCAATCCCCGGCTACCCACTGCCATTTGCACTCTGAAATTGTTTAACTGAACCAAAATGGAGTCATATGAAGCAGCCATTCACTGAATCAGTCTCCTGGTTCATCAGGGTCAGTATTGTCTACTACTTGTCTACTTTCAAGAAGTATATACCACGTACAAAAAGCCAAGGAAGTTTATAAAGAGAACAAAGGGAGAAATTTGGAAGAGCGATTTGTCCGCATGACAGGCAGACCTAAATACAATTCCATGTTATTAAGCTCCTTAAATCCTAGTACCAGATGGAAAATGGTAGATTACTGGTTTATTGGGGTCCCCCTCACAGTCTTTCCTGCAAAAAACTCTATAAACGACATGTGTATTTACTTACGGTGCATGCTTCCCCACGGCCTGCCCTACTGTAAATAACCCCACATACCTATGATTTGAGGAAATTCCATTTCTGGATTCTATTTTGTCACTCATTAAATCAGCCTCAGGGCTTATGCAGCTTACACACACACAAACACACACGGAGTGACACTTCCATTTTCTGTATCTGAGTGGGGTTGCGGGAAGAGAGCACATATGTTTGGAATTACGCACCTAAGCTTTCTGTACTGTGGCCAGCAAAGACCCCAAGCAGAGCCTGATTTAATCCCAAAGTTACTCAGCCAGCCTGAGAGCTCACATCCTCTCACCTTCCACGGGAAAAGAAATATCTTGCATCTCACGGCAGGTCCCAGAGAGGAGTCTACAGTCTTCCCCTGAGCACCCCTGAAGGGAGACTAAGGTGTTTTCCGGATGGACAAAATATCCTGGGGGAAAACTGGGATCATACATACTGGGATGTTTCTATCTTGGTTTCTCCCTCCACGCGGCAACCCGGCAGCGCATTCAGGCTAGGAGGAAGAACTCCAGGTGATTACGCACAGCCCCCGGTTTAGTTTCATTTTCCTCGCCAACGTTGCCATGCATGCGTGAACTGTACAGTTTTTCCAACATTCTGATTGGCTGCAGGCGGCGGGATGGGAAAAATAAACTGCTCCGTCTCCCACAGTGTTTGCATGGGAGCGGGAGTGGTGCAGGTTTTTTTAAAGAACCCCCAATTTCGTCATTTTTTGAAAGGTGCGGGATGTGGGGTGGGCCTGAGTTAGACCTGGAAGCCATGAGGAAGTCATGGCCGAACCAGGATGTTTCATCTCCTTATCTCAGGATATATGGTCTGTGGGGAAAACACCCATGATGGGGTGCCCTGGCCAGAAGCCTGCTCACCAGGAAGTACACCTGGGGTTGCCAACTCCGGCCTGCAAAATTCCTGGAGCAGAGTCTGGGGAGGGAGGAGTTTCATGGCGGGGGGGGGAGCTCAGCATGGCCATGGAATCCACCCTATGAAGCTGCCATTTTCTCCAGAGGAACTGATCTCGGTCATCTGGACATCAGCTGTAATTCCAGTAGAACTTCATCCCCAGCTAGAGATTGGAAACCCTAAATGACCACATCCCCTTATCTAAGAACATAAGAAAGAGCCAGCTGGATCAGACCAGAGTCCATCTAGTCCAGCACTCTGCTACTCGCAGTGGCCCACCAGGTGCCTTTGGGAGCTGTTGCGCTAGCTCAACAGTAAGAACATTCTACAATAGCGGTGGGGAATGACTCAGCTTGGCAGCGAGAGGTAGGCTAGCGAGGGGATCTTTAACAACAACTCTACCAGAAAATGGCTTTGAAACGTTCTACAGGGAATGAAAGGGAACCAAAGTAAAATTAAACGTTTTTATAGGTTTGGTGGAAACATTCATACAGTAAGATGTAAAGAGGCTTACACAGCAGTTCCTAAGAGATATAAGCAGGGGGGAACAATAAATTTGGATGAAAGATTAGGAGGGGAGTAGTGGGAACTTATACATTACCTAGGTTCAGATGAAAGGTTCCTGAAGGAGGCAAGGATTCAGACAGCCAGCATGTGGATCCAAAAGAAGGACGATATATCATGGCTCAAAACTATCTGGACGCAAGGGAGGTTCAGACTAGTAAAAAGAGAGTGCTGAACTTGGGGTGAACTGTACTTTTATATCCATAGCATAGTCTAGGGCGAGAGCAGGGAGATCCCTTCCTCAATTTCTTGGATTTCCATGCTGGAATAGCTGGGTTGAACTGATTAACAGTTTATCTATTGATTTCTAAGCATCGGGACATTAGAACCAATTGTCCATAATTAAATCAGGGGTGGCCTTAATGGCTTGGGCAGAGTTTCTTTTGAGAGTCTCTGCCCAGGTGTGGTATCCAGGTGTGGCTGAGGTGTGGGGTTCAAGGAGAGAACAGTTGTCTCAAAGGAGGTGATAGATTTATAGGAAAGGAAAGGAAATGCAGAGCTGTGGCAGGGTATTTCCTAGATCCTTTGTGCTGCATCTCCTTTGGCAGGGAGTGGTGTTGAAGGACATGTTCATGAGGCTTCCAGATATCCTGCTGACTGGATTAACCCTTTCCGAGGTTTGAGCTTGCTGACAGGTCTTTCTGCTTGCTTGGCCTGTCTTTGGTCTGGACACACTGCTGTAGACACACACACACATGGCTGTTGGCATCTGCCAATACATATTGCATAACAACTGCTTTGAATCTGTTGTCCAATAAAGCGGGGTAAAAAGGGTAGGGCAACAGGGCTCACATGCAGGAGATGAAAGCAACGGCCTTCTGCTGCGGCTGCTGCTCCTGAGCACCTGGTCTGCTAAGGCATTTGCAGTCTCAGATCAAGGAGGATCAAGATTGGTAGCCATAGATCGACTTCTCCATCAATCTGTCCAAGCTCTTTTTAAAGCTATCCAGGTTAGTGGCCATCACCACCTCCTGTGGCAGCACATTCCAAACACCAATCACACGTTGCGTGAAGAAGTGTTTCCTTTTATTAGTCCTAATCTCCCCCCCCCCCCCACCGGGAGATTAAAATGTGTCTGCGCTGGTTCCAAGCTTTTTGATTCCCTGTGTCTAATCTGTGTTCATTGATTCTCTGAGGCCAAGACAAACATGCTTGTCCAATGAGGGTAAGAAGGTAGAGGGTAGAGGGTGGAATGAGGGTTGGGGGTAGAAGGACATACTGGCACATGATGGCATAGATTAAGTTGGATGATGCCCAAGCGGATGAGCCCTAGGTGGTGTGTATCTGGTTCCATAACAGTATTACAAAGGACAAGAAATGAGTGTGATAAAACAGTGAAAATACCAAGAAATTGTCACACTCTGGATGAGCTGTATGCTATGGTATTAGTATTCAATCAATAACACTCGTTATAATATGAGATATTTCATCAACCTCTGTATATAATCTTAACACATATATTTCATTATTACAATACAACTCTTGACAATAATAGTAACTCAAAACATGAATGCTCATTCATATATAGAATGTAAATCCAAAAAGTCCTCTTATTTTGTGCCAAAGATAGTTCAAATAAAGTCTTCTTAGAAATAAATCTCAGTATGTTTTTTATACATTGATAACCTGGAAAATATTCCTTCTTCTCCTGACAAAAATTGCAGAGATCCACGGAGTTCACTTCACTCTCTCTCTCCTATTGAGCTGTACCAGTGGGATTTCCGACCGTCAAAATGTATTCAATGTCCAAAACGCATCAAGCGTATATTACGTTTTCAAAACATCTTCTTCAGTAGTAATTCATTTTAATCATACTTTTTCTGCCAAATGTAATTATATATATAAAAAGCAAACAGTGACTTTGTTAGTCACTCCCTAACGCCAAAACGGCTGGATGGATCACCCCCAAATTTTCACATGACATTCCTCCCTGTTGCGGGCAGGTAATCGGACCTTCAAATCGCCGAAAGTCCATACCTGAGCCAGGTAAAATGTCTTTTTCCTGGCGCACCAGGCCATGAGGCTGGCTGTGTTTAACTGTCACCCTTAGAATGTTCGTGCAGCCTGTCTGTCTGTGGCCTGAGGGCTTGGTATGAGGGCTTACAATGTTCGTGCAGATGGGCAGAGATGAGCAGTGAAAACATTAAATAGGTAACACTGTTAGGTAATACAAGTGGAAGTGAAACACATACACACTTTGCCGTGTGAGACACCAGCTGGGGTTCCCCCCCCATCACAGCAGGTAACTTTCACTCTCTGTGCCTCACCCACTGCTACCACATAACACACATACTTTCATACACATCCAGCTCATCCTCACACACCTCACTCTGTTCTCCCTCACATCCAACCACCACTTACCCACTTCCTCACCCATATTCGCCACAGCTCTCTTTTACTACAAGCGAGCTGTAGTTTGCCTTTTTCTTCTAAGAAAATCCACGGGGTTGGGGCGAACCAACACTACCAGCTCCGTTTCTTTTGCACATGGCCGGGCCCCGCTAGTCTATATATATAAAAAGCAAACAGTGACTTTGTTAGTCACTCCCTAACGCCAAAACGGCTGGACGGATCGCCCCCAAATTTTCACATGATGTTCCTCCCTGTTGCGGGCAGGTAATGGGACCTTCAAATCGCTGAAAGTCCATACCTGAGCCAGGTAAAACATCTTTTTCCTGGCGCACCAGGCCATGAAGCTGCCTCTGTTTAACTGTCACCCTTAGAATGTTCGTGCAGCCTGTCTGCCTGTGGCCTGAGGGCTTAGAATGTTCGTGCAGATGGGCAGAGAGGAGCAGTGAAAACAGTAAATAGGTAATACTGTTAGGTAATACGAGTGGAAGTGAAACACATACACACTTTGCCGTGTGAGATGTCAGGTGGGGTTCCCCCCCTCACACGCAGATCACTTTCACTCTCTGTGCCTCACCCACTGCTACCACACAATACACATCCAGCTCATCCTCACACACCTCACTCTGCCCTTCCTCATATCCAACCACCACTTGCCCACTTCCTCACCCATATTCGCCACTGCTCTCTTTTACTACAAGCGAGCTGGAGTTTGCCTTTTTCTTCTAAGAAAATCCGCGGGGTGGGGGCGAATCAACACTACTGACTCTGCTTCTTTTCCACATGGCCCTTTAAGAACCCAGGGAGCTGGCCTCAATCTGAGTGCCTCACCACCCTGCCTCTGCTGTCTGACTGGGATAGCCTCCTTACCCCAGTTCTGCCTTACCCAAGCCAAGACTGTGCATGTCAACCAGCCTCATGGTCAGCGGAATTCGCACTCTGGACAGTTCCGTTGTGGAATGGAAAGGGTTAGCTTATACTAAAAAAACAAGACACCACCATATAACAATGTGAATTGAAAAGGGAAAGAGGGATTGCATTTGACCACCCCAAAAGGCTATGCTGCGGATCATTGGACCTGCATGGACATCTGTGTGGGTTGTGGACTGTGATGAGAAGGACAATTGCCACAGCAACACGTGGCCGGGCTCCGCTAGTAATGATATATATGTGTTAAGATTATATATGGAGGTTGATGAAATATCTCATATTATAATGAGTGTTATTGATTGAATATTAATACCATAACATACAGCTCAGCCAGAGTGAGACTATTCCTTGGTATTGTCACTCCATAACAATATTACCTGAGTATATATGAGGACAAAGTTGGCAGGTTCCTGGGTTTGGGTCATAGAATTATAGAGTTGTAAGAGACCACCAGATCCATCCAGTTCAACCCCCTGCCAGGCAGGAACACACGATCAAAGCACTCCTGACAGATGGCCAGCCAGTCTCTCTTTAAAAACCTCCAGACTCCACCACACTCCGAGGTAGTGCATTCCTCTGTCAAAACAGCCCTTACTGTCAGGAAGTTTTTCCTGATGTTTAGGTGGAATCTCTTTTCTTTCAACTTGAACCCATTCCTCCTGGTCCTAGCCTCTGGAGCAGCAGAAAACCAGCTTGCTCCCTTCAAATATTTAAACAGGGCTTTCATGTCACCTCCTAACCTTCTCTTCACCAAACTAAATTTCCCCAGTTCCCTAAGTCTCTCCTTGTAGGGCATGGATTCCAGACTTTTTATTATTTTGGTTGCCCTCCTCTGGGCCCGTTCCAGCTTGTCAATATCCTTCTTGGATTGCAGTGCCCAGTGTCATTGATTGGTGATCCATGGCTGTTGATAAAAAGCTGTTTTAAATTGGGGCCCTGCCACCCAATGTCCACAGAGGAGAAACATAACATTCCAGGAGAGTCTGTAGGCCAATGATGGTAAGTTGAAGTGGCTCAAGTTGCAAGCTATAGAGAACAATTAGTGGTGTTCGGTTGTTGGTTTCCTTGGATCTATCTTGCAGCAGGCTGGCTCTGGATACCAAGTTTGGATTTGCTGACCTGCTCTTGTACATTACCAGGTACATATTGTAATCCCCTCCCCAAAAAAGGTGTTTTTTTTGTAAATCCTCCAGGAAACAGTCCCTGTCTACAGGATCAGAAAACCACAAATGCAATACATTGCTTAAATGTAGAAGAGTTGAGTTTACATCCCCCTTTCTCTCCTGTAGGAGACTCAAGGGGGCTTACAATCTCCTTTCCCTTCCCCCCTCACAACAAACACCCTGTGAGGTAGGTGGAGCTGAGAGAGCTCAGAAGAACTGTGACTAGCCCAAAGTCACCCAGTTGGCATGTGTTGGTGTGCACAGGCTAATCTGAATTCCCCAGATAAGCCTCCACAGCTGAAGGGGCAGAGCGGGGAATCAAATCCAGTTCCTCCAGATTAGAGCACACCTGCTCTTAACCACTACACCACTGCTGCTCCTAGGCTATGGATTGCGTTAGATGTTCTGAATGGTAGCTGGAAACATGCAGATATGGTGGCAGTCGGTGGATACAAGGTAGTGCTCATGGGTCCCTTGCATAGTTTCCCAACCAGTCCACTTGCTGTGTGGGTTGGTCCATGGTAGGGTTGGTAAGTACCCTAGAAATTCGGCAAAATTTGGATTTGGATTTATTTGGGCATAAAATTATCTGTATGCCTGAATAAAATAAATAACATATTCATATAAACCCGAAAATTCGGGTAAATCCGAAAAATTCAGGAACGTTTGAATTTTTTTGTATTTTTTTGTGTTTTTTCATGTTTTGGCCTGCAGGTGACACATGTTTAAAGCTAGCAGCACTAAAATGTCTGGATATGATCAGGAGACTGTCCTGACGATACCATCCAAGTTTGGTAAAGTTTGGTTCCGGGGGGACAACGTTATGGACCTCCAAAGAGGGTGCCCCATCCCCTATTGCAGTGGTGATGAATCTATGGCACAGTGTCAGGTCCCCAATGATGGAAACAAAGTCTTGTTAGAACAATCCTTCATTCAGCATCTTGAGAACAGCGTGGAAAAGCCAGAACTGCCTTTTCCACATGCAAACTGTCAGTAATATCAGTGAGGGTTCACGCCCCCCGAGAACTAAAAGCATGAGAACCAAACGTAGAAATATGCAGACAGTGAGATAAAAACACAAGTCAGTTGGAGTCAGCCTTGCTCCACACCTGCTGGAGAAAAGAAGCAGAAAACACTACATAATATTCAGCTAAACGCCCATCCCCCAAGCCCAAAGCTGCAAGTGGCCCCAGCACCCCATAGGCATTCTGACATCTTGCTTCCCCTAGGCCCCTCCTCCCGGTTTGCTTGGACAGGAACGTTGAAAGTCCTGAATGAGCTTTGGAACTCTGATGTGAATAGCATCCACCCATTCATTATGCCCAGGTAACCAGCCTTCCCAAGAAACCAAATACTGCAAGCGGTTATGATAGATGCGAGAGCCATGTATGGCAGAAATTTCATAGTGCTGCTCTCCATTAATTAGGGTTGGTGGTGTTGAAGTAGACTCTGGATGCCACGAATCCGGGAGCGGTGCCTTCTTGAGCAAACTGCAATGGAAAACAGGGTGGATTTTATTCAATGCCTTTGGCAAATCCAGTTCAGCAGTCACACCATTGATTATTTTCATAATCCTATACGGCCCAATGTATCTCAGTCCTAACATAGTGGGCTTGTGAATATCACAAAGATTCTTTGTAGACAGATGAACCATGTCTCCGACCGCCAGAGGGAGTTCATGCCTATGTTTGTCTGCCTGCCGCTTATAGACAATTTGTGACTTTTGCAATGCTTGCTGAATAGCAGGCCACCCTTCAGACAAACAATGGATCCATTTCTTCAATTCTGGGAGAACAGCCTTCCCTTGCGGCAAGAATGGAATGGGCTTAGCGGAATATCCCGAAACTACCTCAAAAGGCGTCTTGCCAGTGCTACTATGAACCACGTTATTGTAGGCATATTCTGCAAATGGCAATAAGTCAACCCAATTGTCCTGTTGGTAGTTGACATAACATCTCAAATATTGCTTCAAAGTTTGATTAGATCTCTCAGATTCCCCATCAGATTGAGGATGATAAGGAGAGGAAAGAGCCTGTTCAATATCCAAAAGGATTTCCAAAACTTAGAAATAAATTGACTGCCTCTGTCGGACACTATTTTGTCCGGGGCAGAATGCAGGCGATAAATATGCTGTATAAGCATCTTAGTCAGTTGCTGAGCCATGGGATGCACAAGGAATGTAATGCGCCTATTTTGAAAACAAGTCCACAACAACCCAGATCACAGTCTTTCCATTGCGGGACGTTAGGTCAGTGATAAAATCCATAGAAATCACATTCCACAGACCATCAGGAGGGGGCAACGGCTACAATAAACCATGTGGTTTCCCTGGAACCCTCTTGACCATGGCACACACTGGGCATCCGTGAATATACTTTTCAATATCTTGGTACATGGACCGCCACCAGAATTGCCGACGAATAAAATGCAGGGTTTTCACAAAGCCAAAATGACCAGCTGCCTTAGAATCATGGCTCAGAAAGATGACCTCAGTGCGAAGGGAGGGTGGAACATACAATAGATCACCCTTACACCAGAGTCCATCTCTCAAAAGCAAGGAGTCACCGCCCTCCTCCATGGGGACTGACTTTGCTCCCGCCCCTAAAAATGCAGCAAGTAAAGGGGAGGGAGGCTGAGGGGCGGGCATGTTCTATTTCCTTGTGCATACTCATCCAAAAAATTCTCCAGCCCTGAATTGAATTGGACTGTTGGTGATAAGGAAACAGCTGCCATTAAGCAAGCACTGGTCACCTGGCAACATTGGTTGAAGGGGGCAGCCCATCCTTTCCAAGTTTGGTCAGATCACAAAAATCTGTCTGCGCTCTCTATTCCAGGAAAAATGTCTGCTAAACAACTTTGTTGAGCTGATTTTTTTCTCCCATTTTCATTTTATGGTCCATTTTTTCCCAGGCAAAACCAACCATTTGGCAGACACCTTATCCCACCTACCGTCTGGGGCAGAAACCTCTTTGTGCGCCTTGCCATGCACTGTTTTAACCCCATTGCAATTGGGCCTCGCAGTCACCCATGCTCAAATGCGCGCACAGCCCTCTCCTCCCACAGTTCTGCCCCCAGCATCCACCCCACCCAATTCTCTTCCTGATTTTGCCTCGCCCTTTCTGGAGGAACTCCTTCGGATGAGGAGGAGCCCGGTCTCTGTAGAGGAGGGGGGACCATTCCTTCAACTCCGGGATAGGTTATGGCGGAAGGGGGATTGTCTGTATGTTCCCCCCAAACTCCATAAATCTGTTGTTTTTGCTGGCCATGATGCTAAATCGGCTGGGCATTTTGGTTTTCTTAAAACTCTGCATTTGTTGCACCGTCAATTTTGGTGGCAGACCATGAACAAAGACCATGAACAAAGACATTTGAGACGTATGTTCGAAGCTGTTCTGTTTGTGCTGAGGCTAAATTGTCACCGGGCAAGCCGCATGGGCTTTTGCATCCCATACCCCCAGCGGATCGACCCTGGCAGGTCATTTCCATGGACTTTATTACAGATCTCCCTGAGAGTCAGGGTAACACGGTACTGTGGGTGATTGTTGATCTGTTCTGTAAACAAGCTCATTTCATTCCATGCTCCACCATCCCTTCAGCTCCAAGACTGGCCAAATTGTTTATTCAGCACATCTATAGGTTGCACTCTACTCCAGCCAAAATAATCTCAGACAGAGGCCCTCAATTCTTTTCTAAGTTCTGGAAAGCATTTCTGGCCCTACTGGGGGTGGAGCCAACCTTATCATGTAAGGAATTCCATAGAAGCAGAAATAAAAGGCTTTTTTGGTGTAAAAGACCGTTTATTCAGACATCCTAGAAAGCTCACGTACACGACGTGGCAGGAATAAAATCTCCCGCCAGAAGCACAGGTTATAACTCTGTCCATCCCATCCCCCCCCCGATTCCCAGCAGGAACGGAGTTCTCCATCTCTACTCGCAGAGATAAGGTCTCCGGGCCGCAGATGCCTGGCCCATCAGCCCGGGTTGTGGAATGCCAGTCAAAGGAGCCAGGCTGTAATGCTGACCCGCTCATCAACACCATTGAATCCTTTACACTCTGCCTCCCTTAAAAAAGACTTCTCCCCCCCAGGTTTGTGTGGAAAGGTGCGATGGAAAGCAAGAAATGAGAGGCGGGGCGTCCAATATTTTCGGAATAAACCCATTGATTATACTCCAGAGGAATAATTCCCACCCAAGAGACTAAATATTGCAAGCTGTTTGCGATTAAAGCGAGAGTCCAGGGATGAAGCGTCAATTTCCGTAATGTCTTGTGGCCATCAATTATAGTCAGTGCAGGGGTCTCTCCGGCTGGTACGTGCCAGGCATCGTCGAGGAAGCGGGAGCCTCCTTTGGAGCAAACTGGAATGGAAGACAGGATGGATATTACTTAGAGAATTAGGCAAGTCCAATCGGGCAGTGACATCATTAATCACTTCCTTTAGTAATCTGGAATAGGTCCCACGAATCTTTCTTTGCCCAGTTTTGAAAATTTATGCACGTCTTCTGAGATTTTTTGGTAGACAAATACACTGACCAGGCTTCACACGCGATAAGGGAAATCCGAGCCGATTGCTTATCCGCCTTGAAGTTTTTGGGAGTCTTTAGCCTGCTGTAGAGGCAGTCCTGGACCATTTTTCCACCCCTCGCTGCCCAGAGATGAGAGAATCCACTGCTGAAACTCCGAGGATTCAATGCTTCCTTGCATGGTAGTTGCGACAACGGAGGAAAGCGGGACCGACCAGACAACAATTTCGGCAAGGGGGGTTTTTTGTACTGCTAATGAACCGCATTATTATAGGCGTAGCGCTTCTGCAAACAGGATTAACTCGCACCAATTGTCTTGGTGGTAGTTGGTGTAACTCCAACGTGGAAATACTGCTCCAGGGTTCTGTTCGTTCTCTCTGACTCACCGTCACTTTGAAGGCGTGGTAAGGGGCAGCAATCGCCGGGGCGCCCCCAACCAAAACTCTGTGAAAAGCTTTCCCCGAGAACTTTGATATGAATTGGGGCCTCTTGGTCGGAGACCACCTTAACTTGGGCGGAGTGTAGACGATAAATATGCTGAATGAACAGACGCTGGCCATTGCTTAGGAGGCCGGAGGGGATGGAAGCTAATGCATGGGATAGAACATGAGCTTTGTTTAGAAAAATAAGTCCACCACCACCCACAAAACCCAGGTTGCCCTCTGACTTCTCTGGCAAATCCAGTAATAAAAATCCATTATGGTGGAGATGACTTCCCAGGGCTGGAGGCCACCGGGAGAGGCTTCTTAACAGACCATGGGGTTTTCCCCGAACTGGTCTTGGCTTCCGCGACAAACATCAGAGCAACCTTTAATATATATGTCTCGATGTCCTTACAGCATCGCGCGCCACCAAAATTGGACGGGCGGGCCAAATGCAGAGTTTTTAGGGAAGCCAAAATGTCCAGCCGAAGCGGGCATCATGAGCCAGACCTCGAGAACCTGGCTACGGAGAGGGGAGGCACGTACTCAACAACTCCCCGCCGCCAAGCACGCCTATTCTCCAGGAAGCGCAATTGGGAGTCACCTTCCTCCCGGCTGGTGGCTCAGCGCCAGCCCCGCCTCCTCGAAGTTCCTTCGTGAGGGAAAGGAGAGACCAGGCTGGGAATGGGTAGAGAAGGAGGAGAGTGGGACGCCTGAGATCGGGTGACAGCCAGCCCCAATTGGGAGGGGAGAACAGTGCGCCCGGAATACATCCCGGTGGCGGCAGCTCCACCCTCTCCCGGTAGGCCGGTAGAGCGCATCAGCCAGTTTATTGGTTTTTCCGGGAAAAAATGGACAGTGAAAGAGAAGCGAGAAAAGAAATCGCCCATTACGGAGTTGTTTTTCTTGGACGGACATCTTGAGGGGTGGAGAGGGCGTGCCAAGTTCTTGTGATCCGACTCAAACTCTGAAAGGGGTGTTTAGGCCCTCCAGCCAGTGGCGCTTTCAAGTGGAAAGTGCTACTTTGATAGCCGCGAAGTCTCTTTATCCCCCCTACAGTCCAGTTGGAGCTTCAGCACCGGAGAATTTCTTTTGATAAATAAGCACACGACACCAGCCTATCATCTTTATTATCTCTGCAATACAGGGCTGCCCTAAGCGCTTTGTCCCGAGGCATCCACGTGAACCACAAACGGAAGATCTGGGTCAGGGTAAGTTTCAGGATAGGTTCGCAGTAGTAAAAGCTGATTTTTAAAAGCTGAAAGGCTGGTTCTGAAGGCATTCTTTAGACCAGGAAAGGGGGGGGCCCCGGGCTTGGCAGCCACCTGTGGATCTTTACTTACCCACTTTTGAAGTCGCGTAGAGAGGTCTGTGAGTGGGAGAGAGTCAGTTCAGCTTAATTGGGGTATAAAGTCCCACGATACAGAAATTAGCAAACCCTAGGAAAGATTGGAGTTCCTTTCGATTGGTAGGGGCAGGCCATTGGAGGACCTAAGGGTCAATCTTAGCAGGATCCATTTTTAGCCCCTCGGAAGAGATCCGGTAACCCAAATAGTCGATAGAGGTTTGGTGGAAACAGCATTTAGAAAGTTTGGCAAAGAGGGAAGTTGTTGAGCAAGCGCTTCAATACTTCCTAACCAATGCTTCACATGCTCTTCCATGGTTTTGTGAATAAATTAAAAGCGCCATCTAAGTACACCACTACTCCCCTTTGTATAATAAATCATGGAGAACTTTCAGTTGATAAGGGCCATAAAAGCCCGGGGGCCCCACTTAAATCTCCGAATGGCATTATTAAGTATTCATAACTGTCCAAATTTTGTGTTAAATGCAGTCAAATGTTCATAGCCTTCCTCGCAATTCCTGGACCCTGTAGTAAGCTTCTCTCAGAGTCCAACTTAGTAAAAAATGCGCCCCTTGCCCAATGCATCTAAAAGGTCCTTGATTAATGGCAAAGGGTATTTATTGGACAGGGAAACCGCGATTGAGTCCTCGGTAATCCGCGTAAGCAGAGCCTTAAAGACCCATCCTTTTTTTAAACAAACAATAATACAGGAGCAGCATGTGTGTGTTTGGTGAAGCCCGCCGATATGAACCCGCCTGAAAATGCGAGGTTCTTGTGTCTAAGAAGGCACGAAGTTCCTTCTCCCTCATTGGGACTCATGCGGTAGATTCTACCTTTGGGCAGTTGCTCCTGGCTGTAATAATGATTTTGCAGTCGAGTGTCTCTATGGGGTGGCAATTGATCGCGATTCTTGCTCCTGAAATACTCTGGCTAAAATCTTGCGTAAGCCGGTGGAATGCCGGTAGAATCGGGAGCAATTTTCAGGAGCGTGCATCGCTGGATGAAGCCAAGGGGGGGTATGTCAGGAGAAGGTGAGTTTTCCCCCAATTCATGTATGTTCTACTCCGCAGGAGGATGGGCTTCCAGAGTGAATTCCCTAAGATCCTTTCTTTCCAAATGAATTTTTGGTTCATGCAACAACAACCATGGCATGCTCCAGAACTATGGAGGTTTGGCCACTGAAATCGGCGCCAGAATAAAACTAATTTTCTCCCAATGGTCAGCTTAGCCGTGGAGGAGAACCGGCTTAGCGTTTTGAACTGGGCCGGTCCTT
Organism: Sphaerodactylus townsendi; assembly: GCF_021028975.2. Lineage (NCBI taxonomy): Eukaryota > Metazoa > Chordata > Lepidosauria > Squamata > Sphaerodactylidae > Sphaerodactylus > Sphaerodactylus townsendi. The sequence continues at coordinate 190,702,906 of NC_059425.1, forward strand.
CGACCCTTCCGAGGTAGGGACTACCGTCCATTTGGGTGAACGGTATGGAAGCTTAGCCAGGGGACTCCTGGTCTAGACCTAGTTCCTCCTCGCCACCCTGGGGCCGCATTGATAACAATGGGAGCACCCAGAATCTACAAGGAGCTGAGGCTATAATAACTTAGGTATGCTTAGCGGGGTTGGCCAGAAACGCTTGAATCAGTAATGGGAGCGCTGCCTCAATTCACTCACCGCATGGGTTGGAGTCGAACTCCATATCCATGGGGGCTGAAGAAGAGGCGAAACAGCTGCTTCCCCTCCTCACTCTGGGTCGCTTCTAGCCGGTAACTGCTACTTTGAGACGAAGCCCGCTGGGGGCGTAGCCCGGATTTGCGCTGTGGCTTGGGCAGATGGGTCTTGTGCGCGGCCGAGACGCAGTTGGCTTCGTGTTTTTTCGGGCAGTTGGCGCTAGATGACCCGGGTCCCTCCGCGAGTAAGCAGACCACAATCCCAGACGGCGACGGGCGCTTTGAGGTGAAGTCTCGGTAGAGGCTGCTGGAGCTTGGCTTGGGAGTACGCGAGCGTTGAGGTCAGAAGCGGCGTGGTTTTAGGGCGCATGCCCCCCCGGCATGAGCCCAGTATTCCAAACGAGGACGCCACCTGGGGATCCCAAAGTCGATCCAATCAGCAATAGTGCGGGGGATCCGGAATTAGAAACACCGCTTTCACGCAGTTTGCCGCTGCAACAGCATCCGAGAAGTATCTTCCACGATTTCATGCGCTCAAGGCCACTCAGGAGGGAGCTCCGAGCAGCCGCCGCATACAGCAATTCACGCAGGAGCAAATTCTGCAAACGAAATGGTTGCCTTGCTGAATAGATTTGATGGTGCTGGATGGCTTCATTTTCAGCACCCGGATCTTTAGGAAGCGAGCCCTTAAGGCTTGGAGGAACTTGCCGGCACCGATGCGAGTATCCTCATCTTGCAGATTCAAAAGAGTCACAAACCAGTCGGCTGCCGCTTCCATCTAAGAGCCAGAACCGATGTCCCGTATTTTTTTCCGGCGTTCAGACCCGGGTATATATGGAAATCGTCGCAGTCCTCCAGCCAGGCATCGAAGTTGTAGGATGAAGTAGGGAAGTTTGGAAGGCGGTCCCATCAAAACGGGCAGGTAATTAGAGGGTCTGTAGTATCCCTCTCTCCACGGCCCTTGGCGCCCGCTGGGGCGGCGGCTGCGCAAGAGGTTGAGGCAGCGGCGCATAGGGGGGCCGGAGATGTCGGTGGAGGTGGGGGTACCAACGCCGGGTGCCGCTGGTGTTCTGGTGGGAGCCGGTCCTTGGAAGGTGGCAGATCTTGCGCGAGTAGCAGGACTCCAGCAGCGTCAGCCCCTCCTGGCGTTGGCTGTACCAGTGACAGCTGTAGGACTCCAACTGGGGCATACTTGTTCTGCTGCTTCTTCAGTTCCCCTCTCCAAAGCGGCTAAATCTCTCTCCTTGCGAGTCAAGGAGCATCCTGGTGCGCATGCAAAGCTGCTTTCTCTCGTTCCAGTTTGGCCAATTCGTCGTCGCTTGAACAGCTGCAGTTAGTTCACTTTGCGTACGCATTTAGCGCCTGAAGCGACTTTGGCGTTGACGCTGTAAGTCCAGTTTGGAGTGTTCCAGGACTTTATCATGGACTGATAGGTTCTGCACATATTGCCGTTGCAGCGCGTCTTTGGCATGGTCCAATTCGAGTTGGATTTCTTTGCGCTGCTGTTCCCGGTCTCTTTACGGAGTTTTCACGCTCTTGCTGCAGCTGCTCGTTCCTCTTCCCCATAGCTGGGATGTTCATCGGGCCCCAGGCTTCTTGGGCATCTCGCACTTGATGCCCACTTCCTCATCCCAGCTCTCTTTTGATGGGAGGGGGAATAGATCCGGATGGGAATACGCAGAAACTTTCTTCGGATTCCTCTTCATCAGAACGTAGAGGACGCCATCGTGCCCACCGGTGGCTCAGCAGGGAGGCACCTCAGATTTGCAGCTGCTAATCCGGGATCTGGGGTGTCCCGATCCCGGAAGCTGGTACGGATACCCTCCCAATCCCCGATATAGTCCCGGTTTCCAACGGGTGGTCTTCGGACGGGCCCCAGTGCTATGCGCGCGGTGGACTTCTTGGGAGCATCACCAAAATCACGAGTCCAGGAATCGTTCAATTGACTCCTAAAGTGTTTACCCGCGATGAAAGGTGGGTCAGACCCGTACTCCTCCGCGACAGGTTGCATCTGAGGTTAAGTAATCCATACGGAAACGGGCAGATATCCGATCCACAGGCGACGATCCATAGACAGCGCCTCCCAAAGCATCGACCTCATGTAAAGTCCCCATGATCGTTACTCCTCAGTCCCTCGGATCCCAACGGAGTAAGGGAAGACTCCTCGTGTCGGTTTACAATGGAGGACGGAAGTAGCTACCAGGCCGGAGACCAAGTTTCCCTCCCGCCCGGTTCCCTCCAAATCCAGAAGGGAAAGCTTCCGGAGCCCTCTTTGGGGGCTACCGCACCTTCCACAGGAATATTCAACCTCTCCATGCCGAGACACCAGAGGTCCACTGCACTAGGAATATAGATGAACTATGTTTCCTGCCACAATGTAAGGAATTCCATAGAAGCAGAAATAAAAGGCTTTTTTGGTGTAAAAGACCGTTTATTCAGACATCCTAGAAAGCTCACGTACACGACGTGGCAGGAATAAAATCTCCCGCCAGAAGCACAGGTTATAACTCTGTCCATCCCATCCCCCCTCCCAGATTCCCATGGGAACGGAGTTCTCATCTCTCTCGCAGAGATAAGGTCTCCGCCGCAGATGCTGGCCCATCGCCCGGGTTGTGGAATGCAGTCAAGGCCAGGCGGCTGACCCGCTCATCAACACCATTGAATCCTTTACACTTATCATGTGCAATCTGATGGGCAATCTGAACGTACAAACCAAACATTGGAACAATACCTCGGTTGCTATACTAACTATCATCAAAACAACTGAGCGGAGTTGCTTCCGTTTGCGGAATATGTAATGCGGTGCATAGTAGTACGAATAAAACCCCATTCAAGGTGGTCTTTGGTCCTTCAGCCCAGCCGTTCCCCTTTCTGGGGTTAGAATTGGTCCAGCCTCCCGAATTGGACACTTGGATCCGATCCATCGTGGATGAATGGGATCCTACCCAGTCTGCCTTACAAAAAGCGCAAGTGTCAGGGTGCTGTTAGTGTGTGCACTGTTCTTGAGTCTTTCCTGCCTGTCAGCCCTGGTTGTCTTCCTAGGTTGGGGAATTTTGGTTCCACATTATCTCAGCTTGCCTTTGTGAAACTATGCTTTGTTTAAGTTGTTTGATTTCTTGTGGCGAGAAGGAGGTTTGATACTGTGTTAAAACTATTATCGCAGTTCTGAGTCTCTCAGAACTCACATCACCTGTATTCGACTATGACTGCCAGTACAATAAAGAACTGAGAACAGTTACTTTTGCCTGGACTTTACTAGTTCGTTACAGCAAGATGCTCAAAAGACTCAGGCGGATAAGCATCGCCAGCCTTTTCTGCTTTGGGTGGATGATTGGGTGTATCTCTCTACTAAGAATCTGCGTAATGTTCATAAGTACTCTAAGCTTGGCCAGAAATTTATTGGTCCTTTTAAAATAGTACAGGTGATCAATGATGTGACTGCTACATTGGACTTGCCAAGATCTCTTAGTGAAATCCATCCTGTTTTTCATTCCAGCTTGCTCAAGTGGGCTCCAGATTTCGATGCCTGGCACGGCCCCCCAGAACGTCCTCCTCTGGTTCTGATTGATGGAGAGAAGCATTACAAAATTGACGGTATCCTCGATTCCCACTTGCATCGCAAACGCCTGCAATATCTGGTTTCCTGGGTGGGCTTTCCCACTGGCCATGATCAGTGGGTCTATGCTACACATGTCCATGCCCCCATTCTGGTCACAGCATTTCATAAAGCGTTTCCTGACAAATCAGGGGGGAGCAGTTCTTAGGGGAGGCGGAATGTCAGGATTTTGTGTGTGTTTGTGTAACGTCCTTGGTTTTTCCCACCTGCCTGCCTTGGTGGCCTGCCCAGTCTTGGAGACTCAGACTTTGCTGATATCTCTTTGGGAAACTTTGCCTGTGTGAATCTTTGCTTTGTTTTCTTTACAGTGGCGAGAAAGAGGGGTTGATACTGTTATAAATTGTTGCCTGAGTTCTGGACCCCTTGTTTTCAGATCTGACTGCCAGTACAATAAAGAACTGTAATGAGTTACTTTTGACTGGACTTTCTCAAGTTCGTTACACCACCCCAACACGGCATGACAGCCAATCAGGAGATACCCGCCAAGCCAATCGTGTGGTAGTGGGGGTTGTTATATTTCTTGAATCCAAGATAGGCTTAGATGTCTTAACTGGAAGCTTGCTGCGGTGGGGAGGTTAAAAAGGTGTAGTTTATTTTCAAACTTGGTTTTTTCTAGACTGAATTTCCCAGTGGGGATTCGGCCCAAATCAGACTCTGTAACTTGATGGTTCAGAAGCCTTTACACATGGGTAAAAGGAGAAAAGCTGATTCTACCAGAACCTTCAAACAACCCCACTATATCAAACCCCGTTCCTCCTCCCCCCTACCTAGCCCGTAATATTATCCAAAAACTACAGAAGGCTTGAAGAGCAGGAATGCAAGATGAACCAAGGTCAGAAGACTGAGGGGACAGTAAAGCAGGAGGTGATTTCTCAGTATCCACCCTGTACCCCAACACTGGGATGGCCTGAGTACTGGGGGGTGGGACCTGTGTGAATATGCTGTGTGAATATGCTGTGTATTCTTCTGCTGTTTCCTGACTGTTCATCTCTCCTCTGCTCAGCTAGTGAAGGCCAAGTAGTTTGGTCTGTGGTGCAGCTGTGTGACTGTATGGTGGGCAGGGGAATTGGGCTTGTCAGTTACTTTTAAATAGATACGTTCTGGCTGGGGGCAGCCAGAAGTGTCTTTGTACTCTGTACTGTTCTGAACTATTCTGACCTGCAATAAAGGAACTATTGTTCATCAACAACTATTTTAATTGACTAGTTTTGGGATGTTCTGATACTTCACAGGCCAGCCATTGCAAAATCGGGGGATGGTCACTGGCATTGCATTAATCTTCCTGCACAAAACCAGATGTGAAGGCTGTCAGAATCCCAAAAACTGAAACAAACTCATGGAAAAGAACAGTAGTTTATTGAGTATTGAGGATCTTCTCTGGTCATGCCAGAACTGAGGTTTGCCCGTGCAAAACCCAGTAGTTAAAGTAGCTTGCACACACACACCCCACCTGGGAAAGCACGCCCAAAAGGAACTGTGAAAGAGATAACAGTAGAGATGGCCAGACACTGACCTTGAGCAGCACCTGGTACAGTATAACATCACTCAGAAGACAGTTGAAAGTCAGTTAGAAATGCAATTAACCCATCCCAGCAAAATCCCCATAATAACAGGCCTCCTGACAGAAGGCGTTATGTTTGGTGGTGCTGTAGGATTTGTGCTGAACCCCTTGAGTGTCACCCTGTTGAACTGAAAGTTTTGAACTGGAGGTGACATCACTTATTGGTGCGATGCTACCACGACTATCCCCCCCTCTCCAGAATCTCTCGGCAAGTTGCCCACCGCAGATGCCAAACCTATCCATATGGGAGCCATGGGGAGTTGCCAGAGTTGGTCTGACCACCAGCAGGAGACGGGGACAGCCATGGCCAATGGCATGCTGTCACTTCCATGGAAAACCTGGAAATGACTTTATACATGTCTAGGAATTGACAGGAAACACAGTGGCCCATTATGCATGGAGAGCTTTCCACGATGCTCTTCCCTCCACAGTGGGGGGGGGGGGCAGCAGCGTCTTCTTGAATTTTTCATTTACACACGAGGAGATGCCTCACAGCCTGCTGCACAGCTTGTCTGCCCCCACTTCTGTGTCACTCCCCACTGATCACTAGATAACCGACAATTTTTTTAGCCCTTTAAATTTTATATTGATATTCTTGATGTATAATGATATTCTCTCCATCCTTGTTGCATCGGCTTCTTATTAATTTTTGCTTTTGGGGGGAAGGCAAGCCATCAATTCCCCAGAAATGCCTGCATGGAAGTGGGGGAAACCAGAAGGAGCGAAACCCCGAAGCCAGGAAAAACATTGGGGTTTGTCCACTGTCAGGAACCGCAGGGCTTCCAGAATCTTCTGCACCATAAGTGTGAGGGTGTCTGCAATGAAAACTCTGCCCCAAAGAAAATGTATCCTTACTGCAGAGCAGAGCACTAGTGCATAATCGGCCAGTGTTTCTTAGAGAGTCTTCTCCAGGAATCACCCAACATGCTACAATTTTACCAGAGTTTCCAGAGATTCCTAGAGCTGTGTGACATTGAATGACATCGAATAACACAGAAGTGACATCACATTGTTAACATGGTGGGCTTTTTAAAATTCTTCTCTTGCTCCCAAAACAAGAAGCAGGGCAAGGCATCTTCCACCCCACTCTAGCAATACATGTCCCTGCTGTGACTGGCTATGGGCCACCTGAAGAACTAGGTAGAGCTCTGAAGCCTCAAACACAAGCAGGGCTGGGTGTGCGCACTTCTTGCTGTGATGTCCCAGATCTTGGACGAAAAACAGGAAACGCTGCAAAGCAGCTTGGGAGCGGCTTTTTGACAATGAAGGAAGGAAAACAAAATTCGAAGGACTGAATTTACTGAGCTCTGCTTTCAGTCACATTGATTTTCAGAAGCTAGTTTTAAGAGACCAATTAAGAAGCTGCTGTGTGGCCTTCCACGGAAAGCTATAAAGCACCAGGAACCCAAATATGCTTACCCCAAACCAAATCTGATTGATCTTCCTGCTTTCCAGGAAATGTGGTTAGGATTGCTGTTCAAAGCTCTTAATGATGGCAAGACTGTGCCTTTGGCTTTGAGATCAATCTTACCCTAACCCTTCACAGATTTCCCCCCCGAACAGTCTTCCAGGCAGTGAATGTATAATCATTGCAGGCTGGCAGGAGTAGAGCGAGGACCAGGCACATTTATTTCAAACCTTAGCCAAACTGGGCATTCTTGAAATGGAAACAGCAGCAGCCGTGGCAGCACTCCTCCCCGAAAGAAACTCCAGGCAGAATTGATTAGGGCTGCCAGCCTTAGGTGGGGCCTGCAGATCTCCTGGAATGACAACTGATCTCCAGTCAACAGAGAAAAGGCGCCTGTGGGAAGCCTTCCAAAGAGGCAACTGCCTCTTTTCACTCCACACACCCCAAACACGACATGCGGGGGACATCTTCAAAAGAGGCGGCTTCTGGGTGCTTTCCACACAGCAAAGGCATCAGAAGGCAAAAGAGGCTGTTTGCTGCCCACCTGTTTTGCTCTCTGGTCAGTTTCACCCTCAGCTTGTGCCTGACATTTTGCATGCAGCTGAAGGGATACTCCCTGCCGCCATTTTCAGAAGGTGGTCCCAGGATGTTTGCGCTGCAGGTTCCAATCCTGGATGCCTTTTCAGCCCCAAAAGTACAAAATTGTACTCAGCTGGTCCTGCCAGTTCGTTCGTTCGTTCGTTCGTTCGTTCGTTCGTTCGTTCGTTCGAGGAGCTATCTTTGTAGCTAGGCAGACACGCATAAGAGAATCTTAGCCGCTCAGAAGATGGATCTGCTGCCCCTTCACAAGCATTGGGTTGACCTGCCCTCCACAGACCCGTTTCCTCTTACTGCACAGAAACTGCCCAGTATGTGTTATGATATGCAGAAGTTCGTTTTATGCTATGAGTAAAGTTAGAATGGGGGGATGCTGATTTTTTTTCCCCTAAGCATTCTTTACAATGGTTATTGGAAAGCTGTTTACAACCAGAGCTGCAGGAACCTGGCCGATGGGAACAAGCGCCCTCGGCAACGGGCAGACAGAGAATGTTGAGGAGCAGGTGCCGGGGATGCTGGGAGCTTTGTGGCTGAGCCCCCAGGGGCTTGTGGGAGGGGGCAGTGAGGTATGTTCCAGTTCTGAAATAGCCTCCAGAAAGTGGGGGGTGTCCTACTTTACAGATAAAAGACCTCACTGTCTGTTCCAGTGGAGCAAATATACCTCCATGAGGCCATTCCAGGGCAGAAAATGTTTACTGCAAGGAAGGCTTCACTTGCTTGTGCCACAGCCCCTATCCAAACCAGATGGAACCGAGTATTATCCGGTCTCAGGGGAGGAAAACCAAGGGGGAAAAAATCACTGCTGGTCTCTGGACCAGTATGTTACTTTCAGGCTCAACCTGGACATGGCAAGTTGGTAGCTCTAAGGATCCCAGGAAACTCTGTATTGGAACCCAAAGCCTTGCATGTCATTTGGCCCTGGGACGGACACAATAATGGGACATACTTTCAAGATGGAAACCCCTTGTCTTCATTGTGCTTTCCCACACCACAGCAACAACATTGGTTGTTTGTTACCAGATTGCTTGACAATGCAAAACTGCGAAATTATCTCTACATTCCTCCCTTTTCAGACTACTTCCAGTACAGGGGTACAGTTATTGGTCCAATTGCCATGACAAAAAAATTTTCATTCTTTAGAAAATATTATCTCTCACGCTTCTGGATTAGTCCATAAATTGTATAAATTGTTGTAGCCCATAAATAAAAGAAACTGAAAGAAAGAAGAAAGATCTGGTAGATCTTGTTCCTAACGTTTTGCCTGCATCTGTGGCTGGCATCTTCAGAGGTGTATCACAGAGAAAAGTCTGTTTCACACTGTGTCTAGTGAAAAGGGAAAGTTTAGTGTGGTACATTGTCCAGGTCCCAGGGTGGGGAACCAATCAGTAAGTGTTTGGGTGGAACTTGCTATGCAGTGTGAAACAGACTTCCCTCTGTGATACACCTCTGAAGATGCCAGCCACAGATGCAGGCAAAACATTAGGAACAAGATCTACCAGACCACGGCCACTCAGCCCGGAAAGCCCACAACAATCAAAACTTTTTACAATTCATCAGATAGGCAATAAATGGTTTCCGGGTGTTAGGATACCCATCTGGATCTCGTCCTCTTACTCTGCTAATTTGTCCATTTCAGCTAAATCTATCAAGTTCAGTGATTTCCTCATGGAATCTTCCTTTGAAGATTTCCTGTTGGGTCTTAGGGACATTCATGCCAGCAGCAGAGAATACTGGTAGAAGAAAATGTTCTGTTTTGAGAATGCTGCCATTTTTTAATCCACTCGGTCTCCACTTATTCTCAGAGAGACCAAACGGTTTGTTCAACGAAGGTTGCAGAAGAGGATTATTGACAGAAACACATCACAGCCACTCCACAGTTAAGAGAATGGTCATCTGTACATATGAGGAAGCATGAGGCAGCATGGTGTAGTGGTTAAGGTGTCAGGTTAGGATCTGAGAGACCCAATCGACTCCTCACTTTGCCATGGGAGCATGCTGGGTGACCTACTTCACAGGGTTCTTGTGAGGATAGAATGGAGAATGAAGCAAGCCAATTGTGGTCTTAATTGGAAGAAAGAAATAAAGAAAAGGAAAAGGAATAAAAATAAACTCCTAAGGATCTTCCCTTGACCAGTTTTCCTATTCCTATGACAGAGAAGAGAAGGAATAACTTCAGCTTTCTCAGTCCATTCAGTTACATATCCTTCATTCTGGACAACTGAAGAATTTCAGAAGGGGGGAGGAGCTCTTCTGCAGCTGGAACAGTTAACCTAGAGGAGGACAGACTGCCGGAATAAGCTGAATGAGATCAGATTTGCGGAACTGGTTTGAGTTAAAATCGTGCCGGCTCTTTAATGAAATGAATCAGAATCTCTAAACAAACAGCTTGTACATGAGTCAATGATGTTAAATACTTCAGAACCACGTGGGCCCTCCAAAAAGCCTTCAGTTTTAGGAATTTTTCCACTCGATTATTTGATGTTTGCCAATTGCCTATTTGCATCTCACAAAAGATGTCTGCAAAATGAGATGCCTTGTAATCATGGCCTGAGAAAACTGCCTTCCGTCTTCTGCTTTCTGCCTTCTACCCTTCTAAAAAAACTTGTGATGACAATTTAAGAAAGGGAAGAGTTGAGGGAGAATTGGTTTTTATACCTGGCAGGAGTCTCCAAGTGGTTTGCAAACTCCTTTCCCTTCCCCTCCCCTCTGTGTGAGGCAGGTGGGGCTCAGAGAGTTCAGAGCAGCCTTCGTATGGAGGAGCGGAGAAACAAACCCAGTTCACCAGATAAGAGTCCACCCCTCATGTGGAGGAGAGAAGAAAACAACCCAGTTCTCCAAATGAGAGTCCACCGCTCGTAACCACTGCACCACACTGGCTGTGCTATTTCTCCACTGTGCTCCTCAGACTTAATGATGACTTTCATCCAACGCTTACATGAATTGAAGGGTCAAATTAAAATAGTAATAAATGTGCAGCCTCCCTCTCCCAGACCACAAACCACAGATGGCAGCCCACCACAGCCCTCCACAAAACCCACGCAGGTGGCAAGTCTGTGGCTGGCTTGATGTTTCCTGAGTTGAAACAGGAGCACATAAAAGTCAAAAAGCGTCCGCTTGGAGTGAGATTCTACTAGACTGTCCCAGTAGAGGTCGGGAGCCTCCTTCTGGTAAAAGGATCCTTGCTGAAGTCAAAAAGGGAAGTCCCACCAGGACACGGCTGAGGGGTGTCATTTGCCCACCCTGCTGGCTTCAATCCCTGCCTCACACCTTCAAGAGATTGTGGAGCAGGAGGAGAAACTGATAGAAAACGGCCTCCCCATAGGTGTTCCAGGGATTTCTCATGCTTCTATGGTCTTTATGATAGAGAGTATGGGAATTTCCTAGAGTACCACCCAGAAGCAACATCATCACGCCCTCTGCAAATGTCACCCTTGTTCAAGCACCTCCCTCAAAATCTCCTGGCATTTGCCAATGGAGTGCTGGCAACCCTAGCAAGGTAATCTATAGCATAGAAATGCTCTGCCACTAACAGACTCAAAGCAGCCCACTCTATCTCAGTTCCATTTGTAAAGGGATGTCTGGATTTCCTGGTGCGGGAAGTTTTCGCAGCCTCAGGAGCCAAGGAGAGTCCACACGCAGGTCTTAGCAGGTGCGGACGTTTAATGTGCACAGAGCACGGAATCCAGACAAGGCAAGAAACAGAAACCTGCAGACTAAATGACAACGGTTGCTGCCACCAGCTAGCTCAGCTGCCGCCTCTCTTTCATAGCCAGCCTCCCATTCCTTGTCCCTCTTGCAGCTGGGCTACTCTAGTCTGGCTCCTGTAAGGACTCTGCATCTACTCTAGCTCGCCCCATAGTTGCTAACCTGCTGCGGTGACTCCTTTGCTGTAAGCTAGCATGTAGTCTCCTCCTGGAGCTCTGGGGACGGGGGGAGGGGGGTTGAGGGAGCTCTCAGGGTCCCCCCTGACTCTGTGTCAAGGGGCTGAAGAGTCTCAGAGGGGGAACCTCAGAGATTGGACCTGGCTGTGGATGCCAGCCGGAATGCTCTGCCTGAGCCGGAGGACCTGGTCCTGCAGGAACTTCTGGCTGCTCAGGCTCTGCATCTACAGGTGGGGCCTGAGAATCTGGACCTGACACTGTCCCCTCTTCTCCATCTGAGCCTCCCTCCCAGGGGTTCCCATTCAGACCAGGCTGAGCCCTCACACGCAGGCTGAGGCATGTCTGTGCTTATTGGCACACTATTTTTTAAAAAATCTATCTAGAGTATCCCTTTTAAGAATGTGTTTTATAGGAGCGGGGGGGGGGGTGGGGAGATTAAATACAAACTGCCCAACGCTCCCCTGGAGTTCCCCTCATCCCAGAGCTTCCTACAGGATGTCTTCAAAGTCCCTTTTGGTTAATTTGTCAGGGTGGATTAGTCCCCCCCCCCCCCCGCCCATGAGCCTAGTGCTGCCTGACTTCAGCCTCTCTTGAGAGGATCCAGCTGGCCTTTGGGGGCTGACAGCCGCCGTGAGCAAGAGACGTTCTGCAGATGCAGGGGAGCGGCCGGGGAGATGCCTGCATCTGGTCCTGACAGCGAGAGACCTCCTTGCTCTAAAACTGCACAGCTGGACAGATGCTCCTTGCTCATTCAGGAAAACATGTTTGGTTGCCGTTTCTTTCCGCAGATTAGTCCCTGCTGACTTTCACAAGCCGGACTGAAAGAATATTCACTCTTTGGGAAACAGGACATTGATTTCGACTTGGTCCACTGAAATCAGTCCTGTCTCCTGAAACTGGCAGGCGATCTCCGGGGTGGGTCTGCTACCGGATCCTTTTAACTGGAGATGCCAAGCAGAAGCCATGGGCCCGTCCCAATCATCCATGTGTCATGTGGAACACGCACATTATGTGGCACTAGTAGGTGCCAGAGATTCCTCTTGTATAGAGAGTACAACACGGATTGGGGTGGGAAGGAGTGGGGAATGATTTGTATTGCAATTTACGGCTGTTTACTTCTAAGCCATGAGCATCGACATCTCTAGAGTTCAGAAGGTGCTACGTAGAGCTAGAATTTTGCGACAGTGTCTGGCTGCTGTGCCCAAAATGTCTCCACCAGGCTGTGGTGGCCCCTCGTTGTGATCCCACCACTCTGGCCAATCATCCCAATGACTTCTTGCCCCGCCTTCTCCTATGAAATAAGGAAGTACCTATGCTGGCTGGAAAGCCTTTTAAGAGAACCATTCCCCCAACTCCACACCCACCCACACCCACACACCCCTCTCTTTGTCCCAGACTCTGAAGGAACAGAAAGCAAGCTTACTACCTCTTCAACCTGACATCCCTTCAAATATTTGAACATGTCACCCCTTAACCTTCTCTTCTCCAGACTAAACATACTAAAACACCCTAAGCTATGGCTTGTTCTGGCCTGAGCAGGAACCCTGTCTGCTGCTCAGCTGGAAGAAAACAACACAGACACCACCCAGCTGATTTGGGGCGTTAAGAAACTCTCACCTGTGAGATGGGAGGGAAGTTTGGGGATTGGTTCAGGGAAACATGAGACTGGACCCATCTACCAATTGGTGCTCTGGCCTTTGCGGGGAGGCCTGCCCACCCTGCAAAAAGCAAGCAAACTGAGGAGAGACCGGTGCAGGGCCTACAGTATATGTCATAAAGCGGCTCTTGTCACAGGCTCACCATGGCGGCACTGAAGCATCCTCCAGAAGTGTAAAAGCACAAGCTGCAGCGGTTTGGAAGCGTGGGAGATAGCAGAAAGGAGACCACACCTGTGCACATGCCACACATGCCTGCACAACCACAGAATCCACAATACATACCATGCAGCATGCAACTCCCCCACCCTCTAAACAACATTGCCAAGTAGTAGTAGTAGTGGTGGTGGAGGAGGAGGAGGAGTAGTAGTGGTGGTGGAGGAGGAGGAGGAGGAGGAGTTTGGATTTATATCCCCCTTTCTCTCCTGTAAGGAAGCTCAAAGGGGCTTTCAAACTCCTTTTCCTCCCCCCCCCCCAACAAACACCCTGTGAGGTGGGTGGGGCCGAGAGAGTTCCAAAGATCTGTGACTCGCCCAAGGTTACCCAGCTGGCATGTACCCAGTTGGGAGTGTACAAGCTAATCTGAATTCCCCAGATAAGCCTCCACAGCTCAGGCGAAAGAGGGGGAATCAAACCCGGTTCCTCCAGATTAGAATGCACCTGCTCTTAACCACTACGTCACTGCTGAGAATACAATGAGATGCTAATTACACCAGACAACTTGGATACATTTAGTGTGATGGCTCTCAAAAATGCTTGTAGTGCATGCTACTTTTGCTATGAGGTTAATTCACCAGTGGTTCCCCTTTAAGCAGAGACGTATGGCATACAGGGACATGGGGTGACGAAGCGGCATGCCCTCCAGCCCCCTTGCCCACTGACCCCCCCGCCCCCTTGCAGCGAGTGCAAATTCTAGAATTCTGAATTATGACCGTTGGTGTTTGCGTAGATCCTTTCTGCCCTCATCAGCAAAGTGCTCACCATCTTCCAGATGGTAAATCTGAGTTCTCCTGGAATGACCACCAACCTGCAGACCACGGAGTTCAGTTCCCGTGCAGGCAATGGCAGCCTCAGAGCACAGACCGCCCTCGCCCTCGCCTTCCCCAGCTCCACCCTTCCCGGCCACTGATCTACAGGTATCCAGGGATTCCCCATGGTGGAGCTGGAACCTGACACAGAACTGTTAGAAAAGATCTTTGATTGGGTGTTCCTGCATTGCAGGGGACTTGATGGCCCTCCCAGGGGCAGAGCTTGGGGGAGCAGACGTGGTGTAGTGGTTAAGAGCAGGTACACTCTAATCTGAAGGAACCAGGTTTGATTCCCTGCTCTGCCACTTGAGTGGCGGAGGCTTATCTAGGGAACCAACTTAGCCTGTGCATTCCAATGCATGCCAGCTGGGTGACCTTGGGCTAGTCACAATTCTCTCAGGACTCTCTCAGCCCCACCCACCTCACAGGGTGTTTGTTGTGAGGGGGGAAGGGCAAGGAGATTGTCAGCCCCTTTGAGTCTCCTGACAGGAGAGAAAGGGGGGATATCAATCCAACTCTTGTTCTTGTTCTTCCTCCTCCTCCTCCTCCTTGGGGTCTCTTCCAATTCTATGGTTCCACGATCTTCCACAAGCCTTCTCTGCCAGGGATGCTGTCTGCCTGTGCAGCTCCTGCCTTCCTGAACTGTGTTCAGAAAATCCAAACTCCTTTCACACCTGAACCTGCAACCTTCTAAGAAGCTGGCGTGAAAACTCAGAGCTGTAACTCTGCTGCGGGGGAACACTCTGAAAGACAAGGAGCCAAACTCCGGACGTCGAGCACAAGCCCCGGGGGCTGTAGGGGGCTGTTTGGACGGGCCAAGGTCATTTGCCACAGCAGCACCGCAGAAGGGAGGCTGCCGCTCGGCAAACCTCGAGGCCTGCCTGGGTGGTCTGGTGATTTCTGAGAAAGTGGCAGCCAAAAAAAGGGGGGGCGGGGGGCGGCACAGTTCAGGGTCCTTGTGAAATGTTGCTTTAGGTTCAGTTTGATTACCCAGAGAGGATATTAGGAGCCTCTTCACTAAAAAATATTTCATGAGGTCAGTTACTGAAAAACTAAAAACATGCAAATCCCTCGTACCTCCCGAGGTGTGGGGGGCGGGGCTGTGGGGGGGCTGTTTTGGGTTCAGCTTCCACCATTGAAAAGACGTGGCCAGAAATAGAGGTGAAGCAGGAGAAGAACCGAGGAAACGGCCACCTCAAAACAATACGCAGAAGGGGGACGGGGGGGCTCTTCCTTTGACAGCATCCGGGGGGGGGGGGAGAGAAAGAGTCTACTTCGTTGGTTTTCTGAAATTGCAGGAGGTGAGTGTGCCTATTTGCTCCCTGACAGAACATCAGCAGAAAGAAACAGACCTTTTTCCCCGCTTCAAAATGTTTCGACAGGCCTTCAGTTCCATTTTTAAAGTCATTCTCACAGGTTTGTAAAAATAGCTGGCCTCTAGCAGGATACTGGGACGACGGGGACAAGGTGGACGCTTAGAATTTCCACTGGACCCCAGAGCAGCTCCAGAAATCACATCACCCTGTAGACGCCATTTGTCCATGCCTCCCCACGAAACGACATGTTTATTTATGTATATATTAACTGTGTTAAGCTGCCCACTCCCGACCGGGGAAGGCAAACCGCTCCTTCAACAACGCCTGCCTAGTGACGTCTCCTCGTGGGTCAGCCGTGGTCTGGTGCTTGCACAGGGGACAACCTTTACGTTTTGACCAACGAGCTACTGACCAATGGAGGGGGTCAAGGCATTGTGGTCAAGAGGTGTCCAGCTTTGGCTATACAGCAGGAGGCCAGAAGGTACAGTTTGCATTTGCCGTCTTATAGTTGGAGATCTCCAGGCCAGGACAGACCTTGCAATTATCCTAGAGATTTTTTTTAAGTATAGGCCTTAGCTGCTTACAGGAGGTTCCTGGTGATTTGTAGAGTCATAGAGTTGGAAGGGGCTATGCAGGCCTTCTAGTCCAACCCCTTCCTCATCAAAGGAGGATCGGCCTAGAGCAGGGGTCTCCATCATATGGCCCTCCAGATGTTCATAGACTATGATTCCCGCCCCACTCTGCCAACTGGCCATACTGGCGGGGGCTGATTCTGGAGACCGCTGGCCAAGAGCATCCCCAGCCAGTGTTTATCTCATTGCTGCCCCTAGGCAGCCAATTCCACCGCTGAACTACTCTTTCGGCAAAACAATTCTTCCTAACGGCCAGCCAGTGACTTTCCCCTCATAATTTACGCCCATTATTATGAGTTCCATCCTCTGCTGCCTTCCCTCCTCTAAGTGACAGACAGCCTTTCAAACACTTAAGAGAGCAATCCAGTTTCCCCTCAATCTCTTCTCCAGGCTCAGCATTTCCCGGTCCCTCAGTTCTGCGCATGGGGCTTGGTTCCCAGGGTCCTCCTGTTCAAATTCCCCTGTGCCCGCTCCATTCTGTCCACACCCCTTTTGGAGGTAGGCCTCCGGAACTGCACACAGGACTCCGGGCGTGGCTAACATGGTGTACAACAGGACTGGGACATCTTGCAATCTGCACACCATGCCCTAATGATACACCCCAAGACTGCATTCGCCTTTTTTGTCTTAGCATCACACTGATTGCTCATATTCACTTTATCGTCCATCCATACCCGTACCCCCAGATCTTGTTCACAGTATGCTTGCTTCTCATTTTTTAATGTAGATGTATAATTCCACGCCTGTCCTTGTTGAATTGCATCTTGTTAATCTCTACACACTTTCCCCGTGTATTCAGATTTTGCTGAATTCTATTTTCATCTTCCACAATGTTGGCTGCTGCTGCTGCTGCTGCTCCCCCCATTGTGGTGTCATCTACAAATTGAGCAGACCCTGCAACCCTTCATCCAGATGATTCGCAAAAACACTGAAAAGCTTTGGGGCCAGAACTGAGCCCTGTGGAACCCCCACTCGACACCTCTCTTCAATCAGATGAAATGCCACTGGCAAGGATTCTTTGGGGTGGTTCTCCAACTAGCTCCCTATCCAATTAACTAAAGTCTAGTCTGCAGGGCCCCAGCATACCTGTGAGAACATCACATGGAACCCTGCCAAAGGCTTTTCTGTAATCAAGGTATACCGTACCAGTGGCCTGCCCACGATCCAGCCAGCCCATCACTCGATCAGCGAAGGACACAAGGCAGGCAGATGCTGGACTAGATGGGACCTTCACTGGTCTGATCCAGCAGGGCTGTTCTGAAGTTCTTTTGTTAACTGAATATCTATGACTGCACTAAAACCAAAGTTTAAAGGGGAAAAATGTTTTTAAAACTGTCCCAGACAAAAGGAGAGAGGGAGAAGTAGGGAAGAGCAAGTGTGGTGTAGTGGTTAAGAGTAGGTGCACTCTAATCTGGAGAACCGGGTTTGATTCCCCACTCTGCCACTTGAGCTGTGGAGGCTTATCTGGGGAACTAGATTAGCTTGAGCACTCCAACACACGCCAGCTGGATGACCTTAAGCTAGTCACAGTTCTTGGAGCTCTCTTAGCACCACCCACCTCACATGGTGTTTGTTATGAAGGTCAGTGATGTAGGTATAGATTTTTTATGGGGTGGGTTCAGGAGCAGGGCCACGCCTCCCCAAGCCCGCCCTCGGCCTCAGTGCTTATAAAAGCAGCTCTCCGAGGCCAGGGGCAGCAGACCCCCCTGCCCTGTCTGCCCCCACCCCCACCGGCTGGGCTCCCAGCCGTCAGCTTTCAGTCCCTTCTGCTCTCCCCTCTTGGCAGAGGCGTAGCTAGGGAAAATGGAGCCCAGTGCAAAATCTGTGTGCACGCCCTCCTGTGGGCAGCCGCTGTGATGCTGGAATCCACCCCCAAAGAGCATCACTTTCAATGGTGTTTAAACTAGGGAGCCCAGATTCTCCTTTTAAATCCACCTTAAAAGGAGAATCTGGGGTCCCCAGTTAAACAACATTGAAAGTGATGCTCTTTGGGGGTGGATTATCCCCACCCTGAAACAGCATTTAAAAGGAGATTCTGAGGAAATTTGGGAGGTGCCTGCTGTCAGGGGTGCAATTGCTAAGCTAGCAGCATCAAACTTTCAGGGTATCTTTAGGAGACTCTCCTGATGATACCACCCAGGTGTGGCGAAGTTTGGTTCAGGGGGTCCAAGTTATGGACCCTCAAAGATGTATCCTCATCTTCTATTAGCTCCCATTGGAAACAATGGAGGATGGGGCACCCCCTTTGGGAGTCCATAACTTTGGGCTCCCTGAATCAAATCTCACCAAACATGGGTGGTATCATCAGGAGAGTCTCCCAAAAAATCCCTGAAATTTTGGTGCTGCTAGCCTAAAAACTGCACCTCCTGCAGGCCTAAAACTGAGAAACAAATTTCAACTCTCTGGGCCGCCAATGGGGACAACCAAATAACATAAATTGTTTGCTTAAGCTTCAGGAACGGCTGAACATCTGGCTGGCTGACTGAGGAGAGAGACCCCAGTCCTATGATGTATTGTTTCCACCCAGTCCTAAATGACCTTGGCTTATTCGCACAACCCCGGGGGCCTTTGGAGTCTGGTCTGAGCATTAAGTAGCTGAGCTGCGGTTTCAGGAAGGCAAAAGGCATGCGTCGTTAGGCCACGGGAATCTTGGTCAGAATATTAATGCCCAGCAGAAAAGCAATAAACATCCGGTCACCTTGTTATGGTGTGGGGGTGGGGGTGGGGGTGGGGGTGGGCACTGAACAGTTTCACACACCTGTCTCTGAGGTGGAACTGCCTGATCACAAGTGGCCCGACTCAACAAACAGGCAAAGGGTGTGTTTAAGTTTGAAAAACGGGGATGGTTCTAGTCTGCTGCCATCCAGGGCCAGGCCTTCTGAGAAGCCACACCGAGACTTTGGGAACAGGATTGAAGACAGACCCATTTGTGGGAACCATCAAGCCCAAACTGAAGATGCAAAATCACAGAAGTACAAAAAAAACACAGAATTTATTTAGCATCAGTGATCATCCCGATGTGGTATTTTTGACTCTTGTTCCTTTTCCCCCCTGTAACATCGATACAAGTATTTTTTTCTATTTATATTTTATTTGGAATAAAATATATAAAACAACGTGCACCTTTGCCTGTAAGAAAACTGTTTTTTAATCAATAAGGCACATCATTGTGCAGCATCTTCAAATATATATATATATATATTTCTTCAAGCAAACAAACAGAAAAATCTTTCAACCTCTTTGAGGTTGTTAACAGTTTACCCATCACTGGCACAGCTCCTGTAACATCGTATGGTCCCTGCTGGAAGAACATATAGAAAGGAAGGACAGACGGGGGCATCAATTCACTCGGGTTGTGGGGAAGGATTTTATCCCTGAGTTGTCAGTTAAAAAAAAGAAAGAAATGCTGCCTCTGAAAAGAAAGGCTTTTAAAAAACCAGTCTTAAATAAGATATAAAGTACTGAACATCCAAGCACTGAGATGATTTCATAGTAGAGGAATTCCCAGTTTCTGAAGCGGCCTTCGTCCTCTTCCTCCTCCTCGTTTTCTTTCTTCTTTTTTCCAACTAGGGTCATTCCGCAACTTTCTGATGATACAAAACCATCATTCTCTGTGATTGTGAGCTGCAGTTTGTTCGTCACCAACATGGGGTTGGATCTGAGGAGCACAAGTGGCGTCGAACCCCACTGAAGTCCTCCCCCTCCCTAAACCCTCCCCCCCTCAGGCTCCCCCTCCAAATCTCCAGGTATCCCCCAACCTGGGGCTGGCAATGTTATGAGCCTCACAAACACGGAGGGATCCCAGAGGGGGCCGTGAACCTACAGAAAGTGGAGTCTCCCCACCTCCTTGCACAGACAAAACTGTCCACTGAATTAACAGAAGTCCTCTGGATCCAACCCATCAGTCTTATAATATTTGTTACCAAGCTCCTCATCGTAACACACAAAAACCAAAAACAACCCCCCCCCCTCCCCTGCAAAACAACAGTAAAAGAATCTGTGCCATAATTTCCAAATCTTCCAGAATATCAAGTGCTAATCTCAGGTGTCCACTTCAGAATGACACCAACTGGCCGTCCTTTCTCCTGTAACGAGAGAGATTTCATGCACGTGTAAAGAAATACTTTTTGGTGGTCAACCTGGCTTGTGTAGCCATTCCGAGGCTTAAAGGGAATGATGGGAAGTTGCATTGCTTGTTGTTGACGATCCTTCTATCAGCTCTTTGGAAAGGAAAGGAAGACATTCGAGTCACCTCTCTGCCTTCTTCCAGCCTCGCTGGCGTAAAAAAGGTATCATCCATGTAGTGCCAAAGACTCAACTGGGCCAGCTGTTAGTAGTAGCGGTTCAGGCTCCTGGTCCCCGGAATATCTGGCTGTCCGTTCATCCATATTTCTCGGATGATGCGCTCCCTTTCCTCCAGCCGCTGGGCCCTCTCCAGCTCCTCGGCAGAGGTGAAGACGTTCATGTTCAAAGTCCTTTCGAACCTGCGATGTCGGCGGGCTGACAGGTCCGACATTGTGTCCGAGTCATCGTCGCTCTCGCTGCTGTCACTGCCGGTTTCCCGTGGCGGCTTCTTTGGCCGTGATCGTTTGCAGTCGGTCCGACAAGAAACGCGGAGCACCAAAGCAAGCAGGGTCAGGAGAAGTCCGATGCAAACGCCAGAGACAAAATACAGAGCAGCTCGCTCCGGGTTTTCTGTAAAGCAAAAGAGAGGAACAACGTGTCCATTCATTGATCAAAACACTTTTTATCCCGTCTTTTTCTCACCATAAATGATGGGAATGGCAGCCAGCCATATCTACTTGCTGGTAATCCTCAAGCACCTTTGGAGGTGAACTCTTTAAGGCGCCTTCTACCAAATGAGATCCTTGGTCCATAAAGGTCAGTATTGTCTGCTCTGACTAGCAGCAACTCTCAGAACTTCAACATCACCTGTTACAAGAGCTGACAACAGGGTGTCTGTGGCAACTATGGCGCCCGTGAGCACTTTTTCTGCTGACCACAAAGTGATCTCAGAAGGTGAGTTAGGCCGGTGGGGGCCAGTGGAGATCCAACTGACTGTGCATATTAAAATAACGTTGTTTCAGTGACAGCCACCCCCGCAGTGTTTGTTTAATTCTCTTACTCCTCTTTCCCAGTGTATTCTGAAATGCCCCTCATCTCCCCCACACTTGTATTTCCTCTGGGTGGTTTGGCTCCTCCTCGTTCAGTAGCCATTTTGTGGCCCAGCCCACAACTCTGATCTACAGTTCCGAAGGTGCCACCAGGTTCCAAAAGTGTGGGAACCCTGGAACTATGACTTTGGGGAGGACCTGTGGCTTAGTGGTAAAGCATCTGGCTTGCCAGAGGTCTCGGGCTCAGTCCCCAGCAACGCCAATTAAAAGGCTCACGTAGCAGATGATGTGAATGAAAGACCCTCAGTCTGAGATCCTGGCCAGCAGCTGCCAGTCAAAGTGGACAAGACCACATCAGTCACATACCGAACTCTTCCTATACCTCTTGCCTGGTTCCAAGGAAATGGAAAGTTAAGGAAATGGACACAGAAAGCGAAATGCAGCTGCACACACGGCCTCACTGTCAAAAATTAGCTGTGGCCCAATCAGTTCCTTCCTAAAAGCCAGAGATAATTTAATTCTGGTTCGGTCATCTTTCTAACACTAACCCCCCCTCCTCCCCATCCTTTGGTCAGTAAATTAGACACCATGGTTCTCATTAGACTATTCAATGGTTTTATTGTATTATTGTATTTTTATTGTTGGTTTATTCTATTTAGATGATGTATACTACTATAAACCTGTATAGTGGGGGAAAGCAGTCTAAAAATCCAATAAACAGGGCACATTAGGATCAGATATCGATAGTTCAGGATGCGCATTCACAATTCATAACCAAACAACTGCAATAAACCTATTCACATCTGAGAGGGCCAACATACAAAACCCCACAGACATGATCGGTTAAATTAACGAGAGAATCAGTGCTCAGATAGAAATCTTTGCTCAGCCATCTCTTGGCTGCTGTTTTATTTATAGCTTGATGGACCCAAGCAGAAATCTGTGACAAAATTGATCTTGACACAACATGGCCGAGTTTCTGGGAAATCAAATGATTGTATTACTGCTCCTTCAATACTCACAACTTTTTAAAAATCCGTGTTTGCGGTTTCCCATGCTGGCTTTGTGAGTGGTCGCAAAAGGCCAAGACAAGAAGAATAGGCAGAGGCCTCTGGTCTTGGGCAGACTTTGAGATGGCATTGATGTTGTACTTGAGGTACTTCACATCCATTGCCTAAACGTTTTTGCTGCAGTTTGCAACTAATCCCCAGATTATTATTCCCTAGCACAGGGGCGTCCAACTCTGGTGCTTCAAATGTTCATGGTCTACAATTCCCATCAGCCCTTGCTGGCATGGCCAATTGGTAGTCCATGAACATCTGAAGCAACGGAGTTGGACACCCCTGCCCTAGTCCAATTATAAATGAGCAAAACAACCCTGGAACTGTCAGACTCTTGAATGTGGAAATAACAGAGACAGTAGGAAAGCCCAAAAGCAGTTTATTCCAGGTGATGCGAAGAGTAACAATGTATAGCAGGATCTGAGCTCTCTAGCTCAGGACTTATATCTTTTAATCCCCCCCCCCCCCCCCGTTTCGCCCCACACCAAATGTCCATTACAGTTTCTACTACAAAGCTACAAAGGACCTGGGAACCTTTCACACCTCTTTGAGGATGGCCAGGCGCCAGGAGATTGCTAACAGGAGATTGCTAGGAAGGGAAGAGGGAAACAGGAAAACAACTGCAAATCACACACAGCACTGACAGGCATGGTCCTGACATTCTGCCCCCCTTAAGACCTCCCCCCCATTTCGGCCAATCGGGTTAATCCTGGTGAAATGCATTCAACAAGCGAGAGGCTCACACATGTACGGAATCGACCCATTCATTGTCCTCAGCCGGGGAATGGGTCCAAGCGATCAAATACTGTAGCCGTCCACGATGCACCCGGGAATCCAACACCTCTTTCACATCGTGGTGAGGCTTGCCCCTCATCACAACAGGGGTGGGCACTGCCAGACGAGGGTGCCAGTCATCCGGGGGAGGCGCCTTCTTGAGGAGGCTGCAATGGAAAACAGGATGTACAGACTTCACGTTTTTAGGCAACTGTAACTCGGCTGTCACATCATTAAACACTCTGAGCACCTGAAAAGGTCCAATATATTTTTTCCCAGTTTTCTACACCCCTGCAGACCCCACAAGTTCTTGGTGGACAAATACATCCAATCCCCGACCACAAGGGGTGTCAACGTGGTTGCCGCTTTTTATCGTGGGTTCCTGCTGTCTTGTAACCCTGCTTTTAGCCTTCTCCCAGGGCTAACTGCATCGGGTCTGCATGGCTTTGCTTCGGATGGTCTCTCGCACTCTCATTCCTGCAGTTCCACAGGCCCCCCTGCTGGACCTCCCCAGGAAAGGGAAACGTAGGGCTTTTAGCCGGGACTGTCCTGAAAACAACTCTCAAAGGGTTTTTTTTTCCGCATCGCTACTCGCTATGCACCGCTGTTGTTGTAGGGAAACTTCCAGTGAAAGTGCAGCAGGTCAACCCAATCGGGCCTGATGGAAATTAATGTAGCATCGTAAATATTGTCTGGCTGAAGAGTTGTGCTCTTCAGACAAGCTTGCTCTGACCATCGGGTCGCTGTGTGAAATGCCGGAGGAATGAGCCTTGTTCCGTGCCCAGGTAGCTCTCCAGGAAAGTGCCGCCATGAACTGTGAAATAAACTCGTCCGCTGCAGTCCGACACGATCTTATCAGGGCAGCGTGGCAGCCGGTAGGACGCGGGTCACAAACAGATGAGGCCAACTTGCTCAGCTGTCAACAGCGAATGCGTAAGGGACGGCGCACCTGCTTCCAAAAAACAAGTCCACGCACTCATCCAGATCACTCGACTTCCCTCTGCTAGAAGGGGGGAGGCTCCAGGTAATGGAAATCCATGGAGATCACTCTTCCAGGGGTGCTGGAGGGTGCTTGGCAAGGTAGCAGGAGGAGGCCAGGCACCTTCCCTTGCACCCTCTTGGCCATCGCACATGTGGGGCAACCTTTAACATAAGCTTCCACATCCCCCCTCAGGGTCCTCCACCAAAACTGTCTACGGGCCAAATGCAATGTTTTCACAAACACAAAGCGTCCTGCCGATTTTACATCATGACATCCCTGCAAGGCTAGAAGGCGCACTGCCGGAGTCACATAGAGTTGAGCCCCCTTCCACCAGAACTCCCCCTGTTTCTCCAGTTGGTCACCACCCTCATCCTGCGGCACTTCAAGGGCCCCCGCCCCCCTGAGGGCCCCCTCCAGTGAAGCAGGCACGGCGGGGGGACTGGAGCGACATGCAGCCTGACTGCGGGTGACGATCGCCAAGCCCAGTTGAGATGGGGAGAACACCGTCCCGATCGGAGCGGGGTCCCCGGGGGAAGGATCAGGAAACCGAGATAGGGCGTCAGACAAGCAATTCGACTTCCTGAGGAGGAGATGCAGTGTGAAGTTGAAACGGGGAAAAAAACTCAGCCCAACAAAGCTGCTTGGCGGACAACTTCCCCAGAGCACGAAGCACTGCCAAGTTCCTATGGTCAGTCCACACCTCGAAAGGAAGGGCTGCGCCCTCCAGCCAGTGTCGACAGGCAGTCAAAATGACTTGATCGCCCCCGTCTCCTTGTCCCCAACCGTCCAGTGATGCTCTGCCCCTAAAAACTTGCGGGAGAGATAGGCACATGGATACAACCTCCCATCTCCCCCCTTCTGTAGTAGGGCAGCGCCCATAGCCTTGTCTGAAGCATCAACATGAACAACAAAGGGCTTGGAAGGGTCGCCATGGTGTAGGATAGGTTCTGACGTGAAGGCGCACTTAAGTACCTGGAAGGCCGCCCCACACTCCAGGGACCACGGCAGCAGAGCCGAAGGCTTGGTCGCCACCGGCCCCTTCTCCTTCGTGCGCAGCAAATCAGTGAGGGGGAGGGCCAGCCGGGCAAAGTCAGGGATAAAGTCCCGATAGAAATTGGCAAAGCCCAGGAACGACTGCAACTGACACCTGGTTTGGGGTTCCTGCCACTGCAACTGACATCTTGCACCTTACCCGGGTCCATTTCTAACCCCTGGCTGGAGATCCAGTAACCTAGAAAGTCCAGCCGCTCCTTATGAAAGTCACATTTGGAAAGTTTAATGAACAAGTCATTGTTGAGAAGCTGCTGTAGCACAGCCCGCACAGTCTTAATGTTCTCCTCCTCCGTCTGGGAGTAAATAAGGACATCATCCAAATACACCCCACCCCCTTAAACAGAAAATCCTGGAGAACCTCATTTATCAAACACATGAAAGTCCTGGGAGCCCCGGATAACCCGAATGGGAGGACACGGTAGGCAAACTGGCCCATCCTCGTGTTGAAAGCCGTTAGGTGCTCGTACCCCTTGGTGATCCCACCCGATAGTAGGCTTCCCGCAAATCCAACTTAGTGAAAATTTTGCCCATCCCCAGACAACTCAATAAGTCCTTGATCAGGGGCAACGGATATTTGTTGTATGCGGAGACTGTATTCAGTCCCCGATAGTCAGTACACAGCCAAAGGAGCCGTCCTTCTTCCGCACAAACAGTACGGGGGCGGCAAAATCACTGGTTACCCTTTTAATGAAACCCCATTTCAAGTTTTTGTCCGAAAACTCCTGAAGCGCCTGGGCTTCCGACAGGCTCATGGGGTAGAGACGGCTTTTCAGGAGCTTAGAACCAGGCAGTAGTTCGATCTTACAGTCAGACTTATGGTAAGGCGGCAGCTTATCGCACTCCATTTCCTTGAACACCCTCTGAAGGTCCTGGTAGGGTTGAGGGATGGCCAAGATGTCCAGTGCGCTCCCAGCCACCTAGTGGGAGTCCCCCGCCTGCAGTGGCAGAGGACCGGACATATGGTCGCTGCAAGGGGGGTCAACAAACAGGACAGAGTTGGAGGGCCAGGAGATATCGGAGTCGTGGTCCCGTAGCCAAGGCACTCCTAGCACCAGGGAATATTTGGCCACCTCGGCGATGAACCGCCGCTCTTCCCAGTGCCCCTCGTATTGAATAAGGACAGGTTCTGTCCGATGCGTGGCCGGTGCGCCCCACAACATACCCCCGTCCATGTGCTCAAACAGGATGGGGCAGCGTAGGGGAACCCACTGCAGCCCCAACCGGTCCACTAGGGACAGCTGAATTAGGCAGCGGGTGCAACCCGAGTCAACGAGTGCCTGCGTCTGCACACTAGTCCCACAAGTCTGATTTGACACAGTCACAGAAAGAAGGAATGGGCCATTGGTTACACTCACCCTCAGTTCCCCGCCCTTAGAAGGGACCTGGCATCGGGCGCGCTTCAGAGGCCGAACTCGCCTTGTGTGGCTCCACTTGTAGTCCTGAACCCTTCTTGAACGGGGACTTTCTCTCTGGGCCCTTAGTCATTCCCAGCCTTCTCAAGGCTGCACCAAAATTCACTGGCAGGAGAGACGGGTTTGATTTCTTGCATATAGGGACACACACAAATGCTACTTTAGAAAGCTCTCCCTTTCTCCACCAAGCAACCTCAGGCAAAGTCCCAGCCATCACAGCCGTGCGTAAAGAGATTCCCCAGCCTCCTTGCCACCGCGAGCCGGAGAGGTGCCCCCCGACAGGGGACGGGGAGAAGCTGTTCCAGTAGCTGCACTCTGCGCAGATGGACCTCTGCCTCACCTGCCTGCGTGTACCACCCCGCCAGGGAGGTCGACTCCATAGTCACCATGGCCTACTGTGCCACCTCTGGGTGAAGCCCCTCTCGGATGAAGTGAATCTTCACCTGCTCTGGCCAATCCTGGACCACCCCAGCTAGCTGGCAGAACTCTGAGACGTACTCACTCATGGATTGGGACCCTTGCCTGATTTGTCACAATCTGGCCCGGGCCTTCTCTTCCTCGAACAGATTCTCGAACTGCTGCCACAGTGCTAACATGAAGCGGGGGAAGGAACACAACTCTGCGGCCCAGCCTTTGTAAAGCCCCTCTAAGAGGACCCCCATCTCATGTACTTGCTCGATCTCATCCTCGTAGTCACCACCACACCTCTCCATATGTGCTTCGACTTGCACGAGGAAGTAGGGTAGCGTCTCCGTCGTCTGGTCGAAATGGGGCTTCAAGCACTGCCGTGGGGGCTGCGGTGGCTGTGGCCCAGCTGGCCCCGGGGGCCCCAGCAGCACGTCGTTGGGGGTCAAGGCACCGGTTGCTCTCCCTCCAGAGGCTGCGGCAGCTGCGGCGGATCCTGGCGGTCCCGCTCTGCTGCCTTGGCACGGGCCAGGAGGAGTTCCATGTTGCGCCATAGGAAGTGTATCTCCTGCCGCATCTTGTCTCGCTCCCGCTGCCAGGCCACCACACCTCTCTCAGGGGCCCGTGCCCATGCCTGGACCTGCACCCGCGACCACTCGCTTTGCGCCACCGGGTCCCACTATGAGTAAATGTCCTGGTCCATGGGTTGTGTGAGCCAAGTGGACTCACAACGCCCAGCTGCCTTGGCCCCCCAGCACAGCCGCCGAGAGGGGGCCCAAGAGTAGGGCAATCCCATGCTCTCCTCACCACTGGTGCTTCGCGCAGCACCCAAGTGAGGATCGTGTAGGTCGGGGACGGGAGCATCCTTCTCCTTGTCTCCTAAGTCCGGGTTGCGGGGCATCTCGTCCTTGTCTGGAACTTGCCCCATTCCCACATCAGGTTTGCCAGCCGGGGACCCACCTGTAGCTCCATCCTTGCCGGCCATGGATCCGAGTCAAACCTGTAGATCCTGCTTAGTGTCAGATTCTCGAACGTGGAAATAACAGAGATGGTAGGAAAGTCCAAAAGCAGTTTATTCCAGGTGATGCGAAGAGTAACAATGTATAGCAGGATCTGAGCTAGAGAGCTCAGATCCAGGACTTATATCTTTTAATCCCCCCCGTTTCTGGGAACCCCCGTTTCGCCCCACACCAAATGTCCACTACAGTTTCTACTACAAAGCTACAAAGGACCTGGGAACCTTTCACACCTCTTTGAAGATGGGCTGGCGCCAGGAGATTGCTAACAGGAGATTACTAGGAAGGGAAGAGGGAAACAGGAAAACAATTGCAAATCACACACAGCAAGACATCAAGATACTGACAGGCCTGGTCCCAACAGGAACAAGCTCAGCCACGAGGCCTCTCTGGTGCTCTGCAGGAGTCACCCGGCTTATTAAGGTGGGGCCTGGAGCTCTCCTGGAATGACAACTGACTGCCAGATGACAGAGGTCAGTTCCCCGCGGCATCATCCCCCCCCAAACCCTGCCCTCCCCATTCTCCATCCCCAAAACTCTAGGAATTTCCCAGCCCAGAGTTGGCGACTCACCTGCTGAGCGATGCTCCTTCTCTGAAGACCCGGCCATCCTGAAGCAGCTATTGACTGCGTTGCCAAAGGCTTTCACGACCAGAATCCACTGGCTGCTGTGGGTTTACTGTGCTGCGAGGCCACGGTCTGGTATTTTTTGCTTCTAACGTTTTGCCGGCATCTGTGGCTGGCATCTTCAGAGACATTTCACGGTGAGAAGTGTTTCTCTCCATGGCAGAGTGTGGAGTGATCCAACTACACAAATTACTCCACACTTTGCCACAGAGAGAAGCACTGTGACATTCCTCTGAAGATGCCAGCCACAGGAGCAGGTGAAACGTTAGGAGAATAAAACTACCAGACCATAGTCACATAGCCTGGAAAACCCACACCAGCCAGCCTATTAACTTGTGGCCTCATCCCCCAGGAAACAAGGTGCAGGAAGACAAAACATAACTAAACAGGTGACAATAAAAGCCGACCAGGAATTAAATTAAACAATCCAGTGAAACCCAGCAAGCTACAAGTCAATCAAAGGCAGAGCTAAAAAGAAACATTTCCAGCTGCTTTTGGAAAGATTTAAAAAAGGAGTCCATTAAAAGATCCAAAGGGAAGGCATTCCACAGTTCTGGGGCTACCTCAGAAAAGGTCCTGCAGACAGAGGCTAATCCTGTCTCCAGACAGTTCTAGCTTTAGCACCGCAAGGAAGTCCACTCCAAAACACTCGATATCTGTCAGTCGTCCCCACCATGTCCTTGTCCTTTATTTGTCATACTATGAAGGCACTTGTTATCCTTGAAAGCAATCACTTTACAGGGTCTGACCACATGGTGTTAAGTCTACAGTGGTGCTACCGCACTTGGAGTCCTGTGTTCAGTTCTGGTCGCCACATCTCAAAAAGGATATCGAAGAGATAGAAAAAATGCAGAGAAGGGCAACGAGGGTGATTGAGGGACCAGAGCACCTTCCTTATGAGGAGAGGCTGCAGCGTTTGGGACTCTTTAGTTTGGAGAGGAGACGTCTGAGGGGGGATATGATTGAAGTCTATAAAATGATGCATGGGGTAGAAAATGTTGACAGAGAGACATTTTCCTCTCTCACAATACTAGAACCAGGGGGCATTCATTGAAAATGCTGGGGGGAAGAATTAGGACTAATAAAAGGAAACACTTCTTCATGCAACGTGTGATTGGTGTTTGGAATATGCTGCCACAGGAGGTGGTGATGGCCACTCACCTGGATAGCTTTAAAAGGGGCTTGGACAGATTTATGGAGGAGAAGTCAGTCTATGGCTACCAATCTTGATCCTCCTTGATCTGAGATTGCAAATGCCTTAGCAGACCAGGTGCTCGGGAGCAACAGCCGCAGAAGGCCATTGCTTTCACATCCTGCACATGAGCTCCCAAAGGCACCTGGTGGGCCACTGTGAGTAGCAGAGTGCTGGACTAGATGGACTCTGGTCTGATCCAGCAGGCTAGTTCGTACGTTCTTATGTTCTTACATTTGGTACTAAGAGTTCAGAATAAGGTCTTTGGAAGTTACTATCTTAGGCTGAGGAGTACAAACATGCCTTTCCCTTGCTGCAATGGATTTGGTACAAGTCTCAAGAGGTCTACCATGGGGGGGCAGGATACCCCTACTAATCAATAACAGATGGTGAAAGGGCTACATGCATGTTGTGTTGTTGTCTTGCTAACTGAACTGAGACACAGAATTAGAGCTGCCAAGTCCAGGTTGGGAAATTCCTGGGGATTTGGGGGTGGGGCCTGAGAGGGTGGGGCTTGTGAAGAGGAGGGACCTCGCCAGAGTTTAATGCCATAGAGGCCATCCAGAGTTGCCATTTTCTCCAGGGGAACTGATTTCTATTGCATGGAGATCAACTGTAACAACTTGAAATCTCCAGGTCCCACCTGGAATTTGACAACCCCACATACAAGTCATGTGACTGCCCAGAGCGTTTCCAAAAACACACTCCCAGAGTCAGCGCTGCTGAGGCCCAGACCCTCACAGCTCCAGCCGGGCTCCACTGAAGCTCCCGCTGACCCAGGCCCTCAAAGGCATTCAAATGGAAACGAAGGTGGGGCAAAAGAGCATGAAACAAAGACTCTCCTGACACAACAAAGGCCAGGCTGAAAGGAGAGGCGGTGGAGACATTCCCCAACACAAGATATGAGTTCATGCAAGTCTTCCAAAGCAGAGCGATGCATTCCAGAACAGACAACACCAAACCCGCTGCATCA
Source organism: Sphaerodactylus townsendi (assembly GCF_021028975.2). Taxonomy (NCBI): domain Eukaryota; kingdom Metazoa; phylum Chordata; class Lepidosauria; order Squamata; family Sphaerodactylidae; genus Sphaerodactylus; species Sphaerodactylus townsendi. The sequence goes on from NC_059425.1 coordinate 190,733,434, forward strand.
TACAATCCTTGCACAAATAAACACTTTTCATTTGGAATAAAAGCGACTAGGCATCTTTAACGTATGGGGCTGCCGGACCCTGAGGTTCCAGAAGAGGGATCAGAAGAGCCTCTGGCTGTACAGACACAAAGAGTCCTCTGCACCTCCAGGCCTGCGCTGGGAAGCAAGACCTTTTCAGATGCTGGCTGTGAACAACGAGCAAAGAGGTCCAGCACTGCCCAGAAGGGATCCAGGAATCTCTTGCTGGCTCACTCCCAACCGTGGTTTAACGAAACTATGGCGAGTGTGATCATCTTAACATCTGCACACAAGTCACTCCACGAACTCTGGTCTCAGGCTGCCAGCCTGCAGGGGGTGCCTGCAACCTTCCCAGAAGGGCGACTGGCCTGTGGAGCAAAGAGGTCGGTGTCTCTGGAGAAAATGGCTGCTTTGGAGGGTGGGCGCTCTATGGTTTCATATCCGCCCTGCCTAAGAATGTCCCAACCCGGAGTTGGTAACCCTGCCTGCTATGCTCATTGTCCCATACAGCAGTGGCGAAGTGGTTCAGCTGCATTCTAATCTGGAGGAACCGGGTTTGATTCCCTGCTCTGTCTGGAGATCAGTTTGTAGTAGCAGGAGATCTCCAGTCGCCATCTGTTTATCCAGTTATTAAATTTCTAGACCACCCTCCCCCTCCTAGGGGCTCACAGAGGTTGGCAACCATATTCTGGGAGATCTCCAGGCCCCACATGGCGATGGGCCCCCTTACCGGGTCAGTGTGGTGTAGTGGTTAAGAGCCGGTGGATTCTAATTTAGAGAGCTGGGTTTGATTCTCCACTCCTCCACCTGAGTGGCAGAGGCTTCTCTGGTGAACCAGATGTGTTTCCGCTCTCCTACATTCCTGCTGGGTGACCTTGGGCTAGTCACAGTTTATTCAGAACACTCTCAGCCACACCTGCCTCACAAGGTGTCTGTTGTGGGGAGAGGAAGGGGAAGGAGCTTGTCGGCCACCATGAGTCTCCTTCTAGAGGAGAAAGGAGGGGGTATAAATCCAAACTCTTCTCCTCTTCTTCTACCTGCAAAGCAGAGTGTGCTTTTTTGGGGCTTCTGTGTGGTCCGTGGTTTAGTTTCTACTGATCTTTGCAGCCTCCGCATCACCTCCTTGAGAACTCTGATTACTCTAAGACAAAATGAGGCCAGCACTAGCTGCAGCACTAGCTGGCCCTGGCAGCGCATGTCAGATCCACGTGCTGCGTAGATGAAGGAGATTGCACGCGACAGACAAGAAGCAGGGGGGCCATTGCAGCTGGGATACAATGCAGAGCACATGGGCTACAAATAAATCCCTTGCCTCTACAGAGAGAGTTATTTTCACCCAAAGCCACGACTTCCCCAGGAAATGCCTCCGGGCCAATGCTATTATTCCCATTATATCTCCGTCATCTTTGATAAATAAATAAATACATCTGCCAGACACTCTACTCTCAGCTGGCACATTAGCAAAAAGAATCGAAGGCTCTCAGCATGGAAGTTCCTGTCCTAAGACCACTAACGCTCCACTGCTAGCACGCAGCTCATTCTGAAAATCTGCCGTCTTCTCAGAAATCACTGGAAAGCCCCACCGCTGGGGAACGGTAGAAGAGTGAATGGATCTCAGGGAACAGCTGATCTCTCCAAACCTGGACTTGTGGGGGCACGAAGGCATTTTATTTTTGCATTCATTTACTCCCAGCTTTTCTCTCCAACTGGGATTCAAAGCGGCATAGAATATCATTCTCCCTTCCTCTGTTCTCTCACAACAACAACCCTGTTAGGAAGGCCAGACTGAGAGCTTGTGATGGCCCCAGATTTACCCAGTGAGCTTCCATGGTAGAAGTGGGGATTCAAACCTGGGTCACTCACAGTCCTCATCCCCCACTCTGTCCACTACACCATGCTGGTTCTACGTGGAGTGACAGCTCATGGCGTTTCAGAAGCATCTATACGTCACCCAACAGTGCAAGAGAGTGGGGAGGTTGAAAGTCCTCTCAAGAGGTGACAGACACTGCACAGGAGTAGCAAATCTCCCTGGCCAGGTTTTGCACAGCAAAATGGCTCCTCTGTTGGCCCGGGGAATGTCCCGACACAGCCAGAAGTTCTGCACGGCTCCTGGTACTGCCAAGTGCTGGCCTACAATGCTTTTGCCCTAATGGTATCATTTTGCTCATGGATTTCCAGAACTGCAAAGGTTGTGGTCCTTTTGAAATGCCCCTTTGTTGCTCCCGTGGCTTCCACCACGGTGCAGAACCATTTTTCCCACCTCGCCAGTTCCGGGCCCGGCCCCATCGGGCTAAGAGAATCAGGTGATGCCAAGGCGAGGTGTTTGCGGTGGCGGGGATGGCCGTGGCCCCTGCTGCATGCGTGAGAAGTTTAAAGGGGGGAAAGCTGATGATTCTCTCCAACCAGCAAGGATTTCAGAGGGGGCGGGGGGAGCGTGCCGATTCTCAGCACCTGCCTGCGTTCTGTTTTTAATTTTTTTTTAAGTACTGAAAGTGGGTAGGGGGAATGGGGCAAGATTCAGCCAATCCGAATGCAGGAAACGGAGGCTGCCCACGCGTGCATAGAAGAGACTGCGGAAGAGCTCGCGGTGCTCATGGGAAAGCCCCGGAGTAGTGGGGAACCAGATGGGGATTCCTGCACCAGCCCTGACTCGAGCGAAGGAAAGAGCCGGGCAGCTGTGGGGAGCTACAAGCAGGGTGAGAAGCCCCGCAGCAGGTACGCTCCCCAGATATGCCATGGGGCATTTCGAAAGTGAAAAAACGGCCCCTGTTAATCCTATCAGCAAACAGACCAACTCAAAGTGATGAGTCTATAAGCAACATGGAAATTCTGTTTTTTAAGTTTCACACTCCTTGGTGCGAAAATGCCAGGACATCTGGTACTTTAAACATACTTATTGGCTGCAACATTTTACCTGGTCCTAACGCTCTGCATCAGCAACTTTGGGGGGAGAGGTCAACAGTTTAAGTTTATGTAATGGCCCTAAAGTGATAGATTCAAACCACTTTTGTTGAGAGCCAGCACACGGCAGTGGTCAGAGTGTTCACCTAGGCGGGTCTCAGAAATCAAGTTCGAACCCTCACCTGGCTGTGGAAGGAATTTGCAGCTAGTCAAAAAGATGCATGTAAATTGCCTAAAGGCAAATCTTCTCTCCATCTTGGAACTCATCATTTCTAGGAAGCCGGCAGCACAGAGAGAACCCTGCTGCTGTGCAGACTGGAAGCCAATCTAGGCCAGCCAGCCATTTCCCACAGTCCGATGCCCCCAGGAAGCTCACACAGGCCAGGCACAAAGTCAGTTAATGGTTCACTGCTTCTGAACAGGAAAGCACCATTTAATCCCTATTGATTGCCCCACGAGCTCTCTCTGAATAGGCCGATGTTTATTTTAAAGCTCTCTAAGCTGGGCCATGGAGGCATCTTGTGACACTGAGCACCAGAGGTTAATTATGCTTCGTGTGAAGAAGTTTTCTTTTAGTCTGTCCTGAAGGGAGGGTTCTCAACCTCCAGGTGGTAGCTGGAGACCTCCTGGGATGACAACTGATCTCCAGGCCATGTAGGGACCGATGCCCCTGGAGAAAACGGCCACTGTGGAAAATGGGCTCCCCTCCCCTCCCCAAGCTCCACCCACATTTCCCAATACTGCCAACCCTGCTCAGCAACAACGAGCTCAAGTTCGGAAGATGGTTTTCTGCTGCTGCAGAGACCGGGACCAGGAGTCATGGGTTCAAGGAGAAGGAAAAGAGATTCCACCTAAACATTAGGAAGAACTTCCTGACGGTCAGAGCTGTTCGAATACGTGGTGGATTCTCCTTCCTTGGAGGTTTTTAAAGAGAGGCTGGATGGCTGTCATGCCCACACAGAGACTTTTGTTATTTCTCCATTAAGCTTCACTCTCCCCATAGTTAGCATGGGAGCTTAGTTCTGTCTGTAACTCCAGTGAGCTCTCCAGGTGTTCATAGATTGTTAAATCCCATCAGCCCCTGCCAGTTGGCCATGGCCAACTGGCAGGGGCTGATGGGATTTGTAGTCTGTGAACATCTGGAGAGCCGCAGGTTGCAGACCCCTGCTTTAGTTCATTGTAGAGTCTTCTGAGGGAGGGAATTTTAGTTAGTCTCTGCCCCTTTAAGACATTACCCAAGAGGCAGTCTTCCTTCTTTACCCAGCAATCCCCTGTTTTAGCTCTAGCCAGTCAGTCTGAGCAAGATGCCAAGAGTAGCTGGAGACTGTAATATCTGTGACGTGATGTATATGGTGGTCCATGGTAGTCTATGGTGATATATAGAGCACAAGTTAAGGTTAACAGCAATTAGAACCAAAGACTGAAAGAACTGAAAGGAAGCAAGGCACAGTGGACTTTCTCGAAAGCAGCCAACAGAAGACACAGTCTACAGCTTCAAATCTGCTCAAGAAAAGCAAGTACTCTGATTTAGACAGACCCAAGGGCGGAGTCAGGGTCTTCATTCTCCTAAGTCATAAACCTATTGTTTCAACTGTTGGACCTGGCTTGTGTCTCCCCCACTCTGATCATAGCCAAGCACAGGGCACCAAAAACAGATTCACTTGGGGGGCAGAACAGTGGCCATCTGTCAGGAGTGCTCTGGTTGTGTCTTCTGGCGTGGCAGGGGGTCGGGCTGGCTGGGCCTTGGGGTCTTGTGCTGCTCTACGATTCTAATATTGTGTGTGTGTACATAAAATCTGTTTAATAAACAACTAAACAATTAAAACACTTAAACAATAAAAACAATAAAAACAGTTAAACAGTTATAATAATTAAAACCTAATCCGATCTAATTAAAATGCATTTAAATTAAAATTCCTTCTTTATTGATGACATAGATATTCTTTCATTTTATTCTGCCTTTTTATCTACTTATTTACAACCATGTGGTGTTTCTCAGTGCCAATAAAGGTGGATGATGATGATGATGATGATGATGATGATGATGATGATGATGATGATGATGATGATGATGATGATGGGGTGGGGTGGGGTGGGGTGGGGTGGGGTGGGGGGGTGGGGTGGGGTGGGGGGGTGGGGGTGGTCGAACTGACAGTGAAAACCAGCCCTCTACTAGGGCTCTCCTAGGCCTGCTCAGAGACAACCATTTTCCTCCAGACACTCAGATTCCAGATGGACACACAACTGTAAAACAGGTCTGTAAGCTAAATCAAAGGCAGCTGCCATAGTTATTAAACTGAGGGAAACTTCCCTATTTCTCTCACAGCATGAACTGGAAAACACAATCTCTCATCCAGTAGCCAAGGGATGGCCCTGTGCAAATGTCTGGAATCCACAGTAGGCTTAGCTGCAAATGCAATTTATTATCATCATCATCATCATCATCATCATTATTATTATTATAATACAAAAACAGTTATACACAGCAAACAAGATCAATATGCTGGATTTTGTATTGCATCACACGTCGGACACTTCCCAAGCATCTAGGACTGTGTGATGTATCAGCGAATAATGCGTGCAGAGCCGAGTAGGGTGGCCTTTTGCAGCTGACATATGGTGATTTTGTCAGCGCCGATTGTTTTTAAGTGCAGTCCAAGGTCTTCAGGCACTGCACCCAGTGTGCCGATCACCACTGGGACCACCTTTACTGGTTTGTGCCAGAGTCTTTGTAGTTCAATCCTTAAATCGTGTAAGTATCGTGGAAATCCTTGTATCGTGTAAGTTTTTCCAGTTGCTTCTCATCAATTCTGTCATCACCAGGTATTGCAACATCGACTATCCACACTTTCTTTTTCTTCACAAGGTGAGGTCAGGAGTATTGTGTTCCAAAACTTTGTCAGTCTGAATTCGGAAGTCCCAGAGTAGTTTTACGTGTTCATTTTCAGTGACTTTTTCAGGTTTGTAATTCCACCAGTTCTTTGTCACAGGCAGATGGTAGCCAGTGGCACAAGTTCCAGTGAATCATCTGAGCAACAGTATTATGCCTCTGCTTGTAGTCTGGGTCTGCATGCTGATCCTCTTCCTGCAGCTTGGCATGTGATCTATTATTCCCATCTGCTTCCTTGTAGAGTCCTCAGACTTGGGATCTGTAGTCAACTCTTTCTAATTCTTACTTTGATGGCGTTTGTCTCGAAGCTGCTTGTTCTTGAGCTGCAAGAATCAAGCTGTTGCCGTCCCCCCTTTTCAAAGTTCCACGGTGAGCCAAGCAACTGTACTTTTCCTTGTCAATTTGTCCTCAATTTTTTCTAGGATCTGTCCATGGAGAGCCTTCTTTTGCCAATTTTCTCTTCTGCTTTGCACTGTATTTATACGGTATTCACTCTTTGTCTTTTGCACTTTGAGCAGTTTTCTGCTGTTGACTTCCATCAATGTTGGTTCTTCACTGTTTTTCACATGTTTCTCTTCTTCCACCGTTTGCTTCACTTGCAGAAGCCCTCTACCTCCTGATTTTCTGGGTAGGTAAAGTCTGTCTGTCAACATCACTACGCGGGTGTAATGAGTAGTGGATTGTCATCAGTTTTCTTGTTTTTCTGTCCAGATCATCCAGCTGTAAGGATGGCAGTTCTGCCTGGTTCTCTCCCAGCCAGCTGGCCTTGACGGAATGCCTCCAGCCGGGCTAAGGGCTCAGACCGGGCGGCAACAACCTTGGTGGACGGCTTATCTTGCTGTCCAAGATGAGCATTCCGTTCCCATGAGATGGGCCTGGATGGCCCAGGGAGGGGGGAAGGGATTGAGTACGTTATAACCTGAAGTTTGGGCGGGAGGTCTCATTCCTGTCATGTCGTGTGTGTGTGCTTTCTAAGATGTCTGAATAAACGGTCTTGCATCCAAAAGCCTTTTATTTCTGCTCTTTGGAATTCCTTACATTAAGTGACAGGAATCACTTCTTAACCTTTACTGTTACATCGGGCGGGATCTCTGGTGTTTCGACATGCAGAGATTGAGAATGCTTTTGATCATGTGGAAGGCAATGATAGTCCCCTATAGAGGGCTTCCCTGGCCTTCCTCTTCCAGATTCGGTGGGATCTAGGAGATGGAGATGGGCCGATTTCTCTGGTGACTCTCTCCCAGACCTAGGAGACAGTATAAGTTTGCTCCTTGTTTCACATGAACAAGGTGGGTCTGATCACAGTGGAGATGCAAGGGAACGCTTATGCATTATCCATGGATCGGGCTCTTGCCGCACTGCTCATTTCCCTCCGGCTAACGAAAAGTGGGATTACAAACCCTAAATGCAACTTTTGTAGTCCCTGAGGAACTGGGACTGGATAAACTATCCATATGGATACCTAGGAATCTAAGGGAGATTCCTAGACAAGTACTTTGATGATATCCCCAAGGGAGTAGCAGTGGTATAGTACCTGGGCGCTATCTCTAAGACTACGGGCTGAGGCTGGAAATGCAATGATGCGAAATTGATCAAGGATCGGTGGTAGAGGGTTCCATATTTTAAACTCAAGGGTTCCAGGAGCTGGGAGCAAGTGAACGGATGGAAGAGCTCCAGGGAGCGGGTCGGAGGAATCGGGCAAGAAGTCCTCATTCTGAGGTGGAACTTAATCCTGACCCTGACCTGCTCCTACAATGCCCCTCGAAGGAAAGTTGGGACGATGAAGTGGCCTCTACAAGGCAGTGAAGCCAAACTTGGCTTGGGAGCGCGAACGCTAACTCCAAGAGGGAACGCGAAAACCTGCAATGGGAATCTCACGAAGTAAATCTAGAAATCCAAACAGGAGTTGGATCGCGAAAGAGAAGCGTTGCGTCGACAGTTCCAGCAGAATCTGACAGTTCATGACAAAGTACTGGATCAATCAAAAATGGATTTACAACGCCAGCGCGAGGGCATCAGGGCCATCCAAACACAGAATGAACTGACTACAGCCATACAACGAGATGAACGAGCTAAATTGCTATATCGATGATGATCACTTTCTTGTCCTCGATCACGGTGATGTCTGGTGTATTGTGTTTCAACACTTACACTTTGTCCGTTTGGATGCGAAAGTCCCACAGGATCTTGACCTTCTCATTTTCCATTACTTTCTCCAGACTATGTTCCCACCAGTTCTTAGCTGTTCTTATGTTGTAATTCTTGCATAAATTCCAGTGGATCATCTTGGCCACCGAGTTGTGTCTGTTTTTACTCAGTCTGGGCAATCTTTTTGCAGCAGCTGAGGACATGATCTACAGCTTCATCAGCTTCTTTGCACAATCTGCATTTTGCATCATCTGAGGATTTTTCGATTTTGGCCTTGATCGAATTTGTTCTAATGGTTTGCTCTTGGGCAGCTAACATCAGGGATTCAGTTTCCTTTTTCAGAGTTCCAGTTGTTAACCACAGCCAAGTCTTTTCAAGTATCCACCTTGTCTCTTTGGATTTTCTCCAGAAATTGGCCGTGCAGTGCTTTGTTGTGCCAGCTTTCAGTCCCTATTTTAATCACATTTTTCTGTATTCTTGTTTCTGGTATTTCTGGGCTTGCAGCAAATGTCTGTTCTTCACTTCAATCAATGCTCTGTTCTTTGACTCTCTTCCTCTCATGCATAATCGCCAGTGCATGCTTCTCCTCTTCCACTGTTTAGCATTGTACCTTAAAAGTAAGCCTCTGCCTCCAGATCTCCTGGAAGGTATAATGTATCAGTATCACTGCGCGTGTGCAAGGCATGGTGCATTTTCATAAGCTTCCGAAGCTTTTTCTATCCAATGCTTCCCAACTTAGCCTGTTTCCCAGTCCAGTTGGATGATTCCTGCAGTGTACCTTGAGCATGGGTGTGGGCCTCCAGGCTCCTTTGATGGTCTTGGTGTGTATTCCCGCTTCGTTTAATTTAGATTTCAGAAATCTTTCCTTGGACCCTCCTGGGTGTACTCTCTACACTGTCACTGACAGTCTTCACTTGGGCCCGCGGCTTGATGTTATCCAACTACAAAATGCCTCATGTATTTATATAAGCCGCCTCTTGGTTGCACTTTGGATGAGTTGGCCATCAGGCATTTCAATCCCATCACTCTTGGCAGGATCTTGCCCCTCTTTATTGCCACAGTAGTGTACTTTTCCAGATCTAAACTCCATCGGAAATCGTCTTTTCAGCTGGGAATATTCAGACTGTATGCTCTTTTCACTTTAGCATGGACTAGATTTTCTCAGGTCTGATTTCCCATACAGCTCTTCTAAATCATCCATGTACAAAGCAAATGTGAGATTTTTTCCGAGTCTCTTTGGCCATTTGATAGTCCCAACTTTGTTTTCTTTAAAATTACTGTTAGTGGGATCATGCTTCAATGATAAAATAGTAAAACTGAGGCAGTGAATCATACCTGAAAATTCCTCAGCTTAATGTTGACTTGGTTCCCAAGTTTTCATTTCCGGACTGCCAGTTCAGTTTCTCCACTCTCGTCAGCTTTTCAGCGAAATACTCGAATGTTTTGCTGATGCCAAACTTATTTCCAAGCATTTCATGATCCAATCTATGGGGCAGTGAGTCAAATGCCTTCTCTGTAATCGATCAAGACCATATGCGAATTTTGTTCCTTCGACTTTGCAGTTCTCCATTGTCATTTTATCTATCAGGAGTTGATCTTTTACGTACCTCTGCTCCTTCTTTTGTTCTCTTTTTGCTCCACTGGGCAGGATGCTATTTAGTTTCCCAAGTAGTCCATGATAAGCATTAGTCCGCTATTATGCTGGCGAGCAGTTTGAGCATCGTGGGTAAACATGCGTGTTATTGGCCTGTAGTTTCCAGGGCTGTTCCTTTCGGCTGGATCTTTCTAGAATCAAGTATGTCTTCCCAGTTGTTAGCTATTGATCAATTTCACCATTTTGCATGGCTTCGTTGAACTGCTTGGCCATTGCCGGGTGCAAACTGGTTAGGTATTTGAGCCAGAAGTTATGCAATTGATCAAGGTCCCGGTGCCATCCAATTTTCACTCTCTTGCCTTCCTATTTGTTATCATATCAGTTGTTATTTCCAGCCTTGCAATTTGTTTCCTTGGGCTTCAACATCTCTGCAAAGTCTTTATCCATCATGCTTCCTTTACTGTTGTAATCTTTCTCATTTTCCCACAGATCTTTCCAAAACTGAAGTGTTGCATTTTTCTCTGGTTTTTTGCTTTCAACATTGATCTTTGTGTTGAGGCTTTGGTAGAAATGCCTTTGGTCTGAACGAAATTGCTGATTTTGTCTGTACTGGATGTTTCTTGCTTCATCCTCATCATCCTCATCATAGGGACAGTGGGGGTGTACAGAGTTTTGTTTGGCATTTTGGGAGGTTTAGGTTTAGGTCTACGCGGGCTGACGTTTAGCCATGATCCAGAAATTGAAACTCGTGCAAAATGCAGCAGACAGGCTCCTCTTGGGGACAACAATCAGGGACAGGATCACACTGGTCCTGTATCAACTGCACTGGCTGCCGATCAAGTACCGGGTCATGTTTAAAGTCCTGGTCCTGACCTTTAAAGCCATCCATGGCCTTGGACCAGCATATCTATGGGACCGTCTCTCCCTGTATCGTCCTGCTAAGCCCCTCCGCTCTTCGGAGGAGTGCCTGCTGGTGATCCCTGGCCCCAAAGTGATCCGGTAGGCCTCTAAGAGGGGCCAGGGCCTATGAGGGCCTGGCCCCTACCTGGTGGAACAGGCTCCCAGGTGAGATCAGAGCCCTGCGGGACATACAGAGTTTCCGCAGGGCCTGTAAAACTGACCTGTTCCACCAGGCATTCGGCCAGCCGGGATAATATCAAAAACCTGCTATATAATAAACATCTGGCCTCCGTGGGCACAAGGAAGGGGAAGGGGGGACTTCGGATGCCATCTGAAATCTGTGTAATGTATGCAATTATGGTTCTTTAATTAGTGGGGATTGATTGTTTTTAGCTGATTTTGAATGTGAGATATATGATTGTTGGACACTACTCTGAGTCCGTCAAGGGAGGGCGGTATACAAATTCAATAAAATAAATAAATAAATAATAGTCCCAGAATTTTTTTTAAAGCCCAAGAAAGCTGAATCCCCATATTGGCTTTTCTTCAGGAATTCAACATTTCCCCGGTCAATTAAACCTGAATCTGAGAAATCCCAGCTGCCTTCAAAATCCACGTGGGCTCGGAGGCAGCAATACAGAAGTATCTTTGAGCCCAGGCCTCATGGGGGTCAGAGACGGCAGCAGCACAGAGCTGAATGGGGGATCCAGGGGGCCCACCATCTAGCTCCGCGCTGTCTGCTGCCTCCAAGACCACACGGACTTTGGCAGTGGCACAGAGCTGAATGCTGGGCTGAACAGAGGCCATCATTCGGCTCCAAGACCCAGCCGCCATCAGGGAAGGGAGGGAGGGAGGGAAGAGGGAGAGGGGGTTTTCCCTTTTGATGGCAACAGGGCCAAGGGTCTGGAATGATGGTGAAAAAAATCCAACATTATTCCAGATACACTTTTGGGCTCCCTTACATAACTGCCATTGGAAGGGCGAAGGATAAAAAACCCAAAATATGGATAAAAGGTTTTTGGAGTGGGGGAGGGTTGGTTTGGCTTTCACTGAATGCATACTCCTCAGTGTATTAAAGCACCCAGTAGAATCAGGGCATCTGGGATTTTCCTCACTCAGGGGTGTAATGACTGAAGAGCAGGGTTCCTCTCTATTTTATTTATTATTTATTTTACTTTAAAACATTTTTATGCCATCTACCCACCCAACTTAGGATCCTCTGGATTGCAAACAAAAAAAACCCCATTAAAACTAGCTTTTAACAATAGATTTTAAAACACACACATAAAGGAGAAGAGTCAGAGAGGGGATGCCAAACAAAACAGAAAATAACTCCCTGCGCGTTTACCGTGAGGTAAATTTGGGTCAGCCAGAATCTACACAGATCTATTAGACCAATACTTTCCTGCTGGGAGAGATTTTCCTAAATAAACATAGAGGCTAAAAAACTGAAATACTCTGTGCAAGAAAAACAGATGAAAGATCAAAGCTGTGGCCTTAGGAAACATTTATCCAACAAGATATCAATATGAAATTACAAGTAGCATCAACAGTGAAGCTAATTTTTACACTTCAGCTCAAGAGAAGCCAAATGTTCTAGCAGAGGCGGGACCCATGTGCCCGTCATTTCCCAAATTACAGGGCAGAGAACTTGCTTCCACAATGAGGAAGCCTTTGATCTTCAGAATCAAAAGGGGATATTAACCCCCATCAAGTTTACCTTGGCCTAAACTTCAGAACAAAAACTTATAAGGAAGATCAGGTAAGTCCAATAAAAGCCCAAAGTTAGGGTGGGGAATCCCCTGCACCCAGTTCTTATTGTCTACTGTTTGCTGAGAGGCAAAATGATTTAAATAAAAATTGTTCCAACTGCATGTCACATGACCTCTGGTTTAAAAAAACAACACCACCAGAGAGGACATGGGGTAGCTCTAGAAATCGCTAGAAACTTCATGGTTTTACTATAGAGTTTCCAAAGATTCCTAGAGTTACCTATGTAACTTTTGTTTTTAACAGAAGTAATTTAATGCTGCACCCAGTACTGCAGCCGACCACCCTCCTGCTGGTTGCCTGGCAACCCTCCAATCGACACTGCTCCTGTGCAGAGGAGGCAGAGACTCAGATGCCAACTCAGGATTGGGAATTTCCTGGAGATTTGCAGATAAACCTTGGGAGGATGCGGCATCAGGAGGAGAGGGGCCTCAGCGGGTGTAGTGCCGTACAGCCCACCTTTCAAAGCAGCCATTTTCTCCAGGGAAACTGATTTCTGTAGCGATGGTCCCCATCCAGCATTAGATGTACACAGAGTTTACACATAAACAAGCCTCTTGCTTGAGACCTATATGTAGCAGCACATGTATAGTCATCATCATCATCTATGAAGCAGCTATCACAAAAACCTAGCTCATTAGATTAGTTAGGTTAATGGGCAAACTCTGAAAACACAGAGACATGAGGTAGTAAGTCTAAAACTAAAAAAAATCTCAAACTGATTTTTTCTTTTTTAATATTTGTTGGTGCTAGCAGCAAGTGACCAATAGCAGAGGAAAGTGGTTGCATCTCTAATAAATGCAGTCAAATCATGCAAAGTGACACACACGAACTCATTCTGATGCATCTGAACATATCCCCACACTATCAGCTTACAGGTTTTAAGAGCATTTCCACATTGACAACATCTGGGGAATGCAGAGGGGAGGGGGAATTAACACACAGCCAAACCCAGACCTCCCTCTCTTATAAACTGAGCAGGCAAAATTCCTCTCCCTGTTTTCTGCCCTCTAACTAGCCGTGGCTCACATGGCTCACACATTCCGGGACTCCCAGAAGTCCATGGGCTCGGAGCTGGGGATTTCTTGTTTGCTGGGTAATGCTGGAGGGAAGTGCTTTCTCAATTTAAAATTTACAAATGAGTATTTTCTTTCTGCATACTTGAGGAATGCAGCAAGCTAGGGAGAAATTCCCCCATCACTATTCATTTAGAAGGAAGAACAAAAACCAGATACGGATGATTGTCAAACAGTGCAGGATGGAGTGGCGGTGCTGATGGTGGTGGTGGTGATGGTTTGAAAAAGAGTGTCATCTTCAGGTACACTGATTCAGGCAATAAATCATCCAGCGAGTGGAAGAAGTGAGAAAAGGCCTACCTGTGATGAAGGAAGATGCAGCCAGGATGTTGCTTAGCAGTTCCATCTCTGCGCCGGTACCCGCAGGCTCCATCGTGTTGCTGACCACGGTCCTCTCATCCACCGGGAGCAGCAACGGCCGGGTGTCTAATGGATAAAAGGTAGCAGCGGACCTCCCTTTTTCCTTTTCTGCTTGGAACACAAAGCGCACACCACTGACTCTGGGCCTGCGCTCCAGCAGAGCCAATGCTCGCTCGCTCGCTGGCTGGCTGGCTGGCTGGAGAGCCCAGAGCGGACAAGCACGTCCTCACCCAGAAACCATTCTGGCATCTGAAGTTTCTCCGCTTGACTTGAGCTGCCTACTCAAACAGCCCTCCAGGCGACTACTGTGCTCGCTGGCAAAGCAAGGTCTACCCGTCTCTGTGTTTCCAAGTCACTGGTTAGACACACCCAGCCGAGTTACGGCAAATGTATAATCAGAGGGCTTTGTTTGTCACCAATCAAAGGGGCCTTCATCGGAGGTGGGTCCCAGCAAAATTGTCCTAACTCAATGCAGCATCCTCCCCCCACCCCAAGTCACGGGCAGTCCTGCCTGCATCTGACTGTAATTCCTGCTCTACACCTGGCAAACACTCCCACTTCCCCGCCTGGCCTGGCCTGGCCTCTGAGCAGGAGTGGGTGGGCCTGGAAATCCCTTCACGGCTCCCTCGTCCCGGGGCTGCTTGTGATTGGGCTTCATTTGTGCAAGGGCTGTCGCGGAGAAGGCGGCTCCTTCCTTCAGCCCTGATCAGATCAGCGGCACAAGAACATATTGTACCTTGATCTGTTTGCAGACACCGCTGAGGCCTGCCGCAAAAATGTTAATTGTTTCTAAACACTGTTAGGCAGCCCCTGCCGAGGGAGGCTGAGTGACTCGTTGCAGGACTGAGACAGGCGGGAGAAAAGAATCTGCAGGTTGAATGAAGCCTTTCAAGCCCCTGGTTCCCCACTGAGCTCCAGCCTCTGAGCTGAGGCCAGCTCTGTTTGGCTCCTGCTAATCGGGCGGTGTTAACTTTGAGCACATTGTGAGGCACATTGCCTATAAAGTGCACCAGCCATTCCACCCCACAGACACAGACAGGTTCAAAATGGGATTCACGGAGGACTAAATAAAATCTCCATGTTTGGAGCAAATGCTGAATCCCACTGCCAGGAGATGGCATCGGGGGAAGGCCTGGGCCTCCGTGTCTGGTCACCAGACTTCCAAAGAAACTTGGTCCTTTCTGCACTGATATTAGCAGGGGGCAGTGAAAATTCAAATGCCACAGAACGCGGTGGCCGGACATTGTGGGAAGCATGTTGGGTTTTGTTCATTTGCTGGGCTTTATCAGAGGACCTGGATTTCCTATCCTCTTCATGGCGAAGGAAGAAGGTGAGTGACTGAATGCCACATGATGCCTTCATAATGGGTTCTTACAGATACCTCATTCTGCTGTGTAATATTCTCAGGGCTCAATTAGATATCACATGCAAAATAGCTGTAATAGCACTTGTTTTTTTTATGAAAAAGCAGCTTTGGGAGATGATGATGTTGATGAAGGTGGAGCTCATAGAATCATACAGTTGGAAGAGACCCCAAGGGCCATCCAGTCCAACCCCCTGCCATGCAAGAACCCACAATCAAAGCACTCCCGACATATGTTCATCCAGCCTCTATTTAAAAACCTCCAAAGAAGGAGACTCCACCACTCTCCGAGGCAGGGAATTCCACTGTCAAACAGGCCTGGTGGTCAGAAAGTTCTTCCTCATGTTTATGTGGAATCTCTTTTCCTGCGCCTTCAATCCATTACTCTGTGTCCTAGTCTCTGAGGCAGCAGAAAACAAGCTTGCTCCCTCTTCGACATGACATCCCTTAAAATATTGAAACATAGCTATCATGTCCCCCCTTCACCTTTGCTTCTCTAGACTAAACCTCCCCAGCTCCCTAAGCCTCTCTTCATAGGGCTTGGACCTGTGACCATTTTAGTTGCCCTCCCCTGGATACGTTCCAGCTTATCAATATCCTTCTTAAATTGCAGTGCCCAGAACTGAACACCGTACTCTATTTATTTATTGATTGATTGATTGATTGATTCGATTTGGTAAACCGCCCTACCCCCAAAGGGCTCTAGGTGAGGTCTGACCAATGCTGCATAGAGTGGTACAATTACATCCCTTGATACTCTTATTGATGCATCCCAGAATTGCACTGGCTTTCTTGGCTGCTTGTCTAACCCTTTCCCTGCCTGCCACTTCTCTAGGACAAATCTTTTGAATAATTTTTTTAAAGATGCAAATATTACCCTTCCTGATTGTGTTAGGAAATGTCTTCTCTTCTAGGAAACTATGTGCTGATCAGGAGAGCACAGCTGGTTAAGCAACACTGATAGCTGAGCACTGGGTTTTATTAGTACTCGATTTTCTCTGCTGCTGTAGAGTTTTAATGGATTAAAAATTATGATCCCCTTTGGAGTGCTTTGTTAGAGAGAGAGATGGTTTTTGAAATGTCACAGGTAAAACTAAAACACAGTCTGACAGGCCCTCAGAACAGATTATTCTGTTTAGGTCAGTCGCGGCCGCCACGAAATTGCAGCTACCTCCCCAATGCAGTATGCCTGCCACTCCCACCTGGAATGGCTGCCTATCATTGACAGGTGAAGCGGAGCATGTAAGTGACCCCAGCCCCCTCCACACAGACACTGTCAATTACAGGAAGACGTGATCATCCTTGCCCCCGACAAGACTGTTTGCCAAATACTGCTATAACGGTGGCTACCTGGAAGGATGTGATCTGCAGTGGAGGATGAGGCATCAGAGATAAACGTTCCGTCTCCTATGACGTTTGGATCGGGTTCTCTTGGCAGTTGTGGGAAACGGGTCTGTGGAACCCCCTGGTAGCTTGTGGGGTTTGGCTGAGTTTCATGCAGCAGTTTCTTGGGCACTGGAAGGAAGAAGGCAGGATTGTTAGGGTGGATAATAATTAGGGTGGCTCAGACGTGACCTAATGAAGCTGCAAGCAAGCTCACAGAGGCCTTGCCAAAGGGCTTGCGTAACCTGGCAGAAATGGGGGTGCAGGTGCCAGGTGACTAGATCCATCATCAGGACTCAAGCACAATAAACCCTACACATAATTATGGTTTTGGCAAAAAGGATGTACGCGGGTTAAAGCCTTTGGAGGAGACAGCAGTTAAAGCAGTTCAGTGCATAGACTGGAATGCACAGCAAGACAGGAGCAGGGCCGCACGGACGGACGGCTGAGACAGCAGGGCTCTGGTTGGCTGCAGAGGTGCCGGGGAGCAAGGACAGAAACCATGGGAAATTTCAGCACCTTGTCATTCAACCGGCCTGCACAGCCAAGCACCACAGAGTGAAACAGCTGGGACTGCAGCACTTCAAAGGCAGAGGAGAGGAGCGCAGTAAATGTTCACCCACAGAAACGAAGCAGCCTCCCCAGTGATGTAAACGTGACTGAAGATCAGCAGTGGACAAGAAATGTCTGGCTTCTCTTTAGGCTCCAGTTGGACATCTGTTGATACCAGAAATGTCAACTCCGTGATGGGAAACCCATGGGGATTTGCGGGGAATGAACCCCAGTGAGTCTGGAGTCAGGGGAGAGGAGGACCCACAGCAGGGCCTAGTGCCGCAGAATTCACGCTTCAAAGCAGCCATTTTCTCCAAAGGATCTCTAGTCTGGAGATCAGCTGGATTTCCGGGAGATCTCCAGGCCCCACCTGGAGGAAGGCAACCTTCAGCCCCAGCAGCTGTTTATCCAACCATTATCTGGTGGAGAGCACCACTTGGGTCAATTCTGGACAGAATAGTTATACATTTGGTATTATGGGTGCCCATTTCTGTGAAGGAATGGAGTTAAGACTGGGAGGAAATACTCCGATTTCTTTCACACGAGCCCGGCTTTTTTTGTTGTTGTTTTTACAACGCAAATGAAGCCACACATGCTCAGAGTACTATGTCCCATCCACATTTAAAGGTGTGCAAGAAAACACAGCATGAGACACATACTCTCTCTCTCTCTCTCTCTCTCTCTCTCTCACTCTCACACACACACACACACACACACACACACAATACCAAATAGCATTTGACTGGTCTTTGAGGCTGTCACAGGGTGGGAGCATCTTGCCAGGTAGGGGCTTCCCCACCCCTCCCCCCCAGAATCCAGTTGGGAACGTGAGCACAGAACGGCAGGGCTGGGCTCTCCAGGCTGTGGCTCGGCTAGTGCTTGGCGAGAGTGAGCGGGACCAGGGCGAGCACTCGTGCTTTCCCACGTGGCCTTGCTTGACTGGCTCCTGGGAGAGCTGTCAAAGGGCATAACACTTGCTTGGGGGATGTTCCAGGAAGGGCGGGCTGCGACTCAACAGAAATGAGACTGACGTGATGTGAGGCGGGGAGAACAGGCAGCAGGGTGGGAAAAATAAATTGGTTTTGATCCCTTGGCGTTCGCATGGAAGCGATTCAACATGGGATTTTGGGGAAAGATCATCATTTTAGCAGTTTTTGAAAAGCCTAGGATGAGGGAAATATCATGGGGCAAACCCACTTTAGGACCAAAAAACCGTGCGGACTTCTTGGCTAATCTGGGATATTTGGATCGTGTGGAATCAACCCCAGTAGCAGCTCTCTGAGGGTGACCCCCTCCTAGGGTTTTCAAGGCAAGTGGCAAAAGGAGGTAGTTTGCCTTCCTCTTTGTAGCAGTGCTGGACTTCCTTGGTGGACTCCCATCCATCCATTTAGTTTCTGAGCAGGGCCAAGACCTGTCTAGTCTGGGACATCCATTATCTAGGGCAGTGATGGTGAACCTATGGCATGGGTGCCAGAGGTGGCACTCAGAGCCCTCTCTGTGGGCACACACAAACAGACTGCCCCCCCCCCCCACACACACACACATCTAGGCTGGCCTGGGCCACTGGGCTCGATTATTAGCATTAAACCGAAGGCCTAGTTTTGGGGAAGTAGTGTAGGTAATCCTGTTAAGCACTGTTAAACTAAAGCACAATCCTTTACCTGGGAGTAAGCTCGGTTGCTGGCAATGGGGCTTGCTTCTGAGTAAACCCTCCTAGGGTCATGATTCACCGTTGGAAGAGTTGCACGGTTGCTTCAAAGCAGTGATTCCCAAAGTGGGCGCCACCGCCCCCTGGTGGGTGCTGCAGCGACCCAGGGGGGCAGTGATGGCCACAGGTAGAAACATTAATACATATATCTTTCTGTTTAATTGCTATTAAAATTTTTAAAAAATTAATTTCCAGGGGGCGCTAAGTAATATTTTTTCTGGAAAGGGGGCGGTAGGCCAAATAAGTTTGGGAACCACTGCTTTAAAGCAAAGCCATCGACTATCACCAAGCTTACTCCTGAGTAACGCACGCCTCAGAGCCAACCGTTTTTTCTAAACAAAAACCTCAGTATTCAGGTTAAATTATCGTGTTGGCACTTTGTGATAAATAAGTGGGTTTGGGGTTGCAATTTGGGCACTCGGTCTCGAAAAAGTTCGCCATCACTGATCTAGGGCAGCCATTATCTAGGCCAGGGGTCTGCAACCTGCCGCTCTCCAGATGTTCATGGACTACAATTCCCATCATCCACTGCCACCATGGCCAATTGGCCATGGTGGCAGGGGCTGATGGGAATTGTAGTCCATGAACGTCTGGAGAGCCGCAGGTTGCAGACCCCTGATCTAGGCAATAGTAGATGGGCTATCCTTTCAGACACTACAACACTCCCTGTTGTTGGTAAGGATAGACAGCAAGTGTTTCGCTCATATTAAGTGCATTCTGTCCTGACACTACTATATCTTTAAAGGTACAGATATTACAGGAAACTGTAGGTTGTTTTGCATGAACCCACATTGTGCTACTTGGGAACGAGCCAAAGGCGCTGGGTGCAAATCATGCCCTGCTTAGAAAGACAAAATACTTGGAATGGGCTCTGAAGAGCTTAGAGGAGGGGAAAGAACCCATTTCTGAGATCTCAGCCTCCTGTTCAATCAACCTAACAGTATTAAAGCACAGAGCGCCCGGTTTCAGGTACAAATAACATCCCTCCTCAAGCGCAGCTTGTCCCAAGAGGAAAAAGGGTCGGCCGCCTCCCTCCCTCGGTTGGGTCAGGCGGAGGCCTTAGGGAGGGGGATTGGTCTGCTTTCCACATTGGACAAGGTGTGTGTGTGGGGGGGGCCCTGCTGACTCCGCTAGCAGCACAGCCTTGCAGAGAAGCAGGTGAAGTCAACAGTGTGAAATGCCTCCTGCCCTCTTCACTGAGCATGAAGGCTGGCTGCTTGCCTCACCTCTCAGCTGATCTGTCCACGTGGACGCCCACCACCACAACGCTGTCTCTAAGCCGTGGGGCATCGTCAGCAAAAATTCTACTTCATGAGTCAAAATGGTCACTCTGCCATTGAAGTCGTGAGCAAGCCCACATTCGACTGTCACATGAAACAGGGGTTCTTTGGGTCGCCATTATCACACATTATGATCATTGTAATAACCTCGTAAAAATCTTAGAATGCATTCTTTTAAGCTACATTTTAAGAATCATTGAAGCATCGTAAATAAAAACAGAATCAAGTCAAATTTCATGATAGAAAATATTTCAACTTCCCCTTTTCTTCCTTTCTTTGTTTTCTGGAAACTGTAAACACTGTCAATATTAACATTATTCCCAGCAGACATCTGCAAGTTGGCCGTGGCTACATAAAAAGAGGGTGCAATTTAGCCACCAGAAGAGTCAGACAAACACACGCCCACACACACACACAGAGACAGACAGACAGACAGACAGACAAACACACACACTGCAGAGCTGGCTGAAACACCTTGGAGGTGAAACGCTCCTAGCTCACTCCTCTCTTACCCTGATGTCTGATGTGGGGGCAGCCACAGGTCAGCTGTCCTTGAGGAATGCCTGTTTACCTAGAATCTGAGGTACCCGAGTTCAAATTCCCCCGCAAGCATGATACTTATGGGGCGATCCGGGACTCCTCCCACTCCCTAATCTGTCTCACAGGGGGGCTGTGAGGAAAGAATGAAGACCTGGAAGAAGGGTGGGATGAAAAATTCACTTGACAGAAAACAAAATCCAAAGCAGCTGATGTAGAAAATGCAGTCCAAATTAAGACAGACGCCCTGCCCCTGGACTGTTCAACAACGAGACTTCAGCGTGGTGTGGTGGTTAAGAGCAGGTACACTCTAATCTGGGGGAACCGGACTTGATCCCCTGCTCTGCCACTTGAGCTATGGAGGCTTATCTGGGGAACTAGATTAGCCTGTGCATTCCAACACATGCCAGCTGGGTGACCTTGGGCTAGTCACAGTTTTCTCAGAACTCTCTCAGCCGCACCCACCTCACAGGGTGTTTGTTGTGGAGGAAGGAAGGGAAAGGAGATTGTAAGTCCCTTTGAGTCTCCTTACAAAAGAGAAAGGGGGGTATAAATCCAAACTCTTCTTCACAGCAAGGCCGCTACCTTTCCTTAAGCCTTTCCTCGCTGGCTGGGCTGTTGCTGCTGAGAAAAACCTCCTTGCTCATCCAGGGATGGAAGAGAACGCGAAGTCACAAAGGGACATGGCTGCCGCTGTGCTGGTGGAGGTCAAGGCTGGATAGGTGTTTCCACCATGGGGTGAAGCTGATCTGACAGGGTCTAGCCCCTGAATAGCAGCTGTGGCAGTAGTCACTGGAGGAGGAGGAGGAGGTGATGATGATGATGATGATGTTTGGCTTTATACCCTGACTTTCTCTCCTGTGAGGAGACTCAAGGTGGCTTACAAACTTTTTTCCCCTTCTTCCCCCCACAACAGACACCTTGTGTGGTAGGTGTGGCTGAGAGAGTTCAGAGAGAGCTGTGACTAACCCAAGGTCACCCAATAGGAATGCAGGAGAACGGAGACACATCTGGTTCACCAGATAAGCCTCTGCCATTCAGGTGGAGGAGTGGGGAATCAAACCCGGTTCTCCAGTTTAGAATCCACCTGCTCTTAACCACGACACCACGCTTGTTAATAGGTCATGTGAAAGTGCTCCACCTGAGCTGCTACCAGTAGGGATTCTGGACCTGGTGGCTGGAGATATCCTCAGATTACAACTGATCAAGCAAAATCTGGAGAAAATAGTCACTTTGGAAGGCAGACTGCATAATGGCACGATGTCCCACTGGCGTCCCTCCCTTCCCCAAGCTCCGCCCTCCTCGGGCTCCGCCCCTCAAACCTCCTCGGGCTCCGCCCTCCTCGGGCTCCGCCCCTCAAGGTGCTTCCCAATCCAGAGCTGGGAAACTCTGCTGCGACTCAGAGAAAACAGTGTCGACACTGATGGACGGCGGGTCTCATTCAGAAGAAGGCGGCTTCTGGTGCACAGATCAAACTGACTTGCAGAGCTTCTCAATTAAAATGAGATGTTCTGTGATGCATGATGTGTTCCTGCATTTCAGGGGGTTGGACTTGATTCTAAGGTGGGTGGTCCTTCCAAGTCCTTCCCACCCTGGTCTAGCAGCGCCTTGGTTTGTGTGCGCCAGTCGGGCAGCAAGAAATTCACGGCCACACAACAGTTCAGCACAGGAAGTCAAGGCTACAGGCCACATCCCCTTGCGGTTTGGTGAACAGTCTTTTATTAGACACGAAAACAAACCAAGCCCTGGGCCTGGAAGGAGGCCAGTAGATGGTATGTTGGAAAACTTGGCAGTTACAAAAAAACATCCTAGATTCATTAGCTGACCACACACAGCCAGCAGCCCCACTGGCTTCTGGGGGGTGGGGGTGGGCGGGGGCACATAAAACTTTTGATATCTGAGCTTTTCTCTGCTCTGAAAATAACCAGGGGACGGGGTTCCTCCCACTTTTCTACAGAGATGCTCCCAGCCACTAACTAAAAAGTGACTCAGAGCATACAATGCCTCCGTTTTCCTGAAAATCAGAGTTGCATTGGGCAGTTTCTGAAGACGTATCTTTGTTGTGCAGCCCGTTCTTTTCACTACCCACCTGCACATGTCACAGATGTGTCAAGAGGACAAGGCGACTACCTGGCCCCCAGCGATTCATCTGCTCCCTGGCAGAGACTCCAGAGCTTAAAGTAAGAACCCCTGTACGGTTGCCAGCCTCCAGGTGGGCAAACAGAACAAATCAGTGCACAACGTTAGTATGTCAAACGGAGAAGGGGAACAGAATTGACCAAGTCAAAAGTTTCAACTACTTGGGAATCCGTTTCCAATATAACCTGAATTGGACCGAGCAGTACAAGCACATCTCCCTCTCCACCAATCAGTGCGCGGCAGCAATTAGGCGGTTCTTCTACTCCCAAGGGGGTCAATGCGTCCCAGCAGCAGTGAGAGCCTTTGAAGGCAAACTGATCCCAAAAACCTTGTATGGCTTCTCTCCAATCTGGCTAAATCATATATAATCTAAAGCCTCTTGGAGCTCTATACAATCTAGCTTCCTTCTTTTCAAGAAACTAACTTGGAATTTCGAACAGCGTGTCATCTCTCTCTTTATGTTCGGAATTAGGTCTAAATCTTCTCGAAACACGTATATGGCTCTCCCCGGGCTTCGATATCACTGGTCTGCGCCTCCATTTCGACATCAGAACAGGACAGCCTAACAAAGCGAATGCTTTTCGGATTCCTACCTCTCCACTTGGAGTCTTCTGATCAAGGAAAAAATTAATTCGTTAGGCTTCGCTTTTAGACTTTTCTGCACATGAACATGTGGACGGCTAAGCAAATAGTCAAACTTCTGTCGCTAAGGCTACTTGACATTGAAAATCAATTGCTTTCTACTCAATACATGAAGGGCATTTTACCGGAGGGCTCCCACCTAGGGTTGGTCAATACTAAAAAAATTCGGTAAAATTCGGATTTGGGTATTTTGGGGCATAAAATGATTTGTATGCCCGAATCCAAATCATAGCCGATTCGGATATGCCCGAAAATTCGGGTAAATCCGAAAAATTCGGGTCTGTTTTATTATTTTTTTTGAATTTTTAGTGTTTTTACACGTTTTGGCCTGCAGGGGACGCAATTGTAAAGCCCAAACGGCACCAAGAATTTCAAGATAGCCTCTAGAGACTGTCCTGATTATCCTCCCCAAGTTTTGTGCAGTTTGGTTTAGAAGGGGCAAAGTTATTGACCCTCAAAAGGGGTGCCCCATCCCCCATTGTTTCCAATGGAATTACTAACAGGAGATGGGGTTGCTACACTTTTGAAGGCTATCCATAACTTTGGGACCCCATGAACCAAACTTCACCAAACTTGGGGAGGTATCATCAGGACAGCAATTTTGTATGATACCCTGAAATTTTGGTGACAGTAGCTCTAAAACTGCACCCCTCACAGTCACCCAAAGAAATTTCCCAGATTCTGTGTGCTCTGTAGTGGCTGGCTGGCTCCATTGCAGCCACTGGGAAATTTCTGTGGGAGGGCTGTGGAGTCCACATTTCTCATGGTGGTAAAACCCACAAAACTTTCAGGGTATCTTCAGGAGAGTTCTCTTCATGACACCATCCAGGTTTAGTGATCATTAAGCTTCAAGGGGTTCAATGTTGTGGGAAGGGTCCATGTCCCACAGCCGCCATAAGGAGAGTTCCTCAAGCCTCGGTGGTGTCATCCAGCGTTTTGACTGAAGATACCCTACACGTTTTGTGAGTGTACCTTAATAAATGTGCACCCCACAGCTTACACTCCACCAGAAATTCCCCATTGACAGCAATGCAGAGAAGTCAACTGCAGAGCACAGAATCTTGGGCAACAATTTTTTGGGTGCCCTGCAGGGGCGCATTTTAGACATAAAAGCACCAAAATATCAGGGTATCATCAGGAGACTGGTCCTTGTTGACACCCCCCAAGCTTGGTGCAGTTTGGGTTTAGGGGCCAAAGTTATGGGACCACTCAAAATGGTAGCCATCATCTCCTTTAGCTCCCACATTGGAAACAATGGGGGGGATAAGGACCCCTCTTTGAGGGGCCATAACTTTGCCCCCCCCCTGAACCAAACTGCACCAAACCTGGGGGGGGTGTCATCAGGACTGTCTTCTGATGATACCCTGAAATTCGATGCCACTAGCTTTAAAAATTCCGGTTTTCATGTTTCACCGCTCCTGCACATGAAGCCTGCTGGAGTGAGTGAGCGGTGAAACATGCAAACCAGCATTTTTAAAGCTAGTGACATCAAACTTTCAGGGTATCATCAGGAGACTGTCCTGATGATACCCCCAAAGTTTGGTGCAGTTTGGTTCTGAGAGGAGCCAAAGTTATGGACTCTCAAATGTGTAGCCCCCATCCCCTATCAGCTCCCATTGGAAACAACAATGGGGATAGTTGCACCCCTTTTGAGAGGTCCATACCTGAACCAAACTGCACCAAACTTGGTGGGCAACATCAGGACAGTCACCTGATGATACTCTGATAATTTGGTGCCTATACATCTAAAAATACGCTCTCCTGCAGGCACCCCCAGAAATTTGCATCACCAAGATTCTTTGTTCCTGCAGTGACTTAGATGTATTGCTGTCAATGGGGGAATTTCTGGTAGAGGGGCTGTGAGGTGCACATTTCTGAGAGGTATGGTCACAAAACATTGGGGTTCAGAGGTATCTTCATGAGAGTCTCTGGATGACACCATCCAGGTTTGGGGAATTTGCTTCAGGGGGGGGGTTTAATTCTATGTGACTCCAAAAAAAGGGTAGGGCTCCATCTCCCACTGCCCCTTCTGAAGTAAAGTTCCCCAAAAACCTAGATGGTGTCATCCAGAGACTCTCCTGAAGATACCTCTGAAAGTTTTGTGGGTTTACCATGAAAATGTGCACCCCACAACCCTCTATCAGAAATGCCCTATTGGACAGCAATGCAGTTAAGTCACTGCAGAACAAAGAATCTTGTATTAAGTCTGGGGGTGCCTCTGCAGTCGGAAGTGCATTTGTAGATGTAATTGGTACTAATATTTCAGTGTAATCATCAGGAGACTTTCCTCGATGATGCCCTCCAAGTTTGGTGCAGAAGTTTGGTTCAGGGGGGCCAAAGTTATGGACCCTCAAAAGGGTAGCCTCATCTCCTTAGTTCCCATTGGAAAGAATGGGGGATAGGGACACCCCTTTTGGGGATCCATAACTTTGGCTCCCCTAAACCAAACTGCACCAAACTTGGAGGGTATCATCAGGACAGTCTCCTGATGATACCCTGAAATTTTGGTGCCGATATGTTTAAAAATGCGCCCCCTGCATGCCGAAATGTGAAAAAACACCAAAAAATAAAAACGCAATTCGGCTGGTGATCCGAATCCCATGGATTCGGATCTGTTAAGATTCGGACAGCTCAGATTCGGACCCTGCTCGTCCGAATCCGTCCGAATCCGTGCAGATTCGGTAAAAATCCAGATTCGGACTGTCCGAATCTCCAACCCTACTCCCACCCTCTTCCCTTCAGTAAAGGGCTACCAAGGTACTTTTACAATATATCTTCACCATATCTCCGATGTACCCTAATGCTAGCCCGACTAAATGCCCTACCTTCAGCAGTCCTGAGCGGCAGATTTCTCCAGATCCCATACCAACAAAGAACGTGTCCCTGCTCACAAAAAGCCATCGAAACAATCGAGCACATCCTCCTAGATTGCGAACTATATACTTCTATCTTAGAAGACAATATATAGACCCATACACTGAGAACTATGCCAACTCACCAGACAAGGTTAAATCCTTCTTTCTGCTTTGTGATCAGTCTCCTCAGAGATCCCTAGACGTTGCCAAATTCCTGGCGCTGGCACAGCAGATTCGCCACAGATTTTAGTTTATTTATTTATTTATTGTTTTAACTGCTGGAAATGTTCGAACCTACTTATTTTAACTTGATTCTCCTCAACCTCCCTGTTGTATTTTAAACTTATGCCAATAAAAAGGTTGATGATGATGATGATGATGATGACCATGTTGCACACCAAACACACAAACAACTATTTCACATTAATCACGTTTATATACTCTTATATCATTATCTATAACGTGAACTAACACCAGTAACTAGCTTGTTAAATACCCTATCATAATTATCCTAATATAAATATCTATATCATACATATGAGGGATATAATGCCACTCTTTGCTTTTGTTCACAGGAAAGGATCAGTCCTTGCAATGAGTGCAGTTCTCCTGCTCAAGCAGTCAAGAGCCCCTTGCTGTGCTTTCCCGTGGATCACCTTGTAACTTCTTGAAAACACAATCAGTCTCTTGTCCTCTCATTTGCCTTCTAGTGAATTGCCAGCTCATGCATCATACCACAGAAGGAGGTGAAATCAGTGACGTAGTCAATGAAATCAATAAATATCACAGAACGGGACACGCGTTTAGCGGCACTTTCGCTAATCTTCTTCAGTGCTGGATTTCATTTCTAGTTACACATTGGGGCTGTTTTTGCATCTTGTTTTGACTTCCCCAATTACAGATAATGATAGAAGAGTATATAAATGTGATTAATGTGATACGGTTGTTTGGGTGTTTGGTGTGCAACGTGGTCCTTCTCCGTTTGCCAGCCTCCAGGTGCGGCCTGGAGCTCTGCTGGAATCACAACGGCGCTCCAGTTCAGTTCCCCGGAAGAAAATGGCTGCTTTTGAGGGTGGGCTCTACTGCACGACACCCTTCTGCAGTCCCTCCCCTCCCCAAATCCCGCCCTCCTCAGGCTCCAACCCCCCATCTCCAAGAATTTTGCAAGCCAGAGTTGGAAACCCCGTCCAGGGTTCAGCAAACAGCTCACAACAATAAATGGAAAGCAGCAGAATAAAACAATATGTGAAAATCTTGCTTCAAACCGGCAGTAACCCGACAAAAAGCCATAAAAGGGCAGGATTGAACACGTCGCTTAACCAAACGCTCTGGCAACTGGAACCGCTTCTCCTGGCACTAAGCTCTAGCAACTTATTTATTCTTGGAAGCATAAAGTGGGTGATTGGGACAAAATGGACAAAAATACTTATAAAACGTGAACTTACGCAAAACAAACAGCCATAAAATCTTGCAAGGAGCAGCGGGCAAAACGTTCAGGAATTTCCCAACCAAGAGTGAGCAGCCTGGCCAGGCGGAGGGTCTCCAGCAGACCGAGAGCAGGCACGGACTGGGGCCACCGTTTGGGGAGGAGGGGAGGCCCAGAAGTGATGTGATGCCACAGCCCGCCCCCCCTCCAATGCTGCTGTTTTCTCCAGGGGAAATTATCTCTGTAGGCTGGAAAGCAGGCTGAGATTCCAGAAGATTTCCAGGCCACACCTGGTGGTTGGGAACTTTAGCTGTGAGACCAATGAACACAGTCCTACTCCTGCCTGCTTTCAAATCTCCTGTGGCATGCGCACAGGAAGGGAAAATGTCAGCAGTATGAACTGATGCCCGCAGTAGCTTGTAGCTTGATATGACATTATTGCAATGTGTGAACTAGATTCTCTAAATGTCCCGTGTTCATTTTTTAAAAGAACCTGGTACATGCAGTGTTACGGCACCTCAATATATCTATATTTAATTGTCAGTGAAAACCAACTTGTGGGGTGCATTTGTGCATTTGTGCATGCAACAGCCGTCAAGAAAACAGGGTCACGGAAAATGGCGGCCGTGGAGGTGAGAAAATGCCAACCTTCCCACTCACCTGATTGGCAGCCAGGCCTTACGAGGATCTTCCATGAAACCTCACAAAAAAGCAGGTGTGAGAAACATCAGCAGAAAGCCACAGGAAATCCCAGTGGTTGGGCTGGCAGGGGGGCAGGGCTGCCAATCCGGGGGGTGGGGGGAGGGCTGGAGGTCTCCTGCCATTACGACTGATCTCTAGATAACAGAGATCCGTTTCCCTAAAGAAAATAGCTGCTTTGGGGGGTTGAGTTTGGCACGGTATGCAGCTGAAGTCCTTCCCCTCCCCAAACTCTGCCCCGCCCCAAATCTGTTGGCAAGAGATGATGATGGCATCACTACGTCATTTCCAGGTACAATCCCAAAGTAGCAAAAGGGTAGTTCTAGGAAGCGCAGAGAAACACTATGGTTTTATTGTAAGATTTTTTTAAAAAAAAAATCCTCTCCTGATTGCTGAGAGCAGTGGCAGGCAACGGAGCTCACCAGCTGGAGACCCCCTGCTCTAGGGGGCACCTGGCAAGCCTGCCCAGGGGGTGCGTGATGTGCCACAGTGCCACGAGGAAGCAGGGGGAAAACGCTCTTCCCGACAGCATCAAAACCAGGGCCAATCACACTTGCGAAAACGGTCCTTGTCTTTCCACAGGGCAGACGGTCTTTGGTCGTTTATGAAGGCAGAACTTACTCCATGGCTGCTTACATCACAGTGGGGTTTTCTTGCATTCTCCTGTTGGGGAATGATGCGCACCTACAGCCGTGCTGGGTGGGGGGGCGGGTGTCCTTTATGCAGAGCTCCAGCCGGCTTCAGCACTGCGCCTCCTCACAAAGAAGAAAAAGGAGCACGAGTTGGCAGCTTTAACCCACTGAGGCTGCAGGAGTCAAGGAGGGGATCCAGGCATCCAAGCCCCTGACTGGAAACCTGACAGACTGGCCCAAAGATTGGCCATTAAGGGCAGCCACGTGAGAGGGGGAAGGGGCAGAAGAGCAGGAAACTCAGAGAGAGCTGGACGCCCTCTGCTCTCCTTCGCTATCTCTGCAAACGGAGAGAAAAGGTTGCACTTTCACAGGTTTAAGAAACCATGGAGATTCGCTGATCTCAGAGCGCAG
This sequence comes from Sphaerodactylus townsendi, assembly GCF_021028975.2. Lineage (NCBI taxonomy): Eukaryota > Metazoa > Chordata > Lepidosauria > Squamata > Sphaerodactylidae > Sphaerodactylus > Sphaerodactylus townsendi. The sequence continues at coordinate 190,762,718 of NC_059425.1, forward strand.
GGCGAGAAGTGTGCATAAGAACAGAACGGACACTCGATGTGAAGGCCATAAAAGGCCCTCGTCTTTCTGCAGGGCAGGAAATAGTGGAGAGGTTCTACAGGATGATGAAGCGTTCCTTCAGGAAGGGGGGAAATCTGTCCCTCTGGAAAACGGTCAAGTCAGGGAGAGGGCGACGTTAGGCCTAGGGTTGCCAAACTCCAGGTGATGTCTGCAGATCTCCCAGTTGACAACCGGGGGGGGGGGAGGTTGGGGGGGTGCCATCTCCCAGGATTACAACAGGTCTCCAGGCGACAGAGATCAGTTACTTGGGAGAAAATGAATGCCTTGGAAGGTGGACTTCATGACATGATGCCTCTCTGAGGTCCTCCCCTCCCCAAACCTGCCCACCACCCTCAGTCTCCACCCCCAAAATCTTCAGGAATTTCCCAATTGGCAGCCCTAGTTAGGCCCCTCCCACCTGACATGAGGTATTTTATATGGGAAAATGCTCATACATTAGTGGCACTGAAAGGGTCCAACCAAAGAACGCGGTTATCGTGTGATGAGTCGTTTATCTAGACTGGCCTTGAGTCACCATCTCCTTGACCAAGTAGAGAGTGAGAACTTGCTGAACATCAAGAGACTTCTCTCAATGCTGGGGCAGATGACTTATTTGGGGGCTTTAATTTATCCTGCATGCAAAGGTTAAGTTGTGTGTTTAGCTTAATACTCGAAGCTCAAAAATACGGACCTTTAAGTGTGTGCTTCAAGCAACTGTAGTTAAAAATGAGCAGAGCTTTTCTGGATTGACAACGTCCCATTCTCAATATCCAGGCTTGGTTGGTGGAGAGATCTAACCACTCATCCAGTCAGATTAATTGGCCAAGGCCACTGAATAGAAGCTTCAGGATTACAAAGAAGACAAAGCCGGAGAAGGGGAGGCGGTCCAATTCTTTTCAGGACCTTCTTGGGGCCAGCCTCCTGTCATGTGCTTGAGCATTGTAGATACAGGATGGGTGGTGCTGATACATTATGAGAAAGCGTGGTGCAGTGGTTAAGAGCAAGCGGATTCTAATCTGGAGAACCAGGTTTGATTCCCCACTCCTCCACCTGAGTGGCAGAGGCTTATCTGGTGAACCAGATGTGTTTCCACACTCCGACGTTCCCTCAGGGTGACCTTGGGCTAGTCACAGTTATCTTGGAACTCTCTCAGCCCCACCTACCTCACCAGGTGTCTGTTGTGGGGAGAGGAAGGGAAAGGAGAGAGAGGTGGGGTATAAATCCAAACTCTTCTTCTACTATTGGGTGACCTTGAGCCCGTCACAGTTCTCCAGTGACTACCACAAGTGTGTATTCATTTACAACTCTTTTAGGTCCCACAGGGGAGATGGGGGCTTTGTCGGGTGGGAGGAGTCTAGAACCAGGATTGAGCCAGCCGTCCCCTGCTCCTCCCTTGCCATGAGTCCAACCGTCCCATTTCTCTCCACTTCTACCAGTGCCATTATGATGGTGGTGATGGACAGTATTATGAGGTCACTGCTGGCTTATGGTAAGGCTACAAGGTTTTCAAGGCAGGAGAGATTCAGGTGTAATTTGACATTACCTGCCTCTTTCTAGCAGCCTTGAACTTCCTCAGTGGTCTCCCATCCAAGCGTAAACCAGGGCTGACCCTGCTTCGCTTCCAAGGTTTGGTAAGAGTGGGCTAGTCAGAGCTATACCGTATATGCAGGTGTAGGCTTTTATGGTGATGTTGTAACTTCCAGGCAGCGTTATAACCTTGGAGTTGCCACGCCGTGGGGCGCTTAGCAGCCAGTGGTCCTGGGTCCTGCCGTCATCGTAACTCAGATAATCAGCAGCTTCGAAATCCTTCCAAGAACGCCCTTCTGCGGCACATTTTATCCTCAACCTGCAACCTTCATTCAAGACTGTTTGACTTAACTTTGAACTTTTATGTTAGACTTTCCCTGAAGAAGTAATTGGAAGTGAATTATTTGCTCAAGGATGAAGAAAATTGCTTTGATGGGAGCTGGGGTTTTATTTTTTTTCCCAGGGCAGTTTTTATTGCAGAGGGATTTAAAAATGTGCCTCAGTATGAAATCGCAGGAAATGCCCAAAAACAAAACGACATCTTTAGCTGAGTTCCCCACCCCCACCCCCCACCCCCTGGGGTCCCTTGATCAGAGGTCCAAAGTCATCAGCGCTGGGCCCCCAGGCAGCACATCTCATCATGAACCAGAGCCAAACCAAACGCAAAATAGATGACTAGACCAGCTTGGTGGGTCCTTAATTTAAAAAATAGTGATTTATTTAGAGTAGATTCCTGCTTGGGGCAGCTTCCAGCCAAACCCCACAGTATAAAACACAAGCCATGAAGAACACATTAAAGACATTTTTAATAATAGAGAGACGCCGTGCCTCTCCCCCCCCCCCCAATTCTGTCCCCACAATCCTTTCCTATCAGAGGCCCTGTTTGGATCCAGAAGCTTCCCAGTATGAGCAAAAGGCCCAGTTGATTGATTGACAAGCTGACTGTTCGCTGCAGATGCGCCTTTGAGACGCTGTGTCACTGCCTTTCAGGTATAAGCCAGAATTTGATCCTGTCACTCAGGATTCTGTAAACTCTGTTCTTACTAGTCCTGAGTGACATGATCATATTTTTAATTACACCTAACAGACAAGGAAACAGCTCCTCCCACAGTTATAGCTGAAGCAAACTTGGAAGCAAAGCCTTTATTTTACTCCACTCCTTTAAAACCTGAGCCACAGCTCTGCATTAAGCAAAGGAGCAAACCACTTTTACGGCTTCACATGTGTAAAGTGCCATCAAACCACAACCCACTTATGGCCACCTCACAGGGTTTTCAAGGCAAGAGGAGTTCAGAGGTGGTTTGTCGTTGCCTTCATTTGCATACCAAGCCCAGTATTCTTAGTTGATCTCCCATCCCAGCACTGACCAGGACCAGTACTACTTAGTTTCTCAGATCTGATGAGATCAGGCCAGCCTGAGGCATCAGGATCAAGGCAGAGATTATCAGAGGTGGTTTGCCATTGCTTGTCTCTATGTACCTACTGCGGACTTTCTTGGTGAACTCCTACCCAAGTACCAACCTAAGATTGGGTTAGCCTGGAACATCCACAAAAGAGCACTGTTACCTCCTATTCATTTTTTTAAAACACCAAAGAAAACTCTTAATTGAAGTGTTGTGGGGTTTCCAGACTGTATGGCCATGTTCCAGTAGCATTTTCTCCTGATGTTTCACCTACATCTGTGGCTGGCAGCCTCAGAGGATCCTCTGAGATCCTCTGAAGGGATATGAAGCCTCTTTCTGTTGCATGTGATGTGCAGTGGTTGAGTCACACATGCAAGTTCTGGCTTGCTGCTCGCAATCATCAGAGGATCACCTGAGATCCTCTGAAGATGCCAGGAGAGAATGCTACTGGAACACGGCCATACAGCCCGGAAAAGCCACAACGCTCCAGTGACTCCGGCCGTGAAAGCCTTCGACAAGACAGTAAACTCTTAATTCATTGAAAAGTCACTCATGAAAAAAACAAGCACTGAACACAACTTTACTCCTGTGTGCGCCAGGGCCGAACTCCGGAGCCTCCTGACTTTGTGTTGCCCTTTTGTGCCCGGCTGAGCCCGGCTGGCTCCTTCCAGGCCTGACGGAGAATTAAAACCTGAGTTCACACATCTGCCAGTTGGGCTGGGTGACTGTGAGCATCAAGCCAGGACTTGAATGTGTGACTCAACCACTGCACATCCCATGCAACAAAAAGAGGTTTCGTATCACTTCATGGACACATGAGCCTGTCTTATGTTGAGTCAGTCCTCTTGGTCATAGAATCATAAAATCATAGAGTTGGAAGAGACCCGAAGGGCCATCCAGTCCAACCCTCGCAAGGCCAGGTCCACCAGAGGGCTTTCCCTGCCTGGCCCCACCCCGCCAGGCCCCGCCCCCAGCTAAGGAAAGTGGGGCGAGGGGGGCAGGGGCCCATAGGGAGGCGGAAAACTCAGAGTCTGCCCTGGGCTCCATTTTCCCTCGCTACGCCCCTAATGCCCGCCCACTCCCGATGCACTGACATCACTTCCCGTGCACCCATAAGGGCTGCCAGTGCATTGCTGGAGGGCAATGGGGATGCTCAAAACAGTGTGCAGAACAAGCGATGTCAGCACATTGTGGCATCATCAGCACATTACGGGCAAGTGCTCCACTCCTGTCAGTCGTCAGCAGCTACCTGGCAACCCTACCCCTGCCCCCACAGAGAGCTCACAGAACGGAGCACATCTCCTTTCCAAAGTACTATAACATTCTAGAAGAGGAAGAGGAAGCAGCAGCAGCAGCAGCAGCAGCAGCAGCAACTGCTGCACCACCTGCCACCGCTACTTTTGGATATGAGAAAAGTGAAGATGTGTATAAATCCACATTCTTACACTCTAGATATGGAAACCGTATGTTTAGTTTGTGCCCCATAACTCCTACACTATGTGAACAGGTTAGAACAGTGTTAGAACAGTGTTACATGGTATGTTTGCTCACACCTCAGCCTCCCTTGCTGCCCCCCCTCTCCATTTTCCCGCAGGACACATTTTCCACTTCTACACTGAAGCCTCCGCAAGACTGTGATCATCTTGGTGCAAATGGGCTTCTTTTCCAAACCAGTCTCATTTCATTTAGGTCACGGAGAATCTATATGGAGGGGGAGGGAACACAATTGATAGATAGAGCACGCTTTGAGCATCACAAAACTGGGGGGGGGGTGAGGGGCATTAGGGGCAAGTATTTTTATCCTTGCAAAGTGATACATGCATCAGCAAAAAAAGATGTGTCCTCCGATTCAGAGTAAACTCATACAGGATTGCAAGGAGTTAGATTCTTAGCAAATCTGATTCACTGCCACTAACTGAATATTTACTTTGTTGGTCCTCCTTTTGCATCAAATTGCACATTGCAGCTTAAGAAAAGCCTCGTAAAAAGGAAAAAAAAGTTGCTAACTGGGCTTCAAAAGTTTCAAATGTCCAAGCTTATATCTTATTACAGACTGACACCCCACAGATTCCCCTCCCCCCCTTTGAGTTTGCTCTGATTTCAGGGCCTATCTGACTATGGTGCCCTCAAGTGGGGTCTTCAAGGCAAAGAGACATTCAGAGGTGGTTTGCCAGTGCCTGCCTCTCCATCATGCTCCTGGTACTCCCTGGAGATCTTCCATCAAAACTCTAGAAACAGCAGAGAAGAGTAGCAGTGGAGAAGAGGAGTGGGCCAGAAAGGGCTGAGTGAGCTCTGGTTTTCTTTTCAGAGGGGTTTTCTCAAAGCCACATCTTTTAAACAGTGTATTTTTAACAGGGGTTTTCTCTTTTTTTCTCCTTATCCTGGGGCTGCTGATTGGTGGGGCTGCTGAGAGGTGGGGCTTTTCAAATTTTTAAATCTTTTCAGTTAGTGTCTGGAGCGCACACTGTTATTCTACTAAATAAGAACATATCTTAAGGGATAGAAAAGGGTATAGAAAGCTTAAGGGGGAGGCACTCATTTAAAGTCAACATTTGAATATCTAAACACAAGTAGATATGAAGGCAGGAAGCCAGCAGGGGGTGGGGGCTTTCCAGTGTTTTGCACTGAGTGTCACATGTATGACTATCTGCCACTAGGACAGAAGTCGTGGGTGTGCCCTCGCTGCAATGAGCTCCTGGCACTCAGGAAATGTGTGCGTTCTCTTGAAGCCAAGGTGGCAGACCTGGAGAAGCTGAGAGAGGCAGAGAGGGCGACAGATGAGGCTTTCAGGGACCTAACAGCCGGGTCCCATTCCCAAGGTGACATCTCTTCAGATATCATGGAGAATGAGAGTCTGGGGGACGGAGGGTGCCAGTCTGAGGTGGTGGAAGATGCTCCCTTAGATGGGACCCCTTCCTTAGCTCGTGGTCAGATATCCTCTCGCACTGAGGATACCCCTTGGGGAGGTGGGGGGCTATTTGTAGTGGGTGATTTGATCATTAGGAATATAGAGAGTTGGGTTTGTGAGAGGCGTGATGACCGCATGGTGACTTGCCTGCCTGGTGGGAAGGTTGTGGATGTCACACTTCGTCTAGATAGGCTGTTAGACAGTGCTGGGGTGGAGTCAGCAGTTGTGGTCCACATTGGCACCAATGACATTGGAAAATGTAGCCGGGAAATTCTGAAAGCTAAATTTAGGCTGCTAGGAAACAGGTTAAAATCCAGGACCCCCAAGGTGGCATTCTCCGAAATGCTACCTGTTCCACCCACAGGGCGAGCTAGGCAAGCGGAGATACAGGGTCTCAATGCGTGGATGAGAAGGTGGTGTAAGGCAGAGCGTTTCAGATTTGTCAGGAACTGGGGAACCTTTTGGGATAAGGCAGGCCTGTACAAAAGGGACAGGCTTCATCTTAACCAAAGAGGAACCAGGCTGCTGGAACTCAACATTAAAAAGGTGGCAGAACAGCTTTTAAACTGATCTTTGGGGGAAAGCCGACAGGAGCTGAGGTGACTTCGGTTCGGAATACAGTGTCCATGGGGATACAGACAGAGAGGGAGGTTTTTCTCAATCAACCACATACAAGCGAGGAGCATAGCAATGTGATAAGTGATAGTGTCTACAAAAGGCTAGAGGGCAAAACACATAAATCCCAGGTTAGGGACAGAGACAGAGTATACAAGTGTCCCTATGCTAATAGTAGAAGCCTTTGGCCTAAAATGGGGGAGCTGGAGTACAGAGTTTTGAAGGAGGACATTGATATAGTGGGCATCACAGAGACATGGTGGAATGAGGAGAACCAGTGGGATGGCGTTATCCCAGGTTACAGGCTCTACAGGAAGGATAGGACAGGGCGTATTGGGGATGGGGTGGCCCTCTACAGCAAAGAGAGCATAGTGTCACATAAAATAGACAATGCAGGGGGAGCTGATTTCTCTACAGAAGCACTGTGGATATCAATACCAGGGGTGAAGCATATTTTAACATTAGGAATATATTATCGTCACCCGGACCAAAGTGTACAAGAGGATTCTGAGATGGAAAAAGAAATTAGAGAGGCCAATAAAAGCAAAAATGTAGTGGTAATGGGTGATTTTAACTATCCCCATATAAACTGGAAAAAAACATGTTCAGGTTCATGGTTAACAAGGGAGGTTGAGGAAATTATTAGGAAAAAAAGATGTCTTTTAGAAAATGGAAGTCCAACTTAACTGATGAAGAATACCAGAGAGAACACAAATGGTGGCAAGTTAGCTGTAAGGGAGGCAAAAAAAGATTATGAGGAACGCATAGCTGCAAACATCAAGACCAGCAACAAACAGTTCTTCAAGTACATCAAAAGCAGGAAGCCAGCTAGGGAAGCGGTAGGCCCACTAGATGATGAAGGAACAAAAGGTGTGCTAAAAGATGACAGGGAGATTGCAGACAAGCTGAATGAATTCTTTGCATCTGTCTTCACCCAAGAGGAGGTGAGGAAAATTCCTGCACCTGAACCAAGCTTCTTAGGAGGTGAATCCGAGGAACTAGTGAAGATAGTGGTAGACAAGGAAGAAGTTCTGGCAGCCATTGATAAACTAAATGCTACCCAATCCCCTGGCCCAGATTCCGTTCATCCATGAGTTCTTAAAGAGCTCAAGCATGAAATTGCTAATGTTCTCACTTTAATATGCAACTTATCCCTGAAAACTGCCTCCATCCCTGAAGACTGGAAGATGGCCAATGTCACACCAATCTTTAAGAAAGGGTCTAGGGGGGACCCAGGAAATTACAGGCCAGTCAGTTTGACATCTGTTCCTGGTAAATTAGTAGAATCTATCATTAAAGATAAAATTATAAAACATGTAGAAAAGCAAGACCTGCTGAGGAAGAGTCAGCATGGCTTTTGCAGAAGCAAGTCCTGTCTTACAAACTTACTAGAGTTCTTTGAGGGTGTAAACAGGCATGTGGATAAGGGGGAACCGGTGGACATTGTCTACTTAGATTTCCAAAAGACTTTTTGACAAAGTTCCTCACCAAAGACGCTTGAGAAAACTCAGCAATGAAAGGAATAAGAGGGGAAGTCCCTCCTATGGATTAAAAACTGGTTGAGGAACAGGAAACAAAGGTGGGGGTGATAAATGGGAAGTTCTCTGACAATGGAGAGATGTAGGGAGTGATGTCCCCCTAGGATCCGCTTTTGGGACCAGTGCTCTTTAATCTTATTCATAAAATGACGTGGAAGTAGGGGTGGGTAGCATGGTGGCCAAGTTTGGCGGATGATACCGAATTATGTAGAATTGGTGGTGAGAACCACAAAGGATTGGGCTTGGTAAGAGCTCCAGCCGGACCTTGATAAATTAGGGAATTGAGTGGGCTAAGAAATGGCAAAATACACAGTTCAATGTAGCAAAATGCAAAGTGATGCACATTGGCTAGCAAAAAAAAAATCCAAACTTCACATTATTACACGCTTAACAGGGGTCAGTGCTATCGGGGTCACAGACCAGGGAAAGCGGATTTGGGCGTCTTAGTTGATAGTTCCATGGGAATGTCAACTCAATGCATGGCAGCTGTGAAAAAGGCAAACTCTATGCTGGGGATAATTAGGAAAGGAGTTGATAATAAAACTGCAAGGATTATCATGCCCTTATATATAGCAAGCAGTGGTTCGACCACACTTGGAGTACTGTAAGTTCAGTCTTTGGTCGCCACATCATCAAAAGGATATCGAAGAGATAGAAAAAAGTGCAGAGAAGGGCAACGAGGGATGATTGAAGGATTGGAGCACCTTCCTTATGAGGAGAGCTGCAGCATTTGGGACTCTTTTAGTTTGGGGAGGAGACGTCTGGAGGGGGGATAAGGCGATTGAAGTCTTATAAAATGATGCATGGGGTAGAAAATGTTGACAGAGAGAATTTTTTCTCTCTTTCTCACAATACTAGAACCAGAGGGCATTAATTGAAAATGCTGGGGGGAAGAATTAGGACTAATAAAAGGAAACACTTCTTCACACAACGTGTGATTGGTGTTTGGAATATGCTGCCACAGGAGGTGGTGATGGCCACTCACCTGGATAGCTTTAAAAAGGGCTTGGGCAGATTTATGGAGAAGTTGATCTATGGCTACCAATCTTGATCCTCCTTGACCTCAGATTGCAAATGCCTTAGCGGACCAGGTGCTCAGGAGCAGCAGCAGCAGCAGCAGCAGCAGCAGGCCATTGCTTTCACCTCCTGCACGTGAGCTCCCAAAGGCACCAGGTGGGCCACTGCGAGTAGCAGAGTGCTGGACTAGATGGACTCTGGTCTGATCCAGCAGGCTAGTTATTATGTTCTTGTGTTCTTACTACCCAGGGTCAAAGATGTTGAGCTTCTGAGACCCTGTCAGGATCAGGCTAGGCGACGTTATCTGGGTCTGGTTGCCTCCAAAATGCGAGGGAAGAAAATTGGTGCTGAAAGACCAAAGGAAAACATGGCTGCTTGGAAGCTGAGTGGCCAACTGGCGTGAAATGGAAGACTGTAGAACACGGACGTGACCTGGCCTTGCATCCAGGCAGAATGGAGGGTGACTTTCACAGTCCTCGGGCGCACACTGTCTTGTCATGCACCTGGCGCCGCCCCCCACATTAAAAAGTGTGCACCTGGGGACATGGGATACCCCGTCTCCCCACTAGCGGTGCACCACGGCTTTCACTGATACCAAAGCGTTGCCAGCTGTGGATTGGGAAGATCCTGGATGTTTGGGGGGCAGAGCCCAGGAAGGGTGCAATTAGGAAAGAGGAGGGAGATGAGCAGGAATATAATACCATCTAGTCCACTGTCAAAACGCAAAGCAAAGCCTTTACTGACATAAACAGAACAACAAAATGCACAGCAAACAATAGGATTTTAAAAGCAAAAAAAGACAACATCAGATAAATACAGATTGTTACTGACTCTGAATTATTTCCATAACCAAGCTTGCAACCTCTTCACAAAAAACAGAATCAGAGATGTGGTGAGTTTTCTGGGCTGTGTGGCTGTGGTCTGGTAGATCTTGTTCCTAATGTTAGCAAGAAGATTTACCAGTCCATGGCCATATAGCCCGGAAAACCCACCACAACCAGTTGAATCTGGCCATGAAAGCCTTTGACAATACGCAGAATCAGAGTTGTTTAGCAAGATAAATAATCTGATCAAATCTGTTAGCTCAGGTTGGAAGAGAGGATATAAATTGACATATTTAGATCTAATTTTGGCAAATCTAGTGCAATGCAATCTCTGCTGAACTTGGTTGGTGTTACACCTTCATGACCTTTTAGATTTTTCTAGGTTATTAAACCTGCCATTTAGTAAGGCAGATGGCACAATAGTCCACTGTTCCTTTAGGGCAACTGATTTGTGTTCTGGAGATGAGTTGTAATTCTTGGAGAAATCCAGGCCACATCTACAGGCTATCAGGATTGCAACTCCCAGCATGCACCGGCTCCCACCTTTTTCCAAAAAGGGCGGGAAAGCAAACTGACAAGCTACATCCCACTGGAACTTCACGGCCAATGAGAGGCCAGAGATTTGGGGGTGGGGGGAGAAAGCTGATTGGTTATTGTTGAGTTCAGAAATAAAATAAATACTGGAACTGAGGACACGAATCCTCAGTTCCAGCACCCTGCATTTAGGGTGACGCAAATCAATGAAGTTCCTTTTTTACAGTTAGCGTTGTCTTGAGTGTGTTCTGACCCGCCTTGCTCCAGGCTACCCCCGGGGTCTTCTTTCACCAGAAGCAGCAGGGAGCTCTTGAGGCTGCGGAGGGAGGGGCAGATGAGGAAATGTTACCGCCAGGAAATTATAAAAATATTTTTCCTAAGCCTACCACCAGACTGCATTGGAAAGCCCCAGAGCAAAGAGACCAGTGTTTCCCAAAAGCCTCCATAAGGCCTGGAAGAACGTGTATATACGAATGTGCTAATTTCACATGGCTTTCTTCTTGCTTTTATCCCTTTTAAGATTTAATGTCAGCCCCTTTAGATAGGTTCTCCAGTTGATTTAAGGTTTTATTACTGTTAATTTAGGATACTCTTGCTTATATGTATATGTGCTTGTACTGTATTGGGAGTTCTTTAAGATTTCCTCTAATGTTTAAGTTTAAATATGTTATTCTAGATATCTGTATCTGTTGGTAAAAGCAATAGCTTGTAGCAGCTGATATTAAGAGCCAAGGAAGCTAGCCTTGGAATTCAGTTTGGGCCAACACCCGGTAGATCTCTTTAGCGAAAACAAAGACCGCTTTGGATTTACAAATTGAATCTGATGACGGCACCCCAGATATCCCAGCCGTTGAAGAGCGTGCCAAGATCACCATTGGACCATTTGAACCATCTTTTATTGCGGGACTGAGACGCAGGAGCCTCAGGACATACCTCAAGGAAGCAGCCCATCTGATAACCAGATACCTGGGTGCGTTAACAGCCTCACCCAGTTTTATGAATGGACACTTCCGAATCTCTCCATTTCAGCACTATCGTAAAGTCTCGCGGGAAGACGCCTGTCAGTGAGATCTCAGGATCCCATTCACAAAGTTGTAATTGTACCTTTTCTTTTATGTGTTGATGTCTCCTTATTGTTGCAAGGTAAGGGACCTGCCCCCTGACTAGCCCCCTTGTCCCTTTGATGTGTGTGTATAAAAGTTCTTGCATTTGACTACGAGGGCGCGATTCCCCTGCCCGAGCTGTAGCAACCACTTCTGAATAAAATACTTTGCTTTTGAAGAACACCGGCTTCCTGCGCCTCACTATGTTGCCTGAGCTGAAATCACTTAATGTTACCCGAGCAGCAGCGGCAACAGAAATACTATTTGTGGGGGTAGAAAGTGCTGTCAAGTCACAGCCAACTTATATGACCCGATAAGATTGGGGGCTTTCAAGGCAAGAGGTCGACAGAGGTGGATTGCAATTGCCTGCCTCACCATAGCAACCCTGGACTTCCGTGATCCAGGCCCAACCCTGCTTAGCTTCCAATATATAATGAGATTGGGCTGTCCTGGGGAATCAGGTCAGGGTGGAAAGACCACCAGGCAGATAGAAATGCCTCCAGTCTGCAACAATCCTCTGATACCTCCAAGCCATGTGGCATTAGTTAAAGTGTGTGTGTGTTGGGGAGGGAGAGGGATTGAACGAACGCCTCAGAGTTCCTATGCTCGCAAAACAATGCAGGGACAAAGGCTGGAATTTTTTTCAGGTTCTCCGTGTCACTGAAAAACCAGCTAAGCAGCACAGAGATCAAACAGCCAAGCAGATGGGCCGTTTCTAGCTCTTCACAGTTGCCAATCCCTTCAGCTGTCTTTATGGTTGTTTTGGCTGGAGCTGCTGACAACGTTCAGCCCGTAACCTTGTTAAGTCTAGTCATTTATAAACAAACATCCAGCCACACATCCTAACCAATTCAGGATCAGGAAGGCAAGGAGAGAAGATGATCTCCCTGGGCAGCTGAAAGAAAGAAAGAGAGAAAGAGAGAAAGAGAGAGAGAGAGAGAGAGAAATAAATAAATAAAAGCTGACAAAAATGAAGAGACTTCCCTGAAGACCTTTCCCAAACGCATTCTGCCAAGTAAAAGGGCCGGCTCTGGATTCTTTAGTTGCGGTTCCATTCATAGTCTAACCCCACCCTGCAGAGTGTTCACTGTCTATTAACATGTTGAGTCCTGCCTTACATCTGCTAATGATGCCAGATTTTATCATACATTTAGGGGGGAAATCCCTGGCAGACACCTTTGCTTTATTAGCCTTCCCTGCCTGCTTGGGGTACCGGTAATCCTCTGACACCTGAGGAATGCAACCCCTGGCAAGGGTGTCGAACAGCGGCAGGTCACTGAGGGCACTGCCCTGCCCAAGCAACTGAGGGAAGTTCCTGAGGGCAGGAGATGGGGAACGCCTTATGCCCGCCATTGCTCGAGGGACCCTCCCAGCCGCCTGTGCCCTCTGGGGCTCAGCACGGTCTCAGTGTTTCAGTCCAAATACAACCTAGTCATTCTCTCTCCATTCAGCCTCCCAGTCCACCAATATTACCCAGAAGTGGGGCCCAGAATGTTGTCTAGTGCAGCTCTCCTGTCATTTGTCAGCCTTCAGGCAGAACCTGCCAAACACCACTAAGGTGCCAGAGTGAGGGGGGTGGTCTAAAACAGCGGTGTCCAACTCTGGCGCTTCAGATGTTCATGGACTACAGTTCCCATCAGCCCCTGCTGGCATGGCCAATTGGACACCTCTGGTCTAAAACCAAGATGCTTCCCCCACACACACCTGAGGGTCTGATCCCTCTCTCTGACCCTAACCTGCCCCTGCGTGGGGGCTCAGTATGAAGAGGTTCTTCCTGGCAGGCAGGCAGAAGGTCCACCTTCAGTCCTGGTACCTCCACCTGAAAGGGACTGGGTGGAGAGGGATGTGAGAGACTCCCGAGAGCCCCGGCCAGTGTGAGGAGGCAAGAGGGACCGTGGGAGACCCGCTTGGTCACGCTTGGTCAAAGGCTGCTTCCTTCGGCCCTCACAAACCATGAGGGAAAACTGGAGCGAGAGAACAAGGCCAGCCATCCCAACTCCCTCCGAGGAAACAAATGTCTGCCTAGACAGCGTGCTGCTCCTCACGCCATCAGTTCTGTGCCTGATGTTGGAACTGACATGCGCTGTTTTGGGAGACACTCTGACTCTGGAAAAAAGATACAAAAATGTAACCAATAAAATAATTTTTTAGAACAAATTACACCAGCAGCCAGCAAAAGACAATCCTCGTCCCTGAAAGGCATCGGCTGCTGCTTCTACCTCCATTGACATGATAAGAAACTGGGCCTGATGACAGACAGGAATTCTGTCACTCAGAAATTGGCTGACTTGAGACAAAACAAATGCTGGACAAACAGGCTCTTCTGCAGGAAGCCCCCGTCTCCCGCTTCTCCCGGTCACTCCTGAGGGCCAGTGGGAGAAAAACCACCTTCAAAAAATAACTGTTGGGTGACAGCATTACCTCACTTACAGGGAAAATCTGGAAGTGATGTCAGCCCTTTCTAGGAATCATTGGAAACTCTATGGCATCGCATCACTTCTGGGTTTTCCTTCCCCAGTGTTCCTCCCTCCCTGGGATGCCTCCTGGCTGGCAACCGGAAGGAACCAACTGTCAGCCTTCCAGGCGCAAGGTGGACCGGATGGATGGAAACAGACAATCACAAGATGGAGCAAGTCATTGTGAAGTGTGCTTCCAAAGAGCTGTGAGCTCTGAGGATGCCCCCAAAGCAATGGAGCAGCGGGCCCTGGTTTTCCACTGTTTCAAGCCAAGCTCCTTTTAAGCCTTCCTTCCTTCCTAGAGAAAATGGCAGCTTCTGTGGCCTCACATCCCTGCTGACTGCCCTTCCCAAGCTCTGTACCCAAATCTCCCTACGTGGAATTGGCAACTATAAGAAGAACTGTGGTAGGAAGACTGGGTGGCCAGCAAGAGGCCTCTTGCCACAACGAGAGACCTAGAAACCCTGATGGAGTTGAAGAAGGAGGAGGAGGAGGAGAAGGAGGAGGAGGAAGAAGGAAGAAGGAAGGAAGGAGGAGGAGGAGGAGGAAGAGGAAGAGGAAGAGGAGGAAGAAGAAGAAGGAAGAAAGGAAGAAAGGAAGAAGGAAGGAAGAAGGAGGAGGAGGAGAAGGCGGCGGCAGAAGAAGAAAGAAGTTAGAAGGAAGAAGGAGGAGGAGGAAGAAGAAGCAGAAGAAGAGGAAGAGGAGAAAGAAGAAGAAGAAGAAGAAGAAGAAGAAGAAGAAGAAGAAGAAGAAGAAGAAGAAGAAGAAGAAGAAGAAGAAGAAGAAGAAGAAGAAGAAGAAGAAGAGGAAGAGGAAGAGGAGAAAGAAGAAGAAGGAGGAAGAAAGGAAGGAAGAAGGGAGGAGGCGGAGGAGGAGGCGGCGGCGGCAGAAGAAGGAAGAAAGAAGGAGGAGGAAGAAGAAGAAGGAGAAGAAGGAGAAGGAGAAGGAGAAGGAGAAGGAGAAGGAGAAGGAGAAGGAGAAGGAGAAGGAGAAGGAGAAGGAGAAGAAGAAGAAGAAGAAGAAGAAGAAGAAGAAGAAGAAGAAGAAGAAGAAGAAGAAGAAGAAGAAGAAGAAGAAGAAGAAGAAGAAGAAGAAGAAGAAAAAGAAAAAAGAAGAAGAGGAGGAGGAGGCCTGGGTTTTATATCCCACTTTTCCCAACCTTTAAGGAGTCTCAAAACTCACCTTTCAAAGCAGCTTGCCAAACAGGGGGAAGTCTCTTTCTGGGGAAGGCAAGGTTGTGCCAGGTCATTTTGGATTGCCCTGTGGATTTTGAGCACAAAGCCTCAGCCCCTAAAATCTAAGTGGGCCAGCCCTTCATCCCAGCAGCCTTTCCCCAGGTACTCATGGGCCAGATAACTCTCAAGGTTATGGATCAGGACCATATGCTGGATTCCCTGGGGTTAGACACTCAGATGAGGATCTGGGGTGCCTAGCTTTGAATCCCCACTCTCCCAATCTCACCTACCTCACATTGTTGTGCAGCTAAAATGGAAGCGAGGAAATCATGTAAGCTGCTTTGTTGTCCCCGTTGTAAAGAAAAGGGACACAGCTGAACATGGGCGGGGGGGGGGGGGTAAATAAAAGGTGGGGAAAGAGACCCCGATTGTATTTCTGCTCTGACTGCAGGGCAGCCAAGTAGTGGAAGGAGGGGAGCTTAAGGTGTAAACAGACCTCATTTAAATGAATTCAAGGGCAGAACAATAAAAGCAGGTAATTTTCATCTCTACAATTCCCCAATTCTTTTACAGTATGAACAAGGATAAATTTGCCTTGGCACAGAGCCTGGAGTGGGTCAGCCGCTGCTCTTGCAAGTGTCTGAGGGAATTCTGTCGGAGAGATGGTGAAAATGTGCTGTGCTTTGGGGAAGAGGCTAGCATGCCTGCACAGCTTCATTTACCCCTCCTTGCAAAATAAATCACAGGCGTTGAAGTGACGTTTGGAAGAACATGACCCTCCCTGTGGCTGTTACATACGAAGGAGGTCAAAAAAGCTCCTCAAGGAACAGAGCTAAACAAAAGGATCTGAAAAGACACATGCAAAGGACAGAGGTCACCTTAGAACTGGCAGGCCTCCACTGACCAGGCGTGAGCAGGGAGCAGCAGAGAAGGTCTGGAGGGCCAGCATCCCCCAGGGAGCCTTTGCGTTGACTTGGCAGGGAAGGGAAGGGAATGGACGGAATTGGCAAGGTGCATTTAACAGCCTGTCATCTGCCGTGATATAAAGTATAAATCTACATCTCTGGAGGGCTCCAGTCTCCCCCGCTGAGCTTCCCTTGGCCCCTTGTGCCTGTCTCCTCGGCTTCCACGTTTTTAGCTGCAGAAATGCCTCTCTCTCTTCAATCACCTCATCCGTAAAGAGAACTAGACCTGACCTGCCAAAAATACAGTCTTAAGTGTGGTTACCCAAGTTCTGTGTGTGGGGGGTGGGGGGGTGGGGGGTGGGAGAGTTAAAGGCTTTATTTCTTGTATAATGAAGGGTGAAATATGTCACTGGCACCCCCACTTGGTGACATGTTTAGATCTTTGAAGGGATGTCCTGTTGCTGGGGGAGCAAGTTTGTTTTCCGCTGCCCCAGAGGCCAGGACCAGGGGTGAGGGGTTCAAGGGGAAGAGTCTCTTCCAACAATGATTCTATGATGATTCTACCTAATTTATACACCACCCACGGGGAGACACAGTTGGACTAGAAACCCTTTGAGGCCTTTACTTGCCCCCAAAGCATCTGTAACTTCAGAGGCTGTAGGGTACGTGCATGCCCCAAATCACCATGAACACAACGGAAGCCTCAAAAAACAAAATTCATATAAATTATGAAAAGGTTCAAACAAAAAATAGGAGGTTCCACAGCCCTAAATTTGGATTTGGCAACGTCAGAATCACCATTTGAGAAAAGGGGGAAAGATTGAAGGGGCAGTGCCCTTTTCCACATAACCTGCAGGCAGCAGCAGATATTTGCGGGGGCCTCGTTTCTCCCTCTCCCAGGCCACCACCCTCGGCTGTGACAAGCGCTGCAGCTCAGAATCGGCCACTAGGATGCTAATGAGCTTAGAAGATTTTGAAGAAATCCCAATCATATATTTAATATATATCACATCTTCCAAAATGAGTAGCTCAAGGTAGCTCAAAATTGGAGCTACACAGCCCACAGAGAACAAAAGCCTATACCACACAAGGAAACTTATATAAACAAAAATCTATGCAACACAAGAAGAACATGCCATCAAGTCACAACTCTCTCATAGCAACCCAACCCATGGGCTGTTCCAGACGACAGAGGCAGGGACGTAGGTATAGATTTTTTATGTGGGGCCACACTCCCACCCGCCCCTAGGGCATGGCCACGCCTCCCCAAGCCCCGCCCCTGGCCTAGCGCTTTTAAAAGCAGCTCTCCGAGGTCGGGGATGGCAGACTCCCCTGCCCTGCCCTCCCCTGTGAGGTGGGTGAGGCATAGAGGGAAAATGGAGCCTGGTGCAAAATCTGAGTTTTGCGCCCCCCCCCCCCCCGGGCAGCCGCTGTGATGCTGGAATCCACCCCCAAACAGCATCACTTTCAATGCTGTTTAAACTGGAGAGCCCAAATTCTCCTTTTAAATCCACCTTAAAGGGAGAATCTGGAGTCCCTAGTTAAACAACATTGAAAGTGATGCTGTTTTGGGGTGGATTATCCCCCACCCTGAAACATCATCACTTTCAATGTGGCGTAGTGGTTAAGAGCAGGTGCATTCTAATCTGGAGGAACCGGGTTTGATTCCCTGCTCTGCCACTTGAGCTGTGGAGGCTTATCTGGGGAATTCAGATTAGCCTGTGCACTCCCACACATGCCAGCTGGGTGACCTTGGGCTAGTCACAGCTTTTCGGAGCTCTCTCAGCCCCACCCACCTCACAGGGTGTTTGTTGTGAGGGAGCAAGGGCAAGGAGAACATAAGAACATAAGAACAAGCCAGCTGGATCAGACCAGAGTCCATCTAGTCCAGCTTTCTGCTACTCGCAGTGGCCCACCAGGTGCCTTTGGGAGCTCACATGCAGGATGTGAACGCAATGGCCTTCTGTGGCTGTTGCTCCCAAGCACCTGGACTGTTAAGGCATTTGCAATCTCAGATCAAGAGGATCAAGATTGGTAGCCATAAATCGACTTCTCCTCCATAAATCTGTCCAAGCCCCTTTTAAAGCTAAAAGGGTTTTAGGCCTTTTAAAGCTAAAAGGAGATTGTAAGCCCCTTTGAGTCTCCTACAGGAGAGAAAGGGGGGATATAAATCCAAACTCTTCTTCTTCTAAACTGAGGACCTCAGATTCTCCCTTTAAATCCATGCCGAAGAGGGTGGATTTAAAAGGAGAATCAGGGGAAATTTGGGGGGTGCCTGCTGTCAGGGGTGCAATGGTTAAGCTAGCAGCACCAAACTTTCAGGGTATCTTTAGGAGTCTCTCCTAATGATAGCACCCAGGTTTGGTGAAGTTTGGTTCAGGGAGTCCAAAGTTATGGACCCTCAAAGGTGTAGCCCCCATCTCCTATTACCTCCCATTGGAAACAATGGGGGATGGGGCACCCCCTTTGGGAGTCCATAGCTTTGGACCCCCTGGACCAAACTTCACAAAACCTGGGTGGTATCAATAAGAGACTCTCCTGATAGTACATCCCAGGTTTGGTGAAGTTTGGTTCAGGATGTCCAAAGTTATGGATCCTCAAAGATGTAGCCCCCATCTTCTATTAGCTCTCATTGAAAACAATGGAAGATGGGGCACTCCTTTTGGGAGTCCATAGCTTTGGACCCCCTGGACCAGGGGTCTGCAACCTGCGGCTCTCCAGATGTTCATGGACTACAATTCCCATCAGCCCTTGCCAGCATGGCCAATTGGCCATGCTGGCAGGGGCTGTTGGGATTTGTAGTTTATGAACATCTGGAGAGCCGCAGGTTGCAGACCCCTGCCCTGGACCAAACTTCACCAAACCCAGGTGGTATCATCAGGAGAGTCCCCCAAACAATTTCTGAAAGTTTGGTGCTGCTAGCCCAAACAATGTGCCCTCTGCAGGCCAAAAAATGAAAAAGCACTAAAATGTTTTTAAAACCCACAAACAGAGGGGCGGAGCTTCAGACATGAATGGGGGGGGTTCAAACCCGAGAAATCCCCCCTTACCTACATCCATGGGCAGAGGAGAAGATATTTTCTCTTGCCTTCCTCTAACATAGCACCTATGGTTGCTAGCTCCAGGTTGGGAAATATCTGGAGATGGGGGGGGGGGGGGGGGCAGCCTGAACAAGGCAGGGTTTGGAGAGGGGAGGGTCTTCAATCAGGTGTAAAGACATAATTCCATCTTCCAAAGTGGCCATTTTCTCCCAGGGAACTAATCGCTGTCACCTGGAGATCAGCTGTAGTCCCAGGAAATCCCCAGCCACCACCTGCAGGCTGGCAACCCGAATATCAACCACAACCTCATTCTCCCTTGGTGGTGTCCCCGGTGAGCTCGAAAGCTCTCGTCAGCTTAGCCTGGGCTATTCAGGTTGCAGAAATATCCAGCAATTAACCAGTAGGATAATGACAAATAAAACAATTCCAACAAGCAAAAATGAGCAAACTGCAGGCTGGCAGACCCGTATATCACTTGGGGAACACGTAAAAAAAATTAAAATAACTTTGATAATGTGTTGTGGGTTTTCCGGGTTGTATGGCTGTATTCCAGTAGCCTTTTCTCCTAACGTTTCACCTTCTCCTGTTATTTGAAAACACAGAAATTCTGGACCACTCTGACAGCCACTACATCGGACTACGTGGAGAAGCCATTGAAATCCACAAGCCATTGAAATCCACAATCCACAAGCACATGGACAATTTCAACAGAAAGGAAGACACTATGACAATGAACAAAATTTGGACACCAGTACTTAAAAACACTAGAATCAAGACAATGGTTAGTGAACACCACCCAGACACAGGATGTCTCTCTGCAGGAAGCAATCAAATGGATTAAAATGCCAGGCAACCACTATGCAGATGCCCTCACTAACTGATTATGCAACTTCAGTGTTACATACATATGCTATAATAATAATAATAATAATAATAATAATAATAATAATAATAATAATAATAATAATAATAGTAGTAGTAGTAGTAGTAGTAGTAGTAGTAGTAGTAGTAGTAGTTGTTGTTGTTATTTATTTATTTAATATACCGCCCTCCCCCGAAGGGCACAACACAATAAATATAACAAATAGAGCACAATTAAAACATAATCAGAATACAAATATAAATATATAGAATTATAAACTCTATTATCATTAACATAACTAAAACCCCATTAAAATACAGCGTTCAAATATACAGGAAGTCACGTGTGACACTAACCCTTCCCAGAGGGGGAAACAGCAGCTCCCACCGATGTTATAGGGACCGCCTGGTTTACAGGGAAATAAAAGAGAGAGCGGGGGGGGGGGGGGGGTGGATTCCACTCAGCACATGCAAATCACACTTGCAAATTGCACCCTGAACACTTTTAACCAATGCAAGTGGTTCTTTCTCCCACTTTGGACATTCTGCAGGTATATATACTCCACTTGCTTTACTACCATCAGATCCTCTGAAGATGCCAGCCACAGATGCAGGTGAAACGTCAGGAGAAAATGCTACTGGAACACGGCCACACAACCCAGAAAACCCACAATACCCTAGTGATTCCGGCTGTGAAAGCCTTTGACAACACAAAATAACCTTCAGCTGGTGCCTAAAAGAATGCCATGTAGCAGTCGTGGAGCTACAAGGGGGGGGCGTCGTGGACCGGGCACATGCCTGGGGGCGCAAAAAATCCCCCAAGGCCCCTCCCCCTTCCCCTGCGGCACCCCCCCTTGCGATGCCCCCAACCCCCACGCCTCCTCACCCCCCTTCCCACACTTACCTTAGTTCCTTTCCTTTTTCAGAACTTTTTCAGGCTGCAAAAGGCCTGTTCTCATTAAAAACGGCCTGAGGAACTACAGTTCCCAGGAGACCTTGGGGCTCACAAGGTCTCCTGGGAAGTATAGTTCCTCAGGCAGTTTTTTACTGAGAACAGGCCTTTTGCAGCCTGAAAAAGTTCTGGAAAAGGAAAGGAACGAAGGTAAGTGTGGGAAGGGGAAAGGGGGGAGCCGCGGGGGGCATGGGGGGCGGAAAATGTAGAATGCGCACCGGGCCCAGGTTGGCCCAGCTACGCCTCTGCCACGTAGGCACCAAGAATGTTGGGTACCTGGCACAGTACTTACAAATGGCAGCAGAAGTGGTCAGTGCTGAACAACACGGGCTCCTTGTGCAACTCAGCCTCATTCATCTGAGCTCAGGACAAACACTGTATAAGAGCTGCAAACAGCCGAAGCCAACAATGTGTCACACAAGCCCAAAAGTGCGTTTTTGTTCCACGGCAGCGCCTGAGTAATTCTCTGCAATTTTCTGACTCACATAAACCCAGTAACCCTACAGTCACTGTGTGGCCATCTGACAAACATTATAAACGAGGATTTTCAAAAGAATTTTGATGAGGTATCTCAGAACAGACTCCTGAGTAAGCTTAGCAGCCACGGGATAAGAAGACAGGTCCTCTTGTGGATTAAAAGTGGTTAAATGACAGGAATGATGGGATAGTGGAGAGAAAAATCAATGAGGACCTGCACGGGTCAGTGTTGGGAATGGTGCCAGAAGTGGGATTCAGCTGGTTCACACCGGTTCTGCCGAACCGGTAGCTAACTGGTTGGAATCCCAGGGCGGCCGCAGATCGGGCCGTGCACATGGCGCAGCCTGCTAGAGCTCCCGCATGCCTCCCTCGAAGCACATGGCCCAACTGGCAGCTGGCCAGCCCCCCGCAGAAGGGCCCAGCCGACTGCCAATCAGACTAGTGGTCCAGCAGGCCTCCCCCGAAGGTCACGCCACCAGCCCAGAGGCACGCAGCCCAATCAGTGGCCCCCCAAAGCCACCGCCTTACCTTGCCTCCCCCCACCCAACATCGGAAAGGGGATCTCCACAAATTGTTTAAGTAGCCACCAATACGACGAATGAAGTTCTTAGTAGGTAAGTATAATGTGACGAACAATGGAAGAAAAAAAATCCTAACTTGAAGTACATATTAATGGATCTGAACTTGCTAAAACTGAAATGTAAGGAAACATTGGAGTCACTGTGAATAGCTCAATCAAAACGTCATCCTAGTGTGCCATGTTGGTGAAAAGGGAAAGTTTGATGCTGTGGATTATCAGGGAAAATGACTGAAAATAAAACAGTCAGTATTGTAGCGCAGTTTACAGACCTATGGTGAGGCATCATTTGGGATACTGTGTACAATTTTGGTTGCCATATCTCAAAACCAACATTGCAAAGTTGGGAAAAGTAACAAGGAGAGCAACAAAAATGACTAAAGAGTTCCTTATGGGGAAAAAAAGCCTGAAGTGTCTAGAACTTTTAAAATTAAGGGGGAAAATGTCTGAGGGAGGTTTATAAAATTATGCACCAGATTCAGGGAGTAAACAGAGAGGACCTCTTCTCTCACACACAAGAACTCAAGGGCATCCAATGAAGTTGGCAGGCAGTAGATTAAGGAAAGGAAGTACTTCTTTGCACAACAAGGGACTAAAATGTGGAATTTGCTCCCAGAGGATTAGTGATGACCAAAGGCACAGAGAGCGTTAGAAAGGGATTAGCCAGAGGGTAGATCTATCATCTATCTATAAAGAAAGCTGACAGAAGAAGAATAGACGCTTTTGAGTTGTGGTGTTGGCGAATACTACGGCGCATACCATGGACAGCTAGGGTGACAAATGCAGAGCCTCATAAAAGTCTTGAGCCTCATAAAACCAGATACATCACTAGAAGGGAAAATAACCAGGCTCAGACTTACATACTTTGGTCATGTGATGTGATCAAATTTGCTAGAAAAATCTATGATGCTCAGACTTGTCAGTGGTGGGAGAAGACCTGGGCGCCAAAGAATACGATGGCTGGAGACCATAAAAGCTGATACAGGCATGAGCATCAACCAGCTGAAGGAAGCAGGACTGAATCGAAAAATGTGGAAAGAGCTTGCATATCGGGTCGCCAAGGGTCGAGAATGACTGAATGGCATAACATCATCATCAGATCTATCCCTGGCTATTAGCCATGGTGACTAAAGGGAACCTCCACATTTAGAGGCAGCTCAGCCTCTGACTACCAGGACCAGGAAGCAACTTCAGGGCAAGACCTTGGCCTCTAGGCACTGTGGCTGGACCTCCAGAGGACCTGGTTGCCTCCTGTGTAAGACAGGAGGCTGGGCTAGATGCACCACCGGTCTGATCCAGAAGGGCTCTTCTTATGTGCTTAATCATTTTTCAAGTCTCGGCTGAGAAGAAGACTGTTCCAACGATTTATGCAGCATGATATTGAGGGAGTTACTTTGTTCCTCCACCTACCCCTAAAGAAAACAAGGAAACTAGTAGTGTATCTCACCTCAGGGGTAAGTCTAACAGAAGAAAAAAACCTAAGATATACAATCATTTTAAGGCTTCAGAAAAAGGCATTCCAACAGCTACACACACACACACACACACACACACAGCATCCCAATTATTGCCACAATGGTATTAGAACCACACCATGATAAGACTGGCAGATATGGACAACTGCTAGTCAGGGACGTAGGTAAGGGGGGTGGGGGTATCTCTCGGGTTCAAACCCCTCCCATTACATGGCCGGCCTGCTTGAAACAATGCATGGAATGGAACAGCCGGAAAGCCCTAAGCCACCAAACCCACCCCGTAAAAAATCTGTACCTACGTCACTACTGCTAGTGTTTAAGTCTGGCATATGAACATGTAATGAAAGGCAGTGTGGTATGGTGGTTGGAACACTAGACTAGAACCCAGCACTTCTGGGTTCAAATTTCCACTGTGCCATCATGTTCCCGAGGTGACTCTGAGCCAGCCAGTTGCTAAGCTGTCTCGCGGAGTTGTTGTGAGGACAAAATGAGGAACATGCACACCTCCCCAAGGTCCTTGGGAGAAATACTGAAGCATAAGGGTCATAACTGATCCGGCCATTAGAGAAACGTTGGGGGATCAAGGGTGACTTTGAGCCAGTCCCAGCTCTCCCAGAATTTTTTCAGCCCATGCAGGGCAAACCACCTTCGAGTGTCTCTTACCTTGAAAACCCCTACGGGGTGACCATAGGTCAGATATGACTTATTTTATTTATTATATTTATTTATTTATTATATTTATATACCGCCCTCCCCCGAAGGGCTCAGGGCGGTGAACATGAGTATACGAATAGAGCACAAAATAAAATCAATACATCTCAAATAATTAAATAAATCATAATAAAATGGCTCTATATTCTTTGAATCATTAAAACCCCATTAAAAGCAGCGTATTAGTATCAAATATAATAAATAATACAACAGGAGGCAACCTACTAACTAATCCCCTAAAAGAGGGGCGGGACGGCAGGATCCACAGATGTTAACGGGGGGGGGCATCAGCGGCCAGCCTCCCCAAAGGCCTGGCGGAACAGCTCAGTCTTGCAGGCCCTGCGGAACTCATTGAGATCCCGCAGGGCCCGCACAGCTGGAGGGAGAGCGTTCCACCAGGCAGGGGCCAGAGCTGTAAAGACTTGATGGCACATGCACAAAGTTGACAAATACAAACCAAGAACTGGTTACCTGTACATGGATTCCAAATTCTCTGGCAGTAACAGAGATCCAGAATGGGACGTGCATTTGGAAATTTACAAATCAAGCTCCAACAACAGTCATGACGAAAATATGGAAATGCTGTGAGTCAGAACAAAATTATTTCCAATACTCAAAAACCTTCCTGTCTGAACAGTTTATTTGGTCACCTTATTCCCCGGTCTTGTTTTTCCAAGCGGCACAAGGTAGGAAGACCAAAAGGAGGGAAGGAGAGAAGGACTCGGCATCCAACCATCATTGCAGGATAAGAACGCTGGGAACAGGGCCATCCTGATCTGTTTTTCATTTTAGTGCTTAGCCTTTCTGACAAACTGCATTCCTTACATCATCTCTATGGCCTTGGTGAGCTCTCTGGTTCTATACAACCACAAGTCCTGGTTGTCTGAGATATTCTGTTATCTGAGGCAACATACATGTCAGTCAGATGGAGAAATTGTTGCTTGTACCCACAGACAGGCAGGCAAGGGGGAAGAGTCACTCAGTCTGCCTGCCCTGCAAAGAACATTAAGAAACATTCACTTGTTTAGACAGTTATCAGACACGGCTGGATAGGAGACCAGAATAAAATTCTCCCCAGCTGTGCCAACTGGCCATGAAGAGACTTACTGATCCAATTATTTTTATTCCCACCCTGCAATGTGCCAAAGTAAGCATTTTGAATACTGAAGAGGAAGAGGGCAAAGGAGAGGCAGAAAGATGCATAGCTCAGATCCACAGTGGTGCCATCAGGGCTGGAGGCGGAAGTTTGGGGACCCAGTTCATTGGCTGGAGCAGAAGGCTGGAGTTTGATCAGCACAGGGAGTGGGAATGCAAATCTCACCTAGCAAATTCCCTTAAGTGCCCTGAGAAAATATGCACAGAATGAGGTTACAACATATACGTTTATCTCTGGGGGAGAGGATGAAACAGTCAGCTGTGCTCCTGCTTGAAGGTTGCACCTTGCAACAGTTTGTGCTCAGTTGAAGGATTAAATCATTTCACTATCTCTAGAAAATGCACCGTTACCTCCCCCCCCCCCCGTCATGTGTTTTTCATTCATTAAACTGACCAACTTGCATAAAGCATGGAAGTACTTCCCATTTTATTCTTTTGGGATCTGCGTACTCAAATCTAACACTTTTACTGCATTGACTAAAAGTCATAGCAAACGACAAACTCAGAATCATAGCATCATAGCACAAACAGAAACAAACAACAAACTCAGAATCATAAAATCAGAGTAAAAACAGCAACAAACTCAGTTTCATTGGCAGACACGTAACGAGGGGGACCAGTGGGGTCAAACCCCAGGTGCAACTTAGAGGGAATCACGTGGGGGCCTCTTCCCTCCCTCATCCCGGCCCAGGAGACTGAAGGACCTGAAGCATTTCTGCTTACTGCCACCACCTACCCCTGTGCCCCGCCCAGCCCCCACCAGCCACCTCCTCAGGCTGCTCCTGCCGCTGCTCCTGCGGCTGCTGGATGCCCGCCTGCCTCTGTTGCTGCCTGCTGTCCACCTTCAAAGAAGCTGAAGGGGCAATGCACACTGCTCCAGATATGACATCCTACCAGCTCTATGGGCTGGGTCCAGCCAGGGGCTCCAGGCACCCGTCCAGCCCAGTCCATGCCTCTGCCCCTTGCAGATGCAGGTGGTGGACTGGAGGAGGGGCTGCTACACCAGGCCAACTGCAGCACTCCGTGCAGATCCTGATGGACGCCCGAGTCCACCTGGGCCAGAAGGAAGACAGCAACTACAGGCCAGTGGGAGCAGAGTGGGGCAAGGAAGGGTGGTGGGACACACGCGGAATGCTGCTCAATAGCCCTCCGTTCCCAGCAAAGCCCTGTGAAACAAAGACTGAAAAGTGGCCCCTCCTCCCCAGAGGTGGGATCCAGCCAGTTCTCACCACTTCTCTAGAAGTGGTTACTAATTTTTTCTGAGTGCCGAGAAGGGGTTACTAAAGCAACCTCCCTGCCCAATAGGGACTGGAGGGGCGTATGTGCGGCAGCGCCACTGTTTGAATCCCACCACCATCGGAACCTGTTATTAAAATAGGATATAGGATATACAGCTGCTCTGCCACTATCAGGTTGGTGTTTTACTTAAATGCATTGAAATTTGGAAACCTTTGACAGAATTTTTGTATAAGACTGCAAAAAAAAAACATTGATGATTTGAGGAATAGAAGAATAAGCAAGTAGATATAATAGAGAAAAGTAGAAACCTTATTAGTAAGAATAATTAATAATTAACTGGTTGTTGTGGACTCAACTCAACTGGTTGTTGTGGACTTTCTGATCTGTGTGGCCATGGTCTGGTAGTTCTTGTTCCAAACGTTTCGCCTGTATCTGTGGTTGGCATCAGACCCACTTGAAAGGCATGGCCTTGGCTAGTTCCTAAGAAGAGTCCAAGGGAACGGCTTGCACCTCCAATCTGTGGCCATCTCTAGTTTTAACCACCATCAGAGAGCTTGGCTGCAGAGAGGCCAATGCATTCATGTCCAGGATCTGACCTCCTCTCCCCGTATTGTCCCACTAGGTCATTCCGTTCTTCAGAGGAAAACCTGCCGGCGCGTCCCTGGCCCCAAAGTTATCCAGCTGGCCTCCACAAGGCCCCACCTGGTAGAATAAACTCCCTAGGGAGATCAGGGCCCTGCAGGATTTACAAGGTTTCCGCAGGGCCTGCAAGACGGAGCCACAGATGCAGGTGAAACATTAGGAACAAGATCTACCAGATCATGGCCACACAGCCCCGTAAGCCCACCATGACCAGTAAGTAGTAAATATTTAAGTGTGTTTTTTATTTGGTGCAGATGAAATCTGGACGTTTAATGTACTTTTTGACTTTAATGTACTTTTTGTTTACCTTTTTCTTTTTGCTTATTAGGTTTTCAGTTTGTGTGGTTTTCTTTTTCTCTTAATTTAATCAAAAATATCCCCCCCCCCCAAAAAAAAAAAACCTTGGGGGAAAAGACCACTAAAAAAAAGGAAAGCACTAAAATTAACTCCCTCAGAAACCAGTTAGTGGCAATTGCTCCTTTCCAGGAGATAAGCCAGCTACTTCAAGATGACAGTCTCAGCAAGATTTATCCCACTGTCTGGAAGGAAGGGAGGCTGGTCAGGTCTTTAATGAGGAGTAATGGCCAAAAATATTGCTCTGTTCCCCAGCAGAAAAAAATGGTAAGCTTGGCATAGTGACAAGGAAATGACCATTCCTGCAAATAGTGGAAGATAATAATCAGAATGGACAAGCTTCCCCAAGGCTCTGCGAGGGCGTGTTAATTGAAAACAGAGATCAGAGACACTGGAGCAAGGAAAAAACCCTGAAGTACCAGCCGAGGAAAGCTCTGAGAAATAGGAGCCTTTCCGCCTGCAAGCGGCCTTCCTCAACTCTGCCCCATGCAAGAGCCTCAGACACCTGGAGGAACCATCTCATTCCCCGCAACCATCTCAACAAGGAATTTTTTTGCAGATAGTTTAGCGTTTCCTTCCTCTTCAGGCTCCAATTATACAATTCACAGCCATGCTGAAAAGACTGTTACAGTAATAAAAAGAAAAATAGGTTTGACGGTATTCCAGCTAGCGCCATGGAGGAGAGACTGCAACGGCAGTCATTTTAAAATCAGCAGCTTTATTTACTTATTTATATTTCAATTTATATCCCACCCTCCCCTGCAGGGCTCAGAGAGACGAACAACAAAATGATAAAAACAACCATAAACAGCAGTACAGTAAAATCCACAGCAGCAGCAGCAACAGCAGGTGGCAAAAACAGGCAACCCTTTTTCGTACCCACGGGAGGCTAAGATGGTCATATGGGAATCAGATGGAGCAGCCAACCCGGCTGGCCAGATGGAAAATCCTGGCGGAATAGCTCCGTCTTGCAGGCCCTGCGGAAACCTTGTAAGTCCCGCAGGGCCCTGATCTCCCTCGGGAGCTCATTCCACCAGGTAGGGGTCAAGGCCGTAAAAGCACTGGCCCTCGTGGAGGCCAGAGATGGCCACAGATTGCAGGACTCTCCGTAGGAACTAGCCAAGGCTGTGGCTTTCAAGTGGGTCTGATGCTTTCCCGGAAGGTGAGTAAGCCAGTAAGCAGACTGGGCAAGACCAAAGGACTGTAGCCAGCCCCAAACACTCACAGAGGTCTTACCCAATCTTTTTGCACAGAGAGCAAGGTCAAATGATATCTGTCGATGTTCTCTCAGCAGCAAATGGTTTAAAGAAAAAGAAAGAAAAATAATAGTGGTGCTCCGGTTGCCCCCAAAGCAAGCAGGCAGCCACTTCAATACCAGCAGTTGCACCAGTGTTCCCAGAGTGTAGGGCAGGGTGTCCAACTCTGGCGCTTCAGATGTTCATGGACTACACCTCTGGTGTAGGGTATGCACAAACACATGGAAAGAGCTGGGTTTGCTGAAAAGAGGGGTCATTTGGCAGGAAAACTGAGTCAAAGAAAAGCAAGCTTGTCTTGTTTCCCTCATTTCCCTCTGCGGCCAGCTTTTTACTGGTTCTCCCCCTCCCTAGAAATACACATGGGGGGGGGGGGGTTGTGACAAAAAATAAAAGCTGTGGTCTGCTGTCACTCACCCAGGGAGACAGATTCTTGAGAGAGAGAGAGAGAGAGAGAGAGAGAGAGAGAGAGAGAGAGAGAGAGAATACACCCCTCTTGTGTGAAAGCTACACTCATAATTCTCTTTTCTCCTTATTTTTTATTTTTTATTTATTTATTATTTCAATTTCTATACCGCCCGATCCCCGAAGGGCTCCGGGCGGTGAACAACATAATATAAAACATAAAACAGGAGCAAATCCAATACAACACAATACATAGGCTCCATCAATAAAACATCTTAAAATACATAAAAACAGCGGCTAATAATTAACATTTAAACAAAAGGCATCCAAGCCTCAATTTCAACCCACCCCAAAAGGGGGACGGCAGGCCCCTCAATATGAGGGGCTCTGATGTACCAGTGCCAGGCCAAGGAGCAATAGTGGGCACCATATCAGCGGCTGGGCACTCCAAAGGCCCGGTGGAACAACACGGTCTTACAGGCCCTCACCCGGAACTCACCCAAGAACTCCCGCAGAGTGCCCAGACAGTTGGAGGGGAAGGGTGTCTCCCACCAGGCCGGGGCCAAGCTGCCAAAAAAAGTCCTGGCCCGTGTGGGAGGCCAGCAGCACATCATTGAGGGGCCGGGGACCACCAGCAAATTGGCCTCTGCTGAACGCACTTGAGGCCGAGGTAGGGACATATGGGGTAATGCAGTCCCGAGCGTACTTGACGGTCCCAGGCCGCGTAATGCCTTAAAGGGTCCAAAAATCCACACCTTGAAGATGATTCCGAACTCGACCGGGAGCCAAATATGCAGCTGGCGCAACACAGGCTGAATGTGCTCTCTAAAGGCGCCTCCTGTGAGCAAGCGCGCCGCTGCATTTTGGACCAGTTTTAATTTCCGAATCAAACGCAAGGGAAGGCCCGCGTAGAGCGAGTTACAATAGTCTAGCCTGGAGGTGACCGTTGCATGGATCACAGTGGCCAGGTCTGTTTGGGAGAGGAAGGGGGCCAACCGCCGGGCCTGACAAAGGTGAAAAAACGCAGTCCGGGTTGTAAGGGCCACCTGGGTCTCCATTGAAAGAGACTAATCCAGCTGGACCCCCAGACTGCGAACAGAGGAGGCCGGCGCCAATAAGGCCCCCTCCCACACCGGCGGCTGGAAATCCTGAGCCTCTCCCTCACGGCCTAGCCACAGGATCTCCGTCTTCGATGGATTCAGTTTCAGCCTGCTCTGCTGCAACCAACCAGCTACCGCCTCCAAACAATGCTGGAGAGCCGCAGGGGCGACAACCGCTCCCCCCCTCCATCAACAGAATGAGCTGAGTGTCATCGGCATATTGATGACAGATCAGCCCAAAACTCCGTACCAGCTGAGCAAGTGGTCGCATGTAGATGTTAAATAATAGCGGGGATAATAGCGCCCCCTGGGGTATTCCGCAATAAAGCGGGCACTTCCGGGAGGCTTCATCCCCACACCACACCTGCTGGCTCCGGTCCTGGAGGAACGAGGCAATCCACTGAAGGACAGTGCCTCGCACCCCGGAAACGGCCAGGCTGTGGGTCAAACGGTCGTGGTCGACCATATCAAACGCTGTGGTAAGATCTAACAAAACCAGCAGCGCTGATCCGCCTTGGTCAAGCTGTATACGGAGTGTATCCGTGATGGTGACGAGAGCACGGAAGCCGGACTGGAAGGGATCGAAGGCCGATGCATCATCCAGGAAACCCTGAAGCTGCTCCAACACCCACTCTCGCAATTACCTTCCCCAGAAACGAAAGATTCGAGACGGGGCGGTAATTGGCCAGATCCCCCGGATCTAATGATGGTCTTTTCAAGAGTGGGCGGACCACTGCCTCCTTCAACCCATCCGGAAAAACTCCTTGCTCAAGGGAGCCATTGATGATATTCAACAGATGGGGTTGTAGCTCCACCTGGCACGGATCCAAAGGACAGGTAGTAGGTCTAACAGCAGCCAAGGCCCTGTCAACAGCGGCTTCGGAGAGCAGGGAGAACTGGGCCAAACATGGGCCCGAAGACGGCAAGGGAGCCTCCAGTTCACTAATTGTAGATAATGTGGCGGGGAGGTCCTGGTGAAGCGACATGATTTTATCTGCAAAAAAGCTCATGAATGCCCCACAGCTAATAACAATCAATAATTTGAGGAATCTTCCGATAAGGAGGTCAAAGACCGAATTATGCGGAATAATTGTGGCGGGCGAGAGCTAGCAGACGCAAGAGAGGAGGAGAAGAAGGCCCTCTTCGCCTCCTTCATTGCCATCTCATAGGCCTTCATAAACGTCCTATAAGATGTTCGCGCAGCGCCGTCACGAGATCTCCTCCACACTCGCTCTAGTTGTCTAAGCACCCATTTCATATGGCACAGCTTGTGGCCGGCCTCATGGGTGGGGCCAGAATTTACCAGGGAGAGGCCCAGTGTCGCCATGGATGACACCAGGTCTGCAGCCAATGTACATGAAACGGCATCAACATGGACATTGAAGTCACCCAAGACAATAAGTCTGGGGAACCTCAATGCCCAGTCTGCCACCACCTCCAGCAGCCGCGGCAGACTGTCCCTTGGTGCGCTAGGCGACCGGTACACCAAAAGGACAGCCATCCTCTCCGAGGCCATCCACTCCAGGCTGACACATTCCACGCTGATGATCTCTGGAACGGGGGCAGCCCTGAAGGGAATGGAATCTCGGATGAACATCGCCACACCGCGCCCCTGACCCTGTGTTGCGTGACTGGTGGAGCGCAACCACTAAACCTGCGTGGCGCGCGGACCTTGCCCAAGGGCGCACGGTTTAAGCGCTTCCTCGCGCACCCAGGTTTCGGTGACACAAGCCAGGTCCATCTGCTGGGCTCCTAGATAGTCCCGGAGCACAGCAGTTTTGTTATTAATGGACCTGGCATTGATCAACACCAGAGACGAAGCAGAGTAACCCTGAACCCAGCCGCCGCCGTCCCTAGGGATAGGTCGGAGGTCAGAAGGCGAGCGGGCATAACCATATCTCACTCGCCTTCTATCATATGGCCACCGCCTACCGCTGTATCTACCCCGTCCCCGTCAGTTCTATTGTCAGATTCCCAATGATGGAAACAAAGTCTTGTTAAAACAGTCCTTTATTCAGCATTTTGCGAACAGCGTGAAAAAGCCAGAACTTACTTTTCCCTGCGCAAACTGTCAGTAATATCATTAAGGGTGCACCCCCCATGTGAACCAAAAGCACAAATATGCAGACAGTGAGAGATAAAATGCACGTCCGTTAGAGTTGGCCTTGACCAACACCTGCTGGAGGAAAAGAGCAGAAACACACTACATAATATCCAACTAAAATCCCTTCCCCCCAAGCCCCAAAGATGCAAGCGGCCCCAGCATCCCACAGGCATGCTGACATCTATACACTTTCAGCTTCTCACTAAAGATCTGACGTGTCTATGCTGGGGGACATAATGCTTTGCTTGGTCTAATGTACTCAGTTCTGACAATACAAATAATTTAACTACTGGCCGTTTACAAGCACCATTTTAACAACCAGTTCTGCCCAAGTGGTGCGAACCAGCTGAATCCCACCACTGCATATCAGCCACCCAGTCCAGTTCCCTGCTCAGTGCAGGATCAGCACACAGCACCCCTGACTAGTATTCATCCTGTCACCACCACCACCCATGACTTCCAATCTTGCTTGCCTGAAACTGAGAAGATGCCCACAGCACCAGTCTTTGGAGGATAAAATGGAGGAGAAGAGGAGGAGGAGGAAGAGGAAGAAGAGGAGGAGGTTCTCCAGATCAGAATCCACCTGCTCTTAACCACTACACCATGCTGGTGGTGTAATGACGTAAGCCATAGTGTATAAATACATTCAGTACATGCACAGCAAACAGTGATGCTGTTGGCATTTTGACCCCTCAGCAACTGACAATTTTGCAGCAATGTGTCTGAGGCTAGGAGACGTGAGCTCCACCCAGTGAGGGGAGAGCCTGAGCAAAAGGGCGGGGCCAGCAACCATATTGATAAGAAAGCTGTTCCTTCTCCCCTGTGTCTGGCTGTAAAGATGTTGCTTTTTCCTTTCCCAGCTCTTGCGACCTTGGCAGCATTCCTCGAGTTGGGCTGTGTGCCCGGTGAGGCAAGCTAACCTTGCTACTCCTTATCTATGTGTGTGAAGCTAGTTTTGAGTCTTTCATGGGAACCTGTCTGGGGGTTCGAAGGAGGGGGGATTCAGACTCGTAAAAGCAGTCTGTTTGTTTGGGAAAAGTCAGATTCAGCATCTCGTGTGTGTGTATCATGGAAGCTTAAGAATAAAGATCCTTCAATGGTTACTCTATTCTGGTCCTTTCTGGTTCTCTACATTATGCTGAATCTCATACAACTTTCACCTCCGACGTTGTGAGACCCCTGATGTCGTCCAACATGCAGAGGTTGAAATTTAGTGCGTCACGAGGAGGGCCCGGTAACCCCCAAAGAGGGTTTCGGTCCTCTCTCAGTCTCCACTGAACGCATGAGGAACCTGCTTGAGAGTCTATCTCCCTGGTCACCCTCTCCAAGCCTAGAAGCTTAGCCGTAGTGTAGCCTTCTTACACCTTGAAGAGCAGGTGACTGAGGCTGCTCCGGATGGCTAGGACGCACGTGTCCGCCCGAACGCCTAGAGTAGTCCGCCAGGAGTATTAACGATCCAGGCGGAGGGGTGTCGGCGGATCCCGAGCCCCTCGTGAGACAGCATGTCACCACGTGCCAACATATGGATTAAGCAAACCGATCAAGTGAAAGCGCTTTCCCTGAGGAGATGGGATTGTCCACCATTCATGGAGATACCTAAGAGTCTCTTGGAAAAGTTCCTATAGAACAGCTTATCTGGAGGACCCGCGCCCGGCCGAACACTGGCAAAGTACCGGTAGCGTGTCCAAAGAGCCGCGGCCCCTGGCACCTCGAGACTTCAATGCGATAGAGTCGGCTCTCACCGTCCGGGGCCCGGAGGGTGTTTCGACAGGCCCAATGCCTTCACACGGCTCCCCGGAGAGTCCAACTGACCTTCCCAGATGACAAGTTTCGAATCCAGGAACCTAACTGAAGAGGATGAGGAGAACTCCTCTGAGCTACTGCCTTTACCGACCAGCGACCCAGTGCCAACCGCTGCTCCAGAAAAGGCGCAACAATGGGAAGCCCAGATGGAAGGTCTGAAAGAGAACTCAACGTGATTGGGAATTGGAAGCGCTTGAGGAATTGGAGAAAGGAAACGAGGAAGCATTCCAGGAAGAAGTCACGACAAAACAACGCCCGGGTTGTTCCAGGCTGGAGATGGACAAGGAACAAAGAGACGCTTACGTCGGCAGGTACTTAGCAAGATCTCACAGTCCATGATAAAGTTATGGAACAATCCCGGATCGATCTTCTTCAACATCAACGTGAATGTGTGAAGGCGCTATAAACACAGAGCTGGCAACGGCAGCGTAATAACGGGCCGAAAGGAGCGCCTCCAAAGGGAACGAGATGCCCTAGAGCTGAGAAGGGTTACCATGGCGCTGCCGTGGAGCAAGAGCTCCTTGAACAAGAACGAGCCCTCCAACTACAACGTGAGGCGGATAGGGGGGCGCTTGCGCAGCCCCCCCCCCAGCCGCATCTACAGTGCCAGTAGTTCCCGCGGCTAGGGATCGTATTCCGGTCGCTCAACCACCACTCAAGGAGAATTCAACAGTTGCCGCCACCGCCGCCCGGCCAAGACAGGCCCCGGGACATGCAAGTTCCTCAGCAACCCGCGCCGATAATTCAAGCTCCTCTGCCCGCGACCGAGAGCGGCGCAGGCTCCAGCTAGAGGTTACCTTTCGCTTATTCCGCCCTGCTTTCGGACGGAACCGCTGGCCGAAACTGCCTTACTTCATTTTGCAGTAAACTTGATGCTCATATGCTGGAACATGACATGTATAGATCCGAAAATAAAAAAAGTAATGCGATATCGGATCAGTCCTAGATGCAGAAGCGGCCCAACGGTTCGTAGAGCTATATGAAATTGGGGCAGATGAAACTCCACTCTGTAGCTGAGCTGCTGCAGGGCCTCCGTCTTCGCTTCCAGGATCCGGATGCGGAAAATAAAGCCATTCATAATGTCAAGACCATCAAACAGGGCAACCAACCCTTTGCTGAATTTGCCCGCGAATTCCGAGCAGCAGCCAGTAAACTCCCTGATTGGCCGGAATGTATGAAATGCGAGTATTTCTTTGGAGCTGTAAACGATGATATTCGAGAGAAGGCGGTGTTATATCTTGAGTTTCAAACGATCGTGAGAATGGATTACAGTCCGAACGCTGGATTTCCACCCGTCTTCACCCGCGTACAGATCCGGAAAACAACCCCTCCAAAAACCACCAGCTTAAACAACCGGCCTCTGGCGCTGGCTAAAAAAAGTCCGGGCGGCACGACTCCTGCTGAGACTACATCGGAACGCCCAGTGCGCCCGTTGGGTCATGTGTCTTTATTGGCGGAGGTCCGGATCACTTACAACTGGCTGCCAACTGCCCAAAGAAACAAAAAAGAAACTCCTACTCCAGCTCCTCGCACCCAAACTGCAAAGGCTCCACGCTTAAGGTCGGGACCCAGAAAAAATACAGCAGGGCACTGCAAAACAGCGCTTGAAGTATGAGGAAGATGATGATTTCGTTGATCCCGATGGGGTGAGTGAGCTCTATCGTCGTGGCCCTGACGGATGGAGACCTTTGCGCCAGATGCGGTGGTAGTGACGGTGGTACCCCATCACTTTAATGAAACTTCTCTTACCAACCCATAAAAAAAATAATCGTAGTATTTTGGCTCGCTGTTTCCTAGTTGACTCTGGTTGCTCTCATTTGCTTGATGAGACCTCAGGTGGCAGAGCAACTTAGTCTGGAAGTGCATAGCATTGGTCAAGCTTCCATTACCTTCACCCCAAATGGATGGCAGTCCTTTTTAGGGACTGAAGAGGGTCTGGCTCGTTTTAGAACCTAACCGTTGCTTCTCACTGATGTGCAGAACATTGGGAGCTGATCGCCAGTTTCATTTCTAGCGCCAGTCGCCAAACACCCCATAGTTTTGGGAATGCCTTGGTTGTTATCTCATGAACCCATGATACTATGGAAGCAGCGCATTGTCCGGTTGACCCGAACCTCCGATGCGGGGATCACATGCATGAAGGGGAACTCACCTGAGAACCCCTCAGAAAAGTCCTACCCGATTTTGAACCCATATCGTAAACGAGTGTCACCCGGTTCCGATTTAGCTGGAGTTCACCAGGTTTATTGGGATCTTTACAAAGTCTTTGAGGAACAGGAGTGTGACCAGCTACTCCATAGAGTACACTGATTGCAAGATTCTCCTGGTGCCCGGTCGCAAAAGCAGCTTCCCAAAGCGGTAGGATTTATAGAATGAGCCCGGTAGAGGAACGGGAGCTACGAGCCTTCTTGGATAAAAATTTAAAACGTGGATTCATCCGGGCGGGCCACT
Organism: Sphaerodactylus townsendi; assembly: GCF_021028975.2. NCBI lineage: Eukaryota > Metazoa > Chordata > Lepidosauria > Squamata > Sphaerodactylidae > Sphaerodactylus > Sphaerodactylus townsendi. Next base: position 190,799,362 of record NC_059425.1, read on the forward strand.
AAAAGCACCCACGCTAGCGCCAGTTCTTTTTGTTAAGAAAAGAAGGATGGCACACTTAGGTTGTGCAATGCGCATTAATAGAGGGGAGCTTCAATGCAGTTTCAATGTCTAACAAATATCCATTGCCCCTGATCAAGGATCTGCTTGATGCCCTCGGTAAAGGACGCATTTTTACTAAACTCGATCTACGTGAAGCATATTATCGAGTACACATCGCCGAAGGCTATGAGCATTTGACAGCTTTTAATACTAAATTTGGCCAATATGAATATCTCGTAATGCCTTTCGGATTATCTGCTGGAGCTCCCGGAGCCTTCTGCTGCCCCTAAGTATTAATGAAGTGCTACAGGATTTTTTGTATAAAGGGGTGGTGGTGTATTTAGGACTATTTTTTCTGATATATTCGCGAAACTCAGAGGAACACTTTAACAGTTGGTCTGCCCAGTGCTGTAACGGCTCCTCGATCAATCCCTCTATGCAAAATTATCCAAATGTTGCTTCTCCATCAGTCATCCATTGATTATTTGGGTTGGCCTAATTTCACCTGAAGGTCTGGAAATGGATCCCGCTAAAGTTGCGTCCGTGCAGGATTGGTTCCCAACGCAATCTCGGCATGAACTTCAGTCGCTTCTAGGGTTCGGCTAATTTTTATCGCGTGACTTTATTCCCCAGTTTGCTAAGCTTGCCCTACCTCTGACTGATTTATTACGCACCAAGGGTAAAGAGCCTTCGGCTGCAAAACCGGGGGCGCCCCTTCAATGGTCCTCTGCCTGTCAGGAGTCATTTCACCTGCTTAAGACTGCGCTTCACCACTGAACCTGTGCTGAAACACTCTGATCCGGAATATACCGCTTGTGGTGCATGTAGATGCCTCGGACAAAGCTTTAGGAGCCGCCCTCTTGCAGAAAAAAATAAAGATGACAAACTTGTGCCGGGTGCTTACTTACTCGAAAAAATTTTCAGGTCCTGAACTCAATTGGACTGTGGGTGACAAAGAGACAGCGGCCATTAAGGAGGCGCTCAGCACCTGGCGCCACTGGTTGGAAGGGTCGAAAGCGCCCTTCCAAGTCTGGTCTTATCACAAGAACTTGGCAGCCCTCTCCACCCCTCTGAAAATGTCTGCCAAGCAATTGCGGCGGGCAGATTTCTTCTCCAGGTTCCAGTTTACAGTTCACTTTTTTCCGGGGAAAAACAACAAATTGGCCGATGCCTTGTCCCGCCTACCCAAGGGGACGGACTCTTCGCTATGAGCCATCCCTCGTACCATTCTTTCCCCTGTTCAGCTTGGGTTGGCGGTTACACGTTCTCAGGCTTCCAGTCAACAAACCCCTCCCTCTCCGGACATTCCGGACTTCGTTTCCCCTTTTCTTCATCAACTGATGGAGGCGGGACGGGGAGACGCTCCCACGGCAGAATCCGGACCCCTCTCTTACGCTTGGAAGGGGGTGTATGGAGGAGATACGAGCGTTAGCACGGCCCGCCTCTCTTCTTTGTAAGTCAGGTCCTCCTAGCTGGCCAATTTATGCCAGGCAAGCGGGACATTTCGGATTTTTAAAAACATTGCACCTGCTGCTACCGGCCAGTTTTGGTGGCGGTCTACGCGTAAAGACATTGAATCTTACATTATAAGTGCCCAGTATGTGCAGAAGCCAAATCCATCCCAGGCAAAACCCCACGGGTTATTGCACCCTATCCCGGGCGGCCGTCTCAATCCTGGCAGGTTATGTCCATGGATTTTATTACACGGATCTCCTCGAAAGTCACGGAAACACGGTAAGTTGTGGGTGGTGGTCGCATCTTTTTTTCCAAGCAGGCGCATTTTTTTATACCATGCTCCACCATTCCTTCAGCTCCCAACCACAAATTGTTTATACAACATGTCTACCGTAGCTTACATTCCTCTCCTGATAAGGTGATTTCTGCACCGCGGGCCCCAATCTGCTTCCAAATTTTTTTTTTTTTGGAAGGCGAAGGTTGCTGGGGATCATTCGGCCGTCGCCGCCCCTTACCACGCAAGTAAAGCGACGTGTCAGTCGGAACGGACCAACAGAACATTGGAGCAGTACTCACGCTTGCTACACTAATTATCACCAGGATAATTGGCGTGACTCTACTACCATTTGCAGAATATGCTTACAATAATGCCGTTCATAGCAGTACCTCCAAAACCCCTTTTGAGGTGGTGTCAGGACGCTCTTTCCCTCCTCTGCCTCAACTCCCATCCCAGGTGTTGCAACCCCCTGAGTTTGATCAATGGATTCAATCCTTGGCAGAGGGATGGAAGTCGGTCTCAACTTCCCTCCAGCAAGCCCAGGAGTCGCAGAAAACCCAGGCTGACAAGCATCGTTCAGAGTTTCAAGCATAAGTTGGGTCGCGGGTTTACTTATCTGGCAAAACCTCGTGGATGTGCACAAATACTCCTGCTGGGCAAGAAATTCATAGGGCTATTTCGGATTACAAAAGTGACACGATGGGACTGCTCGTTTGGAACTCCCTAACTCCCTTAGTAACATTCATCCTGTCTTTCATTCCAGCTTACTCAAACGGGCTCCAGATTCCGATGCCTGGCACGACCCTCCGGAGACACCCCCGCCAGTGATTATTGACGGGCACAAGCATTATGAAATTGACGCCATTCTAGACTCCCGTTTCTTACGCAAACGCTTGCAGTATTTAGTTTCTTGGGTGGGCTATCCTTCCGGGCATAACCAATGGGTATATGTGGAGGATATTAATGCGCCCCCATTAATTTCTGCTTTTCATAAGTCCTTTCCCAACAAGCCTGGGGGAAGTGGGGGGGGAGACATCTTAAGGGAGGCGGAGTGTAAAGATGTTGCTTTTTCCTTTCCCAGCTCTTGCGACCTTGGCAGCATTCCTCGAGTTGGGCTGTGTGCCCGGTGAGGCAAGCTAACCTTGCTACTCCTTATCTATGTGTGTGAAGCTAGTTTTGAGTCTTTCATGGGAACCTGTCTGGGGGTTCGAAGGAGGGGGGATTCAGACTCATAAAAGCAGTCTGTTTGTTTGGGAAAAGTCAGATTCAGCATCTCGTGTGTGTGTATCATGGAAGCTTAAGAATAAAGATCCTTCAATGGTTACTCTATTCTGGTCCTTTCTGGTTCTCTACACTGGCTCTTTTAGTCTAAAGAAGTCGGTAATCAGAAGGATATTTCTCCAGAGCTTGTCTCTGAATTGTATTCCTTGGGTGTGTTCCTTCTTGCGCCCTGGGTTCAATTAACAGGAGCTATTTGGCGACCTTGCCAAATTTTTATCCGGGACTCTTTTCTCACACTCCTTCTCTCCCTTTGTATTCCTCTCACTCACTAGGCCCCAGTGGCATACCGCTAATGGGGACAAGAGGTATCCCATGTCCCTGGGCACATGACATTTTGTCACATGGGGGGCATCTGAGTGATTCTAGTACGTCTATGCAATGTCTAGGTGGGGGTGGGGGAGGGGAGAAGGGGAGTATTTCTATATCAGTGCCAGAAAGATCTAAAAATAATCATGAAAAGCATTGTATCTCCTTGAGCAGTTGATGCTTTTTGAACTGTGTTAAATATATCAGCTATGCCAAATAAAAACAAAACTAGCCATACATTTTAGAGAACAAATGCTGATACTTAAATCCATACAATACCCTAGGCCATAGTTCCTAGAAGAATAATCATCTATAGCAGTAAAATTATGGGATGTGGAATGGTATAACGTAGCCTGACCTTATCGGAAGCTAAGCAGGGTCAGTACTTGGAAATGAGGACACCACGGTGGCCTTTGCAGAGGAACAAAACAACAAACTTAGCCCTGCTTCTCATTTGCCTTGATAAGTCTGAGGAGTGGGGAACTATTGGCAGGAGCTTTACTGCGGCGGCAGTTCCCTTCACGGTGGCGGATACGAGGAGCTGGCAGTGATAGCTGTATTTGCGAGTGGAATGGGAGGGGGTCGGTGGCAGAGACCCCCCTGCAATGGCGAGAGCGAGCCCCACCGAAATGGTACAAGCAGGTGCAAGTTGGTGAGATCTTGTCACATCAAGTAGTAAGGGGCCGAGCAAAGAAGAACTGGTGGCAGAGGTTTTCCCATACTGGTGGACTTGGATTTCCCATGGTGGCAATGGTGGGCGTTTTTGAACTTGCCTGTACTGTTTGTGCCTTTGGGGCACTCTACTGACTGTGATTCCCAACAGCTTGCCAACAACAGATTAAACAACAGAGTTGGCAGCAGAAATACCAGAAGAACTGCTGGCCTTGTTGTACTAAACCTTTACATCACCACTTTCACTGGCCCTGCCTAAGTGTAGTTTACTATTAGGTGTATAGACTACCAGGAGTTGTTAGTCTGTATTTGTGACTTAGTTCTCTTGTATTTAGCTAGGGATTGTAGTTTCTCTTATATGTTGTCAGGAGTAGAGTAGAAACTAGGTAGCTCTACTAGGTTATTCTTGCAGCAGTTATAGTGAAGGGTAGTTTAGTCTTGCAGGGTAGTTTTAGTTTATTGGTAATATTTTATAGTGTATATTGTACTGTTATTGTTTTGCCTTGCTTAAATTAGTTTATTGGTTATGTATTGTCATGAAGTTTATATATTGATGTGTTGGAAACATTTGGTTGGAAATGTATCAATATATTTCTACTTGATTGTTGTGTATTGCTACTCTGATGTTGCTAATGTATTGATTTATATTGATAGATATTGTATGGTTTTAGTTGATACCTGAATTGTCTGTTAATGCTACTGTTTTTGTTTTTATAATTTGTATAGTCTGAAATGCTTAGACGCCATCTGAAATTGGTTCTGTTTAGTCTTATGTATTTTACTACTGTTACTGTTTGTTATTGCTATATTGTTGAAATGTATTGTTTATCATGTTGTTAGCTGCTCTGAGCTCTTCGGGGATAGGGCGGGGTACAAATACAATTGAAATGAAATGAAATAACCCTCTGGGGTCAACTCGATTGCATGTTACACTCACAGAGAGCTGTAGAAGTACTCTGTCATCTGCAGTCTGATTGTGAGGACCAGACCAGCCAACACCCTCCCCATGACCTCCAGAGCTACTGACCCAGAAAAGCAGGCCCTGAGCAGGTGTTAGTGCTCAGCCTGGTCTGAATGGGAACCCCTGGGAGGGAGGCTCAGATGGAGAAGAGGGGACAGTGTCGGGTCCAGATTCTCAGGCCCCGCCTGTAGATGCAGAGCCTGAGCAGCCAGAAGTTCCTGCAGGACCAGGTCCTCCGGCTCAGGCAGAGCATTCCGGCTGGCATCCACAGCCAGGTCCAAGCTCTGAGGTTCCCCAGCAAGAGCTGAGCTCTGAGACTCTTCAGCCCCTTGTCACAGAGTCAGGGGGGACCCTGAGAGCTCCCTCAACCCCCCTCCCCCCATCTCCAGAGCTCCAGGAGAAGACAACGTGCTAGCTTACAGCAAAGGAGTCACAGCAGCAGGTTAGCAACTATGGGGCGAGCTAGAGTAGATGCAGAGTCCTTACAGGAGCCAGACTAGAGTAGCCCAGCTGCAAGAGGGACAAGGAATGGGAGGCTGGCTATGAAAGAGAGGCGGCAGCTGAGCTAGCTGGTGGCAGCAACCGTTGTGATTTAGTCTGCAGGTTTCTGTTTCTTGCCTTGTTTGGATTCCGTGCTCTGTGCACATTAAACGTCCACACCTGCTAAGACCTGCATGTGGACTCTCCTTGGCTCCTGAGGGCTTGTCTATGACAGCAGGGTGTAACTGAGCAGCTGCAGGGGCACCAAGCCACTGAGATGAAGGGTGCAGATGGCAGCTCTTTCAGGATGGCAGAAGGGGAAGGTGCGTTTGCACTGCCCAGGACGGCCCTCACTATTTTCCTTATTTAAGCCTCAATTGTTCCCCTGAAATGGGTTTAGTTGCCTTTTGTATAGTTTTCTATGGGAGGGAACCTTAGTTAGACCCTGTCCCTTTAAGAAGCCCTTTAGAGGCAAAAGCATTATAGCATGCTTATTAGTTAGTCGTTCCTGTTTTAAAGCTGGAGGCAGCAACATCTCAGACGTTTAAGGTGTATAAAATTCCAGGCATATAAGGTATTACGTTTAAGGTGTTAGAGATCCACAGAACTCAAAGTAACCCAGTTCCAACAGATTTGCGAGGAAACAGAGTCCAAGTGGAAGACCCTGGGAGAACCCAGAAGAAGAATCAAGCAGCACAGACTTCCTTAGAAGCAGTTAAGGAAAGATTTGATGACTGCAAATTCTTTAAACCATCTCCAAAAGTTTCCAGCATTGCAGGTATACTTTATTTAGTCAGTCTCCATGGGAGGAGTCAGAGCCCTAAACTTTCATATTGTTCAATCGTTTTTGAACTGTTGCTTACTTATCTGTGGGTTTTACACTCTGTTCTGGCCAAGTTCAAGGCACCTGAATTTAGTTTGCTTGGGGAACAGAACAGTAGTCCTGTGATTCATGTCAGAATTTTTGGTGTCCTGGTAAATCTTGAATTTGGCTTTGACAAAAATGCAGTCCCTTACTGGTCAAGGATATGTTGAAAAATATGCAAAACAAATGACCGCCTTGTGCCAAAATCAGATCTAATATCTTCAGGTACATTTCTTCAGGTACCAACTTCCTTCATCAGTCAGCCCGCTCTTTGATCATTTATTAGCAAATAGCGACGCATGTCAGCACATCCACAGCTATGTCCATGACAATAATGGTGCATACTCTGACCCAGTACCATAACTACAATGAGACATCCAGGGACATTTGCCCCAGGCGTGACCACTGTAGATCACATGAGGAGCATGCAAAATGGCCCCCACATGGCCATGTCCCCAAGCACAGGTGCTCCATAAGCCCAAGCTACACACACCGTGTTTCCCCGAATATAAGACAGTGTCTTATATTAATTTTTGCTCCCAAAGATGCGCTATGTCTTATTTTCAGGGGATGTCTTATTTTTCTGTGTTCTGTTCGTCGGGCATGCTTCCAAACAAAAACTTTGCTATGTCTTACTTTCGGGGGATGCCTTATATTTCGCACTTCAGCAAAACCTCTACTATGTCTTATTTTTCGGGGATGTCTTATATTCGGGGAAACAGGGTATGTTGATAAAGGTGGTTTTTTAGCAGGCAGGTCCTGCCTTTGGGCTATCTTTTAAGTTATGGTGAGCATTTTTAAAATTATGATTTTTACCTGTAATGTAGGTTTAACATGTTGTTGTTGCCCTGAGCCCTTTTGGGATGGGCAAATATAAAACTAAAAATAAAAAAGAATTAATTTTTTTTAACAGCATACCCATGAGACTTTGCTGAATATGCAAATTACTAATTGCTCATGCTCAGCCTGGCAGGGGGCATGGCCTCATGGGGGCAGCTGCAGACAGGCCTGGGTGCCATGGTGACCAAGGCTCTGATTCCCCTTCCTATGCCTCTGCTCTGACCTTTCTAAAGTTACTGCCAATCACCTTACAAATTTGATTATTCCAAAACCTTAATGTCAATAAACACTCATTGTGATCAATACATTTCCCCCCCCCCTTTAATTTCCCCCATCCCAGGCCAAGACAGCTTCTCAGCCAGTCATGCGCAGCCTGCCAACCAGACATCTCACCCTAAACTTCCTGCATTGTGTCCCTTGTCCAGTGTTTGCTTATTTTTTCTTCATAGCCCATGAAGTGAGGACCCACCACATGCATCTGACAAAGTGGGCTTCAGTCCTCCACACAGACTTCTGCTTGAACAAAATCTTGTCAGTTTTTAAGCAGCCACAAGACTCCTGTTTATTTTCACTGCAACAGACACATGAGGCCCACTCTCTGGAATTATTCATCAGGAAACAGTTTCTGTCCTGCTGAAAGAGCAGTCTCTTGTTAATATTTTGCCCGTTCAGACGCTCGCTATAGAAATGTATTGTTGAAGGCTTTCACGGCCGGATTCAAAGCAGCATTCAACTCGTATTAAGAAGCATGAAAGACACTGCGCAGCATTCAAACTCGTATTAAGGAGCACAAAAAACACTGCGCAGCATTCAAACTCGTATAAAGGAGCACAAAAGACACTGCGCAGCATTCAAACTCGTATTAAGGAACACAAAAGACACTGTCGGCTTAACCATCCTGAAAAATCTGCACCCAGACTTTTCCCCCAGTGGGGACCAAAGATCCTTTCTACATTCTTTCACTTTGTCCAGAGGGGACCAAAAGACCCTTTCTACTTTGTCCAGGGTGGACCCAAAGACCCTTTCTAATTTCCTCCACTTTATCCAGTGGGGACCCAAAGACCCTTTCTAATTTCCTCCACTTTATCCAGTGGGGACCAAAGACCCTTTTTACTTTCCTCCACTTTGTCCAGGGGGGACCCAAAGACCCTTTCTACTTTCCTCCACTTCGTCCAGTGGGGACCCAAAGACCCTTTCTAATTTCCTCCACTTTATCCAGTGGGGACCCAAAGACCCTTTCTACTTTCCTCCACTTTATCCAGTGGGGACCAAAGACCCTTTTTACTTTCCTCCACTTTGACCAGGGGGGACCCAAAGACCCTTTCTACTTTCCTCCACTTTGTCCAGGGGGGACCCAAAAGCCCTTTCTACTTTCCTCCACTTTGTCCAGGGGGGACCCAAAAGCCCTTTCTACTTTCCTCCACTTTGTCCAGGGGGGACCCAAAAGCCCTTTCTACTTTCCTCCACTTTGTCCAGGGGGGACCCAAAAGCCCTTTCTACTTTCCTCCACTTTGTCCAGGGGGGACCCAAAAGCCCTTTCTACTTTCCTCCACTTTGTCCAAGGGGAACCCAAAGACTATTTCTACTTTCCTCCACTTTGTCCAGGGGGGACCCAAAGGCCCTTTCTACTTTCCTCCACTTTGTCCAGGGGGGACCCAAAGACTATTTCTACTTTCCTCCACTTTGTCTAAGGGGAACCCAAAGACTATTTCTACTTTCCTCCACTTTGTCCAGGGGGGACCCAAAAGCCCTTTTTACTTTCCTCCACTTTGTCCAGGGGGGACCCAAAGACTATTTCTACTTTCCTCCACTTTGTCCAGGGGGGACCCAAAAGCCCTTTCTACTTTCCTCCACTTTGTCCAGGCGGGACCCAAAAGCCCTTTCTACTTTCCTCCACTTTGTCCAGGGGGGACCCAAAGGCCCTTTCTACTTTCCTCCACTTTGCCCAAGGCGAACCCAAAGACTATTTCTACTTTCCTCCACTTTGTCCAGGGGGGACCCAAAGACCCTTTCCACTTTCCTCCACTTTGTCCAGGGGGGACCCAAAAGCCCTTTCTACTTTCCTCCACTTTGTCCAGGGGGCCCCAAAGACCTTTTCTACTGTCCTCCACTTTGTCCTTACAACAGCCCTGTTAGATAGTTTAGTTCATGTTAGCGGGGGGGAAACTTCAGAGGGATCAAAAGGCATAGAAATTTTAGTCTGAGTCTTTCATGGATTAGACAAATGGGGGTAATAAGTCATCCCCACACTGATACAACAAGATATTTTCTTCTCCCTCCCCCCCACTACTGTACCTCGGCAAAGTTCATTATTTCTCCTGAGGAATAGAACCTTGGGGGGACATTTTTGGGGTAAACCAGAGAGATCCCACAAAGGCTATCTGCACCCAGCTGTCAAAAAAATTGCTCAAACACTGACCAAGGGAGCTCCATCACAGAGACAGCAATTCCAAAGCTGCTCCTGGGCGTGTATCAAAGCAAATGGGTGAGGGTTTCTCTCACTCCTTTCCCCTCCCTCCCTCCTTCCACCACACCCCCTCCTGCATTAAGGCCTGTTGGATAACAGGTTCATGTGGGTTTGCAGCATAGGATTCTCACTGGCCAGTGTGACCACATGCAGGAATGAAATGTGGATTCACTGCACTGTTTAAATGTGGGGAACCAAATCTGCTCAATCGGCTCAAGTTACCCATGAACAGCCAAAGGTTGAAAACATCCACAGCACCATAGTCAGAGGGAAAGTGAGTGGATCGTCCACATGACTGTTCCTTGCTGCATGGGGAAGACAAGCGCATGACTGCTCATGTTGACATCATTAACTATATTGTGAAAGAGCAAGGAAGAAAAAGCTTATTGTTAACCCTTCTTAAGTTTAATAATGTGAATGGTTGGGGAGGGAGGAATTGCCCTTACATCATTTCATTCTTTTTGTTAAGCACGGCATTTATTGCAAAACTGCAGCCTCAAACATCCTACCGCAAAATGGGGCAGGGAAGACAATATTGATGTGAATTAAGTTTAAAACCCACACATGAGTCAGGAAGAAGAGAATGACTGACGTACGTGTGCAGGTGCCATCAAATCCCAAGGAGCTTCCAAGGCAAGTGGGAAGCAGAGGTGGTTTGCCATGGGCATATCCTTCCTCGGCACTCCCCCATCCAAGAACTGGACCCGCTTAACTTCCAAGATCTGACAAGATTGGGCTATGCGAGACTGCCTTCCCTCTGAGCATGAGGAAAATGATCAATGCTCTTCCCAATTGCAAACCAACTTGGCAATGAATAGACATCTATATTCGATAGCTGATGAAATGTTTCTGTTAATTGTCATTTCTTCCTATCCATATATCATCACAGACTATCATTTCAGAGGGTCGGCAGGGCTGCCTGCAGTAAAAGGGCCAGGCTCGAGCCCAGTAGCACCTTGAACAAGTGGTTCTGGAGGGTTTTCCGGGTTTTCCTGGGACGTGGACGCTAAACTTTCCCTTCTCACTTAGACACAGTGAGAAACAGACTTCCCTCAGTGATACACATCTGAAGATGCCAGCCACAGATGCAGGCGAAACGTTAGGAACAAGATCCACCAGACCACGGCCACACAACCCGGAAAACCCTCCAGAACCAGTTGAATCCGGCCGTGAAAGCCTTCGACAATACCTTGAACAAGCTTTGGGGAATCTGCGCTTTCAAGAGTCCTTTGCCAGGTACTGAAAATCTCATTGGTCTATAAGATGCTGCTGGATTCAATTCTAGCTCTAATAACACAAGACTAGAAAGTCAGCTGTTGATACCTGCAGTCTACCCATCTGAAATGACAGCAATCCTGAACCCGCCTGCTCATAAATTCAGTTCCTTTTCCTGGCTTCCTCCCAGGAAAGTGCCCGTCATGCCCTGCACCTGCCACAACAAGGTCAAAGGCCGACTTGCCAGGTGACCTGGGTCAGAATTCCAGTACGAGAGTTGATGCAATAATAATAATAATAATAATAATAATAATAATAATAATAAATTATTATTATTATTATTATTATAATATAATAATAATAATAATAATAATAATAATATAAGAGTTTGGATTTAAACCCCGCCTTCCTCGCCTGTAAGTAGTCTCAAAGGGTTTACAAACTCCTTCCCTTCCTCTCCCTACAACAGGCAACTTGTGAAAAGGGCAGGGCTGAGAGAGTTCAGAAAGAACTGTGACTAGTCCAAGAACACCCAGCAGACTTCATGTGGCGGAGCAGGAAACAAATCCAGTTCCCCACATTAGAGCCCATTGCTGTTAACCACTATACCACCTGTTGCTAACCACTATACCACTATACCTCCTGTGAGCCAATACTCTCCTGTGTAAACGCCCTGAAGAGTGGGATTGTATTAAAACACAGCATTTATTTATGATGGATATATAGGAATGGTTACTGATTGAATTGTCTATTTAAACCATGGCTTGCTGAGTGAAGCAGTTGAGCTTCAGAAACCTGGGTGGAAGCATCGAATTCAGCTGGGATCTGTGAGAACACACGTCCGCAAAAAAGCTACAGGTGCTTATATGACGAGCTTGGCTCCTGCTAAGCCTTATACTGCTGTGGAGAGGGCGGGGGGGGGGGGGGTGTTTAAAAACAATTTGCATCCACGACACATACTGCTTCTCTCCACAGAGATATACATTTGCTGGGCAGGAGAATCCAGTCTATGTCTTATATGCTGTCTCTCTAGAAACAGAAATGCTGGGACATTTCAGTCAAGGACACAGCTACAGAAATCAGAGACCAGGGCAAGAAGCAAAATTGTCCCCCCACCCCACCTCACTGCCCCTGTAAACAGTCATCACCCCGCCCCCGCAAAAAAAACCCCTGTGGTTCCTTTAAAATTCAGCTTACTTTCCTTCCAGCCAAACAGTGGTGAGGTCGGCCAAAGTTTGGGGACAACGTAGGCCAGAGAGGGACTGGGCCACTGCCTGCATCCGTGTCATGATCCTGTTATTCCTTGGAGGCCCCCATCCAAATACTTGGTAGGGTTGACCCTGCTTAGCTCTTGAGATCTGACAAGACCAGACTAGCCTGGCCTACCCAGGTCAGGGCATTAACCATGTACTGCCCTCAAACGCTAAGGAGGTTGTATTTAGCCTTTTGCAGATTTATGTTTGGAGATGTCAGAAGTGCCAGCTGCCAACACATGGAATTGCCCTTTTGGTAATTAGGACACTGCTTGTACATGTAAAAAACTTGCAGGGGCCTATTCAGATGAAATGATGAACATCTGGATCAGCAGGGTGGTGGGTAGCAAACAGTCCTGGATTGCACGGTTGAATACTCCCCCCCCCCCAAAGGCAATCTCTGGAAAGTGCTTTTAGCTTGGTAGACTGCTAAATTGTGCAAGTGGCAAACCCACAAACAACCTGCGTCTTATCACATATACCCCACAGAAGCACATGGCGGCAGTTTCACTTCTCAGCTGGGGCTCCCTACTCGCTCAATAAACAAAAGTGCTGGCGGCAGGGAAAAATACAAACAGAAAAGAATATAACACCCCACTCCGCAAACCTTGATATTACAAAGTGCAAAATTTAATAGTGTGGAAAAGTGAATATTACAACAAAGTATCCGTTCATACATACACCGCATTCATACCAACAACTTCCAAACAGCTTATATCGCTCTCACTAAATACCTAATTAGAATATCTCTAATAAGCTAATGAATAAATAAATTATCACTTAAATTAGTTATTATAGAGGGGAAATAAGTAACAATAAGTAACAATAATTCAATACAAAAAGATTCTATCCAGTTCTAGAATCTCCTGGAATTTATTTCAGGAAGAAATGGGGGGTGAGCTCGAGGGCATTCACCCACACGGCAGCCCCTCCTTTCCTCAAACTGTGCCTTCCCCGGCTGCACCCTCAAACCAGGAGTGTCCTGCATTACACCTGCAATTGAAAAAGTTGTAATGATTAATATCAGCCCAATTAAGTCTAAAATTGTGGTTTTTTCCAATGTTTTTAGACCTTCAAGATGGTCTATCCAAGGTGCTGACATCGAGCAAGTTAAATTGTTCAAATATCTTGGGATAATATTCCATCATAAGTCAACCTGGACCACACACAGAGATAACACCCTTAAAGCCTGCAAAAATTTATCCGCTGCAGTACTGAAATTCTTTAATATCAATGGTGGTAGATTCATACCAGCAGCGTTGAAGGTGTTTAACGCTAAGGTGGCCCAGCACCTTTTGTATGGTATCCCCATCTGGATCCAAGGATGGCACCAGAAATTGGAATGCATCCAATCCAATTTCCTATATAAGATCTTTGGCACCCCGCATTGTGTCCCCTATGGTGTTCTTTGTTTGGAATCAGGGCAACATTTATTAGAAACAAGGGCATGGGTTGTTACTTTTAAGTTTTGGCTGCGTCTTTGTTTCTGTACTGACCCTAACAGTTTGTCCCAGTTAGAAATGAGAGAGCTTCAAATTTCGAAATGGTGGCTACATATTGGGAAAAAAGATCTTTTCCTTGGGCTTCTCTTGGGAGGCCCTACAAATGCTCACCGCTCCAGAGATTTACCATCGCTTAAAGACTAGGTTATTTGATCAAGAATATCAATTTCTCCTGAGCAAAGCGCAAAGCTCTTGCTCTCCAATATTCTTTGGGATTATCCCTCAGAAATCTAGCCCTACTATATACCTGGAACAACTTGTTAATTACAATTGCAGATGGGTCATGACTAGATCAAGGTGTAACTCTTTTCCATCAGTACATCTTCAAGGTCACTTCTCTAGTATTCCACAAAATGAGCATTGCTGTCGATTTTGTCCTGATACAACTGATACACTTTCTCACATTCTGCTTCATTGGTCAAAATACAACATCAGAACTGATTTGAGAACTGTATTACCAACAGGATTTATGCTCCTTTCTGATAAAATAAAAATGGCTAAGCTTCTAAATAACTTTAATGTTGAAATCTCTGAAGCTGTTGCTATATTTTTACTCTGTGTACTGCAAGTTGCGCAATAATGATCTTCTTATTGTATTTGAAATTCTTGACATACACCGGTTTTATGCCTAATAAAAGTTTTGGATTTGGATTAATATCAGTCTTAACAGACAAACAAGTAGTTCACAAATAACTGGTAATTTTTCTGCAACCTGTATTTAACCCTTGTGTTTACTTCTAATTAATAGCAGCCACTACTACACACATAACTGCCCTTCTGAAATTCTGATGAATACTTTATTGTGCTGGTGATATATCAGAGCCTTCTGCACAGGGCTCACCCAACTGCCCCTGGCCTCCCAGACTTAGTGGCACGCTTGAATTTGCTGCCATTTGTCAGTTGCCTCTAGGGGGCATTTTAATTTTATCAAAAACCAAATGTGCTGCCTCTGCACATTTGTAAAGTTATCTTCTTCAAAACTATTTGTCTTCAGAGTCATAGAAGACAGTGAGACAGATAAACCATCTATGCCTTCGCAAAAAGAGGTTTACATCACTCCATGTCTTTAACTTGAACACTTTAACTTGATTTAACTTGATCACGGGATCACTCCGGTCCTGTGCCAACTCCATTGGCTGCCGACTGAGTTCTGGATCAGGTTCAAGGTGCTTGTGTTGACATTTAAGGCTGTGAGTGGCCTTGGACCTGCATACCTGCAGGACCGCCTCTCCCCACATTGCCCCTCTAGACCCCTCCAATCATCGGGGGGGGGGATTTGCTGGAGGTCCCCGGCCCTAGACAGGTCCAGCTGGCTATTACTAGGGCCAGGGCTTTCTCGCCCCTGGCCCCCACCTGGTGGAATGAGCTCCCATCTGAGATCAGGGCCTTGCAGGACATTGGGGAGTTCCGCAGGGCCTGTAAGACCGAGCTCTTCAGCCAGGCTTTTAGATCTTGCCAGCCGGCCTGATTGGAACATTGTAATCTCCCATGGGTGTCTTTTAAGGATTTCATCGCCATCTGTTTATCTTGTTGCTTTTACTGTTGTAAGTTTTAACTGCTGCGGCTGAATGTTTGCACTGTTTTATTGCATTATCTGATTTATGTTGTTCGCCGCCCTGAGCCCTATTGGGAAGGATGGGATATAAATTTAAAAATAAATTTAAAAATAAATAAATAAAAACTCAAACTCCATTTACCCATGATGAGAAAATTCTCACCAGCAGAAGTGACCACTTTCAGAAAGAACCATTTATATTAGTGTATAACAGAATCTCAGCAACAAAAAAATCAAGGCAATCGGGAAATGACTACTGTACCATCCTGGAAGCTCCCCTGATTTTACTTAATGGAGAAAAATTAGAGTCACAACAAATAATATTGGGCTGTTTTTAGTTTTAAAAAATTTGTGGCTAGAACAGGGGTGTCCAGCTCTGGCACTTCAGATGTTCATGGACTACAATTCCCATCAGCCCCTGCTGGCATGGCATGGTTGTTAAAATGGTGCTTCGGCAGAACCAGTTGTTAAAACCGGTTGTTAAAATGGTGTTGTTAAAATGGTGCTTCGGCAGAACCAGTTGTTAAATTATTTGAATCCCACTACTGGGACTGGTTGTTAAATTATCTGTATCCCACCACTGAAATTATCCCACTCAAAGTGGAGCACTGTGCAAAGACAACGGCGCACAGTGGTTTGCTTTGCAGTGGGTTCCCCCCCCCCCCCGCTATTTTTTGTTTACACCCAGGATTCATCTGCTGCAGTGTCCCTCACAGAGCCAATCTGCCATCTTGCCTGCCCAGGGGAGGGGGGCAATCTGTGTTCTAGCGTTAATTTGCCAGACCACACAAGTTTTATGTCAGTTTCAGGATCTATTGCTCCAGTAACCGACCCTCAGAATGAAAATTAAAAAACCAACCAGAAGCGTTTCTGATCCCTCTGAAGTGGTGGCCAGAAGAGGAGCATCGCCCTCTGTTTTGTGGGTGGAGAAGGCGAGGAAGAAAGCAAAATCCCTGCAGGTGCCGTTTGCTTTCCCTGCACAGAGAGATGAAAAGCTGCCATTTCAGAGGTTTCCAAAACTGTTGAGATTCTCTGTTCTGAGGCGCAGTGAGTTCAGATGAGGAGAAAATATGTGTGTTATGGAGATTCTAACCTAAAGGGAATAGATCAGTTCTCAGCCTGGGGGTCGGGACCCCTTTGGGGTCAAATGACCCTTTCACAGGGGTTGCCTAAGACTCTCTGCATCAGTGTTCTCCATCTGTAAAATGGGTAAATGTTACGGTTGGGGGTCACCACAACATGAGGAACTGTATTAAAGGATCGCGGCATTAGGAAGGTTGAGAACCACTGGAATAGACACTCAATGCGAAGGAGGCCACAAGTGTGTAAGTGGCTGATATCTCTTGCTAGAATCATGAATTGCTAGAATCATGAATTCATTCTTATTACTTAACCTAAGAGCAAGCTGGTTTTATTCATCTTGAACATTTTTATCCCCTTCCTTAATAGGCAAGGGCAGTTTAGAGAATAAGTCAAAGCGATACATAATAGTTAAATGCATGCCAAACCAGGAAAGAACAACACCAGCCGCAGACAATACAGACAAAAACATTACGCAGAATCAAAAAGCAGACTAAAATCATAACGCCAACATAAACTGAGCTGTTAACACTTAGCCACAACAGCTGAACAAAGTTAAATATGTAAAACAGAATAGATTATGAGCTCATCTCCAGACAAGCAAAGGAAACCAATAAGAAAGCATAAGCAGATCAAATAAGCAACGAAATGAAAACCATCAGGCTAAAGCACGGGCACAAGACATGCGGGGGGGCGGGGGGGCGGGGGGGCGGGGCAAGCTCCTCCCGGCAGCCTCACTAGCCCACCACTGCTTCAGCAACTAGCTTGAAGTTTGAGGCAGATGAACACTGCTCAAGCAAGCCACCTGTGCTATTAAACTGGGGCTGAAAGTACATGGTGATGTCATCAGTGCCAGCCCCATCCCACATAGACCCTCCCACCCAGGTGATCAGAGATGTCCCCCTGATTCACCCTATCCAATCAACGCCTTTGCCCAGTCCAACAGAACTGATCCCACAAAGAAGTTCGGAGGATAAATGGATCACGTGGGCCATGTTTGGTGAAAGGAGGGTACTAAAATGCAGTAAAAAGAAGTATAAATTAAGGTATAGGATGGGGGGGGGGGGTTCCAATCTGTCCTTCATTCCCAACCCCAAGCCAGACTTGGGGGTATTTCCAGATCCATTTGAGCAAAAGCGAAGGGAACGATCGCATATTGTCCACACTGAATAAAGCTCCTGTTAATTCTGTCTTCAGAAATGAAGCACTTATCCCATTTCTATCCATTGCCAGAAAAGTACAACCCCCACACACCTCTGAGCCTGCTCGCCAAGATTTATCTCGAGGACTTACTGTTCCTCCCCCTCCCAAATTTAGCCTGCTGACGGTCCCACCTTCCACCCAGTCGCAGGCAACTTTCCCCTGGACTGTTGTGTTCACCCATCACCTCAGAGGGTCTGCCCAAAGCCCCCGGCTCCTTTCTGGAAAGCTCCTGCTGTCATTACCTGAAAATGTCCGATCACACTTTTCTCTCCTGACTCCGGCGGCTGCTGCTCGGAGGCCCAGAAGAGGAAGGCGCCCCCCCACCCCCCCGCCCCCCGCCCCCCGCCGCCCTTCTGTTCCAGCTCTGGAGGACACCTCTTTCCCCGCTGTCGAGCCACTGGGTGCCGCTTCCCTACCTGTGCGGTTCCGCCGCCTTGTCCTGAAAAGAGCCACCTGGGCCAATGATCCCTCCCCTGCTCCACTCACCTTTCCAGCAGAGGTCTGCAACAGCAACATTTCCCCTCCTTTGAAAAGAGCCCGCCCGGTCCTCTGGGCAGCAAGAGACAGACGCCCCTCACCTGGGTTGCAGAGGAGGGGGGGAATCCCGCTCACCTCACGTCGGATTCCTCTCCCGCAGAGGTGCGAGCAGGTCGGGCCAACTTCGCCCGGCGGTTCCCTCCTCCGGCTGCCTCCGAACAAAGCTGCGAGCAGGCGGCGGATCCTGGCAGGCTCACAGGAGCAGGAAGGGAGCGAGCCCGGAGGAAGGCAGCATCACGCCTGCTGGCTGGGCTGGGCTGGGCTGGACCCCCCCCCCCCTCCAAGTGAGTCAGCCGGTGTGGGTCTGAGCCAGGGGGCGCGCGGGGGGGCTGGAAGGAGAGGGGAGAGTCTGGGGGCAAAGGCGCTCCCTGCGCCTGGCTGCTCAGGAGGGCAGCAACAGGAAATGACACGACAAACTTCGGCAGGCTCCGAGCCAGACTTGCTCCCTGACATGGAGGGCAGGGGTGGGGAGGGGTGGGCTCCCAGACCCACCTTTTGCTCATTAACCAGCCTTTAAAAAAACCAGCCCTGCTGACAGGGAGACAAAAGGAGGACCCAGAAGACACATTTTTACCAAGGAAGGAGCAGAGAGGAACAAAGGAAGCGGACCAGAGAGGAAACTCCCCCAGAATTAGGTTCCAGCTCCAGGTTGGGAATCACCTGGAGATTTGGGGGTGGAGCCTGAGGAGGGCGTGGTTCAGGGAGTGGAGCAACTTAGTGCCACAGAGGCCACCTTCCAAGGGGACCATTTTGACCAGGACTGATTTTTGTCACCGCTAGAGATCAGCTGTAATCGACCAATCTCCAATCACTACCCACCTTTCTGTCCTGTAAGGAGACTCAAAGGGGCTTACGAACTCATTCCCCCCCCCCACAACAAACACCCTGTGAGGTGGGTGGGGCTGAGAGAGCTCAGAAGAACTGTGACCAGCCCAAGGTCACCCAGCTGGCATGTGTTGGAGTGCACAAGCTAATCTGGTGAACCAGATAAGCCTTCCACAGCTCAAGTGGCAGAGCTGGGAATCAAACCCGGTTCTCCAGATTAGAGTGCACCTGCTCTTAGCCACTACACCGCGCTGGTTGGCAACCCTACTCCAGTGTTATCTTACTGTGACAAAATGGAATCAAGAAGTCATCTCTGTTTTGATGCCCTGTCAAAGGGCCTCTGCACAGCACAGCAGGTGAGCTCAGGAGTACGGCAAGAGTTTCCAATCTCCAGGTGGGTGATGGTATTAATGTACCAATAACTCTAATAATCAATGCACATATACCTAAACAGTTACAAATAAGTATTGTCGAAGGCTTTCACTGCCTGAATCACTAAGGTGTTGTGGGTTTTCCGGGTTGTATGGCCATGTTCCAGTAGCATTTTCACCTGACATTTCGCCTGCATCTGTGCCTGGCATCATCAGAGGGTCATCCATGATCCACTGAAGATGCCAGCCATAGATGCAGGTGAAACATCAGGAGAAAATGCTACTGGAACACAGCCATACAACCCAGAAAACCCACAACACCCTCATTACAAATAATCTTTTATACAGTATAACAAAAAAAAATCACTACACAGGCTTATTACAAAGAAACTTAACCCAAATAGTCCTTCCACAGATATCTGTCTCTTGGAGAAGGTGGCAGCTTTGGAAGATATGGCCTTATAGTCCACTGAGGCCCCAATCCCTTCAAAGCCTCCAAGAATGTTTCAACCCTAAGACTTGGCCACCTTAAGTGTCACCTGTGTGGAACAAAGGGATGAATGGGAGGAGCAAAGGTTTACACGGCACCCGTTGGCTTCCAGCGCTGGTTGAGGAAATACCTGGAGATTTTGGGGGTGGAGACTGCGGAGGGTGGGGTTTGGGGAAGGGAGGGGCCTCCGCATCGTATAACGCCACGCTCCAAAGCAGCCATTTTCTCCAGAGGAACTGTTCTTGGTTATCTGGAGATCAACTGTTGATGGGAGACCGCCAGGTGCCCCCCTACCCAGCGGCAGCTCCATGATTCACGAAGTCCGAGTGTTGGGAGGGGTCTCCTAAGCCACTGAATCCAGGATTTTTCAACTTTGCCAGACTGGGTGTTGCCCGGGGCCTGCTGACCCACATCCACACATGGAACACACAAACCCTCCTTGCCCCTCAAAGTCAGCACTGTCCACTCTGGCTGGCAGCAGTTGCCCAAGGTCTCGGGCAGAGGTCTTTCGCATCACCTGACGCCCGATCCTTCAATTGGAGATGCCCAGAACTGAACCCACGATCTTTGGCATGCCAAGCAGATGCTCTGCCACTGAGCCACAGCCCCCCTCCTAGCCCAACCTCCAGGTCAGCGCATGAAACCCAAAGCTACAAATGGCCCCCTAATTTCTAATTAAAGATTTCCAGCAAGGGAAAGCATCCAAAGCTGCAAGTAACTGGCTTGACTGACATAGACCCATGACGCACGGAGCGCCTTCCATGACATACGGTGTGGGGGGGGCTCTCCTTGCGAGTCCTTGTTTAAACGTGAGGAGGTGCCTCCTGGCTTGCACGCTTGCCTGCCCCACCGCCTGGTCACACCTCCATCAAAAGCCAAGAGCGGAAGTTCCCTATTTTGTTTTCTTTAAAGCCCTTTAAACGTGACACCGATCTTCCCCCTGCAAGCTGCTTTGAGTGCTTTTGTGTTTTTAGGGAAATGCTGGCCGTGGGTCCCGGAGAGGGGGGCGGGGGGCTGCATTCAAGAGCAACAAAAGCAGCCACGGGCAGCCAGCATTTCCATGAAAACACAAGAGCAATGAAAGCAGATGGGGCAATATTGATCCAGGGCATGTCGATATCATGTGAGGGGCTTTAAAAATACAAAAAAAGGCAGCCTTTGCTCTTGCGTTTTGATGGAGGGGTGACTGCGAGGCGCCGCAACTTGGATGCTGTCAGTACAGAAATATCTGCCCCACAGGAACCGTATACCCTTGCTGAAGAACAGTGCGCCAGTGTACAATTGACCATAGCGCTCCTAATGTCCACTTGAAATCTCCCCCTGCCCCCATATCTTATTCATTTATTTAAAATATTTATACTCCATCTTATCGCCTGAGACTTCAGGCAGCTGACAACACCCTGAATGGACACAAGCCTCAGAAACATCCAGTTGCACGATGAACCCAGTCTAGGAGACCCAGGCCCGAGTCTCCATCCATGGAAGCTTGCTGGGTTCCCTGGAGCCGGCCACAGGCCCTCAGCCTAACCTAACTCACAGAGGTTTTGAGAGTATAAAACGGAAGACAGGAGAATTATGTGAGCCGATCGAGATCTTCATTGTAGAGAAAAGTGGGGCATGAAATGAAGTTAAGTAAATAATGCATAAATAATTCAGAATTAAAACCCAGGTTTAAACGCCAGCCCATGAAGCCTCTGGAACAGCCCCCAACTCCAGTCTGGGAAATTCCTGGAGAGGTTGCAGGTGGGGGCTGTGGGGAGTGACACCTGTGGGACATATTGCCACAGAGAGAACCCTCCCAAGCAGTCATTTTTTTACACGGGAACTGATAGCTCTCGTCTGGAGACAGACGGTCATTCCAGGATATCTGCAATGCTCAACCTCAGCAGACAACAAACTGTGCCCTTCGGAAATATTCCGTCAGGATTTCCTGCAGTCGTTCTGAAAGATTCAGGTTCCTCCACTGCTTACAAAATGGGGCGGCGGGAACCGTGGCTAGCGAGGCCGATTTGGGTCCAGCTGCTTCACTAAAGCCAGCACGGTGTAGCGGTTAAGAGCAGGTGCACTCTAATTTGGAGAACCAGGCTTGATTCCCCACTCCTCCACCTGAGTATCAGAGGCTTATCTGGTGAAACAGATGTGTTTCCACCAGAGGCATAGCAAGGGGGGAAAGGGCTGGTGCACTGGCGCGTCCTCCGCCCCCGCCCGCCCTGGAACGCCCCCGGAAGACCCTCACCACAAACCCACAGGGGTGCGCGCCCGGTGCATCGTGCACCACCACCACCCCGCCCCCTTGGAGCTATGCCTCTGGTTTCTGCACTCCTACATTCCTGCTGGGTGACCTTGGGCTAGGCACAGTTCTCCCAGAACTCTCTCAGCCCCATGTGCTTCACTTTAAAGTGTCTGTTGTGGGGAGAGGAAGGGACAGGAGCTTGTAAACCACCTTGAGTCTCCTCACAGGACAGACAGGTTAGATATAAGTCCAAAACTCTTCTTCTTCTTTAAAGGAGATCTATAATAATACCTTTGGAGTACAATGCTGGAATGAAGAGAAACCACAAGGGGGTTGGGTTTTTTTTTTAATGGTTGTAGCACCGCATGACAAAGAAAAGAAACTGTAGAAAAATATCCATGGCCTGGTGCTAGGCTTAGGCATTGAATTCGAGATAGCGCTGTAGCTTTTCAAGGCTGTTGGATATTTTGTCTTCAGAGGAAATATTAAAGGCTAAATTTTCCCTGATAAAATGATGTGACATACACAAACACTGAAAACAATGGTGACTGTTAACCTCTCAAAATGGTTGCTTGCCTCTTCAGACTCGGGGCAAAATCTTTTTTTTTAAAAAAAATTATGAGTTGCTATTAGTCTGAGAACAGGTTTTCCAGAGGAACAAAAAGATAGTTTTCTCACTTGGCTTTCCTATAATAAAATCAGTGTTGCAGTAGGAGGGAAATATGTTATTTAGCTATGCTGCTCCATTTATGTGTTTTACATAGGCTTTTTCGGCAGAGGGGTGTTATGAGAATGCAAAGCAAGGAAAAATAAATTACAATTAAAAAGCAGAATTAAGAGGTTTGATAAAAAGACAATAAACAATCAGCAAGCAAAAAGTACACAGATGTATCCAGAATGGCATACCCACTTGCCATTGGGTTTGTATAGGACTGTTTCAGATCCTATACAGATACATTAGACAAATGGGGCCGTGAGCCAATACCTTCCTTCGATTTGTGCAGGCGGTCTGTCGTGGAATTCTGATGTAGGCGATGGATCGTGGGATTCTGATGCTAGACACGATCCATTCACACAAGACAGAAAGCGCCCAAGAACGAGGCTACTCAGTAGAGGTGAGGACAGCCAATGTTTACAATTGTTGTGGTTGCCAGATACCCCTCATAGCAGTGAAGAAAGCCAATGTGATTTTGGGCTGTATCAATAGGAGTATTGAGGGATGTAATTGTACCTCTCTATTCTGCATTGGTTAGACCTCACCTGGAATACTGTGTTCAGTTCTGGGCACCGCAATTCAAGAAGGATATTGACTGGCTGGAATGGGTCCAAAGGAGGGCAACCAAAATGGTCAAAGGTCTGGAATCCATGCCCTACAAAGAGAGGCTTAGGGAGCTGGGTATGTTTAGTTTGGTGAAGAGAAGGTTAAGAGGTGCCATGATAGCCATGTTTAGATATTTGGAAGAGATATTTAGATATTTGAAGAGATATTTGGAAGAGATATTTGAAGAGAGGTGTTTTCTCTTTTTTTCTCCTTGTCCTGGGGCTGCTGATTGGTGGGGGCTGCTGAGGCTGCTGATTGGTGGGGCTGCTGAGAGGTGGAGCTTTTCAAATTTTTAAATCTTTTCAGTTAGTCTCTGGAACCAGCAGAGAAGAGTAGCAGTGGAGAAGAGGAGTGGGCCAGAAAGGGCTGAGTGAGCTCTGGTTTTCTTTTCAGAGGGCTTTTCTCAAAGCCACATCTTTCAAACAGTGTATTTTAACAGGGGTTTTCTCTTTTTTTTCTCCTTGTCCTGGGGCTGCTGATTGGTGGGGGCTGCTGAGGCTGCTAATTAGTGGGGGCTGCTGAGGCTGCTGATTGGTGGGGCTGCTGAGAGGTGGGGCTTTACAAATTTTTAAATCTTTTCAGTTAGTCTCTGGAACCAGCAGTGCGCACATAACGGTGTTTTTCTAAATAAGAACATATTTTAAGGGATAGTAGAAGGTATAGAAACCTTAAGAGGGAGGCACTAATTAAAATCAGTATTTGAATATCTAAACATGATATGAAGGCAGGAAGCCAGCAGGGGAGCGGGGGCTTTCCTGTGTTTTGCACTGAGTATCTGCCACTAGGAAATGTGTTCGTTCTCTTGAAGCCAAGGTGGCAGACCTGGAGAAGCTGAGAGAGGCAGAGAGGGCGACAGATGAGGCTTTCAGGGACCTAACAGCCCGGTCCCACTCCCAAGGTGACATCTCTTCAGATGTCATGGAGAATGAGAGTCTGGGGGACAGAGGGTGCCAGTCTGAGGTGGTGGAAGATGCTTCCTTAGATGGGACCCCTTCCTTAGCTAGTGATCAGATATCCTCTCGCACTGAGGATACCACCTCGGGGAGGTGGGGAGCTCCTATATTCATTAGGAATATAGAGCGTTGGGTTTGTCAGAGGCATGATGACCGCATAGTGACTTGCCTGCCTGGTGCGAAGGTTGCGAATGTCACGCTTCATCTAGATAGGCTGTTAGACAGTACTGGGGTGGAATCAGCAGTTGTGGTCCACATTGGCACCAATGACATTGGGAAATGTAGCCGGGAGATTCTGGAAGCTAAATTTAGGCTGCTAGGAAACAGGTTAAAATCCAGGACCCCCAAGGTGGCATTCTCCGAAATGCTACCTGTTCCATGCACAGGGCCAGCTAGGCAAGCGGAGATACAGGGTCTCAATGCATGGATGAGAAGGTGGTGTAAGGCAGAGGGTTTCAGATTTGTCAGGAACTGGGGAACCTTCTGGGACAAGGCAGGCCTGTACAAAAGGGACAGGCTTCATCTTAACCAAAGAGGAACCAGGCTGCTGGCGCTCAACATTAAAAAGGTGGCAGAACAGCTTTTAAACTGATCCTTGGGGGAAAGCTGGCAGGAGGAGAGGTGACTTCAATTCGGAATACAGTGTCCATGGGGATGCAGACAGAGAGGGAGGTTTTTCTCAATCAACCACATACAAGCGAGGAGCATAGCAATGTGATAAGTGATAGTGTCTACAAAAGTCTAGAGGGCAAAACACATAAATCTCAGATTAGGGACAGAGACAAAGTATACAAATGTCTCTATGCTAATAGTAGAAGCCTTGTTAAACTGGAGATACCAGGGATTGAACCTGGGACCTTCTGTGTGATGCTCTACCACGAGCCACAGCCCTCTCCAGAAAATGGCCAGTGGGGATTTTAACTGGGTCTCCCATACCCTGCTTAGTTACTGTGAAGTTCAGGACGTCCAAGGTGGCATTCTCAGAAATGCTACCTGTTCCACGTGCAGGGCGATGTAGGCAAGCAGAGATACAGGGTCTCAATGCATGGATGAGAAGGTGGTGTAAGGCAGAGGGTTTCAGATTTGTCAGGAACTGGGGAACCTTTTGGGACAAGGCAGGCCAAAGAGGAACCAGGCTGCTGGCGCTCAACATTAAAAAGGTGGCAGAACAGCTTTTAAACTGATCCCTGGGGGAAAGCCGACAGGAGCTGAGGTGACTTCAGTTTGGAATACAGTATCTATGGGAACGCAGACAGAGAGGGAGGTTTTTCTAAATCAACCACATACAAGCAAAGAGCATAGCAATGTGCATGTGATAAGAGATAGTGTCTACAAAAGACTTGAAGGCAAAGCACATAAATCCCAGGCTAGGGACAGAGACAGGGTATACAGACTTCTCTATGCTAATAGTAGAAGCCTTCGACCTAAAATAGGGGAGCTGGAGTACAGAGTTTAGAAGGAGGACATTGATATAGTGGGCATTACAGAGACATGGTGGAATGCGGAGAACCAGTGGGATGCTGTTATCCCAAGTTACAGACTCTACAGGAAGTATAGGACAGGGTGCATTGGGGGTGGAGTTGCCCTTTACATAAAAGAGAGCATAGTATCACATAAAATAGACAATGCAAGGGGAGCTGATTCCCCTACAGAATCACTGTGGATAGCAATACCAATTGTGAAGGATAGATAATATTAGGAATATATTATCGTCCCCCTGACCAAAGTGCACAAGAGGATTCTGAGATGGAAAAAGAAATTAGAGAGGCCAATAAAAGCAAAAACGTAGTGGTAGTGGGTGATTTTAACAAAGGGTGGGTATAAATGGGAAGTTCTCACAATGGAGAGATGTAGAGAGTGGTGTCCCCCAAGGATCCGTTTTGGGACCAGTGCTCTTTAACCTATTCATAAATGACGTGGAAGCAGTGGCGTAATGCCCATTGGGCAGGGTGGGCAGCTGCCCAGGGCATCACCTTGTGGGGGGCATCAAAATGCTGGGTTCGTTTTTGGGTATTTTAGTGGTTTTCCATTTTTGGCCTGCAGGGGGAGCAGTTTTTAGGCTAGCAGCACCAAAATTTCAGCATATCATCAGGAGACTGTCCTTATGCTACTTGGTGCAGTTTGGTTCAGAGAGTCCAAAATTATGGACTCCCAAAGGGGGTGCCCCTATCCCCCATTGTTTCCAATGGGAGCTAATAGGAGATGGGGGCTACAGTTTTGAGGGTCCATAACTTTGGCCCCTTTGAACAAAACTGCACCAAACATGGGGGGTATTATTAGGGCAGTCTCCTGATGAGACCCTGAAAGTTTTGAGACTGTGCATTCAGAAGTGTGCCCCCCACAGCCTGCAACCCCCATTGACAGCAATGCAGAAAACTCAATGCAGAACAAAGATTCTTGGGCAAATTTCTAGGATGTTCCTGCAGGGGGTGCATTTTTGGATGTATTGGCACCAAAATTTCAGAGTATCATCTGGAGATGATGGCACCCCCCAAGTTTGGTGCAGTTTGGTTCAGGGGGGCCAAAGTTATGGACCCTCAAAGGGTAGCCCCCATCTCCTTAGCAAAGAATGGGGGATGGGGCACCCCCTTTGAGGGTCCATAACTTTGGACCCCTAAACCAAACTGCACCAAACTTTGGGGGTACCATAAGGACAGTTTCCAGATGATACCCTAAAATTTTGGTGCCGATACATCCAAAAATGCACCCCCTGCAGGAACATCCCAGAAATTTGCCCAAGAATCTTTGTTCTGTATTGCTGTCCATGGGGGTTTCAGGCTGGGGGGGGGGGCATTTCTGAAGGCACAGTCTCAAAGCTTTCAGGGTCTCATCAGGAGACTTCCCTGATGATTCCCCCCAGGTTTGGTGCAGTTTGGTTCAGGGGGGCTAAAGTTATGGACCCTCAAAACTGTAGCCCCCATCTATTAGCTCCCATTTGAAACAATGGGGGATGGGGCACCCCCTTTGGGAGTCCATAACTTTG
The DNA here is from genome assembly GCF_021028975.2 of Sphaerodactylus townsendi. Taxonomy (NCBI): domain Eukaryota; kingdom Metazoa; phylum Chordata; class Lepidosauria; order Squamata; family Sphaerodactylidae; genus Sphaerodactylus; species Sphaerodactylus townsendi. The sequence goes on from NC_059425.1 coordinate 190,826,526, forward strand.
GACTCCTTGAATCAAACCTCACCAAACGTGGGGAGCAGCATAAGGACAGTCTCCTGATGATATGCTGAAATTGTGGTGCTGATATGTCTAAAAATGCACCCCCTGCAGGCACCAATGTCCTGGTACAAAAAGAAATTTGGTCATGGTGGAGTGGCCGCCCATGGGGGGGGGGGGCATCCAACTCAGGTTTTGCCCAGGGCTACAGTTTGCCCAGGGCTGCCTCGTTACGCCCCTGCGTGGTAGTAGGGGTGGGTAGCGTGGTGGCCAAGTTTGCAGATGATACCAAATTATGCAGGGTGGTGAGAACCGCAAAGGATTGCGAAGAGCTCCAAGCGGACCTTGATGAATTAGGTGAGTGGGCTAAGAAATGGCAAATGCAGTTCAATGTAGCAAAATGCAAAGTGATGCACATAGGGGCAAAAAATTCAAACTTCACATACACACTACAAGGGTCAGTGCTATCAGTCACAGACCAGGATAGCACAGACCAGGATCCACTAACCTGGATAGCTTTAAAAAGGGCTTGGATAGATTTATGGAGCAGAAGTCGATCTCTGGCTACCAATCTTGATCCTCCTTGATCTGAGGGCCTTTCCCCACTTCTCCTGCTGCCGCTGTCGCTGCGCGCTGGTCTGAGCGCGCGGCATCCCTGGCGCGCGTCTGGGCGTCCCAACGATCCCACGCTCTGCGTGGGGTCATCCAAAGGCACTGTTTTCGCCAGCGTCAGGGATGCCGCGCGCTGAGCGGGCACAAGGGCGGCAGCGTCGAGGCGGCTGCGCTGTTGCCGCCCCTGACGTGGGGAGTGCAGTGGTACCCCGCGCTACTTGCGGAGAGTAGCGTGGGGCTTAAGGTGACATCACTTGGAAGTGACTTTGTGATGCTGCCAGCCTAGGCCTCAGCATCCCTTTACTGCTGGTCAGCCCCCCTGCCAGCCATCCCATGGGCATTAGGGGAAGGGGCCTAGAGCGGAGAATCACTCCCCCCACCGGGGGCCTGGCAACTGGAAGCATGAAAGTGGTAGAGGCCCATTTCCAGAACCAAGGGTGCTGCTATCTACCCACCCGGATTTAACAGGTCGTAGAATTGTAGCAAAAGTCTTAGATGCCAGCTGAAGGCAGGCCTATTTTTTCACCTACTTGAAAGACAGACGGCAGTTGCTGAGATCTGGAGCACACAGCTGAAACCCTGGACCAAACTTCACCAAACCTGGGTGGTATCATCAGGAGAGTCCCCAAAACAATCCCTGAAAGTTTGGTGCTGCTAGCCTAAACAATGCGCCCCCTGCAGGCCAAAAACCGAAAAACACTAAAAAAATTAAAACCCACAAACGGGTGGGCGGAGCTTTGGACATGAATGTGGGGGTAGAACCTGAGGAACCCCCCCTTACCTATGTCCTTGGTAAGAGGAGGAAGAAACGCATGATGCCTGCGGCAGGGACGACAAAGCATTAGACACAAACAGATGCGCCGGACATGGGCAAAACTGGGGTCCACAGAACATTCCTGACCGAGAGTTTCACACATGAAAGCAGGGTCATTCCTATGCTCCAGTGCGTGATGACTGCAAAGCCAGCAGCCAGCGGTGGCAGCAGAATTGCCCAGCTGGCAAGAGGTGGAAGACGGGATTCCTCCCAGTGAATCTTGTGGGTCCCTGGCTGCTTGCGTGCACCGCTGGAGGGCACACGCATACACCCTCCACAAAAATCATAAGTAACATTGTCAACTTAATGAAAGTTATGTCCAGTGGAGATTCTTTTTTGGGGGGTGGGGTGTGTGTGTGTTGCTCAGCAGCTACAACAATATTGCCAGGCTGTCCAAGTTTCGGTTTCCGTCTGTCAAAGGTGGGCGGGGGGAGAGAATGGGAAAAAGGAAGGAGGGATGAAAAATGGGCCAAGGTGAGAACAGAAGGAGAAGGCAACAGAATAGATAAAGGTCGTCAGGTGAGTGACAGAGAAGGGGAAAGGGCAACAGGAGGCTGCTGAGGGTGGCCAAGAGGAAATCCTGTGCAGAGGGTAAAGGGGGCCTTCCTCGGAGTCCTCTCGCGTCCCATGCTGGCATTCACTAACCTTAAGGCATTCTGCTTTCTCAGCAAGTCACTTGAGAGCTTTTGAGAATGCAGCACCATTCTAACACCCATGTGCCAAAGTGCCCATTCCTTGTCCACACATTTAGAATTAAGGAACAGGGTCCCTCTGAGTGTACACAGACTGCCTTTTGCCTCCCACACTCCTAAGAAGAAGAAGCAAAGCCGAGGTGACGTACTGTCCCCGTGGAATAAAACCACAGCTACTTGTCTCTTCAGAAATTAAGCAGTGTCCCCGCACACATACGCTGCCAGAGAACTCCAGGCCCCGCCTGCAGCTGACCCCGCCTGCTGGCCTGGATTGCTCTCAGAGGTCTTACATAAACGCCAGAATATTCTGTTCCCCTCCACTGACAAGCTGCTCCTGGCGGCCTCTGCTCCTGCTCTTTAGCAACTGTGCAGAAAAAGAGGTCTGCTTTCGGCAATTCCCGCTCTCCGCCCGGCCATTTCCTGGTTTCCTCTTTGCTTTCCAAATGCCTTGTTCCTATTTCCAAACTGAACACATCATCCTCTGTACCCTTACAAGCAATTTAACTGATTAATGCAAGACCCCACCGTTTCATTCCCACCCCCCACCCCAATTAGTATTTTTACCAATGAAACAAATGACCACGGAGGGGGAAAGCTCTTCCCTTTCCCAAACCATTTCAACTTTCACCCGTGCAAACCTCAGCCCCAGGCCATCCGGCCTCCTCCCAATCGCAGTGGCCTGGGAGGGTGGCCCGGGAGGGTGGCCCACTCGCCAGCATGAACAGTGCGGTGTCTATGTTTCAGCCCTGTGGCTTTGGGGAGAAAATTCCAGAGGGGAGGCATTTAGTTACCAGTTGCACTCAAGGGGATGTCTTTCATCCCAGTTTCTGTACTGGCCCCAGAGTAAGCTGGTGATGGCCTCAGTTACAATACAATACAATGCAAAACCTTTATTGGCATAACAAGGTAAAATACAGATGGAGGTGGCCTCAGTTGGGAACTGAACTGAGCTATTTTCCCCGCCTTCTCCACTTAAATCTGGCTTTGAAGGAGACTGTGGCCATCAGAGGAGTCCCAGCATAAAACTGCGCCCGAGGCAAAGCCTTGTTCTTGCACCCCCCTGCCCCCGCGTCCCCGGCCTCCAATGGGGGTGAGGGGCACAAAAACAAGGTCTTGCCCATGGCAGGGTCCAGGGCCAGCTGCGGCCGCCCCCCACCTCTATTGATGGCCACACCTGCTCGTGGCCTACAATAGAGGTGGGGGCCGGCAGCAGCCAGCGCTGGACCAGGAGTCTGCCATGGGCCCACTGGGCACTCCTAGCCCAGCACCGACTGCTGCCGGGTCACCCCACCTCCCTCGGAGGCTGCAAGGAGGCTGCCCGCGGCCTCCAATGGGGGGGGGAGAGTGGCAGCCCATGCTGGGCCAGGAGCTTGCTGCAGGTCCACCAGGCACTTTCAACCTGGCAGGTGCTGCTACCTGGTTGGGCCCTCCACTTCAATCAGAGGTCGTGAGCAGCGGCCTCCAATAGAGGGTGGGCCAGCTAATTGATCGAGTGCGGGGGTGCAATTTTGCGCACGCCCCCACAAGATCAAATGGGTGATGCCCAGGGACATGGTGGCCATATCTGCATGGATTACCTGCCCCAGGTTCAATGCTTTTGAGGAGCAGGGCAGGGGGGGGGTTCTACCTCCTCAAAGACTAGCCAGCTCCTGGTGGAAAATTGTCAGGACTGAGCCTGTCAGTGCCAAATGGCAGGTAGGGCAGGGGGAGGTGGTTTGGGGCAAAAGTCCTCTGATTTGGGGCAAAAGTCCAGCGTCTTCCCCTTGGCGCCCCGGGTATCCTGGACACAGATCTTATCAAAGGAAAGTGTGAACTGTTCCCAGGCTTGCAACGCTTTACTAGTGGCGAGGAAAATTTCTAACCCTACTGTTGCCATACGTTTTCTTCTTGGAGATTACAATGCTCATACAACACGTATGGTAGCTCTATACCTGACAACCATTTTAAAGTGCTAATTTATTCCCATTTTATTACTTTTAACTGTATTTTTAAAAAATATATATATTATACCAGTACACTAAACCAAATTGGTTTTTTTATTATTGGGGCCAGAATCAAATTTTTAAATATAAAATATGATACATAAAACAAATGTAGAACTTCTTATAAAAGATAGGTATCGTCTCCAATCTGTCTAATCTGCATGAGCTAGGATACCTGTCCCATGTGTGTATCATTTTTGCTTTTAACTTGCTAAACAGATCTATTTTTATTGCAATTTTATATTGGATTGTATTTTGCATTGATGTGTAGGGGTATTTGTTGTCGTTTGCTCTGGCTGTTTCTTTTTTTAAAAAAGGAATCTGAAGTGATTTGAGCCCCTTGGGGTCAACAGTCAGGCTATGTGGTCTGTTTCCTTGCTGCTGAACTATTCTTGAGACTGAAGAATGTGTCTGTGTAAATCTTGATCTATTTATGCCTATTAAAGGTTAATAAAGATAAAGATTCTGGCCGTGAAAGCATTCGACAATACTTAGGTACAATGTTTGCTCAGGCAGAGTTCCTCTTATGTTGCTGTTATATACATGTAAGTTGCATCCTCTGTGTGTTTTCTTGCGTGGTGAGTTCCATCTGCCCCTTTCTATTCCAGTGCTTTTCCATCCAAGTTCATCTAGGGCCTCAGAATTGCCTGTCACCTACAATGCCGTCCAAATTGTGCTCTGCCATTGCGTAACCTCCAGATCCACTGAAGTTCTCCACCTTATTTACTCCACGTATTTCTCCCCCAAATGAATACTGAACAATATTCCTCAAAAACAGTCTACTAAGGTCATTAATGTAATTTTGTTTGCTTCCTTTCACACACTAATTATATCACTGGCCTGACCTGGCCCTTAACATATTAAAATTATTTTCTGTACTGCAGCAAATTCACTTCCCTTCACTCAGAAAACAAACTCAGATTTCACTTCCACGCTCCTTTTGCCACCATTTCTCCTGTAGTTAGCCCAGGATAGCCAGGCCTCAAAAGCTAAGCAGGGTCAGCCCTGGTTAGCACTTGGATGGGAGACCACGAAGGAACACCAGGGTTTCTGTGCAGAGGAAGGCAATGGCAAATCATCTCTGTTAGCCTCTAGGCTTGAAAACCCTACTGGGGCACCATAAGTAGATTGTAACTTGACAGTACTTTACATAGACATATATTTTGTGTGTCTTATGCATCCCCCCATGACCAGTTGTCCCTTCCGCATTGAAGGTCACAGATCAAACTCTACTCTTATTTTTTGGCTCACCTAATAATAAACAAAAATACGTGAGAGCACAAACAGACATGCCAAGATCTCAGATCTGTCTGTAAAAGGACATGCATTTACACAGTTGCAGCCCAAATTCACAGTAGGGCCATATGTGGAAATGTAACCGTTCAACCTTCATTTGCTTTTGCTAATCGGGATCAGATGCCTCATGCATTTTAAAGCATATCTATTAAAAACCTGTATTTCCTTCCTTTAAAAAAAGTTGATTTTCATTTACAGAATGAGTAAAAAATGTACAGTTTCTCCTTCAGTCATATCCAGCCCAGGGGTACCACTGCAAGCAATGATTTTATAGGCAAGCCTTTTATGGGGTAGTTTGCCATTGCTTTCCCTGGCTATCCTTTACCCGCTAGCTATGAGCTAGGTGTCAGGACCTTGCCTGTCAGTATCTTGATGTCTTGCTGTGTGGGATTTGCAATTGTTTTCCTGTTTCCCTCTTCCCTTCCTAGCAATCTCCTGCTAGCAATCTCCTGGCACCAGCCCATCCTCAAAGAGGTGTGAAAGGTTCCCAGGTCCTTTGTAGCTTTGTAGTAGAAATCTCTGGCTCAGATCCTGCTTTACATTGTTATTCTTCGCATCACCTGGAATAAACTGCTTTTGGGCTTTCCTACGTTCTCTGTTATTTCCACGTTTGAGAGTCTGACATTAAGCAGGATCTACAGGTTTGACCCGCACTCGGATCCATGGGCAGCAAGGATGGAGCTACAGGAAGGTCCCCGGCTGGCAAACCTAATGAGGGAACGGGGCAAGTTCCAGACAAGGACGAGATGCCCCGCGACCCGGACTTAGGAGTCGAGAAGGATGCTCCCATCCCCAATTGACACGATCCTCACTTGGGTGCTGCGCGAAGCACCAGCAGTGAGGAGAGCATGGGATCGCCCTACCTCTCAGCGGTCGTGCTGGAGGGCAGAGGCGGCTGGGCAGCGTGAGTCCACTCAGCTCATACAACCCATGGACCAGGACATTTACTCGGAGTGGGACCCGGCGGAGCAAAGTGAGTGGTCGTAGGTCCAGGTCCAGGCAGGGGTGTGCGCCCCTGAGCGAGGCGCGGTGGCCTGGCAGCAGGAGCAAGACGAGATGCGGCAGGAGATACACTTCCTATGGCGCAACATGGAACTCCTTTTGGCCCGCGCCGAGGCGGAAGAGCGGGATCGCAAGGATCTGCCGCAGCTGCTACTGCCGCCTCCAGAGGGGGGCAACCGGTGCCCGCACCCCCAAACGACGGGCCGCCCAGGCCACTGGGCCCGCCTGGGCCACAGCTGCCGCTGCCCCCGCAGCGACAGCAGCGCTTGAAGGCCTGTTCCAACGGGAAGACAGAGACGCTACCCTACTTTCTCGTGCAAGTTGAAGTGCATATGGAGAGGTGCGGTGGTGACTACGAGGACGAGATCGAGCAAGTGCCTGAGGTGGGGGCCCTCCTAGACGGGGCGGTGGCCGGCTGGTATGTGGGACTTTACAAAGGCCGGGCCCCAGAGTTGCGTTCCTTGCCCTGCTTCATGTTAGCACTGCAGCAGCAGTGCGAGGATCCATTCGAGGAAGAGAAGGCCCGTGCCAGATTGCAGCAAATCAGGCAAGGGTCCCGATCCGTGAGTGAGTACGTTTCGGAGTTCCGCCAGCTAGCTGGGGTGGTCCAGGATTGGCCAGAGCAGGTGAAGATTCACTTCTTCTGAGAGGGGCTTCACCCAGAGGTGGCACAGTGGGCCATGGTGACTACGGAGCCGACTTCCCTGGCGGGGTGGTACACACGGGCGGGTGAGGCAGTGGTCCGTCTGCAAAGAGTGCAGCTACTGAAACAGCGGGGCAATCCCCCACCAGCTTCTCGCCGTCCCCCGTCAGGGGGCACCTCTCCGGCTTGCAGTGTCAAAGAGGCCGGGGAATCTCTTTATGCCTGGCAGCGACAGCTGGCACTTTGCGGCAGAGAGGGGCACAAAATGGCCATGTTTCCTAGCAAGAAACCCGACCCTCCGGTAGTCCCTGCCAGTGGCGCAGCAAAGGCCAGGGCAGCTAAGGGCCCAGAGAGAAAGTCCCCATTCAGGAAGGGTTCAGGGCTACAAGTGGAGCTGCGCGAGGTGAGTTTGGCCTCCAAGGAGGCGGGTGGCCCCGAGTCCAGCGAGGAGTTGGCGGGAAATGACAATGACCTGGCCTGAAGCAGGCCTGATACCAGGTCCCTTCTAAGGGCACGAAACTGAGGGTGAGTGGAACCAACGGCCCGTTCCTTCTTTCCATGACTGTGTCAAATCAGACTTGTGGGACTAGTGTGCAGACGCAGGCACTCGTTGACTCGGGGTGCACCCGCTGCCTAATGCAGCCATCCCTACTGGACCAGTTGGGGCTGCAGCAGGTCCCCCTATGCTGCCCCATCCTGTTCGAGCAGATGGACGGGGGTACATTGGGGAGCACACCAGCCACGCATCAGACGGAACCTGTCCTTATCCAATGCGGGGGCACTGGGAAGAGCGGCGGTTCATCATCGCCGAGGTGGCCAAATATTCCCTGGTGCTAGGAGTGCCTTGGCTACAGGACCACGACCCCGATATCTCCTGGTCCTCCAACTCTATCCGATTTGTTGACCCCCCTTGCGGCGACCATATGTCTGGTCTTCTGCCGCTGCAGGCGGGGGACTTCCACAAGGTGGCTGGGAGCGTGCTGGACGTCTAGGCCATCCCTCAACCCTACCGGGACCTCCGAAGGGTGTTCGAGGAAACGGAGTGTGACAAGCTGCCGCCCCACCATAACACTGACTTTAAGATCGAACTACTGCCTGGTGCTAAGCTCTCGAAAAGCCGTCTCTACCCCATGAGCCGGTCGGAAGCCCAGGCGCTTCAGGAGTTTTTGGACAAAAACTTGAAATGAGGTTTCACAAAAACTTAAACGTCAACATGGAGAAAACAGAAATAATGGGAATTAATGTGGAAAAAAGACAATTAGAGAGAGGATTAGTAAAAAATATTAAATATTTGGGTATTACAATAACACATAGAAAGGAGAAAATGTTCAAATATAATTATGAAGCAAGGTGGCAAAAAATATTAAAACAAATAAAAGAATGCGATAAGAATATTTTATCGATCACAGGAAAAATCAAAGCATTAAAAATGTGTATAATGCCGAAAATGTTTTATTTCGAACTCTTCTGTTGGAAATTAAGAAGAAACAATTTGAGGAATGGGATAGAAAGCTGAAAGCTTGGGTGTTTAATAATAAAAAACCAAGAATCATTAATAAGATCATATATATGACAAAAAATTCTCTAGGTTGGGGGATTCCAAAAATGCAAGAATATTATGAAGCATTCCAGATTAAGATTCGGCCAAAACAGGGGGGAGGTCTTAAGGGGGGCGGAATGTCAGGACCATGCCTGTCAGTGCTGTGTGTGATTTGCTGTGTGTGATTTGCAATTGTTTTCCTGTTTCCCTCTTCCCTTCCTAGCAATCTCCTGCCAGCAATCTCCTGGCGCCAGCCCATCCTCAAAGAGGTGTGAAAGGTTCCCAGGTCCTTTGTAGCTTTGTAGTAGAAACTGTAATGGACGTTTGGTGTGGGGCGAAACGGGGGGGATGAAAAGATATAAGTCTGGATCTGAGCTCTTTAGCTCAGATCCTGCTTTACATTGTTACTCTTCGCATCACTTGGAATAAACTGCTTTTGGACTTTCCTACGGTCTCTGTTATTTCCACATTCGAGAGTCTGACACTAGGTACTCATTTACTGACAAAGAAATGGATGGATGGCTGAGTTGACCATGAGCCAACTACCAGGATATCTGACCCACAGGGGGGCTCAAACTCCTGACCTTGTGAGTGGCAGTGTAAGCACTTAACCACTATGCCACACGGCTCCTACAGAATGAGTATAGGGAGGCATTTGATAGTCCCAGGGGATGGGCAGGACTATTTAACAACCTGAGTGGGGAACCTGGCATGCCAAAAGGCAGAGTTACAAAATGACAGCGACCCCATAAACTCAGTCCGTTAGGGAAAACACTTTATGAAATAAAAGCACTGCTTCTACTGATCTCAGATGCAAAAGAGCCCTCCACACCAGTGCAGTGACTGTCACACACAAAACCTATGAGCGCAACACTCCATGGTGGCAACACCAGTCAGTCAGACAATTTCCTGTTCCTTAAATGACCTGCTGATTCACCGTCTGCCTCCTCCCTTGCTGACCTCATCACACTGACCCCATGCAGAATAAAACAGACTAATTACTTTTCTACACTATGTCCAATTGTGGCTAATTTCCCCTTTAGGATTAAAAGGTAAATGCAGCCCCCATGCAAGCACTGGGTCGCTACTGACCCATGGAATGACGTCGCATCATGACATTTACTAGGCAGACAATGGCTATTTACGCACTTGCAGGGGGCTTACCTTTCCCTCGCTGTAGACTTTCCTGTATGCATTGTTTTTTGCCTTTTCCAAAGCCACTGTCAGGCAGAGCAGAGAAGTCTCACAGTTTCCAAATGCTGGAAAAACACAACCTTTCCTGTTGCTTTGTTTTTTTGCTGTGAAGCAAAACAGCTGAACAGAAATCATAATCCTTTATCCAGGCCTTGTTGCTCCTTCCTGCCTTCCCCAGCTCACCCAACAGCAGTTTCTGCTACACTTCTGGTCACCATTCCAGAACAATCAGAAGCACTTGGGGTTTTTCTGAGTGTTTTAAAGCTGCAGGTCTAACACTGCAGCAAAGGATTGGTCTACTGAGCTATCGGATGCTGAGGTGGGGTGGGGGTTTGCAGGAAAACAAGACATGCCAGATTTAAACTTGTGTCCCTGTTCAACTTGCAGGAGTACTTTAGATAAGAAGAAAAGGATGCTTTCAAAATGCAAATAGTGTCAAAATAGTGTCAAAAGAGGCTCTGCTAGTGTGGTACATTTATTGTGCATATACATATATAATGGGATACTCGGCTCCTCCCTCTGATTTAATTTGGACGGAGCTCTTTGTTTCAGTTTCTAGTTCTTGCTGATGGTTGTAAGAGGTGCCTCCCTTGCATACAGAAGCTGTTGTTTTGGACAAGCTTGTCTCTGCTGAACTGACCTGGAAACCAGTACTGGAGGGAGAACTCCAGCCCAATCTTCTGTAAACAGAAAACTGCAGGAAAACCCCACAGCAAACAGCCTCTAGGCAAGTAGTAAGTGCCCCAAAGTCCTATGTTTGTGGGGTGGTTTGCCACTGCCTTCCCCAGTTATCTACATGTTGTCTGCAAGCTGGGTACTCATTTGACCGACCTCGCTGGAAGACTGAGAACAAAGAGAGTGGGAGGCTTCAACAGGGTAGGATTTTGATCAGTTAATATGGGAATGTACAAAGCATTACAAAATATGCTATCAATTGTCAAAGAGTTTATCAAATGGCAGGAGCTGATGGCAGTCTTAATCACTACCAAGGTTTCAAAGCAGTAGTTGGGATCCCCAAAGAGATTGGTCTTGCTACGGCCACAAACATCATCATTTTTCTGACCTTTCCCAGTGCAAAACAGAAAAGAGGAGGAGGAGGAGGAGGAGACTCAAAGGGGCTTACAAACTCCCCTTCCTCTCCCCACAAAACACACTCTGTGAGGGTGGGTAGGGCTGAGATACTTCTGAGAGATCTGTGACTGATCCAAGGTCACCCAGCAGGAATTTAGAGTGGGGAAGCAAATCATAGAATCATAGAATTGGAAGAGATCCGCAAGGGCCACCAAGTCCAACCCCTGCCATGCAGGAACACACAATCAAAGCACTCCTGACGGATGGCCATCCTGCCTCTCTTTAAAAACCTCCAAAGAAGGAGACTCCACCACTCACATGAAGGTGGGGGAATCGAACCGGGTTCTCCAGATTAGAGTCCACCCACTCATAACTACTACACCACACCGGCTTCCACACGGTGGCATCCAGTTGCTCCATTAAGAATCCCTGACTTGGTTCCATATTGCCGGCTGCACTACTGGGTGGGCTCCCATCCCATCCTGAGGGGAGGGGCTTACAAGAAGCAGCCGTGTGTTGGTTTCTCCATGGGCAGCCCTACATGCTACGCAATGTCCAGCTCCCCTCCTCCTGGCAGTGCAGAAGATTCTTCTTTGGATTTTGCTTTCCAAACAAACCTGTCATCTTAAATTTACGCCACAGCTCAGTTTCCTTTTCTTTTTAATGTGAAATTGCTAGGAAATGTGTTCCCGGAAGATGAATACATTAATTTTCCAACCACGAATATCATACAACAGCCATCTTTTTCAATTAGAGAAGACTGATTCCAACACAGACAGCCAGAGTGTCTTCCTGTCTTTTTTTCTCAGCCCTGGTGGATAATCTAGAAAGCCAGCCGGGGGGTGGGTGTGTGTGTGTGTGTGTGTGTGAGAGAGAGAGAGAGAGAGAGAGAGAGGGAGAGGGAGACAGAGAGAGACTTTTCTGTCTAGTCAAGCAAGAGGTGCTAGAAAGCATTCAATTGTTTTTTCGGGGGGTGGGGGGATGGATCTCTTTCCCAAGCCAAATATTCAGGATCCAAGAAATGGCTTTCCCAAGGTGTTTAAGGAAATGAGAGTGACAGAACAACGAACAGATGATCTTTTCTAGGCTTTTCCTTCCTTGAGCATGAGTTAAATTAAATCCAGATCTGAATCTTGTGCTGAGTTTGGAGAGCTGAGGAGTCAGAGGTCTGGCTCTGGACCATTCCGAACACGCTCACTCGGATGGAATTAATCCCTGGTTGATCCTCCCGTGCTTTTTATGAAGCCATTGGAAGAAGACTAATTTGAGGTCAGGTTATATCCAGACTTGCACTTTGAAAAATGTTTGCAATGTGGACCTCGCTCCCGCTAAGGGTTTGATCTTTTTTAAAAAAATTATTTCTGCTTGAAACTAGTTGTGTGGATATTTGCATTCACTTTTGTTTCCCAAACCCACTGACATTTTGACAGTGAAATTTGATGCAGCGTGTTCAGCTCTATGCCCCAGACATCTGTTTTGTGGGGGAAGTTGCTGTTCTGTGTTTATCTGAACTCTACACAGAGCTCTGTTTAGATTTCACGGACAAATTGAAAATGACCCCTTGTTAAGGGAGTGATAATTGACACCCGAAGGCACACTCACAACGCCAAAGAAAAACCCAGAGTGGTTTTAGGGGTCTCAACCCTTATTTAGATCAAAACACAGGTTAAACCCTGTAAAAATGCCAAATCCGGAAGAATTTCACATACAAACTAGAAGTCTAAAGTAAGACGATACAGCTCCAGTTAGTCCCTCCTGTTCTCTCCATAAACTTTTCGAATGAAATGCATGGGCAGGCATTTGAGATAACAACGCCTGCAAGCAAGGATGCACAATGCACCCAGTTTGTAACAACAGGCAAGGGATCTGTAACGGACTTGCCCCATCCTGAAGGGCTGGTGTGAAGCAGGCCTGCTTAAAGAGGCCTGGGTGACAGTAAAAGTAAGGCAGCAGGCCCTAATTTAAATAAAAGCAAGGTGATTGGTCGATGGAAGGCACTGTTGCCCCTGGCCAATGTAAGGGGGCCCAAAAACGCTGCTAGATAAACAGAAAGACAGTTCTCCGTTGGGAGTTCACAAGAAGAGAGAACAGCTTAGAGTGTCCAGTTGAGCAGCAGAGTCTGTGGAGTGAAGTCTCTCCGCTCCGTCTCTGGGGGAAAAGGAATTCTGGTCCAGCTCAGACAGCTGGCAGGATTCCTGAGTGAAGATCTCCTCAGAGAGGAAGGAAGCTTGTGGCCAAAAGAGGGGAAGAGAGAGAGCACTGGCTTGTTGGTGCAGGAAAGCTAAGCTGCCAGCCAGAGGCTTCTGTCCAGGGGTAGACACTATTGACCAGACCCAGGAGTCTGTCCTGCCCAGTTCAACACTCAGTCTTGGGAGGCCCAGTCCAATGCTTGGCAGTTTTATGGCCAGATTTGGGACAGTGGGAGAGAGGAGAGGCTTTGTACGCCCAGAATCTCACAGAGGGCACAGACCTTCGGGGTGTGTGTATTCAGTGGGTTTGTGGATCCAGAAAGGACTAGTATCTGTCTGTGAGGAAAAGCAAAGTGTGTGTAAAAAGCCAAGTCAAGTTTCTGGAGATACACCTGCAAGTGGTGTCTGTGTATGTGTGTGAAACCTAAATAACAACTGAAGCTCTGTAACTGTTAAGTGAAAATAACCTCTGAAACCATCAAGGTTAGTTAAGTACCGCTCTGGAGCCAGTTTAAGAAGCACTATTTTGTTTTTAAAATAAATTTCATTCGTTGTGTTCAAGTTACCCTCGTGCCAGCCTGCGTTTGTGTGTGAGAGGTGGAAGAGTGCCTGTCTAAGAGACTAGAATCCCAGCCAATTTTGAGTTCCCTCCATTTTTTGAAGGACATTCCCCTCAGACCAAGAGTGAGTGTGAGGTGGGATCCTTTATATATTTGGCAGCCAGCAGCAGTTTTTGAGATTCCTAGTTCCTTCCCTTTAATGGTGGCAGCAGAGTAAAAAAAGATCCCTGAACACTAGCCTGGGATATTTTGGGTGGCAAAGGAAACATCACTGGTCAGTTTAGGGGAACCTTGATTGTAGGCAACCCATCCCATTACAATTGGTGGCTAGTGCAGGGGCATAATGCCCATTGGGCAAGGTGGGCAGCTGCCCAGGGCATCACCTTGTGGGGGGCATCAAAATGCAGAGTTCGTTTTTTGATATTTTTAGTGGTTTTCCATTTGTGGCCTGCAGGGGGCGCAGTTTTTAGGCTAGTGGCACCAAGTTTTCAGCGTATCATCAGGAGATTGTCCTTATGCTACCCCCCAAGTTTGGTGAGGTTTGATTCAGGGAGTCCAAAGTTATGGACTCCCAAAGGGGATGCCCCCATCCCCCATTGTTTCCAATGGGAGCTAACAGGAGATGGGGGCTACAGCTTTGAGGGTCCATAACTTTGGCCCCCCTGAACCAAACTAAACCAAACCTGGGGGTATCATTAGGGCAGTCTCCTGATGAGACCCTGAAAGTTTTGAGACTATGCCTTCAGAAATGTGCCCCCTTTACCTCCTACAACCCCCCCCCCCATTGACAGCAATGCAGAAAACTCAATGCAGAATGAAGATTCTTGGGCAAATTTCTGGGATGTTCCTGCAGGGGGTGCAATATTGGACGTATCAGCACCAAAATTTCAGGGTATCATCTGGAGACTGTCATGATGGCACCCCCCAAGTTTGGTGCAGTTTGGTTCAGGGGGTTCAAAGTTATTGGACCCTCAAAAGGGTAGCCCCCATCTCCTTAGCAAAGAATGGGGATGGGGCACCCCCTTTGAGGGTCCATAACTTTGGACCCCCTCAACCAAACTGCACCAAACTTGGGGGGTCCAATAAGGACAGTTTCCAGATGATATCCTGAACTTTTGGTGCCGAGACATCCCTGTGGTGTGCCCTGTGGTGGCCTCCACCAGCTGAAGGAGCGGCCTGGCAGGGCTGGGCCTGGCCTGGCCAAAGGGGAAGGGGTGTGAGGGCGATTTTGCACCTCTAACCCATGGGCGCCATCCCCTCCTCCCCTGCGCCAACTTGGGTGAGCTGAGTCAGCATGGGGGAGGAGGAGTGGGGGGCAATTTTGTATGCCCCACATGACAGAATGGCATGCACCCAGGGACATGTGACCGCACATGAAACCATGGGCGCTCCACCCCAATCTTCCCCCAGGAGGCCCAGTGTCAGCCCTGATTTAACTCAAAAGAAAATGAGGGTCACATAAATCAGGCTTATTTCCCAGACGTCTTTGTGAACCAACTACTCACATGCCACATTATGTGGAATATGAGAGCAATCACACAATATGGAGAAGAGCGGATTCTCCAAGACATTAAGGAAACACATATACCCTTGGCATGAGCAAGGCCAAAATTTGAATATCTAGGAAATATTGGGGAGGGGCTGTTGTCTTGGTGAGATTTAGGGTCAAACCCTAACTACTTTTCCATACTGTCTTGGCTATAACACAGATATGTTCTTAAAGATTTTCAGTTCTAGTCTGTTTTAAGTTTTCTCAAAAAGACGAAACAGAAGAGGATTCAAAGAGGGGTGAGATGGCCTTCTTTCCTGCTGATGGGAACTGAAATTCACTTCGGTATCCATTTGGCCTCAGAACTGTGGTGCCTTTGTGGTAATTCTCCATAAAGTGGGATGGGAAATTCCTGGAAATGCAGGGGGCAGAGCTTGGGGGAGGTGAATTTTGGGATGGGGCAGGGCCTCAGCAGGGTGCATTCAGAGATGTAGCACCCACGGGGATATGTGGGGTCACATGTCCCGGGCATAAGCCATGGGGGGCAGAAAATCAAAGTGAGGTGGGCCAGGCACAGCAGGAGTGTGGCGGAGGCCTGCAGGTGGGCGGAGCCATGCACAAGGAGGGAAGGCAGCATGCCAGACCTCTGATAGTTTCCCATGTCTCCCTCATGGACAGGCTGGATGAGGTCAACACCCTCTGGCAACTGCCCGCCTGCTTCCACAAGTGCTTGGACATGCGGGGCGACGGCGCAGAGGCAGCGGAGGGGGCTAAGCTGGGCAGCAGGAGTCAGCCTCCTCTGGCCTGTTCATGAGGGAGACAGCTGGAGGCCCCACATGCTGCCTCCCCTCCTTGCACACGGCTCCGCCCGCCCACCCGCTGGCCTCTGCTGTGCTCCTGCTGTGCCAAGGCCTTGCCACTAGGGTTGGTAAATACCCTAGAAATTTGGTAAAATTCGGATTCGATTTGGGCATAAAATTATCTGTATGCCCAAATAAGACAAATAACATATTCGGATAAACCCAAATATTCGGGTATATCTGAAAAATTTGGGTCTGTTTGATTTTTTTTGTATTTTTGGTGTTTTTCACGTTTCAGCCTGCAGGGGGCGCATTTTTAAAGATAATGGCACCAAAATAGCAGGGGGTGATCCGAAGACTGTCCTGATGATACCACCCAATATTGGTAAAGTTTGGCTTAGGGGGGGCAAAGTTATGGACCCCCAATGGGGGTGCCCCCATCCCCCATTGTTTCCAATGGGAGCTAACAGGAGATGGGGACTACCCCTTTGAGGGTCCATAACTTTGGACCCCTTAAACCAAACTTCACCAAATCTGGGTGGTATCATCAGGACAGTCTCTGGATGACACCTTAAATTTTGATGCCACTAGCTTTAAAACTGCACCCCTTATAGGCACCCCAGGAAATTTGCCCAGATTCTCTGCTTTGCAGTGTCTTGGCTCCATTGTAGCCAATGGTGAAAGTCTGAGTGTGTAAGCAGGCTGCACATTTTTGAAGATAGAGGCACCAGACTTTCATGGAGGCTCCATCAGGCCCCTCCTGGTAATGGCATGTGGGGCTTGAATCAAAATTTAGATTTGAGATGTTATTTGTGAAACATTCCCTTTCTTATTTTTCTCAAGATGACATCCTGTCTCTTTAAATTCCACTCAGCACTATACTGCATTGGCCTCACACCCTGTCACAGGTAGGAACATTCTGAGCTTATAGCCTTTAAACATGTCACTGACTTTCAGTAACTGACTTTCTAACATGCTTGTGTGCATGTAGGTGATGTCTTGCCTTGGAGCTAGATAATTTTTTTGTATGTGAGAGCCAGATTATTCTGGTTCCTAAATAAACAAATATATTTGTATATTTAACATTTGTAAGTATACTCTCTCATACACACACACACATATACATATGTGTGTTTTTGTGTGTATGTATCAGCTTATTATAATTATTGTGTCTATGTGGTAGGATTATTTCTTTGTTCATATTTTCTACCATTATTATTATAATAGAATGATTGTTCCTAAAGTGGCTGAAGAAGACATATTTGTCGGAAGTATTGTTCTTTCCCCGGGTCAATACTCCCACCTTCCATTGACCACCAGCCAAGGATTTTATCAACATCCTGTTCATTTATGAATACAAGAAACCTATCAACAGAAGTAGAGTTTTTGAAAGGCATCAGACATTGGTATTCTTCTACACCATTAGTGGATCTCTTACTCCATTACATAGACTTGATATTATTTTATTTGGGATCCTCTGTGTATGTATCGTTCATTGTTTTATTTTTGTTGTTGATTATAATATGAATGTTTTTTGTTGATTAAGTGTTGTGGTTCCAGTATATAAATGTTTACATTATTTTCATTAAAATGGATTTGTATAGTTCACACTAGAGCCAGAGAGGTTCTTTTCCCTTCTTTAAACTAACCCAAGGTCACCCAGCTGGCGTGTGTTGGAGTGCACAGGCTAATCCAGTTCATCAGATAAGCCTCCACAGCTCAAGTGGCAGAGCAGGGAATCAAACCCGGTTCTCCAGATTAGAGGGCACCTGCTGTTCACCACTATGCCATATGTCAATCCAAGGTAAAGGAAATGTAATTGTGTCGGCTTGTTAGAATGTGTGCCACCTTCAGAACTGATTCGTGCCCTCTGCTACACCTGTGTTAGAAGCATTGCCACGTCATCACTTCTCTGTTTAAAGATAAGTGATAACCCAGAAGGTCAGTTAGGTGAATGCTGAGGTGAAAATTGAGTTGCCAACTCTAGGTGGGGCCTGGAGATCTCCTGGAATTACAACTAATCTCCAGAAGAGAAACATCCCTTTGGGTTGTTTGGTTGGGCTGCTTTGGTTAGTTGGACTCTCTGGCATCATCCCATGGAGGAGCCTTCCCTCCTCACATTCTCCCCTCCCCAGGCTCTACCTATCAGGTTCTGTCATCTCCCCTGCAATCACCACACTCTTGGGTGCAGAAACCAGTTTGCTGAACAGGATCCAGAGTGTGCAGCCACCGGCAATTCATTGCTGGCACTAAAGTTCAAAATAATGCTGGATGAAAAACTCTTTCTCTGTAATCCCCTTCCTTGGAATCCCAGTGGGGTGAGATAGCTAGCAAAAGTCTGAGCAAAGAGGGGTCTTCAAGGTTACCCTGGAGATAAGACAGGGCTCAGCTAGAGGGTAAGGAAGCAACTGAGCACCCAAAGCGAACAGGAAAACAAGGCAGAAGTTTTCCATGCCACCGTCTCCGGACCCAACCCAAAGATCTATGGCAAGAGACAGGAGAAAATCTGACACTTTCACAGGCTTTCACAGGATCTTGACATACCCCCAATTTCTCCAGAAATTTCTCAACCCAGAGTTGGCAACCCTTAAGTGAAAATGTATTGTCGAAGGCTTTCACGACTGGAATCACTGAGGTGCTGTGTGGTTTCCGGGCTGTATGGCCATGTTCTATAATGCTGCTAGAACAGCCATACAGCCCGGAAACCACACAGCACCTCATCTAAGTGAAAATATTGTTTGAATGTCTTCATTTACCAAACAAAAAAAAGCCCTCCATTTTCCTTGGGTTCTGGAAGCTTCCCTCAGCCTCTGCCTTTCGTCACCCTCCAAGCATCTGATTGAGTCAGAAGCCTGTCTCTTCACAATGCATTTGGATAAAGTTAGTGGCACCGTAGAGCAGAATAAATGAGTGGACCTAACTGTTTTGATTTCCAGTGCTCTTCCTTCCCTGTGTTGTAATGCCCTGAGACAACTTGACATTTACAAACTGAATCGAAGGAGACAGGACAAAATCAACACATCAGGGTTGTTCATAGCTCTGCCTACAGACATTGCCCGGTTTGCTAAAAGCCAGCAAAATTCATTGGGAAAGGAAGGAGGCAGGTTGGTATATAAAGGAGTGAATGGCCACAGTTCTCTCTTGACACAGCTTTTTCCTTAGCATATTAACCTTGATCACCCATCAGCTCTTAATAACAGTTTTACAATCACTACTCAACGTCTCCATCACAACTTAATGGTCAAGTAGAGGAGGATTAGACAGTAGAATAGAACACCTCTTTTGGCACCCAGGAATGGCTGCTCCATTCCTGATGAAAGGTAATTAAATTACTTTCAAGATCAGAAGAATATAAAGCTTCAGGCGGCAGCTGTGAAATACTTCTTCTGTGATCACAAAGCATCCAGGAATCGGGAGACATTATTCTCACTGCTCCAGAGTTCTCTGTATGACGGGTATTTGAGCTGGCATGACTGAATGGCAGCGGAGAAGGGGGAAATGAGAGAATGTCACTGCAGATGAGGGACAATTTATGAGCACAGAAATAAGATCCTTCAGTGTTCAACCTGCCGCCTCAGTTTGATGGAAAGTAAAGTCAGTACTGCTGTGTACATGTGACCACTGGGAGCCCAGAGTGACATGTATTATTTTGTCTCTACCAGTTTCAGGAACAGGAAGAAAAGAAAGTGTCTGGCCATGTATTTAGCTACACTAAACACGAGCTCTCTTGAACAAGCACCCAACTCAAGAAGCCAGGAGGACAGTTCACTTTGCACGCGTGCCTGCATGAACTGAGCTAAAGGATGGAGGGTTCTGCGTTTTCAATTGAGGAGGGTTGTGACTCCTCTGTAACGACAAACAAAAATCCAGTCAACTGGTATGCTTTTTTTTCATACCACTGCACATCATTCACAAGAATAAGTCAAAATTACTTCTTTGGTCTTCAGACCAAGAACTCCCATGAAAAATATTACCTGCGTCTTCCACTATTATATTTGTTTAGTTTAATGCGAGTCCCATTACTGGGGCAGAATCCAGTACAGAGAAATGCAGCTGTGTCCTTCAAGAAGCTAAAGCTTCTTCAGATTTGTTTTTAAAACTTAGATGGAAAGATGAGTAGGAAATTTTTTAAAAAAAAACAGAACAAATGAAACAAAAATCAAAGGCAGGTATCAAAATCAAAGGCAGGTATCCTCGTTTGAGCCCTGGCCTGGATGGTCCAGGCTAGCCTGATCTCTCAGATCTCAGAAGCCATGGTGAGTACTTGAATGGGAGATGCCCCCCAAAGTCCAAGATCGCTATGCAGAGGCAGGCAATGGCAAACTACCTCTGAACATCTCTTGCCTTGAAATCCCTACTGGGTTGCTATAAGTTGGCTGCTACTTGATGGCACTTTACTCACACACATTCCATAGTCATTGTAGTGTTAGGTTTGCCAGCTTGCAGCTGGTCACTAGAGAGATCCCATTATGACAACTGATTTCCAAGTGACAGATCAGTTCACTTGGAGAAAATGGCTGCTTGGGAGGCATTATACCATGAAGAAGTCCCTTCTTGCTCCACCCCTAAGATACTCCTCAGGCTCCACCCATAAATCACCAGGAATTTCCCAACCTGGAGCTGGGGACCCCAGTCAGAGCACAGGCATTCTCACATGAGAAATCCATGCAAGAGGGGATTGGGAGCAAGAGAGAACTAAGAATGCCTTTCTCTGCCCAAGACCCTGGAGAGGCGGAGTTCCTCAGAGCAGAGTGAGCAGGATGCAGCGGCGTTACTGCCAGAGGAACATGGGGTAACCTATCTGGTCACGTGCAGGGTGCAAAATCATCCCACACACAAGAGGAAGAGGTCGAAGACCAGGCAGGGAGACGGCTGGCTGCCCCTCCCCTGGCTCAACCTCCATCAGACCCTGCGACCAGCTGCCTCTCTGCTGCCTCGTCTTCAGCCTCTTCCTCTTGCGAGCCGCCACAGGTGCCGAGTGGCTTGGGGGGCTCCACCGGCTGAAGGAGCAGTCTGGCAGGGCCGGGCTGAGGGGCGGCCCATGGCAGTCTCCCAGCCCGGCAGCTCTGGCCCACGGGTGCCCTTTGGCCCAACCCTGCAAGGTTGCTCCTTCAGTTGGTGGAGATGCTTAGCAGTGCCTGCCATCATTGCCTCTTCCTCCTGTGCCTCCACCCCGAGCCTCCACCTGCCTGTGATCCCAAGGAAAGGTAGGCAAGAGTTGAGGGCACCCTTTCCTGCCACCCCTCCCCAGAGATGCCATTTTGGGGGAAGGGCACAATTTTGGGGAGGGGTGCAATTTCCGTACTTGTCTGGGCACCATTTTCTTCAGGTATGTCACTGCAACCAACGCAAGCCTGTCAGTTATTTGGTCCAAATGTAGCAATTCCAGCCAATGGCATCCCCTCCTGGCAGACTAGCACAATTACTCAGCTCTCAATGTGCCCCCCAATCCCAGAAAGGAAACAGAGGTACTCCGTTGTCCTCATGCACGTGTGCTGGCAACCAGCCCCTGAGGGATGGCCCAGCGCCACACTGATGCATTTGTTCAACCACATGCAATTTTTAAAAAAACAAATTGCCTCGATGACCAACATCCCAGGGGAAGGAGGAAACTTGAGGCATCAAAAGCTGAATCCTTTGCAGAGAGAAACCTACACTCCACTGCAGGTTTGAGGGAAAGACGGGGGAAAGGGGGAGTGTAAAATCAATCCAGAAGACGGAGGGGGAAAGCATCCATTGGGATCAACAGAACACAAAACTTGGGGTGGGGGAGTCATAAGTGCAAAGATGTAGGTAAGGGGGGTTCTCGGGTTCAAACCCCCTCATTACATGTCCGAAGCTCCACCCCGTTTGTGGGGTTTTTGTATTTTTAAGTGGTTTTTTTGTTTTTTGCTTGCAGGAAGCACAATGTTTAGGTTAGCAGCACCAAAATTTCAGGGATGTTTTGGGAGACTCTCCTGATGATACCACCCAGGTTTGGTGAGGTTTGGTTCTGGGGGTCCAAAGTTATGGACTCCCAAAAGGTGTTCCCAACCCCCCATTGTTTCCAGTGGGAGCTAATAGGAGATGGGGGCTATACCTTTGAGGGTCCATAACTTTGGACTCCCTGAACCAAACTTCACCAAACCTGGGTGGAATCATCAGGAAAGTCTCCTGAAGATACCCTGAAATTTTGGTGCTGCTAGCTTAACAATTGCACCCCTGACAGCAGGCACCCCCCAAATTTCCCCAAATTCTCCTTTTAAATCCACCCGCTTTGGCATGGATTTAAAGGGAGAATCTGAGGTCCCCAGTTTAAACATGAAAAGTGATGCTGTTTCAGGGTGGTTATAATCCACCCCCAAACAGCATCACTTTCAATGTTATTTTAACTGGGGACCCCAGATTCTCCCTTTAAGTTGAATTTAAAAGGAGAATCTGAGCTCCCTAGTCTAAACAACATTAAAAGTGATGCTGTTTGGGGGGTGGATTCCAGCATCACAGCAGCCACCCATGGAGGGGGGCCAAAAACCACAGATTTTGCACCAGGCTCCATTTTCCCTAGCTACACCTCTGCCCGGAGGGGAGGGCAGAAGGGGCTGCTGGTTGCTGGCTGGCTGGGAGCCCAACCGGTGGGGGTGAGGGCAGGCAGGGCAGGGGAATCTGTTGTCCCTGGCCTCGGAGAGCTGCTTTTATAAGCACTGAGGCCAGGGGCGGGGCTTGGGAAGGCATGGCCCTGCCCCAGAGGTGGGTGGGGGTGTGGTCCCTCCAACCTCCCCATAAAAATCTATATCTACGTCACTGCATAAGTGTGTAAATGGCCCGGAGCTTCCCATTTGCCCTCAAAGTATCCACAAAGCACTTCAAATGCCATCGTGTTCCAACCATCCTGTATCCAGGTTCGCTCTTTCCTCAGGACACCCTTTCTCAAGCTTGTTTTCTCTAATCTTTTTGGACGCACATGAGCACTTTGTGTGTGAAAGGAATAGTGTTTCATTTTCACACCATCACCAACCCAATAGGTGCCTTTTTTCCAAACTTTGTTTCCTGCCTTACCACTGTGGGGCTTTTTAAAGAAAGAAAAAAAGAGGAATTGCTATTATGCTATCTGTTGCTGGTTTTGGCCATCTTAAATCTCAAGAGATGAAGTGATACATTATTATTTTAAATAAATAAAGAGGGCTAAAACGATCTATCAGTGCTTAAACAATGTCCATGTCAATTTTTTTAATCGGGGGAGGGCGGTATATAAATCCAACAATAAATAAATAAATAATAAAAATAAATAAATAATGATATTGCTAGCTCTTTTCCTTGTGGAGATATGGGAAAGGTACAAGCAGGTTTTTGTCTCAATTGTATAGAAAGAAATGGGGAGGGGAAGTCATACTATTTGTACATTGTTATTGCGCTATAAACATCTGATGGAAGAAAAATAACAACAAAGGAGGATGGTGATTTGCTGAGGGGGTTGTGACAGCCATCTTCACAGGGGTATTACACACCATGCCTAGAAGGGAAATGTTCCATGTGGAAGCACCAAAGGACTGGTTGTTGTGGTTTTTCCGGGCTGTGTGGCCATGGTCAGGTAGATCTTTTATTCCTAATGTTTCGCCTGCATCTGTGGCTGGCATCTTCAGAGGTGTATCACAGAGGGAAGTCTGTTACACAATGTGTCCAGTGAGAAGGGAATGTTTTAGTGGGGTATAAATTGTCATGTCCCCAGGTGGGGAACCAATCAGTAAGTGTTTGGATGGAATTTGCTATGCAAAGGTGTAGTTGATAGTATAGCATTGCAGGTGGGGTTTCGGGGAGTGATTCACATTTGCATTCCCTGCAGCAGCAGCAGCAGCAGCAGCAGTATTGGTGAATGCAAATGTGGAGTGTTTGGGTGGAGTCCATTGTCCATAAACTTAGAATTTTGCCTTTGCTTCTGGTGTTTTTAAGTACTGGTAGCCAAGTTTGATTTTTGCACCTAAGGGCATTCCTTTGCATTCCCAACAATGATAAAGACAATGCAGAGACTCCTCCCTGTGTGGAGACAGCCACTGACGGGAACAAAACAACATGCAGAAACAGAGTCAATAAACAGAGGATTTTTCTGGCATTATGTCACGTTCTCTGCTGTCACAAGCCCTTTGGTGTATCACCTGAACGGTGGCTGAGGAAAAAGGCAACCCAAATAACAGACCAGGCAACCTTTTCTGCCAACAGGAAATTTATATTCAATGCACATTTCTGCTTCAGTTGACTGAGCTAAGAGTAGCTGCTAGTCTCGGTGACCCTTTCAAGCCAGACCTGGGAAAGAACAACAGGAGGTTGTAATGATGCTTAGTCACAGCAAGGTCCTTTATACAAATCTGACATAGCCTTACTGGAAAGCAAACCAAATTAAGATATGACAGGTTAAGAAATCATGGCGTGCCATTCAGTGAGTTTAAGCTCAAGGCTGTGAAAACATTTGTTTATGCTTTTTCCATGTCTGTCATCTAATGTTGTGTTCTCTCAATGCTGCCTTTTTATTTTCTTGAGGTTCAGGCTCATGGAGAGAAATTGGAAGAGAAAGAGGGTTTAACTTTAAAACATCACACTGTATACAGTGCCCTGCCCTGGATGGCCCAGGCTAAGCAGCTCTCATCAGATCTCAGAAGTAATCCAGGTGAGGTCTGACCAATGCAGAAGAGAGAGGTACTCTTACGTCCCTCGATCTAAACACTATATTCCTGTTGATGCAGCCCAGAAGTGAATGGATAAGTTGTATTGGCAATGCTGTGAAGACTACAATAACTCAGGTCAATAACCCAGAGTTTCCATTAAAATATCACGCCCCTCCACCCCCATTAATCTCTGTGGGCATCCATGGCCAATTCTGCTTCGTTTCCAAGATCTAACGAGACCAGGTGAGCCTTGCCTGTCCAGAGCAGGGCAGTTTATACCTGACTGTTTTAATGTTGTAATTTGCCATGAGACCTTTTGGGAAACTGACTAAAAAGAAAAAAAATCTGATAAATAAATATATAATGCAGAGGCAAATCCCATATGTTCCCAAATGCCACCTGAGTTTTGGAGGCTGTGTCGCTCATGACAACTGTATGGGCACAATAACAAGGGATGGAGAAAAGGCAGAACTACTCAACACTTTCTTTGCCTCAGTCTTTTCCCAAATAGGAAATTGGGGGTGGGCAGAGCTTTGGACATGTAATGGGGGGGTTGAACCCATAACACCCCCCTTACCTACATACTTGCTTGACAACGCTACATGTGAAAGGGATATGGGAGTCTTAGTAGACCATAAACTAAACATTAGTCAGTAGTGTGATGCAGCGGCCAAGAAAGCTTAAGGGGTGAAATGTTTAGATACTTGAAGAGATGTCATGTCGAAGAGGGAGCAAGCTTCTTTTCTGCTGCTCCAGAGACTAGGACCAGGAGTAACGGGTTCAAGCTGCAGGAAAAGAGATTCCACCTAAACATCAGGAAGAACTTCCTGACAGTCAGGGCTGTTCGACAGTGGAATGCACCACCCCGGAGTGTGGTGGAGTCTTGTTCTTTGGAGGTTTTTAAAGAGAGGCTGGATGGCCCTCTGTCAGGAGTGCTTTGATTGTGTGTTCCTGCATTGCAGGGGGTTGGACTTGGGGTCTCTTCCAGCTCTATGCTGCTATGAATATACAATTTTCACTTAAAAACAAAATCCTCTACCTGTATCTGAGAATGCTACATGATCACCTGGCCAGCAAAAGAGAGATGATGGTGCAGTTACTCCACAGTACCTGTAGAGGGCAGTGGGCAATGTCTATTCCAGAAGCCAGCTAAGATGAACACTGGGAAAAGGGAAATAAATTGTATTTCTAAGAAAATCATGAGCTTGTTTACCGAGTTTGTGAAGAGATACCAATATTTACAAGTGTTTCATAAAATAAATGAAGGGGCAGGGAGAGAGAGAAATCTGTAAGAAACTAGACAATTTGATTTGTGAGGGGAGATTAAAGAAACCAAACATGGATAGTTCAGCAAAAGAATTCTGTGGGGCAGCAAAGATACAGTCATTGGTTGAATCCCCACTTGAAATTTGAATGCAGATCCAAACCTGTTCGTTGTGAAACCATGTCCTCTTCATCGGAGTTTCTCCCTCCCTCCCCACCGCAGCAGCACACAGCAGACACACCCGGTTACAGAACTCTTAACAATCCCCACTACCAGGCGAGCTCACTTTGCTGGTCTCCCCTGATTGGCTGGCGTGCCTTGGTGAGGCGGGACCTTTTCCCACTGCGGAAATGTACATTGTAGGGGCGTGATCAAAAAAACCAGCATGTAAAAGTTTAACGTTTAACTGTTTAACTGTGCAAACAGTAATCGTTACCTGTATAAACCATTAACTATTCAAAGTTACATGTTTGACTGTTTAACATTTGCGTCCCCTTCTGCTGGCTGATCGCAAAAGCAAAAAAGGAAACCAAGGAAAGGCTGCGCGCACATCGCAGCACTGATTGGTTGCCCGAATTCCGTGTCACACTCCAGGGCAGGAAACGAGTCAGGGTTTCAACCGTCAGATCAGCTCTGAACCGTGTTAATCGGGAGATACAGCCACTTGCAACCAGGTCCTGCCGGAAGACGGATTGACGGGGAGAACGAGCGCCAGAAACGGAATCAGCCACGCAAGCCATGGGGAGGCCATCCCTCAAACCTGGTTAGTTTGTGTTCTGAAACGTGGCTAAGACGGTAATGGGGATTCGAACATTGTCTGCAAGCACTTAAAGTGTCAACTTGAGGGAGGGGATTTGTTAGTTAAGCCAGAAGGTTGGATTCTGCTCAGAGTGCAACCATTTAATAGGAATCAAAATGTGTGCTTCTGTGAAGTCATGTGGATCTCAAAGAAGATCTTGGTTCAAATCTTGTACCAGAATTCCCAGGAAATGCTTGTGTGCTGTGGGTGCAATGATTTCTCAAGCAAATGTCACATCTTGGGGGTCACTTTCATGTTAATTTCACTATACTGAGCAAAACTGTTTTCCCTTTTTTATTTCCATTTCTCTGCTGAATGCATTCCCACATGGTGAGGGAACCCCAGTGATTTTATTGCATTATCACATGTATCTTACCTTTCTTCCAGAAACTACAAATGGTTGTACCTTCTTTTTTACTGCTACAATACAAGAATCCCAGGGAGTAAAGCCAGCCTGAGAGAAAACTATGGATATGAGATAAATTACTTGAAATAATATTTGAAAGCCCTAAATAAAGATTAAGTTTTATTATAGTTCTGCACTGTATACACGACTACAGTGGTGTACCTGTCTAGGGACAGGGGGTACCCTATGTCCCCGGGCGCCCCACATTTGGTCATGTGGGGGGCGCCACCATTTCAGGGTCATTTGTGTGTTTTAAAAATTTTTGTGTGTTTTTTACGTTTTGGCCTGCAGGGGGCACATTTTTAAGGCTAATGGCACCAGAATTTCAGGGTACCATCCGGATACTGTCCTGATGATACCACCCAATTTTGGTGATGTTTGGTTCAGGGGGAGCAAAGTTATGGATGCCCAAAGGGGGTGCCTCCATCCCCATTGTTTTCAATGGGAGCTAACAGGAGATGGGGCTACCCATTTGAGGGACCCTTAACTTTGAGATGCTGAACCTGCTTCACAAACCCCGGGTGGCATCATAAGAATAGTTACCAGATGATACCCTGAAATTTTGGTGTCACTAGCTTTAAAAATACACCCCTTACAGGCACCCCAAGAAATTTGCCCAAGATTCTTAGTTCTGCAGTGACTTTGCTCCATTGTAGCCAATGGGGAATTTCTGAGTGTGTAGGCAGGCTGCACATTTTTGAAGATAGAGGCACCAGACTTTCAAGGTGGCTCAGGAGGCCCTCCTGGTAATAGCATCCAGGTTTGGAGACCTTTGCTTCTGGGGGTTCAATTTTATGGGCCCCCAAAAGGCTTATTTTGTTTCCACGCTCCTGCACATGAAAGCCTGCAGGCTGAGTTCTCTCAGAACTCTCTCAACTCGCCCCCCCCCCACTCCAGAAGCAAAGCTCACCAAGCTTGGATGCTATTGCCCAAGACCTCCTGGAGCCACCTTGAAAGTCTGGTGCCTCTATCTTCAAAAATGTGCAGCCAGTGCTTACACACTCAGAAATTCCCCAGAATCTGCCAGACTCTTCAGCAAATTCTGTGGTGGGAAAAATTACTTTCTCCCCATAAACTTCAATGGGGCTTTCTGTAATCTCTACCCAGATGGCGCTGTGGTAGAGGTTTCAACAGGAGGCAATGTGGTAGTGGTCTTGTTCTGGGTGGGGGCACTTATTTATTTATTTATTATATTTATATACCGCCCTCCCCAAAGGCAGGGCTGCTGGTGTGAGTCTCCTGAAAGGAACCAGCCAACTTTGATAAAGTTTGCCTAGGTATGCCCCTGGTAACCCAAAAGCGCAAATATCTTGCATTCGCATTTATTCATATTTGGGCAGGACATAATCGGACACTTTTTGTCCAAATATGCCCAAATGTGCCCAGATTCCGGCTGAATCTGGTATTTGTTTCATCTGAATCTCCAACCCTCAAAAGTGATGCTGTTTCAGGGTGGGGGGAATCCACCCCCAAACAGCATCACTTTCAATTTTGATTTAACCGGGGACCCCAGATTCTCCCTTTAAAGTAGATTTAAAAGAAGAATCTGAGCTCCCTAGTTTAAACACCATTGAAAGTGATGGTGTTTGGGGTGGATTCCACTGGAGGTGTTTTATGAGAGATGATGCTGACATTTGTTTGGTAAATGTTTTGCTGGGGGTGATTTGTGAGAGATTTACATGCTTGATACCCACTTGCACTGGCTTGGAGTTGTTTTGCAGGCTAACAACCTACCTCATAGCAAGGACGTAGGTAAGGGGGGTTCTCGGGTTCAGACCTCCGTATTCATGTCCGAAGCTCCGCCCACCCGTTAGTGGGTTTTAAAACATTTTAGTGTTTTTTTGTTTTTGGCCCGCATTGTTTAGGCTAGCAGCACCAAACGTTCAGGGATTGTTTGGGGGACTCTCCTGATGATACTACCCAGGTTTTCCCCCCACCCCTCCCCCCCCCGCTCCCTCCCCCCCCCCCCCACCCCCCCCCCTCCCCCCCCCCCCTGCCCCCCCCCCCCCCCCCTCCACCCGCCTACTCCTCCCCCCCCCCCCCCCCCCCCCCCCTCTTCCCTCCCCCCCCCCCCCCCCCCCCCCCCCCCCCCCACCCCCCCCCCCCCCCACCCCCCCCCCCCCCCACCCCCCCCCCCCCCCACCCCCCCCCCCCCCCACCCCCCCCCCCCCCCACCCCCCCCCCCCCCCACCCCCCCCCCCCCCCACCCCCCCCCCCCCCCACCCCCCCCCCCCCCCACCCCCCCCCCCCCCCACCCCCCCCCCCCCCCACCCCCCCCCCCCCCCACCCCCCCCCCCCCCCACCCCCCCCCCCCCCCACCCCCCCCCCCCCCCACCCCCCCCCCCCCCCACCCCCCCCCCCCCCCACCCCCCCCCCCCCCCACCCCCCCCCCCCCCCACCCCCCCCCCCCCCCACCCCCCCCCCCCCCCACCCCCCCCCCCCCCCACCCCCCCCCCCCCCCACCCCCCCCCCCCCCCACCCCCCCCCCCCCCCACCCCCCCCCCCCCCCACCCCCCCCCCCCCCCACCCCCCCCCCCCCCCACCCCCCCCCCCCCCCACCCCCCCCCCCCCCCACCCCCCCCCCCCCCCACCCCCCCCCCCCCCCACCCCCCCCCCCCCCCACCCCCCCCCCCCCCCACCCCCCCCCCCCCCCACCCCCCCCCCCCCCCACCCCCCCCCCCCCCCACCCCCCCCCCCCCCCACCCCCCCCCCCCCCCACCCCCCCCCCCCCCCACCCCCCCCCCCCCCCACCCCCCCCCCCCCCCACCCCCCCCCCCCCCCACCCCCCCCCCCCCCCACCCCCCCCCCCCCCCACCCCCCCCCCCCCCCACCCCCCCCCCCCCCCACCCCCCCCCCCCCCCACCCCCCCCCCCCCCCACCCCCCCCCCCCCCCACCCCCCCCCCCCCCCACCCCCCCCCCCCCCCACCCCCCCCCCCCCCCACCCCCCCCCCCCCCCACCCCCCCCCCCCCCCACCCCCCCCCCCCCCCACCCCCCCCCCCCCCCACCCCCCCCCCCCCCCACCCCCCCCCCCCCCCACCCCCCCCCCCCCCCACCCCCCCCCCCCCCCACCCCCCCCCCCCCCCACCCCCCCCCCCCCCCACCCCCCCCCCCCCCCACCCCCCCCCCCCCCCACCCCCCCCCCCCCCCACCCCCCCCCCCCCCCACCCCCCCCCCCCCCCACCCCCCCCCCCCCCCACCCCCCCCCCCCCCCACCCCCCCCCCCCCCCACCCCCCCCCCCCCCCACCCCCCCCCCCCCCCACCCCCCCCCCCCCCCACCCCCCCCCCCCCCCACCCCCCCCCCCCCCCACCCCCCCCCCCCCCCACCCCCCCCCCCCCCCACCCCCCCCCCCCCCCACCCCCCCCCCCCCCCACCCCCCCCCCCCCCCACCCCCCCCCCCCCCCACCCCCCCCCCCCCCCACCCCCCCCCCCCCCCACCCCCCCCCCCCCCCACCCCCCCCCCCCCCCACCCCCCCCCCCCCCCACCCCCCCCCCCCCCCACCCCCCCCCCCCCCCACCCCCCCCCCCCCCCACCCCCCCCCCCCCCCACCCCCCCCCCCCCCCACCCCCCCCCCCCCCCACCCCCCCCCCCCCCCACCCCCCCCCCCCCCCACCCCCCCCCCCCCCCACCCCCCCCCCCCCCCACCCCCCCCCCCCCCCACCCCCCCCCCCCCCCACCCCCCCCCCCCCCCACCCCCCCCCCCCCCCACCCCCCCCCCCCCCCACCCCCCCCCCCCCCCACCCCCCCCCCCCCCCACCCCCCCCCCCCCCCACCCCCCCCCCCCCCCACCCCCCCCCCCCCCCACCCCCCCCCCCCCCCACCCCCCCCCCCCCCCACCCCCCCCCCCCCCCACCCCCCCCCCCCCCCACCCCCCCCCCCCCCCACCCCCCCCCCCCCCCACCCCCCCCCCCCCCCACCCCCCCCCCCCCCCACCCCCCCCCCCCCCCACCCCCCCCCCCCCCCACCCCCCCCCCCCCCCACCCCCCCCCCCCCCCACCCCCCCCCCCCCCCACCCCCCCCCCCCCCCACCCCCCCCCCCCCCCACCCCCCCCCCCCCCCACCCCCCCCCCCCCCCACCCCCCCCCCCCCCCACCCCCCCCCCCCCCCACCCCCCCCCCCCCCCACCCCCCCCCCCCCCCACCCCCCCCCCCCCCCACCCCCCCCCCCCCCCACCCCCCCCCCCCCCCACCCCCCCCCCCCCCCACCCCCCCCCCCCCCCACCCCCCCCCCCCCCCACCCCCCCCCCCCCCCACCCCCCCCCCCCCCCACCCCCCCCCCCCCCCACCCCCCCCCCCCCCCACCCCCCCCCCCCCCCACCCCCCCCCCCCCCCACCCCCCCCCCCCCCCACCCCCCCCCCCCCCCACCCCCCCCCCCCCCCACCCCCCCCCCCCCCCACCCCCCCCCCCCCCCACCCCCCCCCCCCCCCACCCCCCCCCCCCCCCACCCCCCCCCCCCCCCACCCCCCCCCCCCCCCACCCCCCCCCCCCCCCACCCCCCCCCCCCCCCACCCCCCCCCCCCCCCACCCCCCCCCCCCCCCACCCCCCCCCCCCCCCACCCCCCCCCCCCCCCACCCCCCCCCCCCCCCACCCCCCCCCCCCCCCACCCCCCCCCCCCCCCACCCCCCCCCCCCCCCACCCCCCCCCCCCCCCACCCCCCCCCCCCCCCACCCCCCCCCCCCCCCACCCCCCCCCCCCCCCACCCCCCCCCCCCCCCACCCCCCCCCCCCCCCACCCCCCCCCCCCCCCACCCCCCCCCCCCCCCACCCCCCCCCCCCCCCACCCCCCCCCCCCCCCACCCCCCCCCCCCCCCACCCCCCCCCCCCCCCACCCCCCCCCCCCCCCACCCCCCCCCCCCCCCACCCCCCCCCCCCCCCACCCCCCCCCCCCCCCACCCCCCCCCCCCCCCACCCCCCCCCCCCCCCACCCCCCCCCCCCCCCACCCCCCCCCCCCCCCACCCCCCCCCCCCCCCACCCCCCCCCCCCCCCACCCCCCCCCCCCCCCACCCCCCCCCCCCCCCACCCCCCCCCCCCCCCACCCCCCCCCCCCCCCACCCCCCCCCCCCCCCACCCCCCCCCCCCCCCACCCCCCCCCCCCCCCACCCCCCCCCCCCCCCACCCCCCCCCCCCCCCACCCCCCCCCCCCCCCACCCCCCCCCCCCCCCACCCCCCCCCCCCCCCACCCCCCCCCCCCCCCACCCCCCCCCCCCCCCACCCCCCCCCCCCCCCACCCCCCCCCCCCCCCACCCCCCCCCCCCCCCACCCCCCCCCCCCCCCACCCCCCCCCCCCCCCACCCCCCCCCCCCCCCACCCCCCCCCCCCCCCACCCCCCCCCCCCCCCACCCCCCCCCCCCCCCACCCCCCCCCCCCCCCACCCCCCCCCCCCCCCACCCCCCCCCCCCCCCACCCCCCCCCCCCCCCACCCCCCCCCCCCCCCACCCCCCCCCCCCCCCACCCCCCCCCCCCCCCACCCCCCCCCCCCCCCACCCCCCCCCCCCCCCACCCCCCCCCCCCCCCACCCCCCCCCCCCCCCACCCCCCCCCCCCCCCACCCCCCCCCCCCCCCACCCCCCCCCCCCCCCACCCCCCCCCCCCCCCACCCCCCCCCCCCCCCACCCCCCCCCCCCCCCACCCCCCCCCCCCCCCACCCCCCCCCCCCCCCACCCCCCCCCCCCCCCACCCCCCCCCCCCCCCACCCCCCCCCCCCCCCACCCCCCCCCCCCCCCACCCCCCCCCCCCCCCACCCCCCCCCCCCCCCACCCCCCCCCCCCCCCACCCCCCCCCCCCCCCACCCCCCCCCCCCCCCACCCCCCCCCCCCCCCACCCCCCCCCCCCCCCACCCCCCCCCCCCCCCACCCCCCCCCCCCCCCACCCCCCCCCCCCCCCACCCCCCCCCCCCCCCACCCCCCCCCCCCCCCACCCCCCCCCCCCCCCACCCCCCCCCCCCCCCACCCCCCCCCCCCCCCACCCCCCCCCCCCCCCACCCCCCCCCCCCCCCACCCCCCCCCCCCCCCACCCCCCCCCCCCCCCACCCCCCCCCCCCCCCACCCCCCCCCCCCCCCACCCCCCCCCCCCCCCACCCCCCCCCCCCCCCACCCCCCCCCCCCCCCACCCCCCCCCCCCCCCACCCCCCCCCCCCCCCACCCCCCCCCCCCCCCACCCCCCCCCCCCCCCACCCCCCCCCCCCCCCACCCCCCCCCCCCCCCACCCCCCCCCCCCCCCACCCCCCCCCCCCCCCACCCCCCCCCCCCCCCACCCCCCCCCCCCCCCACCCCCCCCCCCCCCCACCCCCCCCCCCCCCCACCCCCCCCCCCCCCCACCCCCCCCCCCCCCCACCCCCCCCCCCCCCCACCCCCCCCCCCCCCCACCCCCCCCCCCCCCCACCCCCCCCCCCCCCCACCCCCCCCCCCCCCCACCCCCCCCCCCCCCCACCCCCCCCCCCCCCCACCCCCCCCCCCCCCCACCCCCCCCCCCCCCCACCCCCCCCCCCCCCCACCCCCCCCCCCCCCCACCCCCCCCCCCCCCCACCCCCCCCCCCCCCCACCCCCCCCCCCCCCCACCCCCCCCCCCCCCCACCCCCCCCCCCCCCCACCCCCCCCCCCCCCCACCCCCCCCCCCCCCCACCCCCCCCCCCCCCCACCCCCCCCCCCCCCCACCCCCCCCCCCCCCCACCCCCCCCCCCCCCCACCCCCCCCCCCCCCCACCCCCCCCCCCCCCCACCCCCCCCCCCCCCCACCCCCCCCCCCCCCCACCCCCCCCCCCCCCCACCCCCCCCCCCCCCCACCCCCCCCCCCCCCCACCCCCCCCCCCCCCCACCCCCCCCCCCCCCCACCCCCCCCCCCCCCCACCCCCCCCCCCCCCCACCCCCCCCCCCCCCCACCCCCCCCCCCCCCCACCCCCCCCCCCCCCCACCCCCCCCCCCCCCCACCCCCCCCCCCCCCCACCCCCCCCCCCCCCCACCCCCCCCCCCCCCCACCCCCCCCCCCCCCCACCCCCCCCCCCCCCCACCCCCCCCCCCCCCCACCCCCCCCCCCCCCCACCCCCCCCCCCCCCCACCCCCCCCCCCCCCCACCCCCCCCCCCCCCCACCCCCCCCCCCCCCCACCCCCCCCCCCCCCCACCCCCCCCCCCCCCCACCCCCCCCCCCCCCCACCCCCCCCCCCCCCCACCCCCCCCCCCCCCCACCCCCCCCCCCCCCCACCCCCCCCCCCCCCCACCCCCCCCCCCCCCCACCCCCCCCCCCCCCCACCCCCCCCCCCCCCCACCCCCCCCCCCCCCCACCCCCCCCCCCCCCCACCCCCCCCCCCCCCCACCCCCCCCCCCCCCCACCCCCCCCCCCCCCCACCCCCCCCCCCCCCCACCCCCCCCCCCCCCCACCCCCCCCCCCCCCCACCCCCCCCCCCCCCCACCCCCCCCCCCCCCCACCCCCCCCCCCCCCCACCCCCCCCCCCCCCCACCCCCCCCCCCCCCCACCCCCCCCCCCCCCCACCCCCCCCCCCCCCCACCCCCCCCCCCCCCCACCCCCCCCCCCCCCCACCCCCCCCCCCCCCCACCCCCCCCCCCCCCCACCCCCCCCCCCCCCCACCCCCCCCCCCCCCCACCCCCCCCCCCCCCCACCCCCCCCCCCCCCCACCCCCCCCCCCCCCCACCCCCCCCCCCCCCCACCCCCCCCCCCCCCCACCCCCCCCCCCCCCCACCCCCCCCCCCCCCCACCCCCCCCCCCCCCCACCCCCCCCCCCCCCCACCCCCCCCCCCCCCCACCCCCCCCCCCCCCCACCCCCCCCCCCCCCCACCCCCCCCCCCCCCCACCCCCCCCCCCCCCCACCCCCCCCCCCCCCCACCCCCCCCCCCCCCCACCCCCCCCCCCCCCCACCCCCCCCCCCCCCCACCCCCCCCCCCCCCCACCCCCCCCCCCCCCCACCCCCCCCCCCCCCCACCCCCCCCCCCCCCCACCCCCCCCCCCCCCCACCCCCCCCCCCCCCCACCCCCCCCCCCCCCCACCCCCCCCCCCCCCCACCCCCCCCCCCCCCCACCCCCCCCCCCCCCCACCCCCCCCCCCCCCCACCCCCCCCCCCCCCCACCCCCCCCCCCCCCCACCCCCCCCCCCCCCCACCCCCCCCCCCCCCCACCCCCCCCCCCCCCCACCCCCCCCCCCCCCCACCCCCCCCCCCCCCCACCCCCCCCCCCCCCCACCCCCCCCCCCCCCCACCCCCCCCCCCCCCCACCCCCCCCCCCCCCCACCCCCCCCCCCCCCCACCCCCCCCCCCCCCCACCCCCCCCCCCCCCCACCCCCCCCCCCCCCCACCCCCCCCCCCCCCCACCCCCCCCCCCCCCCACCCCCCCCCCCCCCCACCCCCCCCCCCCCCCACCCCCCCCCCCCCCCACCCCCCCCCCCCCCCACCCCCCCCCCCCCCCACCCCCCCCCCCCCCCACCCCCCCCCCCCCCCACCCCCCCCCCCCCCCACCCCCCCCCCCCCCCACCCCCCCCCCCCCCCACCCCCCCCCCCCCCCACCCCCCCCCCCCCCCACCCCCCCCCCCCCCCACCCCCCCCCCCCCCCACCCCCCCCCCCCCCCACCCCCCC